>NC_092509.1:89823932-91039349 GCF_047511675.1 Marmota flaviventris
AGCGCAGGGAGGGCACAGGCCATTTGTCAGGCCAGGCGGGGACCCTTCTCGCCGCGCCGGCCGCCGGGGGCCGCTTGTAGAACCCGGTAGGCAGTGGCCTCTTTGCTAAGAGCCAGGAGGGCGGGGTGGCCGAACACTGAGCGAGCGGGGCCACCAGGAGAGCCAGGATTGTGGGGGCCGTCTGCCGGGCCAGGCGGGGACCCTTCTCGCTGCCCTGGGCCTCCGGGGGCCGCTTGCAGAGCCGGTTGGGCGGTGGCTGCGGGATTGGACCTCTGCGCCCGCGTGGCCAGCCAAGATTCACTTGTCTGGGGCCAACTGTCACCTCTAATATAACTTACTACTTCCTGGCAGGTCTCCTTTCAGCCGAATTTTGCTAGAAGTTCCTCAGTAGGTAGAATGTAGCTGTTTTAATGGGTGTTTCTGATCCAGTTAATGTGGAGATACTGAAAGTGCTGCTTCCTTGCCGGCTGCCATGTTGGATCCCCCAATAATATGACTTTTTGACTTTATATAATTTATTTAACTTATACCAAATATATCCATTGCAGATAAGATTGGGTAGATGAAAGATGGTTTAGTTTTTAGTCTTGAGTAAAAAAGTGTATTATGATATATGAACTATATCTTTATAATAGGAAGGCAGCAGAATAAAATAGACATTATTATTGTTGTATGTATATAGGTGACTGTATGACCAATGTGATTCTGCAACCTGTGCATTCAGAAAAATGAGAAATTATACCCCATTTGATTCAAATGTATGAATTGTCAAGATCATTGTACTGTCATGTGTAACTAATAAAAAATTAGAAATAATTGAACAAAAATTTTCTTTGATAATATCTATTTCACTGATACTATGATGCAACTAATTATAGTGGCAGGGAATTTTAGTATAATACTATTAAATAAAATCATTCACCTAGTCTTCAAATATCAAAATAGAAAATATCTCCCCTAAGTTTCTAACAAGTAATATAATGTTTCCACAATAGAATGCCATTAATTAATCTGAATTAATAAAACTTTAACTAGGAAAACAGGATTATAAATCATAAAATGTATTTAATTTTTACATTAAGAGAATAATGTATACCTACCTGATAACTATATATCAACTGCATTATCCAGTTTTCCAATACTGTAACAAAATGTCTGAAGTTGGGTGTTTTATTAGAATAGTTTATTTGTCTTACAGTTTTGGAAGCTCAGAAGTCCTAGATCAGATGCACCCATCCATTTTATCTTCTGGTAGGGCCCGAAGCTCTCTCTCATCATGGTAGATGGCACCATGGTGGAATACATGCAAGAGGGGTGGATCACATGGCAAGACAGGATGTCACAGGGTGGGAAGGATCCTGTCTTGCTACTTTATAACAACCCACTCCCTTGAGAATCAAATCTCTTTACAAGAACTACATTACTACACACTCTTTAGATGAGGCCTTTTATGACCTGTCCTGGGTCCCACTTCTAAAGGATCTCACCAACTCTCAGCATTATCATATTGAGAACAAAGATACCAACGGATGGAAATGTGGGATAAACTTAAATTAAGTACAAACCATGGAAACTCCTAAGCTTTATTTTTCTTCATAGTGCTTTTTAACATTTGAAATAACAGAATTTTCCCCCTTTATTTTGTTCATTCCTACTTAACTCCTTCACACTAAGAATTCTATTTTATTTCCATGATCTGGCATACTGCCTTGCATATAAAAGACGCCCAATAATTATTACTCAAAAACAAATAGTGTCAATATTTTCACTACAAATCAATAATAATTTGATGAAGTGATGGATATTTTATGTGGACAGAATCCTTCTACAATGTATTTAATAGATAAAAAATATCATACTGTGTCCTATAAATACAAATACATGCAATTTCTAATTATTAATTAAATATAAAAATCAATGTTGATCTGCATTTTAAAAACCAAGTTTTAACTTAGCAATTGCCAGGATTACACATTGACTGAGGATTAAAAAAGAGAATATGTTTTACTAGGAAATCATTCAAGACCCCTAATGCTCTGAGTGAATGATGTTAATACTTGTGTTAGTCAACTTTTCTCCTTTAAGTTATGCACCCAAAGTAGATAACTCAGAAAGAGGAAACATTTACTTTGCCTCATGTTTTTGGAGGTTTCACATGGTCAGCTGGCTCTGTTGCTTTTGGACTCATGACAAGGAAAAGTATCCTGAAGCTGAGCAAGTGTTAGAACCAAGCAGTTCACCCCTTGCTACTCAGTCAAAGGCATGCCCCCAGGGACGATTCCTTCCAGTAGGCCCCACTTCCTAAAGGTCTTATCCTGCCAACAGTGCACCATCTGCAGAATAAGCTTTGAACATGTGACTTTAAGGATCATTCAAATTCCGAACTATAGAAGAACTTAAAATTCTGGGCTTAGTTTTCCTCTCTTTAAGTTTGTAAGAAGTAGTCGTTCCTAGTAGTGTTGTATTCTTGATCTATCTCCTATTTTTTCTATTGGTCTATTTTAAAACATTCTGATTCATTACTGTAACTCCATTCTGCTACTAGGTAAATTGGCAGAATTATGTATATTGTACATTATATGTTGTAATATAATTATATATACATTATGTGCATATACATATTATAAGAAGAAATATTGGGAAATAGTAGTTTTTCTAATTTGATTTAAAAAAAAATGAATTGGTACTAGACATAGTTCCAGTTGAGACACTCAAATGAGGAAGAGTTGATTATATGAATCACTTTTGACAAAGTATTACATAAAAGTTATGTGTCTTCTGTAATCTCTGGTACTGTGTGAAAAACAGCTTCTTAAATTTATCATTTATGTACACAAGGAATGATATCTATATTATCATTCTGTTTTGGAAATCTTAAACTTTTCATTATAATATATACATTATATTCATACTATATAAGGAATAATTGGAAATACTAATGCATATATTACATACATAATAGTGTATACACATGCTCTAGTTACATCTTGAACATCCCCCAAAGGCCTTAAGTTGAAGACATGAACCCCAGCATATGGCACAATTGGGAGGTGGTGCTACTTTTAGAAAATGGGACCTAGTAAAAGAAATTTAGGTCATGGGCTCAGAGCCTTGAAGTTATACTAGAATCCTCAATACTTCTTCTTCCTCTCTGTTTCTTGGCTACCACAAAGAGAGCAACTTCCTAAATCAATGCCTTCCCTTCTATCATGTTCTGTCTTGCCATAGGCCCCCCCAAAAAAAACAAGGTCAATCAGTGATAGACTGGAACCTCCAAAACTGTGAGCCAAAGTAATCAGTTCTGCTTTTTAAACTGACTTTTTTACAGTAATGGAAATCAGACAAATACAAAATGATACATGATTATATATATACTAGTTGAAATATTGGGAATGTACATATTATTTGTTCTATTCTCTTAGCATCTGTGACTCCAAATACATATATATATTAGATTCATTACTATTCTCTGCTTATAATTTTTCTCCATACTGTTTTTCTTCAAATTTTATTATTCCCATTGATTTATTTATAAAGTTTCTGATTATTTTTTAAACTTCATTCATTTTTAAGTATCTTAGTGAATTTGTTATTTAATGTATTTTTCACTATTATGCTTCTCTTTTGTAATTTATTTTGTTTAACGTTTTACATATGTTTTTATTTATTGCATACATGTTATTTTATTTCATTAAACTTAGTTGTAGTATATTTTAAATTTCCTTGGTACTAATCTCAACATTATTCTCAAATGACCCATATAACTCCAAATGAGAGAACTACTTAGCTAAAAACAAGAGATACATGTTATGGAAAGGAAAGGACACTTGGAAAGAGAAACCAAGAACGAAAAAGAGAATGAGTCATTGTGCCAACATATACCTGACTAGATTTCATGTGGACCAGTCTTAAATCTATCTCTCATTTCCTCTTATTTTTTTTTAATTTTTTTTTTTAATTTTTTATTGTTGGCTGTTCAAAACAATACATAGTTCTTGATATATCATATTTCACACTTTGATTCAAGTGGGTTATGAGCTCCCATTTTTACCCCATATACAGATTGCAGAATCACATCAGTTATACATCCATTGATTTACATATTGCCATACTAGTGTCTGTTGTGTTCTGCTGCCTTTCCTATCCTCTACTATCCCCCCTCCCCTCCCCTCCCCTCCCCTCTTCTCTCTCTGCCCCCTCTACTGACATTAATTTCTCCCCCTTGTATTATTTTTCCCTTTCCCCTCACTTCCTCTTGTATGTACTTTTGTATAACTCTGAGGGTCTCCTTCCATTTCCATGCAATTTCCCTTCTCTCTCCCTTTCCCTCCCACCTCTCATCCCTGTTTAATGTTAATCTTCTTCTCATGCTCTTCGACCCTACTCTGTTCTTAGTTACTCTCCTTATATCAAAGAAGACATTTGGCATTTGTTTTTTAGGGATTGGCTAGCTTCACTTAGCATAATCTGTTCTAATGCCATCCATTTCCCTGTAAATTCTATGATTTTGTCATTTTTTAATGCAGAGTAATACTCCATTGTGTATAAATGCCACATTTTTTTTATCCATTCGTCTATTGAAGGGCATCTAGGTTGGTTCCACAGTCTTGCTATTGTGAATTGTGCTGCTATGAACATCAATGTAGCAGTGTCCCTGTAGCATGCTCTTTTTAGGTCTTTAGGGAATAGACCAAGAAGGGGAATAGCTGGGTCAAATGGTGGCTCCATTCCCAGCTTTCCAAGAAATCTCCATACTGCTTTCCAAATTGGCTGCACCAATTTGCAGTCCCACCAGCAATGTACAAGTGTACCCTTTTCCCCACATCCTTGCCAGCACTTGTTGTTGTTTGACTTCATAATGGCTGCCAATCTAACTGGAGTGAGATAAAAATAGAACCAATATAGTGACTACCCTATGCATCTCCCTTGGGTTACTATAGTGTATTTAACATGCCTCTTGAACCCAGATTGAGGGGAACTATACTCAAGAAAGTACACACAAGGAGCCTTATATAAATTCAGACCTGATCGGGCCTTGGTCCTCAAATCTGGGCCTAATGCCATAAGTCAGTATTTGGTGGTTCTTGTGAGAAGAATGTTTGTATTTTGCATGTGATAAAATACAAATTGCTGTGGCCAGAGGATTTACCATGCCAAAATGTCTTTTCCAAATATGCTCAAGTTAGGTCTCCTATGAACTTTCAGAATTTTTCCCTCTCTAATAAAATGTGGAGTCTATATTTCCTTCCCATGAAGCTGGAGTGACTTTGTGACTGCCTTAATGAAAAGAATATGGCACAAGTGGTACTGTGTGATTCCTTAGATTAAGTTGTAAAAGAAGATAAAAGTTTCTGTCTGGCTCTCTTCTTTTTAAAAGACAGCTTTGTAAATGATCCTCAATGTAGTGAGGAAGGCCAGTCTACAAGCAAAATCTAAGTTCAAGTGTTGCAGCTCATAATCACACCTAACATTCCTGCCACTCACCATGATCAACTGCAAGTCAGTCAGCCTTAGGGTTATTTGAGCCCAAGATTTTAAACCTGCAAACCCACAGACTTGTGAAAAAAAATATTGCTATTCTTAAAAACCTCTAAATTACAAATTTGCATATTATGTATCCATAATAACTAGTAAAAGTTACTATGGGTAAAGGAAAAATATGAGGAATAGAGGATAAAATTGAGCTTTAGAATTATCTATATTTTTTTTTGCAGTGAAACTAGGTAAATGAATTATGTTTGGAAGAAATTTAAAAAATAACTATTTAAAATGTATATGTCATTACTGTGGAAATTATTAAAGAATTATGTTAAAATTGTAGAATTAAAAAAAATTCTTTACTCATATTGTAATTTGAGTTTTGAAAATGAGATATTGAGTTGAAAAAAGAGTATGATGCCTTAAGTTCTCTGTCCTGCTTTAAGATAGGTAGTTTGATATTAGGGAAGTCAATTAATTTTCTTAATACTACTTTCCTTACCTAAAAATACCATATTCTTTAATCTTAGTACACATTGCATGGGGTAAATTAATGACTCACCCATAGTCAATTAACTGAATGCATCCCTTCATTTTGGCACAACATAAATGGTTAATAAAATATATATTTAGACATATTAGTCTCTACTTTTCAAACTAAAATTAAATTACATATGAATATATTATTTTTTAAAAAGATTTCTATAACATAGAGAAAGACAAAATGAAGGTTATGTCCTTTTAAATAGGCATTATTTCCAAGTTTTAACTATCATTTCTTATATCATTTTACTTCAGTGTATATATATATATATATATATATATATATATATATATTTATATATATATATATATTTATATATATATATAATTTATATATATATATAAATTTGAAAAACAGACCATACTTGCAAAAATATATTATCTGGCATGAAAACAATCTTTACTCTTCTACTGCTTAAAATAACCAATACAGTAAAATTGCTTATTAATATGCTAATTAAATATTGTTTTATAGGATATAAAATGAGTATTAAATGTTTTTCAAGTACAGTTTGAAAAAAAAACACATCTTGCTGCTCCTTTCATACCCTAAATTTATAGCTAATTTTCACGAGTTATTATGTCCTGGATTACACATCCCCCCACCCATGACACCTCCCAGATTTTAAAAGAGCATAACAATTTATTATAGCAATTTAGCAAAAGGACTGCCGCTTCCTATCAGAATTTACTGGCATCTTTGCTCACAAACTGGACGTAAAATAAGTCAATGTGACCCTTATCGGTATCCTTGATGCATGACATTGATTGCACATTTCCTTTCTTCTGATTTTCTGTGTATGTTGCTAGTTCAGATATGCCCCAAATACCTCTAAATTTCTATAATGAAGTTCTTACATTTGAAAAAAGCAAATTCTTATTAGTACAATAAAACTGAAAAACAAAACAGAAAAAAAAAAAACACTTAGTGGAGACAGTTTATATCACATTGTTAAAAATATTAAATTGTATTTAACAAACATATCTGGCTTTAATCCAAAAATGTGTAATTAATTAGAACACAAATATAAAAGAGATAATGAGTTTTCCTCCTCAAAGAAAAAGTGACATGTATACTATCATTCTTTAATTTTCTTCGTATTTGTCTAGCTAAATACTCTGAAAAATAGCAGTGCTTTCTCCTCACTCTTTTTTCTCTTTTTATCTCATGCAAAGATGTGATCCCAGTAGGAGAAATAACTAAAACCAAGGATATCCTAATAGCTTATTATAACAGGGTAAATGAAAGCTGTTTTCAATATAATATTAACATCTGTGCCTAACACAATTGTGTTATCCTTTGTGCAATGTTAAAATTTAGAAGGCCCCAAAGGATGATTTTGCAGTTGCTCCTCAGTTTAACAGGCTCATTTGAAGCTGGTGGCATCAATGGAATTTCACTATTTACATTCCAATGAAACGTTTGTGTCAGAGACTTTATGATTTCAATAAAATATTGTGGCAGATAAAATATACCAATAATAAAGGAAATCAAAGTTTGTAATGTTATGAGAAATTATCAACCTTTTAATCTTTAATTTAAAATCAAGGTTTTTGCATGAGACAATTTTTTTTCCTGAAAAAATTTAAATAAACTTTAATGTCACAAAATATTTTAATTTTTTATGTTCTTTTTATCTGTAAATCTGTCAAAGGCAAAAAGCTCTAAATTTAATTACAAATGAATGTTAGGTTGTCCAAATGAAGCATTTAAAACACACACATACATGTAATCACCTACATATAATCAAAATTAGATATAAATATGAACACATGTACAAATATGCATGTGCATATTTATCTATCCACTTATCTACCAGTGGTGGTGTTTATCCTAAAATTTACTGCCTGAAACTTATTTCTTTCAAACTTTTAAATTATTTTGATCTTAAACATAACATATTTTTAAACTTATGAAGTGAAAATACAATTAAACAGAATACATATTCACAGAGAAACTCCAACGTTCAATCAGGCATTCTGTTTGAGATTCATCATATCATATTCTCCTACTGAGGTGTCAATTCTCATTAAAGAAGAATTGCTTCTGTGCTCCTGCTGAGGAGTTTCTGTGCACTGGCCCTGCCCAGTCAATGCAGGGTGAGGACTTTATTCCCCGGACTACTCGTTTTATGCTTGTTTACCATGCCCCGTAATATCCCCACTAAGTGAGTGCACAAATTCAATTTTTACGCTGTTCTTTTGTTCTCACACATTAGTATCAAAAGGTTATTTTATTTTTCAAAATATAATTTTATGTTATCATTTTATGTACACACTATAGAATATAGTTCATATATCTTTGTTGTTATAGGCAGAATGGGAAAAACTTCCCCTTTCTGAACTGTAATCCAAGACCACCATTCTTAAATACTACAACAACCAATACTACTACTACTAATAATAATAATAACAATGTAATGATGATGATGATGATGATGACAACTACTATGATTATCATTATCATTTTGGGGCTGGGAAGAGAACCCAGAACCCCACCAATGCAAAGCAAGCACCTTTATATTCCATGCCCAAATATTTAATTAGAAGTTTATCCAGCTTATATTAACCAAATTTATTTTTAATATATTACATTTCTTTTAAGTGAAAATATTAAGCATTTTCCATCTGTTAATAACTATCTGAATGAAAAAAAGAGTTTAATTTTTCCAAAGTTAGAAGATATTAAACATATCATCATGGTCTTACTTTGAAAATACAGACTTTGTGTTTATATGGTGTTAATGTATCTTCCAAATTTCAAATAATAGGTATAAAATACTAGGAATTTTGTTTAAAAATTTTAAAAAATGTTTCATGATGCCAAGAGAAAAGTTTATAGTAGCATAGCTAAATCAGTAGTGAATAAACAGCAATTGAATCAAAACAAAACAAAGATTGGATAGACAGATTTAATGAGTAATACAAGTAGAAGTTCTTGGCTCAAATATCAAAAACAAAATTAAATAATATATGATATGAAAATCCCACAAAGATCAAGTGGGTTTCATTATATTTGTTTAAAATTATGAGTTGAAAGTAGGAAATTTACATGTATAACAAATTTAATTAAAAATGTTTATAAGAATAGTGTATTGCTAATATTGATTTATGTGGAAATCTATTCAATAGAACTCAAAAGCATTCCAAGAGTAGTTGCATGTTTTTAATGTTTTTATTACAACATTATATTGATGCATAATGGTAGCATTCATTTTGATATAATCATAAGTACATGGAGTATAATTTGCTCCATTTCAGTTCCTAGTACTTTCTCTTTCCCTCTCCTTGTTCCCAATCCTATATTCTACTGGGCTTCCTTTTATTTATTTTTAATCTATTTTTAAACTGGTGCTTACAGTTATAAATAAAGATAATCAATTTTAAAATGTTATAATTAAACAGATTCATAAAAAATATTAAGACATGCAGAATGACTTTAAAAAATATTCACAGGTAAATAAAGAAAGATAAAATTGGATTCTATACACAGATAAATTTATTCTCCCTGTTCTTTGAAGGGAAGGAGCAGATATTTAAACCCCAGGCATTTTGTTTTAAAGTTTAGGAAATACACAAGACTTTCCACATTAAAATTTATACTACCAGTACTAATTAAGCAATAACAAAATATTTTTTTTTCTTCTTGCTTATTTATTTCTTCAAACAAAATATATTATTTTGAGAATCCTAAATGTATATTTCAAGAAAGAACAAGTGTTATTAATTAATTCCATTGTATTGAAAACATTTACTGAGCACCTACCTTATGCCAGGTGAATACCAGCTCTTGGAGATAAGTCAGTGCATGAATGTTGCCCATCTTTGTTATGTTTAAATTATAATGTGGGAGAAAAGAACCATTAAAAGTAGGGATTTTAAAATAGGACTGGCATGACCTGGCTGGGATTTTTAATTGTACACTGTATTTTCTGTGAGGAGACTAGATAAAATAAATGAAAGAAACTTGACCAAAGTAGAAGATGGTTACTCTGTAATTGTTAGGTTCTTTGAAATAAATGTTTTTGATAATCCATAAAATTTTTCTAAGGCATTAATGCATCAGAGCTTTGGTCTTATGAGCAAAGTAGTGTAGTTACTAAGTAGTGAGGGTGTGATGATGAATTTAAAAATACCAGTTAAAATTACTGCATTCCAGAGTTAAAGGTGGCAGAAGATATATACATGGCAGATGTGGAAGTGTGTGTGTGTGTGTGTGTGTGTGTGTGTGTGTGTGAGAGAGAGAGAGAGAGAGAGAGAGAGAATGAAAAGATCATACCAAGAATATTGAGCCTAGGAACTAACAAATGGTGGTTGTTAATTAAACACAATAGAATAAAGTAGATTTAGGAAGTATCAGTAATGCAGTTTATACACATTAAATTTCAGAGCTGATGTTAATATATCCATGGCATATTAAAGTTGCAAATAACAATTCCAAATATGCATAGCCAAAAGAGTGAATAAGTAATCTATTATATGCTCCAAAAGAGTTTCACATATCATTTAAAATAATGAAGAATAGTAAGAAAAAAATTCATAAATCTTAATGACATGGCATTACACAAATAGATTATCTTCAGAGGATTACACATAGTGTAATGTTTTCATTAGACAAAATTACTCTTGTATTTTAAACAAATAGCATGCATTCAGACTTTATAAAAAATACAAAAATAACACATAGGTTTAGAATTCAATACAAATAGAATAAATTACATGAAGAAGAATGGTGAGCATAAGAATAGTGTGGAGAGTTTATCCATTACGATGGTAGGGGCACAAATGTCTACATACAAGTTATTACCAATGTTTTAAATTTTGTTATGGAAGTAATTTCTTAGCTTTTAACCAAGAGATAGTATCACAAAACAAGAGAATGCTGCCAGTTTGTAAGTTATGAGTAACATTTCCAACAATGTAAATAACTTAAAATGCAGATATTTTTTACTCTTTGTATCTGTTTTGATGTCCTGTGCCCACAAAGTTATCACCCACAAAATAGAATGCAGGATTTTCACATGCATTCCTGTTCACTGGAACCTAAGACATCAAATCTTCTGATCACTATGTCCAAAAACCTTGCCTTAGTGAGTTGGAGCTTCTGTAACCCAGTACTGGGCAGTTTACAAACAGCAGAGTTTATTTGTCTCAGTGCTGGAGACCAGGAAACCTAAGATCAAGACACTTGCAAATCTGGTATCTAGTGAGAAACTACTTCCTGGCTCACAGATGTCCTCTTCTCCCTGTGTCCTCACATGGCAGGAGACAATTTTCTCCTGTCTCTTAAATGAAGGCAATAATTTCATTCATGAGGGCTCCACCTGAGCACCTTTCAAAGGCCCTACCTCTAAATACCATCACATCATTGATTAGAATTTTATCATGAATTTTGGAGGGCACAAGCCTTCAACACTTAACAAAATTTTGCAGTTCACACAGTCTTGAAATTGCCCTTGCCTCTACTGGTTCTTCCATGTTTCAAATTAAATCCATTAGCAAATACTCTTTGTTACTGGAAGTGTGTCTTAGATGATTACAGTAGCCTTCCTACTTATTCTCTCATACTTTTACCTTCCTATAATCTAATTTCAGTAAAAATGTCATAGTGTTTCTATAAAACCAGTATAGACTGCTACTTCTGCGCTTAAAACTGTACTTTAGAGTGGTATCTAATCTTTTCATAATCTGGCTCCCAGCTTGACCTCTCTGCTCATGTTTTTCAATCTCTCTGATCCCTTTTCACCTCCAAATTCCCTGCTCACTATATTCCAGCCACAGTAACTGAGCTGGCTGTTCACTGAGCTTACTAAGAACCTGTTATTCTCAAGGCATTTAAACTTGCCATTTCCTCTGCCAAAAAAAATCTCTTCCCTCAAATATCCATGCTTGTTCCCCAACTTCCATCAATTCAAATGTCACCTTGTGAGAAAGGCCTTTCTCAGTCATACTACATAAAATAACCATACTCACTTCCTCCATTTTTTTAAGTCCTAGAAATCCAATCTCTATTTTCAGCAATAGAACCATCATATGCTATATTTAAACTTTAAATTTATTTTTTAGTATACCCCTCTCTCAGAGCCGAGGTTCTATTTTATATAAGTTCTATATACAGTGCCTGGAAGAAAATTCAGTGTTTTGCAGGTTTCGAATAAATATTTGTTGAAAAAATAATAAATAGCTTAAAATAAGTTATTTATAGCCTCCATACACACAAACAAGAACTTATTTTGGATTACAATTCTCACCACCTCCTGTGTGGTGAGGGAATAAGTAACTGTCAGAGGTGCAGCCCAGCTGGAAATAAAAGACGGGAAAAGTAGTATTAAGAAATAAAAACAAAAGTCACAAGAAATATATCTGAAGCGAGGGCTTTACGAGTGGAAAAGACCTAATGGGTCTGATCCTAACAAAGTAAAAAGGCCCTCAAATGCTTTATTTATAGTGAAACACATCAAAGGGGGATTTATTGTGAGGAAGGGTTCTTCAAGTAAACAAGAAGCAAGAGGCTGTGGGGAAGTTGGCCTGACTGGGGACTTACCACCTGAACAGTAATTCTTCCTCCTTTGGGCAGCTGGCACCACAGGGCTGTTGGGTGCACTGGTATCTCCTTCCACCTCTGCGGAGGAGTTGCATTTGAACCTAGGGCTGTCTGAAACAATAAATTCTGCATAATCACAAATTCTCTTTGAACAGGACATTGCTAAGGCAAGGAAGCAGTTTCAGATCAGTGAGATTATACACCTCCTTTTAGAAAGGGCTCAGACACACTCACAATTCATTCATGGCTCCCAACAACAATGATATTTTTATGTACAAAGTTATACCAGTATCAGCTGAAAATAAATTTGGACAAATTACTCGTCATATATAAACTTTCATATCATTTTGTTTATATAAAAACTGTATTTGCAGTTGGTATACGTTTTTGTTTATTTAAACCATTTGGTCTTGTTGCCTGAGGTGAATGTGGGCTCCTTACGAATATAAATGTGAATTTTACTTAATTTTTATTAGATTTTTTAATAAGATAAATTCTATGTATACTTGTTTAATACAGAAACAGGCATATCGCCAGAAGCAAGATGCCCTTTACCATCATCACACCATCTCTTCACCTAAACTTTACATTGCATTATCCAGAGCAAAGCTACTGTAACTTTGACCTAAGTCAAGGAATTATACCTCCTTTCCTGGAAGAAAATCAGTGCAAGAAGAATTTAAATATATCCATTTCTCCCATTTCTTGTCTAAATCCAATGTGGACAAAAAAAGAAGGAAAGAATTGGAATGAATCAATTTTTGTTGTTGTTGTTGTTATTGTTCTTTGATGAAACAAGTGGCTCAACTGTGAAGGTTAAACCAAGAATCACCATTAATAGCACAGGATTCAGGCAGAGGAGGATTAAACAGAAGGATTAATCAGAGAAGAGGGAAACAAGAAAGATGGCTCCTGGCAGCCTGGGCATGATGCCAAGGTAGACTCAGGATCACCAGATTCTCTCACTATTGTGGGTAGAACAGAGATGATTATTACCTAAGTGAACATATGAATGACAATATGTATAAGGTATTTTAATTGCATCACAAAATATTGACTTGGATTTATTTGTAGACTACTTCAATAATTTAATTAAAATTTAATCATCAATCTAGACAAAGTTATTTGTGTGACCAAAGTGAAAATCAAAATAATCCCTAATTAAAATTTATATGCTCATGCACACTTACTCCAAAAATAGAAAAGGTGAAATGAAGACATAGTTTACTCAAATCTCTGACATAAGCCAAGTTTATCATCAGTTATTTACTTTATAAAACTAAGTTTTCAACCTGAAAGAAGTAGCAAGGAAATTTTGTAGAATTAATAATTTGGGTACAATCCTTATTTCTTTTATTCCTAGAGCTCTAGCAATGAATTCCTTATTGGTATTGTTCAATTCAAAAATCATATGTTCTCCCAATGGTGAAAAATAGAGTATTAGGTGTTGGGGATACAAATCAAGTCAAGATGGTGCCTGGCACTTTGCCAGAAGGAGTGGTTTGTGAAGCAACACCAGGGAGACATTAAGATGATGATGATTCCTTATTGCCTGACTGCTGTATCTAGATGATGTTAGTTAAGTTAAGCTGTGTGTAATTAGTTAAGTATATATACCTCTGCTGTCTAGCAGAGAAGCGGCTCCTGCTACCTCCGGTCCCCCTAGTTTGAGTTCTAGCTCAGTTCCCGCTGAGTTCACTAGCAATAAAGTAGTTCCCGCTTGAACCTTCAAGTTGCTTGTCACCTCCTGGTTATTTGCCCAGCCGGACTGCAGCAATATTGGTATTTTCTAAATGTCTTCTGTATACACTAACCAATTAAAATATGGTGTCTTATAAAATTAAGTTACATGTTTTTTTTTTAATTTGCTTTCAAACATTATGTTATAGAGGAAATTTTAATTCAGAGAATTAAAAATGTGTTAAATTTGTCATATTTCTATCAAAAATAGTCAAATAAAATGAAAGTAAATTATTGATCCCACTCATTACAAATGCCAAATTGACAGTAAAAATGAAATGGATCACAGATCAGCATTTGTTCTTGTACTAAGAAATGGTGCATTCAAAATAATTTTGAATATTTTCATTATACAAATATAGAATAAATCATTATTTCTCAACCACAAGTGATATAGAATAATGAGAATCAGTATGTACAATCTTCTTGAGCAGCAGGATAGCAATTCATTGTTAACTAAATATATTAAAATAATGCAGAAGAGAAATTTGAAAATTGTCTAGTCATTCATATGACACATTTTAAGTGTCTTTATCAAAGCACATGACTTACAATAAAGTTTATTCTGTAAAATTAAATAATCAGGAGGAGGCCACTATCTTAAGATTGTCTCTGTATTTGTAGTTCCTTCATAATAAACTACAACTAATTTGTTAGTCATTTTTTTTATAACAAACAGCCAGATTTCAGTCAATCACAAACAGGGGGACTTCAGTGAATCACAGGTTGTTAACTGATCAAACCACACACAAAAGGGAAATGCCTTATCACAACTTGCTCAAAGTAGGTAAATATCTACTTGTAGTCAATCAGGAGATTTCTCTGTTTACTAGCCAGCCTCAGATAATGTGGGCTAATTTTCAGGTCACTGAAGTAAACAGAATATTATAACAAAATAAATCATTCGTTTATTTTTTCCAGTTTATATAAAAATCACATTTACACTATCCTCTAGCTTTTTAAATGTCCGATAGTATTGCATTAAAAATATACATACCTTAATTTAATATTTTTTTATTGCTAAAAACTCATCTGAGTTGTTGGAAACAGGTTGAGTTCTCTGAAGCTTTTCTGGATCTGAATGCTATGGAATCCACTAATTGTTCTTTGCTCCAACAATCCCTGTTAAATTGGATTTGTCTAAAGTTTTATATATTTATACATTATATATATGTATGTATATATATATATATACACACACACATACACACAAATTTAGTATATATATATATATATATATATATATATATATATATATATATATATCAAAGTACACAGCTTGAAGCATAGATATATGCATGCTGTTGTTAACTCACTTCAACAGTTTGAAAGAAGGTTATTCCTTTTTGATAACTCTTTCTTAATACTCTTAGTAAACACCAAGCTGGCAAGGAAGGAATGCGGGGTGCCCTCCACCCAACCATCAACAATAAACTGATTCCCTCAGCCAAACTGTTTACAAGGAACTGAATCCTGGCACCAGCTACCAAAATTTGCTTAGAACTAAATACTTTCTTTTTATTCACCCTTGAGATGACTCTATCCTTTGATAACACTATGATTGCTCCTGTGGAAGAGATGGCCAACATCTTTTTCACATGCTTATATGCATTTACACATATTTGGTGAAATATCCTCCAAATCTTTTTCCCACTTTTTTTCTTTTTCATAATTTTATTAAGGTATAATTGACAATAAATAATATATAGCTTTTAGCATACATGACCTGAAATTTCAAAATGCATATATATTGTGAAATAATCACCAAAAATTTTCATATAGCTTTACCTTACATTCATGTTTTTCTTCTTTTCTTATTATGCTGAGACTTGAGATATGCCATATTATAAACTTCAAGAATGTGGTATTACATTTGTACTCATACTGCTGAACATTAGGACTCCAGAGTGTATTTATACCGTGTGCCTAAAACTGTACACTTGTGTTATATCTATTCTTTTTCCCTCTACTCGTCTCTGACCACCACCACTTTATTTTATGCTACTATAAATTTAATTGTTTTAGATTCCACTTGTAAGTGAGATCAGGAAGCACTTATCTGTGTCTGTTTTTTTTTTTTTTTCTCATATTAGTAATAATAATGAACAGTGCTGGGTAATTGGATTGTACATAAACATTCTCTTTCAATTTGTTTTATTATGCAAAACTCTTTTTCCCTTTTATTTTCTTAATAACTCTATGGGATATTCCATTGCACTCCTTGTTTTAATTCCTTATTTGTGATTATTTAAATTTGATAATATTTTATAGTGCTATGCAAAATATAAAGAGATGTCAATGAAAGGTTTTAATAAAGATATTTCTTGACAGCTATACTTTCAGAAATCTCCAGAATTACCCAAAATTGATGTTTTGATTTCTAGTCCCTTATGAGCTTTCTACACATTCCTTTACCAATTTATTGAAATTGAGCTACATACAGGGCTGTGACATTATACTTGAAAGATCTTGCTTTAGGACATTAGAATGGGGGTGATCATAAAAATATTGTCCATGAAAACATCAGGGAAGCAAAATACTAAATAAGTATATGAGAGAACAAGTAAAACTCACAAGATATTTGGTTATGAGTGAAGAGTTAAGCTTTTTTCACACTTGCTGGTGATTATATTTGCAATAGTGTAACTATACATATACATATGCAAGGAGCCAAGACTCTTGAGCTCATATATGTAGATGATTCCTGAAGATGTTATCTGTGGTGGAGAACTTTGTTTACAGCCTAAGCAGGTTTTTTTAGCCATTTTATATTCCAGTTGGTATAATATAAAATAATTTAAAAGCAATAAATTCATGCTTCTTTTCCTGATTTTTTAACATTATGCAGCACAATTGGGTACACTTTGCTTTCCCACAGAGTTAAAGTTGATAGTACACTAGGTAAAACTTGTGTTGTTAGCTTTGGGAGAATTTCCACTTCATGTAATAATATACTGCTGCCTTTCCTTTCTTATATCTTTCTTCCAGACAATAGGGAGTTTTCTTCCTCCCAGCTCCTTTCTTGTATGTTTTTGGCTGCTCAGTTATTTTTTATTACTATTTCCAACACTAGCCTTATGAAGAGCAAATAGATGGCTAGATGACACACATAAGAAAAACTGAAATACATTCATTTTAATAAACATTCTCTTTCAATTTGTTTTTTGATTTTTTTTTTATAATCCAGAGTGTTTCAAACACACACACACACACACACACACACACACACACACACACACTACACATACATACAGAGATTTGTCAAATCTGCTTTGCTCTATAGTTGCAGAATCACTCAAAATTCTTATATGATAAATAGTCACACACTGCTGGAGTCCAATTTCCAGAAAAAGAAAACCAAGAACACACATGGTATGCACTGAAGATATCTTCTTTGTGATATGTGATATGAGATCCAAGTGTAGGATGGACAGGAAAATTCCTCACTTTCCAGCAAACTGGCAGAGGAAATGTAGAAAAGGCAAGTATAACACAATAGAGTGAAAGGTTGGTTGAAAAGTGACAAAATGATAGGATTTCATAAAATGTGAGATAAAATTTAAATAAGCAGGTGGGTGCTAAAAAGAAAAGGAACTCATTGTAAATACAGAGTTTCAACTTCATAAAGGTATAAAAAATTACAGAGTCACTTCGACGAAAGGCATTGAGTAACTAACAATGATTTGTCACATCTCCCAAACTTGCTTGTTTGTCTGTTTTCTATTTTTCCTATTTTTTTTTTTTTTTGGGGGGGGGGCTGGAATCCCATTTTCAACATGCTTAGTCTGCTAAATCTTTTTGTTGTTGTTCTTGTTTCTACAAATCCATAGTGAGTTATTTCTCTTACAATACTTCTTGACTACCCAGCTTACCTATCATTCCTTAAGCTTATACCTGTTTCAATCATGGTCCTTATTACAATAGGTTAAAACTGGCATTTTATTGTGTATTTATCTCCTTCAATATAAAGTGAGCTTGTGTTCTTTTTATCTTTATAATACTCATTTCAAGTTATGAGTATTGTCTCACATGTGATAAGATGTAACCAATGCTTGCCTTACCGTAGCATGACACAAGGTAACGAGCAATTAATTTTCATAGAACAATTCTTCTTGATGGACAAACTCACTAAAGATGCCAAAGAGACCTAGGTGAAAGTAATTTGGGATCCAAGAAAACCTTATTTCCTTAGGAAACATTGTTGTCAAATACTAATAGATTGTCCATCAGTCTTCATTACTGTGATTATTTGTTTGGTTAGTGTGAAATCATTCATAATTAAACATAAAACATTTTTTCTGATCAAGGTTGTAGACAAAAATAATATTAAATTCCTTGTTGGACTTCATTGTTCTCGTCTTTGTGCAGTTTGCTGTTTTTGCAACAATATTTTACATTTCAAGTAATGAAATGCACTTTTATCTTGTATTGCTGCTCAATGTAATTTGACATTAATCTTATGGATGAGATCTGGAGGTTGCTTTAGTAGACCCAGTAACATAATTACTTACTTTCTTTAATGTCAGGAAACTTCTTTTACACATGGTTAATCACATATGTTGTGTTGATTTTATTGCTTTAAATTTCAGATTATGTCCTTAAATTGTGATTATAAACCAAGAAATAAATTTTATTATGTAAGACACATGATGGTGAGATTGCATAGTTTTAACCTATTAAGTAGGATCAAGTGTAAAAAACATAAAAATATAATTTACATCTCATAGACTAAATACATATCCAGCACTACCATCTTTCATATCATTAACTTTTCAGCAACATTTAGCAACTCTTGATTATCAGCATGCCTACGTTTAATATTCCTGGCTAAGCAGACATATCTTTAATTTACAAAATGTTATTTGTTTACAGGATTGCTTTGATCAAATAAGATTAGTGTTTTGGCTTTTTCCTACACTCACTATATTTACATGTGTTCTGCTCTAGACTTTGGTTTTCTTGTTTTCTCTAGCATTTTTACCCCATGGACTTCAGTGATCCAAATCCAAACCATTTTTTTTTCCATGGGTCAATTTTAATTTCTGTCATTTCCAAAGTGGCTCCAATTGTGAAATGTCAACATGAAAAACAAATATTCAAAAACCAAGGGAGAATTATCCTAAAATATGATAAAATTTAATAGAGGTTGAATGTTCCTTAACTCTATTCAAAGCCATCATGAATACTTTAAAAATTAAGCTGTAAACAGAATGAGGATTTTTAAATGTATTTTATCATTAAAGAGTTGAGAATTCAACATTATTAAAGCAATCTGTATTGCTTATGGAAAATTTAGAAATCCAGATATTCAGAGGGTTAAAATGCCAGCCATATTTTACTTCAATGAGATAATCACTGTTGTGGTGCTTTTATCTAGTCTTATTGTTATTAATATTTTAAAACTAATGTTGATTTTATGTTGCACAAGACATTGCACCTGTAACAGAGAATTATGTAGGCCACTACATAATTATGAAGAATTGAATAATGTTTTATGTGAATTTGACAATGTAAATGAGAGACACAAATTTGAAAGGAAAGAGAAAGAAAGAAAGAAATAGAAACCAGATTTACATAATGCAAGATTTTCTACACATTGTATCAATAACCATTGGCCTCTAAGTAAATATAGATGAGAAATTTGTTTAGACATTTTCTTCAGATGGACTAATGTCCTATGCGCTTATCATTTAATAGGATTCTATATTAAACTGTATGTATTTATTGTAAAATATGCCCTCTACAGAAAAATATATGTGCATTTTATTTTTAAGACAATAAACAACAATCTGTTCTAATACTAGTGAAACACCCACCAGAGCACAATTATAAAAGTATATGTATGAATACAGCATGTAAATTTTTTAAAAAAAATATATGTAGCAATTTAAAGTTTTTTCAAGGCAATATTAGATTATATATAATTTGCATTTTATATAATTATTTTAGATTTTAAGCCTTGTATTTTTTATTTCTCAGCATAATAAAATTTATCCTGACACTGAATCAAAAATCATTCAATATATACTTTAAAGTTGCAGAAATTAGTCAAGTTCCCTTGCAACCAAATGTCCATACATCTTTTTCTCCAACTTAGCTTCTGTGAAGTAAGAGAAACAACCCCTCCGCCGGCCCAATAAAGACAGTAGAGCAGGAATAAATCTAATGCTTATCAAGAAAGTATAAATATTATTTAAGAATACCAAGGTCAAGTATATGGTCTCCAAGAGGAAGCTCTTATGTCCCTGAGTAAGGAAAGGCCTAGAAGAGGGAACAAGTTTTGTTTTTTATTTCTCAGCATAATACAATTTATACTGACTCCACTGTATTAATTTTTTGAATATATTATTTTATATGTATAAAATACTACAAAGTTTTAATAGATACTTAAAAATCATATTGTCTTTTTAAACATAAAGCATATTTTCTAACTGACTGATTTTCAAAATGAAATTGTTGATGCATTTTCTTCCAGTATGTATCATATATATTAATATCAACCTCTCCTTTTTTAAAATTCAGCCAGTAATTTTTCAGTTATCTACTAAGTCCTAAGTTCTATGTTAGGAACTGAATTCAAGGAGTGAACAAAAAAGACATGGTCTCAGACATCAAGAAATTAACAGTATATCATGTATTTGTATATTTTAAAATTATAATTTTGAGAACTTCTAGAGATTTTTACACAGATAGCATAGCAAGAATTTGATGAATGTAATACTTGTCAATGAATCAAAAAGTCATTCAATGTATATCTTAAAGTTGCAGAAATTAGTCAAGTTCCCACAACCAAATGTCCATATATCTTTTTCTGCAAATTAGCTTCTGAAAAGTAAGAGAAATAACCTCTCTGCTCGCCCAATAAAGACTGCAGAGCAGGAATAAATTTAATGCTTATCAAGAAAGTATAGATATTATTTAAGAATACCAAGGTTAAGTGTGTGGTCTCCAAGAGGAAGCTCTTATGTCCTTGTATAAGGAATGGCCTAGAAGAGGCAACAATCTTCTGATTTTTATTTCTCAGCATAATACAATTTATCCAGACTCTAAGGACCTTGCATTTTACAAGTTGGGTGTCTTACACCATGGAGGGGAAATAATTTCACTTATTATTTCTTAGTTTTCTCAAAATAAAACATTAGTCAATTATAAAGAAATTTATAAGTTTTACTGAAATAACGGTACTCTTTGAGGAGAAACTTTTGTGCACTCTTACTAATAAAAAGTAGTATTTATTTCCTTTAAAAACAGCCATTAATAAAAAAAAACCACTATCTGAGTAATTAGATTAATTTCTTAAAGAAGAGTAAATGGAAATCATGTGAACTTCACCAGCCTTTGAGTGCCAGCAAATACTATTCCTTACACAGAAGTGAAGATTTTGTTAAAAGCAAGTATAAGAGCCAGAAAATAATTGTCCCTTGGCAGTGACCACATGGAGTGGATGAAGAGAATACTCAAGAAGCAAAGAAAAAATGAATTTATAATTAAATTTGAGAAATGCAATGTATACAATACACGAGTAAATAATATGTCTTAATGTGCATTGCATACAAAATAGTTACAAATTTAAGAGAAAAAATAGGTATTATGACATACATAAACAAGAAATAAACAGTAAAGGGAATTTTAAGAGTTATAAATTAGGACCAAAATACTTCTCAAAAGAAGGTGAGAATCCTTTGCTTCCTATACTCATTGCCTGACCTAGAAAAGATATGACCCAAATCTGAAAAATTAGAATGTTTAGTCTTATATAAAAGTATCATTTGCTCCATCAAGCTCTCAGAAATAATATAAGATCATGCATCCCTATATCTATAGCAAGTATATACTGGTTGTATAACAGAACCACAGGCATCTAAATATTATTTAAATAATGTAGTACCAAGTCCTTTGCCTTTGCATGCTTTAAAATGTAAGTGAATCCACATATTAGGAAGGATTATTTTCTGAAATCCAGATAAACATAATTCAGTAAAAAATAATTGGTCTTTAGTTAAAAAATAAATTCTGATATTAAATCCAAAAGATATATAAATTATTTTGCTTTACCACTAACAAGTAACATATTATTACATTGTTAGAGATTTTTAAATATAATCTCTTTTTTTCTTTTACTTTTTGGTACTGGGGATTGAAACCAGGGGCACTTAACCACTGAGCCACATCCCCAGTCCTTTTTTGTTTAGAGCCTCACTAAACTGCTGAGCCTGCCTTTGAACTCAGGATCCTTCTGCCTCAGGTATGTGTCACCATGCCCAGCTAAAATAATCTTTAAATGATCACTATAATATTTTCTTCTTTTCTTTTTAAACATTGAAATTTACTTGAAAATGCAAAACTTTACAAGCAATATTAAAGAACATATATAGTTGAATTAAAGTACCTGAATATATTAGATTTATAGACATTGGAATAAAATGGAGAAATATCCACATAAAACAATATAGGCAAAATTAAGAAGGCAATTGAGAGTGTTTAAAGTATATGTTCAACCACAGTCTAACACCTGTGGTAATAATGTTCCTTCTCATTAAAATACAAACTATTAAGGAAAAAAAAAAAAAAAGCATGTTCTACTAAAGAAAAACCAACATAGTTTTTCTCTTTGAGTACTCACTTGTGCCTGAAAATTTTATTGGTTCTCCTTTTATGTCCACATGCCCTTGATAATTCCTTATGTAGGTTTTTATCTTCCTGCATTTATTTCCCTAGGGAAGCAGAGGTAGTTATATAGCTAATGTATCACTTATTATCAAACAATGTAGTGTAGTGATAGTTACATAAAGAATATATTTTGAGTTAAGAACACTAAATATTAGGAATAAATGCCTCAAATATATTTTCTAGTAGGTGAAATCATAATTGTTATTTTTAAATGCTAATGGAGATGACTTCTTTTCTCCATTAAATTAAACCCACTTTGGAATAGGTACAGACAAATTTAAAAAGAATAGAAAACTCATAAAGTGAAAAAAAAAACATTTCTGAACTTAAATTATGGACAAGAAAATGCACACTATATTTCTCAAATTCCACTATGCAAGCTCTGAGAATCACTGCTAAATGGCAAATGTCTGAAGGGCACGACTACTTGTGATTTTCTTCCTTTTCCAGCCACAAAACCTGTGCGAAGTCATGGGCTCATATACAAAACTGTGTACCATAATGTGCAGTCAGGAGATGCTCTGAGGATCTGTCTCCACTTTACAAGAGAAAGAGAGAGTCATTTCTCCTCTGGCTCAAGTTAGAGAGTGCAACTAGTTAAGAGGCACAAGCCAGGAAAGGTATTTTTGTTAATCTTCATTTATCAATCCTTCATTTGGTGTTTGAAAACACCAACCCTGACTAAAAAGTCCTAGAATTGTAAGCAGTAAAATAAAATTTTTTTAAAAAAAAGTCTTACCTCTATCTCTGTTGTGTTTATGACAGAAAATTGTTTTCCAGGAAATAATGGCAGGGATTTGTAGAGCTCAGTATCAGGAGGGCTTTTAAATGGCAATTACAGCGTAACTGCATGGGCTGACAGAGGCAATGCCACATTTACATCAACTGTTACAATGTCTTTACTGCAATTTTGTGTTTGTCTCCCAATGTCACCATCTGCTTCCTGAATTTAGATTTTTTTCATTCAATTTTATGCCATGAATTTAATGCTTAGTACATAATGCTAGACCTTGGCTTCCTAACAACTCTTCAATCTTTTCCAATAAAACTGTTGAAAAATAAATACCTAGCAATGTGTATCCCTTTGGCTAAGGTAGCCACAATGGAAGAAAAAGACCAAGTTGATGTATTTAAATCTGGTTCAACATCCTTAAATCCTAATAATTTTGAAAAGGTCTGAAAGGAAAATTAATCATAATGAACTGGGTAAATTATGTAAAACTCAACATATTGTATGTTGTTTTCAGTCCCTTGTAATTAATTGTAGAGTCAATCTTAACTTCATCATTTTTGTTTTGTGGAACTCAAAACTCTGAGGGCCTGTAGATAAGTAACAGGTGACTGGTGGCTCAAATCTATAGCTGGTTAAACTGAAGTTTTGAAATCTTGTTCAATTTTCCATTTGTTATCCTACCAAGAAGGAGCAAGCGTATACAAATGTTTTACATGGTTGATTCTTTATATATATGTACATAGAGAAATTGATATAGACCACAGAAATAGCCCATAAGGAAGTATCAGATATAAACATTTGTTCTATTTTGAAATCAACTGCACTACCTAGAATTTACTAGCAAAAACCAGGAAGGATTAAGTTGGATAATAATAGCATGGGATTAGCTCTCTTAAATTTTATTATTAATGATGAAGGATTTAATGCCAAAGCCCCTAACATTAATGCTGGAATGATAAAAGCTTTTATTTATACCCCATGTCCCCACTCTTGTTCCAGAAAGTAAGTTCACTTACCCAGTCAGTCACAGCTAAGGGGTGCATGGATACAACCCCTATCTCTACTTATGTACAGATAGGAAAATAAAATTTAAAAAAATGTAATAAATCTCTTAAAGTCAAAGTCCATTTTGTTAATAGGTTTCTAGATTAAGAATTCCTTCCTCCCTCCCTCCCTCCCTCCCTCCCTCTTTCTTTCCTTCCTTCCTTCCTTCCTTCCTTCCTTCCTTCTTTCTTTCTTTCTTTCTTTCTTTCTTTCTTTCTTTCTTTCTTTCTTTCTTTCTTTCTTTCTTTTCTTTCTTTCTTTCTTTTCTGTTTAAACCAGGGATTGAACACAAGGACACTTAAGCACTAAGCCATATCCCCAGCCCAGCCGTTTTTTTTTTTTTTTTTTTTTTTTGTATTTTGTTTTGAGTTGCTTAGAGCCTAGCTAAATTGCTGAAGCAAGCTTTGAACTCATGATCCTCCTGCCTCAGCCTCCCAAGTCACTGGGATTACACACATGCACCACAGTGCCCTGCAAGAATTTCTTTACCTTTGATAACACTAAATTCCTGATCCCTTCCCTGAAGATTATTTCCTGCTACTGATGATGCTAAATTTTTATTGTAAAATGCTCCTTTACCATAAGTTTCAGGGTTATTTTACTGACTCCTTAAACTTTAATGCACTTTGCACCATGCATAGTTGCAAGAGTTGGGGTCTAAGAGAGAACAATGAAGACAAATCTTCCATATCCACAGAGTTTCCCTGTGCATGACAAGTGAGGCAGAGAAAGAAGGAAATAAAACACATATTTATGTTGAGTCAGATCACACTACTTTTGTGAAGAAGAATAAATTTATAAAGGAGTCAAGATCTGATGGAGGGGGTTCGATTTGCATATGTTCCCTGATCCCCATTGGCCTGCTGTGCAGGGAAATGAGAACCTACATAACCGTAGTATTATAGGAGTATATTCCAGGCAGAGACAGAAAGAAGAAAGGAACATTGGGAAAGTGTAGTTTCAGAACAGTGAGGAGGTCAGTGGGGGTTGTATGTAACAGGTATTTGGGAGGAAATGAGTAACAGAAGTAAGGGCAAAATATTTATGATAAAATGTCATGTAGGATTAATTCCCCACTTAGGATCTCTATGAATTTCTTTCCACATGACCAGATCTTCTAAACTCTGCCTAATTTAAGTTTCTGGACTTAAAAGCTCATACTCTTAAGTTTTGCAAGTCAATGACAACTTTTCTTTGAAAGCGAAGGAATTTTAAGTTATACATTGAAATACACACACACATATATACATACATATATATGTATATGTATATATATATGTATATGTATGTGTGTGTATATATATATGTCTGGTTTCAGACAGTGATTTGCTCGTTTTTAATAAACTCTGAGGAGAAATGACCTACTCAAAATAGAAAAGGAATTAAAACAACAAAACTGAGGAATGAAATGAGAGATAGTTTAGAGTGCATATTTTGGAGATCTGCACTGAGAAAATAAGTCTGTTTTATATTTATATAAATGTTACAAAATAATGAGAAAGTAAGAAATAGGAAGTTGAATATGACTCTGTGATTATGATTCTTATGAGCTAGATAGAAGCATAATACATTTATTACAACAGACTTTGAAGAGGGTATCTATCATGCTAAAGTGATGAAGACAAGGTCAAGGGCCTGTAGCTTATCCACAGAATAGCTGAAACCAATATATTTTTTTTAATTTACTGATTATTGAATTGGCAGGTTTTATAAATAAATTTCCCCAATTTTTATAAATTTGTTTAATTTTCATAACTTGATTGAAAACTCAAGACTAACGCTACTTATTTGAAAGATGCAATTCATTAAGTTATAATATTTTAATATATTTGATGTTAAATATATAAGTATTGAATATAAAATATTCCTCAATTCTCATAGAATAATTAGGGTCTCTTCCTTTTTCATTTATTACCTTGTACTCATTGCATATTTCACACTGGGTTATACATAATTTAGAGAGAATGTGTACGTTTTCTTACAATATGATCTTTTTTAAAAAAGGTTTGTTTTGTATATGTATATATATATATATATATATATGTATATATATATATATATACATATATATATATATATATATAAATATATACATAGTAGATACGTTTATAACACACACAAGCATAAACCACATAGTTAGCATCTTATTTCATTCTAAGTGGTATCTCTTGATGGTTTCAAGTCACACAGAAATCTTTGTTGTCCCTTAATGCCCCACTTTCACACTGCACAAATAGATGCACATGCTGAGATTCACTTATTGTATTGCAAGCACTCAATAACAATTTGAGGTTTATGTGCATATCATGCAATACTATTATCATGTTGGTAACAGACTTTCATGGCATTAATATTTTATCAAACATAATTTAAGCCAGTTAATGCAAAAGCCAGTGAAGTAGAGGGGGTACTGAAAGGACTCCTGCATATTAATTAATCAAGCAGGGGCCAAGGACAAGGGTATGGACCACAATAGCCTTTAAGAAGCAAATATAGGAGAGCAAAAGTGAATATTCAGTAAGGTAAGAAAACATCAGGAGGTTTCATACCATAAAAGAACATTATAATTTGAATAGAAGAGAGCTATAGGATATAAGATGCATTGAGAGTCAAGGGAATGAAGTTTTCAATGCTATGAATGGGTAATTTGGAATGGGGAATTTTGTTGATATGTCTATAAACAAATATGTCAATTTTAAGAAAGGCCAGATAGTTTTACAGATTTGGGATTAAAATTGTTAATGTTTCCTAGAAACTTTTAAATTTCAGAAGAATTTAAATTTAAATAAGTATTAGTTTTAACTGAAAACATACAAACAGAATTCCAAATATTAATGGGGTATCATGTGATATTTTGATACACACACACACACACACACATATATATGTATATACATATGTGTATATATATATATATATATATATATATATATATATATATATATATATATGAACTTTAATTTTTTTCATGTGAAGTATACCAAGAGTGAAGACAGACCTAGAGGAATAGAGACTTGAGATGTAGTTGAGTTTTGAAATAGTAACTTGGATTTATGCATGTTGATTTTATATCCTGCCACTTTGCTGAATTCATTTATTAGCTCTAATAGTTTCTTTGTAGAGCCTTTTGGGTCTGCTAGGTATAGAATCATATCATCTGCAAATAGTGATAATTTAAGTTCTTCTTTTCCTATTTTTATGCCTTTAATTTCTTTCGTCTGTCTAATTGCTCTGGCCAGTGTTTCGAGAACTATGTTGAACAGAAGTGGAGAGAGAGGGCATCCCTGTCTTGTTCCAGATTTTAGAGGGAATGCCTTCAGTTTTTCTCCATTCAGAATGATGCTAGCCTTAGGCTTAGCATAGATTGCTTTTACAATATTGAGGTATGTTTCTGTTATCCCTAGTTTTTCTAGAGTTTTCAAAGGCATTCCTGTATATCAGCGACAAATCCTCTGAAATGGAAATGAGGACAACCACTCCATTCACAATATCTTCAAAAAAAAAAATAAAATACTTGGGAATCAACCTAACAAAAGAGGTGAAAGACTTATACAATGAAAACTACAGAACCCTAAGGAGAGAAATAGAAGAAGATCTTAGAAGATGGAAAAATATACCCTGTTCATGGATAGGCAGAACTAACATCATCAAAATGGTGATATTACCAAAAGTTCTCTATAGGTTTAATGCAATGCCAATCAAAATCCCAATAGCATTTCTTGTAGAAATAGAGAAAGCAATCATGAAATTCATATGGAAAAATAAAAGACCCAGAATAGCAAAAACAATGCTAAGCAGGAAGTGTGAATCAGGCGGTATAGCAATACCAGACTTCAAACTATACTACAGAGCAATAGTAACAAAAACAGCATGGTACTGGTACCAAAACAGGCGGGTGGACCAATGGTACAGAATAGAGGACACAGAAACCAATCCACAAAACTACAACTATCTTATATTTGATAAAGGGGCTAAAAGCATGCAATGGAGGAAGGATAGCATCTTCAACAAATGGTGCTGGGAAAACTGGAAATCCATATGCAACAAAATGAACCTGAATCCCTTTCTCTCGCCATGCACAAAAGTGAATTCAAAATGGATCAAGGAGCTTGATATCAAATCAGAGACACGCCGTCTGATAGAAGAAAAAGTTGGCTACGATCTACATACTGTGGGGTCGGGCTCCAAATTCCTCAATAGGACACCCATAGCACAAAAGTTAATAACTAGAATCAACAAATGGGACTTACTCAAACTAAAAAGTTTTTTCTCGGCAAAAGAAACTATAAGAGAGGTAAATAGGGAGCCTACACCCTGGGAACAAATCTTTACTCCTCACACTTCAGATAGAGCCCTAATATCCAGAGTATACAAAGAACTCAAAAAATTAGACAATAAGAGAACAAACAACCCAATCAACAAATGGGCCAAGGACCTGAACAGACACTTCTCAGAGGAGGACATACAGTCAATCAACAAGTACATGAAAAAATGCTCACCATCTCTAGCTGTCAGAGAAATGCAAATCAAAACCACCCAAAGATACCATCTCACTCCAGTAAGATTGGCAGCCATTAGGAAGTCAAACAACAACAAGTGCTGGCGAGGATGTGGGGAAAAGGGTACACTTGTACATTGCTGGTGGGACTGCAGATTGGTGCAGCCAATTTGAAAAGCAGTATGGATATTTCTTGGAAAGCTGGGAATGGAACCACCATTTGACCCAGCTATTCCTCTTCTTGGTCTATTCCCTAAAGACCTAAAAAGAGCATGCTACAGGGACACTGCTACATCGATGTTCATAGCAGCACAATTCACAATAGCAAGACTGTGGAACCAACCTAGATGCCCTTCAATAGATGAATGAATAAAAAAAAAATGTGGCATTTATACACAATGGAGTATTACTCTGCATTAAAAAATGACAAAATCATAGAATTTGCAGGGAAATGGATGGCATTAGAGCAGATTATGCTAAGTGAAGCTAGCCAATCCCTAAAAAACAAATGCCAAATGTCTTCTTTGATATAAGGAGAGTAACTAAGATCAGAGTAGGGACGAAGAGCAGGAGAAGAAGATTAACATTTAACAGGGATGAGAGGTGGGAGGGTAAGGGAGAGAGAAGGGAAATTGCATGGAAATGGAAGGAGACCCTCAGGGTTATACAGTGGAGGCGGTAGAGAGAGAGGAAGGGAGGGGAGGGGAGAGGTGGGGAGGGGGGAGGGTGGAGGATGGGAAAGGCAGGGGAGCACAACAGACACTAGTATGGCAATATGTAAATCAATGGATGTGTAACTGATGTGATTCTGCAATCTGTGTATGGGGTGAAGGTGGGAGTTCATTACCCACTTGAATCAAATATGATTCAAATATGGAATATGATATGTCAAGAAATTTGTAATGTTTTGAACAACCAACAATAAAAAATTAAAAAAAAAAGAAATAGTTACTTGGAAATCTGAAGATCATAATGCGAAAAAAACAAAAACTGTGCAACAATTTTGAAGATTCAGTGTAAATCTGCCAGTTATATGATGCTCTCTGGAAATGCTGAGCATCTTGGATTAGTTTTGAAAGGACTATGCATTATTGCAGGGAACATAGGGACCATAAGGGTCAATTCTATTGCTTATAACATAAGGCATAAAGATAGCACTTATGGTCATTTAATCCCTTATCATTGTCCCTAATGCAATTTTGCACTTGAATGATCTTGAGAGAATAGCTGCTCTTTCCACTAGAGTATGATGCTTTCCTAATGAACACCTGTGATGATATAATAAATGATTCATTGAATTGCCCACACCAGAAATCAAATTCTGATCTATGGGAACTATTTTGCAACCAACCAACCTCTACTAAAATATGCATTGTTGCCTGTCTTGTGGAACTAAAAGAAAACAAATAGTGATTTTTTTAGGGAATTAACTGGATTAGGAATATTAGTGTAATAGTATATTTGCCATTTTATTGCTTGTACTTTCTCTGATTGTCCCTGTGATCTGGGGCAAATTTTGATACATAATCAAGCACATATTTTTTATATATTCACTTTGCACATAGAAGTAGTAAAATGATGTAAAGATGCCAAAATGCAATCATGGTGGATTTATAAAATACTGTGAATCTTTCCCTTATTACGGAAATAGATCTTAATTTTTAATCTTTACAGAGATTCCCTTCTAAGCACATTAAAAATGGAGAGTTTGACCCAGGCAACAAAGGACAGAAACATATGTTTTAAATAATCACACCAGTTTACTCTGATGTGATTGGTGTAGAAATTATACTGTCAGAAATAATACCAAAGTGTTATTTAAAATATTTTATGATTCACCAAACTTTATTATTTGGGTTTTTTTCATGATATTTTAAACCTTATGTAGGTGAGCGAATAAGCCAGAAAGTACATCCAGAGTTATTAATTACTTCCTATAGCACTCCAAACTTATTTATTTATTTCTCAGATGAACAACAGTAATAATTGGATGCTGTATATCTACAGGAACACACATCAGTTCTATTGTTCCAAAGTAACTATATTCACACACACCCCTGCATGGTCTCTACTAAGGGAGAAACAGAAACCCATGCCAATTTATGCAGATAAGCAGAGGACCCAGTGGCCATCAAATGACTAATATATAACAGAAACATGAGGAAACAGGAGAAAGACCAAGGAAGGCATGACTAATTAGAGTGGTAAAAAATTCTTCTGTCATCATTGACCATTCAGACAAAAATAGTCAAGACTGAGAGATCTGCAAACTTTATCTTGCTATTAGGTACTTGGGGACAGAAGAAAGACTGGGAGGTTGTCTGAAAATGAAAAGCAAATCACCCCTCTTAGACAAAGTCCTGCACTATTAAATAATGACTTGGTATAGCATGAATAATTATCAGGAGAGGTACAAAATGAAAGAGAGAGTCAAAATAAAAGGGGAAGTGTTAAAGGTTGAGCAAGATCTCAATGAGTACAAGATACAACAAACACAAAATGAAGATAGCAAAAGATATTTCTAGAATTATGAGATGAGAAAAGCTGCCTTAGAATGAGTTAACCACTTTACTCTTCAAGTGTAGATAGGGCTCAGTGCATTTTAAATAGTAATAGAAAAAAAATCATAGCTTAATCCTATACTACTTACTTCAGGAAAAAAATGGAAATATGATTAGAAAACTGGCCCAAGAAGCATTGAATCAAACCAGATATCATGATCTCCCCAAACGAGAATATCGTAACAAATTATTATTATTATTATTTTTATTTTTTTAATTTTTTTAAAAATTTTTAGAGAGAGAGAGAAAGAGAGAAAATTTTAATATTTATTTTGTTTTAGTTTTCGGCAGACACAACATCTTTGTATGTGGTGCTGAGGATCAAACCTGGGCCGCACGCATGCCAGGCGAGCGCGCTACCGCTTGAGCCACGTCCCCAGCCCTGCTACAAATTATTATAATGATAAAAAAATTAAAACTATTAAAAAGAATACATATCAAAATTAGGAAAAAAAAAAGAAAAGAGAAAAAAATGAGAATTGAGGTGAAAATACACAGGGAAAAAAAAGGAAAACATTTAAAGACAGCTAGGAAACAATTATAAATAACCACAACCAAAGCCTACCATAAATGAAAAGAGGAATGAGGAAACAATTCAATGTAATAAGAAAAACATGACAAAGATGAGGTAAATATTGAACAAAATTATATATACAAAATAGATAAATATCATATATATAATTTTCTGAAGAACAGAAATGATTACCATGAGTGAAAACATAACATCAGCGTAATATAAGAAAAATAATTGAAATTTTAAAAAAAATGTATAATTAATAAAATTTTTGAAGAAAAAATGTTTGAAGGAATTTTTTGAAAGAAAAATCTAGTATATGAGAAAATGGAAATGTATATTGAAGAACAAAGTATACTGTAGTAAAATTACTGGTCTTAAGCAGAAATATGTAAACAATTTAAATAAACATCTAGGTAAAAAAAGCAAAAAATAAAGAAAATCTAATTCATTATTTTTTAATATTTTTTAAAGTTCTTAAATATTGTAAGATTTCTCAAATATCAAAATTATATCATTTAAAAATTTCATTTGGATTTTTTGTATTGTAATCAGTGTTTTCAAAACTTAGATTTCTTATTAAAAACCACCGAAGCATGCATTCATTATCATCTAAAAGATTTATTTTTATTATTGATGTGTTTAATATATAAGTGTCATATTTTAAATCTAAAAGTGATTTATTTTGAAATATTTATAGATATAGGAGTGAGAACCTTTTTCTCTATATTGACTATTTTCACTTAGTGTTTTGAGTTTAACACATTATTGTAAAACATCTCATGTAATGTTTCGACATTGGGAATATACATTTTTAAATATACTATCTAATATTTAAATTAATATCAGTAATATGTTTGTAAAATAACACAGCTTTGCCAAAGACTTTCTCAAATAACCACTCTAAGGAATATATGGTAGAATATGTGTCATTCATCCTTATAGGATTTCATGAGGTCTCTCTAAAATGTATAACAATGTTTAATACAAACATAAATTTAAATATTTTATAAGGGTTATAATTCAAGTGATTGTGACTTTTACTTCTTAAAATCTACATAGAAAAGAAAAAAATCTATTTCTGTTCACTAAAATATAAATATTTAACAGTGGTGGTAGTTGTAATAATTGAGGGAAATTAAAATCAGCAATGGTATGAATATTGATGAAAGTTACTCTTTGTTGGTCTTACTGTCATTGAGATGTTAAATGCAAACTATTGTTATTTTCTAGAATGATTTATATTAGTGAGGATATTGCTTACTTACATGTTACAGGAAACAAACATTTCTTTTGGTCTCTATCTCACTGTATTATGGGCATTAAAGATTATAAAATTTTACTTGGGAATATAAATTAAGATATTAGAATATTTGATGAATTTTTTAAGTGAAAAAAGATCAAAAGGTGATTTAACTGTTGTCTGAGTAGATAAATAACCACTGTGATATTATTTTTCAGGATTTATGTGCTTTTTGATATGAAATTTATTTCATAAGGTTTACATTTTTGAACCGGAGGGTACAAGTTCAGTTCCCACAACCCTCTCTCTTTGTCGTGGATAGTACCACCTTTTCTGAATTGTAGTATTTCTTGGCTTCTGTTGACTTTTCTTTGTAAAATGTAAAAGATAGAATGAAAGCCATTCCCAAATCTGAGTGCTCATGATTCCCTTCTTAAGCACTTCACTCAATATATTAAAATGCCCTTTAGGTTATAACGTTTCCAATGAGCTAGCATTACATCTCCTTCCCATGTCTACCTTTACTCAATATTCCTAATTGACTTTTTGGTTATAAAAATCTAGCCTTGTGCTCTGTCATCACTGTTTCTGGAAATTAGATTGGAAAAGATTTCCATAGCCCTTAAAGTGTACTTAAGAAAGTTAAAGAGCGGTTGTTCAGATGAATGGGATACAGGAGGCCCAAGTGAAGATGAATGTTTATAGGACCCTGATTGCAGACATATATAATATGCATCTTTACATTAGATTAGCAGCTGGTAGAATGGCTGCTTCAAAATATTTTTAAATAAATAAATAATTGGTTGAGGAGAACAGAACTTAATTTTGTCTTATGACATCTGCTAAAATTGTTATCTGGAAGATCGGTAAAGAAACAGTAAAATTGATGTACGGCAGCCTCCAATGTATATGGAAAATAAGCAAAGAAACAACTTATGAAAACAAGCGACTATTAAGAATGGTTAATAATAGGATGTTTTAGATAACTTTTATGTTGCTGTGATCAAAGTACCTGACAAAACAATTTAAAGGAGTGAAAGTTTATTTGGGGCCCACAATTTCAGATGTTCATAGACAGATAACTCCCTTGGTCTGGACCCAAAGTGTGGCCCAGGGAAGGAGCCAGTAGAGGAAAGGTAGGGTCTGGAAGGAGAGACAGAGAATCAAGCATGCCCCAATGACCCACTTCTTCCAGTCCCCTTACCTGCCTACAGAGACCACCCAGCCAGTCCATTCAAAGTAGGATAGACTGATTAGGTCACAATCTCATAATCCAATCATTTTACCTCTGAATATTCCTGCATTAAAGGGAGCTATGAGGGATACCTCATACTCAAATCATAACATAGGATTAAGGGAGGGAAACCCAACCTGGTAGAACATCAAAATGTGCTAAGAGCCAAGTATATGATGCATGGCATTTTTGGTCGAAAGGTGATGCCAGCTAGCCATTGAGATGATATGATTATGTTAAGATTTGCATTCATATGGATATTGGACTCCTGCTGTTCACCTAGGCTGGCTACGGGACTCCTGGAGAGTTCCCATTGGTTGGGGAAGTACAGTAGGAGGGAGTTCCGGGGGAGGAGCTCTCTCTCTGCGGGTCCAGGAGGAGGCCGCGTGGGTGGAAAAAATCTTCCAGGGCGGTACCGGACATTGGCGGCAGTTTCAAAAAATAAACTTTGGAGATGGCGGCGAGGGGAGTGCATTGCCCCCGTGTGCTGCTTCACTGTGTGGGAGTATGACAAGTCAGGACGGCTAAAGGATATCTTGTTAGGAATTTCCAGCAATAGTGGGGTGCTCCGGAACCTGGAGGAAGGATTTCCATCGCACGAGGATCAGCTACGGGAACTCAAACGCGAGAGGTTTGTCGCACGGAGGGTAACACTGCTTATTCAGCAAATCGCCCCTCGGCTAGAATCTGCAGCGTGCGCTGGGATAGAGACGCAGGGTTACAGCGCTGCAGTTTCTGCCAGCCGCGCAAGCACCGTACTCAGGGCTGAATTCTGGGTTCGAGACGGGGGAAGGAAGCGGTCCATCTCGGTTCTCCACACCGGTCAGACCACAGAGGAGGCCAGCAGCCACCATGTTGGTAAACTGACGTCACCACCCCTGTTTTCGACTTACTGCAGCTCATTCAGCCATAGAACAGGTAATTTCAGGCTGCAATTCGCCTGCGGCTTGCAGACAGATTGCTAGGGCTCAGCGCCTGGGTGCTTCTTAGAACCTGATCTTATCAGAGTGAATACCGAGCGCGGGGCGGCCGAGTTCCGGCTCCCAGAACTGAGCCCGCGGGGACTACTTCTTGGAGCTTACATTTATAGGAGCTTACACCGAGCACGGAGTGGCCGAGTTCCGGCTCCCGGAACTTCCCTGGCCCGGGGCTAGGAGCCCGCGGAAACTGCTTCTCGGTCCGGGTCCTGCTGAGGGCCGGTCAGGACTCACCCGGTGCTTTGGTTGCCCGGCAAGGGGAACGAAATGCTGCCATTCGCATAGGATACCAACATGGCAGAGATCTGACGTCTGCAGAAAGCGGCGGAGGAGGGAACTTCATCAATACCAGTGGTGACATAAGCAGTTGGTCTCCTGGTAGGGGGGGTGAGGCACAGTCACCCGAGTCTCCTCAATTTGTCGTCGAGCCAGAGGGAAGGAGCCGGGCCGCCGCCAGCGCCCGGAGCAGGCCCAGCGGCTCACCAGCATGGTGACCGCGTGACCCCAATTGGAGAGGGGGCGGAGCGGAGCCGCCACCCGCAACCGCAAGGTGGGCAGACCCGCGACCCAGTGGTACATGGGCGTGGTAGGAGGGGCAGGGCAGAGCCGCGGTTCGCGCTTGCAAGGTAAACAGACCTGTGTCAGCCTGGCGGGTCAGGCCCAGTGGCCTGCCAGTGTGGTACACACGTCACCCCAACTGGAGTAGGGGCAGAGCAGATCCTTCTCCCACGCCCGGATCAGGCCCTGCCGGTGTGGTGGTCACGTGACCCCAATTGGAGTGGGGGCGGAGCAGAACCGCCACCCGTGCCCGCAGGGTGAGCAGACCAGTGATCAACCTGCAGATCAGGCCAAGGGGTCCGCAGGCGTGGTAGGAGGGGCAGGGCAGATCTGCCGCCCGCGCCTCCAAGGTAGGCAGACCTACAACAGACCTGCGGATCAGGCCCAGGAGCCTGCCGGCGTGGTACAAACACCACCCTAATTGGAGTAGTGGCAGAGTAGAGTCGCCGCCTGTGCCAGGAACAGGCCCAGCGTCCTGCAGGCGGGGTAGCCACGACACCCTAATTGGAGTAGGGGCAGAGCAGAGCCTCCACCCGTGCCTGAAAGGTGGGCAGATCTGCAACCGACCAGCGGGACAGGCCCAGTGGCCTGCCGATACGACAGACACGTCACCCCATTTGCAGTAGGGGCAGAGTAGAGCCGCCGCCCGCGCCTGCAGGGTAGGCAAACCTGCAACCGACCGGCGGATCAGGCCCGGTGGCCTGCCGGCGTGGTACACTCGTCACCCCAATTGGAGTAGGGGCAGAACAGAGCCGCCGCCAGCTCCCAGAACAGGCCCAGTGACCTGCCGGCATGGTAGCCACGACACCCCAATTGGAATAAGGAGAGAGCAGAGCCACTGCCCGCACCTGCAGGAAAGATACGCAAGCAGTATGAAAAGACAAGGAAAGAAAGGACCACAAGCAATGCAGGTCAACGCAACTTTAGAAGAGGTAACAGCTGCAGCAGATGGAATGTCAGATAAAGAATTCAGGATATACATGCTTCAGATGATCTGGAGTATCAAGGAAGACATTAAACAGCAAAATCAGACAATGAAAGATCACTTTGACAACGAATTACGCAAACAAATCCAGGAAGCAAAGGATCAACTATACAGGGAGATAGAGGTTATAAAAAACAAACAAACAGAAATCCTAGAAATGCAGGAAGCAATAAACCAACTTAAAAACTCAATGGAGAATACTACCAGCAGAGTAGAACACTTAGAAGATACAACATCAGACAATGAAGACAAAGTATTTCAACTGGAAAAGAACATAAACAGCTCAGCAAGACTGTTAAGAAACCATGAGCAGAACATCCAAGAAATATGGGATAACATTAAGAGACCAAACTTAAGAGTCATTGGGATACAGGTAGGTACAGAGCTCCAAACCAAAGGAATGAGAAGTCTATTCAATGAAATAATACAAGAAAACTTCCCAGACTTGAAGAATGAGACAGAACCCCAAATCCTAGAAGCCTACAGGACGCCAAATGTGCAAAATCATAAGAGATCCACACCTAGACACATTATAATGAAGATGCCCAACATACAGAATAAGGAGAGAATTTTAAAAGCTACAAGAGAAAGGAAGCAGATTACATTTAGGGGTAAGCCAATCAGGATAACAGCTGATCTGTCAACACAGACTCTGAAAGCTAGAAGATCCTGGAATAACATATTTCAAACACTGAAAGAAAATGGGTTCCAACCAAGAATTGTATATCCAGCGAAATTAAGCTTCAGGATGGAGGATGAAATTAAAACCTTCCACGATAAACAAAAGTTTAAAGAATTCGCAGCTAGAAAACCATCTCTTCAAAACATCCTCGCCAAAGCATTACAGGAAGAGGAAATGGAAAATAACAATGAAAACCAACAGTGGGAGGTAGGACAGTAAAGGGGGGGGGATAATCAAAGAGGAAAACAAACCATGTTTAGTAACAGAAATAAACAAATATGGCTGGAAGAACAACCCATATCTCAATAATAACCCTAAATGTTAATGGCTTAAACTCACCAATTAAGAGACACAGGCTAGTAGAATGGATCACAAAACAAGACCCAACAATATGCTGCCTACAGGAGACGCATTTGATAGGAAAAGACATACATAGGCTGAAGGTGAAAGGTTGGGAAAAATCATATCACTCATATGGACTTCGGAAACAAGCAGGAGTGTCCATACTCATATCAAATAAAATAGATTTCAAGCCAAAGTTAATCAAAAGAGATAAAGAGGGACACTACATACTGCTTAAGGGAACCATACACCAACAAGACATAACAATCATAAATATTTATGCCCCAAACAATGGTGCAGCTATGTTCGTCAAACAAACTCTTCTCAAGTTCAAGAGTCTAATAGATCACCATACCATAATCATGGGAGACTTCAACACACCTCTCTCGCCACTGGACAGATCTTCCAAACAAAAGTTGAATAAGGAAACTATAGAACTCAATAACACTATTAATAACCTAGACCTAATTGACATATATAGAATATACCACCCAACATCAAGCAGTTACACTTTTTTCTCAGCAGCACATGGATCCTTCTCAAAAATAGATCATATATTATGTCACAGGGCAACTCTTAGACAATATAAAGGAGTAGAGATAATACCATGCATCTTATCTGATCATAATGGAATGAAACTGAAAATCAACGATAAAAGAAGGAAGGAAAAAGCATACATCACTTGGAGAATGAACAATAGGTTACTGAATGATCAATGGGTTATAGAAGACATCAAGAAGGAAATTAAAAAATTCTTAGAGATAAATGAAAACACAGACACAACATATCGGAATCTATGGGACACATTGAAAGCAGTTCTAAGAGGAAAATTCATTGCTTGGAGTTCATTCCTTAAAAAAAGAAAAAACCAACAAATAAATGATCTCATACTTCATCTCAAAATCCTTGAAAAAGAAGAGCAAAACAACAGCAAAAGAAGTAGAAGGCAAGAAATAATTAAAATCAGAGCTGAAATTAATGAAATCGAAACAAAAGAAACAATTGAAAAAAATTGACAAAACTAAAAGTTGGTTCTTTGAAAAAATAAACAAAATCGACAGACCCTTAGCGATGCTAGCGAAGAGAAGAAGAGAGAGAACTCAAATTACTAGCATACGGGATGAAAAAGGCAATATCACAACAGACACTTCAGATATACAGAAGATAATCAAAAACTATTTTGAATCCTTATACTCCAACAAATTAGAAGATAGTGAAGGCATAGATAAATTTCTTAAGTCATATGATCTGCCCAGATTGAGTCAGGAGGATATAGAAAACCTAAACAGACCAGTATCAATTGAGGAAATAGAAGAAACCATAAAAAGACTACCAACTAAGAAAAGCCCAGGTCCAGATGGGTATACAGCAGAATTTTACAAAACCTTTAAAGAAGAACTAATACCAATACTTTCCAAGCTACTTCAGGAAATAGAAAAGGAGGGAGAACTTCCAAATTCATTCTATGAGGCCAACATCACCCTGATACCTAAACCAGACAAAGACACTTCAAAGAAAGAAAACTACAGACCAATATCTCTAATGAACCTAGATGCAAAAATCCTCAATAAAATTCTGGCGAATCGGATACAAAAACATATCAAAAAAATTGTGCACCATGATCAAGTAGGATTCATCCCTGGGATGCAAGGCTGGTTCAATATACGGAAATCAATAAATGTTATTCACCACATCTATAGACTTAAAAATAAGAACCATATGATCATCTCGATAGATGCGGAAAAAGCATTTGACAAAGTACAGCATTCCTTTATGTTCAAAACTCTAGAAAAACTAGGGATAACAGGAACATACCTCAATATTGTAAAAGCAATCTATGCTAAGCCTCAGGCTAGCATCATTCTGAATGGAGAAAAACTGAAGGCATTCCCTCTAAAATCTGGAACTAGACAGGGATGCCCTCTCTCTCCACTTCTGTTCAACATAGTTCTCGAAACACTGGCCAGAGCAATTAGACAGATGAAAGAAATTAAAGGCATCAAAATAGGAAAAGAAGAACTTAAATTATCACTATTTGCAGATGACATGATTCTATACCTAGCAGACCCAAAAGGGTCTACAAAGAAACTATTAGAGCTAATAAATGAATTCAGCAAAGTGGCAGGATATAAAATCAACACGCATAAATCAAAGGCATTCCTGTATATCAGCGACAAATCCTCTGAAATGGAAATGAGGACAACCACTCCATTCACAATATCTTCAAAAAAAATAAAATACTTGGGAATCAACCTAACAAAAGAGGTGAAAGACTTATACAATGAAAACTACAGAACCCTAAAGAGAGAAATAGAAGAAGATCTTAGAAGATGGAAAAATATACCCTGTTCATGGATAGGCAGAACTAACATCATCAAAATGGCGATATTACCAAAAGTTCTCTATAGGTTTAATGCAATGCCAATCAAAATCCCAACGGCATTTCTTGTAGAAATAGAGAAAGCAATCATGAAATTCATATGGAAAAATAAAAGACCCAGAATAGCAAAAACAATGCTAAGCAGGAAGTGTGAATCAGGCGGTATAGCGATACCAGACTTCAAACTATACTACAGAGCAATAGTAACAAAAACAGCATGGTACTGGTACCAAAACAGGCGGGTGGACCAATGGTACAGAATAGAGGACACAGAAACCAATCCACAAAACTACAACTATCTTATATTTGATAAAGGGTCTAAAAGCATGCAATGGAGGAAGGATAGCATCTTCAACAAATGGTGCTGGGAAAATTGGAAATCCATATGCAACAAAATGAAACTGAATCCCTTTCTCTCACCATGCACAAAAGTGAATTCAAAATGGATCAAGGAGCTTGATATCAAATCAGAGACACGCCGTCTGATAGAAGAAAAAGTTGGCTACGATCTACATACTGTGGGGTCGGGCTCCAAATTCCTCAATAGGACACCCATAGCACAAAAGTTAATAACTAGAATCAACAAATGGGACTTACTCAAACTAAAAAGTTTTTTCTCAGCAAAAGAAACAATAAGAGAGGTAAATAGGGAGCCTACACCCTGGGAACAAATCTTTACTCCTCACACTTCAGATAGAGCCCTAATATCCAGAGTATACAAAGAACTCAAAAAATTAGACAATAAGAAAACAAACAACCCAATCAACAAATGGGCCAAGGACCTGAACAGACACTTCTCAGAGGAGGACATACAGTCAATCAACAAGTACATGAAAAAATGCTCAACATCTCTAGCTGTCAGAGAATTGCAAATCAAAACCACCCTAAGATACCATCTCACTCCAGTAAGATTGGCAGCCATTGGGAAGTCAAACAACAACAAGTGCTGGCGAGGATGTGGGGAAAAGGGTACACTTGTACATTGCTGGTGGGACTGCAGATTGGTGCAGCCAATTTGGAAAGCAGTATGGAGATTTCTTGGAAAGCTGGGAATGGAGCCACCATTTGACCCAGCTATTCCCCTTCTTGGTCTATTCCCTAAAGACCTAAAAAGAGCATGCTACAGGGACACTGCTACATCGATGTTCATAGCAGCACAGTTCACAATAGCAAGACTGTGGAACCAACCTAGATGCCCTTCAATAGACGAATGGATAAAAAAATGTGGCATTTATACACAATGGAGTATTACTCTGCATTAAAAAATGACAAAATCATAGAATTTACAGGGAAATGGATGGCATTAGAGCAGATTATTCTAAGTGAAGCTAGCCAATCCCTAAAAAACAAATGTCAAATGTCTTCTTTGATATAAGGAGAGTAACTAAGAACAGTGTAGGGACGAAGAACAGGAGAAGAAGATTAACATTTAACAGGGATGAGAGGTGGGAGGGAAAGGGAGAGATAAGGAAAATTGCATGGTAATGGAAGGAGACCCTCAGGGTTATACAGTGGAGGAGGTAGAGAGAGAGGAGGGGAGGGGAGGGGAGAGGTGGGGAGGGGGGAGGGGGGAGGATGGGAAAGGCAGTGGAGCACAACAGACACTAGTATGGCAATTTGTAAATCAATGGATGTGTAACTGATGTGATTCTGCAATCTGTGTATGGGGTGAAGGTGGGAGTTCATAACCCACTTGAATCAAAGTGTGGAATATGATATGTCAAGAAATTTGTAATGTTTTGAACAACCCACAATAAAAAATTAAAAAAAAAAAAATAAACTTTGTTCCTGCTTGAGTGGCTCGTGATTTTGTGCCCAGCCAGACTGCCGCAAAAATGTATACAAAATGCCCAAGTAAAAACCAACTGAAATGGAGCCATTCGTCAGGATAGAAGGAGAGCATAAAGAACTAAGTCAGAATCCAGAGAGGCAGAGAAGTTCAAGCAATGAGTAGAGATTGAATCATTTATCTAGGCAGGTCTTATGTACATGGTGTGAGTTTGTCTCATTTCTAAGCTTCTGCTCATATTCTCTATCCACATTCTGAGCAAGCAAGAGGTGTGTTCTTGGTCATGACACTCAGGTCTATCTTCTGAGACTTCTCTTATTATCAGAGGTTAAGAAAAGTTGTAGACATTAATTCCTGTCTTAACCCCAATACTCATAACCATGCATGATCATCTGCCTTGATATACACAACGTTAGTATTCTTGTACCTTGTGCACCACTTATATCTCTGTGACATTAACTTTCATTCAACTGCTCATGTCCTACACAGAAGACTTTGCATCAATTCCGAACTCGTTTCTTCCTCCAAATTCTGCCAAGTTCTGAAAGCTATCCACTCTGTAATTCATAGAACTTTATTAGCCTGATTTTCTACAATTTCTAACTCTGCTCTGAATGTTCATTTCACCTATTTGTTCCAATAGAAATCTGACTTTTCATAAGGTCTACAAACTCTCTGCATCACCTCAAATAAAACTATTTTTCCACCATAAATTATTAATTATCCTTTCCATTCATTCTTGTTTTTCCAGTATTTTTCTTAAATATTCAGTTTTTAAATTTTAATCTCATGCTATCTAATTCTTTTACTATTATACCATGTTACTTCTTTCATCTACCAACCTATAGGCCTTTAACCTTTAGTCTTTTAAAAATACCTTAATTTTGCTTTTTTCTGAGTCTCTCCATGTAATCAACATTTTAACATTCTAGTTCTCTTTGAATGTCTATTTTCTAATCATCTTACACAACACCCTACCTTAGCCACCACTTTCTTGGACACACTGGGAATTGTCATAGTTTTCATTTCTTCACCCTCACTTTCTGAAGAACATCTCCTGCCACCACAGGGAGGCATACTAATTGCCAACTCTCATATTCTTTTACACCCTTGGACTTCAAATTCACTATTAGCATTTATTTACTATCTCTTAATATCTTCTCTCCATATCCAGATTAAATTAAGCATTCAATTATTATGACCAACCTCTTTTGATATTTTCAGGTACCCTGAAATTCTCTGACTTCTTTGTGCTCCCATAACACGTGCAGGGCACTACTTGACTATGAGATATCTTCACTAAAGCACATGAACGTGCTGAAGTCCTGCCCAGTACCCACATGTTTAAATGGTCCAACTTTAAATTTTCAAAAAATGCACTGCAAATGGGACTTATACCACTGTCTGGCTATCATACTGTGTTTCTCTAACCATTCAATTTTCCACTTTTTAAGATACATTTTTATTCTATGTTTCCGTACTGACAGCTTTCCAACCATTTCACACTCAGCTGACAGTGTTGATTTCTATGTTATAGAAAACTGGAGCAATCATAAAAACGGGAAACAACTGTACACATATTTAAATGGCTAAAATCCAGTGATCTGCTGATAATAGCAGATATTTGAAAGGATGTAGTGCAATAGGAAGTTACATCCATTGCTTCATTGCTGTAGGGATGCAGAATAATACTGCCATTTTGGAAGACAGTTTGGCAGTTTGTTTTAAAGCTAAACAGTCTTACCATATGATCCAGTAGCCCAATGACTGGGAAATGTATGTCCCCACATAAAACTGCAGGTGAACATCTATAACAGCTTTACTCATAATTGCTTGAAATTGCAACTAAGACAACTCTCAATAGATGAATGGGAAAACCATTCAGGGTATATCCATACAATGTAATATTATTCAGTGATAAAGAGAAATGAGCAATGGAGACATAAAAAGGTGTGAAGGAAATTTAAAAAGCATATTTTCAATAAAAAGAAGACTGTCTGAAAAGACTGCGTATTGTATACTTCCTACTATAAGTAAGAGCTAAAATATAAAGCAGTAAGAAAATTAGTGGTTGTCATAGATCTGAGGAAAAGGAGCAAAGGATTAATAGGTAATTTCACAGCTGTGAAATTATTCTGTATTATATTGTAATAGTGGACACATGACATTTTGCAGTTGTCAAAACCCATAAAATTTTACAAGAGTGAAATTAAATACATTCAAATAAAAGATCATTTAGGCAATTGAGAGGCCTATAAAAATAAAGATTATGATAGAATAATCTAATGATCTTACAAGAGTAGGAACCCCTTTCACTGAAGTGGTAGCAGGCAAGGGGTGGACCAAAATAACTTTGGAATGAATGGTGTCTGTAAAAGTGTAATTCAAAAGGAACTGCATGTTAAGCCCTATATACTGTTCATACAGTCATTTCCCCCATTGATACTACTTAGCAATTCTGATATTGTGATACATGTATACTGAAATTAATCAAAACAAGTTCATGGCGTAAAATGGAGTAACACTTTTCTGTTATTGTTGGGGGTGAAGGTAACCAGGGATTGAACTCAGGGACACTCTATCACTGGATCACATCCCCAGCCCTACTTTGTATTTTGATTTAGAGACTGGATCTCAAAGAGTTGCTTGGTACCCCAGTTTTCCTGAGGCTGGCTTTGAACTTGTGCTCCTTCTGCCTCAGCCTCCTGAGCCTCTGGTATTATAATGTAAGCTACCATACCCCACCAAGTTTCCCACTTTTTGAGCAGAAATTTACAGTTCTGGAAATTTAGAAAGCTAGAATGGCCCATATGACAATGGAATAAATATGGAGCTGAATACAAATTGTCTACCTTATTATTATGGAGTGTGTGTGTGTGTGTGTGTGTGTGTGTAACTAGGGATTCAACCAAGAGGACCTCTGCCACTCAGCTGCAACCCCAGCCCTTTATTTTGGTTTTTAACTTTTTTATTTCAGTTGTAGATGGACACAATACCTTTATTTTGTTTATTTGTTTTTAAAATGTGGTATTGAGTATTGAACCCAGTGCCTCACACATGCTAGGTGAACGCTCTACCACTGAGCCACAACCCAGCACTTTTTTGTATTTTGATTTTAGACATGTTCTTGCTAAATTGCTGAGTCTGGCTTCAGAAGTGCCATCCTCCTGCTTTTCAGATAGAATGATTACATACAGAAATACGTATGCACATAAGTGCATGTAAATGAGTATATGCATTTAGACACGTATATATATTTAATCTGCCAGCTGAGAAGGCAAAAAGAAAAAAAAAAGGACATTTAAGTTGCAACAAACACATGTAGCAGCCTGGTCTTTGCTTCTATTATCCTTCTAAAAATAAACCAGGGAAATGAGCAATGGAGCCATGAAAACGTGTGAAGGAAACTTGAAAAGCATATTTTCAATAAAAACGGAAAAGTGGTTGACTCTAGGACAGGGACAGAGAATGTTCAAGGTGAACCTTGAAGCTTCTACTCAAAAAAAGTAAGGAGATAAATAAAGAGCCACACCCGCACACCACCACCACACACACACACACACACACACAAAATGAAGCAAATTTTAAAAATTAGAATACATTGATTGGGACATGTCAAGTGTGGGTTTAACATAGTGACAAAAAGTCTGTGGAAGGGGGGGAATGACAGGAACTTAACAATAGAAAACCTGACAAATATTAGTTCAACTGGGTGGTCAGTGTCAACATCAAATCAAAAATAACGCAGACGGTGTGCACTTATGACGTGATCTGATGAGAAATACACTGCATGCCCTTCCTCTCTAAAATCCACAACCCATGACTAATGATTAATGTTATGTGTGAAATCATCCAGACCATAGGTGCCCAGTAATTTGGTTAAGCATTATTTTACTACTAACTGTGAAGGTGTATTTGGATGACAGTAGCATTTAAATCAATAAACTATATAAAAAAGATGACCATTCCCAATCACAAAAAGTCTGAACGAGATAAAAGAAATGAGGAAAAAAAAAAAAAAACCCTTCAACTCGGCATGTGTTTAGTTGAGAAATCAATCTTCTTCTGCCCTTTGACATGAGCCCACACTCAACTCATACCTTAAGCTTCCCAGGGATTGTTCTTCTCTATCTTCATAAATTCCAGGGTCAATTTTTTTCTCTGTTTCTCTCTACAGAGGTATATCTAAACATAAGTTGATATGATTCTGGAACAGAAAAAAAATAGGTTAAATACTTAGGAAGTCTAGATTTAATAGACTTAAAATAATGAATTATAGACACAATAATGTATCATATGGATTAGTTAACAAACATATCACATTAATGGAAGATATAAAAATGAGGAAAACTACTTCTGGAGGTTGGTGCATCAAAAATATCTCTACTATATGTTTAGTTTTTTACAAATCTAAAATAAGTGAATTTGTAAAAAAAATAAGTCTATTAATAAGTGAAATGATCTCCAATAATATCCCATGACTATTCACGTGCACCCACTTACTCTGCTTTCTCTTTTGCTATTATAAATTAACTATCCATGTTTCTAGCTGTGGACGAACCTAATTTACTCAAGCAATAGATTTCATACTTTCTGAACTATTTCAGCACACTGTTTCAATGATCCTCTTCTTCCCCAAATATCATCAAATAATCACTCTCTAAACCATCCAAAATATGTTCAGCTTCAAGGGCTTTGCTTGTAATATTATTCTATAAAATAATAAAATGAGCAATGGAGCCATGAAAATAATAGATGAATCTAGGATTGAGAAGGAACATGTACAAGATGAACCTGGAAACTTTTATGCCTTAAAGTCATGAAGAGAAGTGAATATAAAGGCTGGGATTGTGGCTCAGTGGTAGAGTGTTTGACTAGCATGTGTGAGGCACTGGGTTTGCTTTTCTGCAAGGGATATGAATAAACAAAATAAAGTCCATTGACAACTGAAAATATTTTTTTAAAAAGTGAATATGAGATGTTTTATCTAGAAACAATCACAAACAAAATACTAATTCCCAACCAGCTACTACTGTACTTTTTTGATCCTCTACATAGCATAATATCCCAGATTTGTCTATGGATAATGTTACCATTTATTCCCAAGTATTCTATCATAACACATTCTGACGGTTGGTTTCCCTTCTACAGCCAACTATTTTCTGTGTGTGTATTTTCTCAATTACTTATTTACTTTTAATTGACATAAGTAATTGTATATATTTACAGAGTGCAGTATAATATTATGTACACCTAATGTACACATAATGGACTAATGAAATTTAGCCAACAATTAATAACAGGATCTTCACTGATGTCTACAATATTACATATGAAAGGAAATATCAGTCCTCACCTTAATCATCCTAGTAATACTATTTGACACATTTTGTCACTTCTTCTTTGATATACTTTCACTTAAATCCTATTATGTTGTATTGATCTTACCTACCTTTCAATCTTATTGTTCATTCCTTTTCAATTTCCACTATGATTTATTTTCCTGCTTCTCTTAATCCTCCAGAGCCCAAGATATCAGCCTTAAGAGTTATTTTGTTCTTTTTATAGGTTCTTTCCATCTGAGAATTTGTAACTCCAAGTATCGTTTATAGTTTGCTCACTTTTAACTTTCTTATTTATAGGCCAGCCCACTCATCTGAAAACAAGGTACATTCTGAACTCTCCTTTGGATGTCTAATTGTTACTTGGAATTTGGGACAGGAGCAATGTCAACATCTCTTCAGAATTTACTGTAAACCCATTTCTCAAGTTCCATCTAAGAACTAGAGAATTGAACATTTGTGTTTAAGAATGTTTCAGGATGATTACATACATGGAAAGTCTGAGGAATATCTATTTAATTGATAGCTCAAATTTAGCAAATTTAAACTAAATTTCTGATCTTCTCACTCATGGAGACTCAATTAGTTTAAGTCTTCCCCCCATTTCAGTTACAGGAAACATTTTGATTAGTTTTTGAGGCCAACTAAGTTAAATGGTTCATACCTCCCTGTTCTTTGTTTCATTTTTTTTCTCTAAAAATCCATTGGAAAATTCCCTTGGCTCTTCCACTGAAATATACCCAGCATCTGTACTCTCACACAACTCTCATGCTTCTGTTCTCTCCAGAGCCTCCATAACCTATCCCCAAGGTTAGAGCCTCTTAACTGATGTCCCTCCTAGACCCACAGTACTCTGAACAGATGAGTGAGATTCTTTTCATATAAATCAGGTCACATTTCTTCTTTGTCTGTAAACCTCAAATATTTATCTATTTCACAGAGGGTAGAATCCATACTCCTGATAGGGGCATTCTATTCGGATTACAGATTCAAACCTGTATTTTGTTATACAATTAACTGAGGGTACATCATTGTCACTGTACCTGTTGTTTGTTATCTATCCCAGAATTGTTGTTCCCATTAGATCTTAGTAGTTCTGTTTCAAATGATGGAACCCTGTACTGCCACATAGCCACTTAGCCAATTCCTTCACCTCCTTCAATCTCTTGTTCAAATGTCTTTATGGCATCTGCCTTGACAATTTTATATTCTCTATAAGTTAGAATGCTCAATGCTTGCTGTCTCTTCTTCTCAGATGTTAGCTCCCTTTTGGGTAAAGGCCCTTGTCTATTGTGTTCAAGAATCTATCCAAAGTGCATACTAACAGTGGCAGGGATAGAGGGTGTTTCTAGCATTTGTTGAACGGATGGATGGAATATTTTAAAAAGAGGAGTTTAGTCAAATTTGGATGTAGATGGAAATATTTCAATGAATCAATAAGGTAAAAGCCAGAGTGCAGCTTTTCAGAGGTGTAGATGACAATGGAAAGCGAGATGGGACACGTTTTCTAAAATCTTTTTCTTGTTTAGTTTGTTCCCTTAAGTGGGGTGTATTTTTGATTCTTCAGGCAAAATTCAAAATGAGGGAATAGAAAGAGAAAGTTTAAACAAATAACGGACTTATGAGATACTTGAAGTAGTTGAGTACTCAAAAGAATAGTAGAGGATGAATCTGACAATGATGGGTTTGACATAAGTTGAGACAAAGATGATATTTCCAAAAGTACTGGAAAAAAGCATGAATGGATGATGAATGCATGGAGAATTATTTTGATTGATGGTGACATGAATGTTTATAAAATATCTACCAGTGACTTTTCTTAGTGTACATTTTTTTTTCTATAATCAAACACCACAAAATGGGTGTCTTGTAAAGAATAAAGGTTGATTTTAGCTCATGATTCTGAAAAAATGGAGGCACATGATCTAGGGCTCACATCTGGTTAGAGTCTCCTTACATTGGGGAATACAGAATCCCATAAGTGGGGGACATTGCTGGGTGAGTTGGAAACAGACAGGAGAGAAAAGATTGAACTGAATTTTATATCAGACCAACTCTCAAGATAAACCATCAACTCATTAACCCATTAACAAATTAATAGATAACACAGACTGAATCATCTCTTAAAGTTATCTACCTGTCACAGTTCTTAATACTTCACATTTGGGATTAAATTTCAAGATGAGTTTTGGTAGGGACATTCAAACTGTAGCAAAATTTATGTAACAGCTGTTGGAAATAATCAAACTTTTTTTTTAATTTGAGGGAGTATATGAATAAAAATAACACTTCATATATAAGAGAGTTGGGAAAGACAAAGATGGAGAAAAATATATTAATAAGGAAGCAAGTCAGAAACTGTGCTAATTAGTCACAAGAGGACTAAAGAAAAATAGAAGAAATGGAAATAAAGAGGACAATAGCAAAGTTTTCACTTTGATATGTGGATTTCCTATGTTCTAAGTTATGTGCAGTGCCAAAAATATTTTCTGTACTCAATAAATGTTGAACCATATCAACGAAGAATGATATGCAGTAAGAAAGAAGACTCCAGCTTGGAGCAAATTGAGGTATTTGTAGTACTGTTAATTAACTCCTTTTTTATGAATAATTTTCCTATAATACTCTACTTTTCTTGTTAAGGAAATAGCACCTCCATTCATCAAATATATATTTCATGTCAGAAAGCCACCCTACTAAGAAACAGGCTGATAAAACAGGTCTGTAAAATCAATCTCAAAATTAAAGTATGCAATGCCTTTCATGGTTCTGTGGACTAGTGAATAATACATTCATAAGTGTAGACAGATGTTGAATTACATAGGCATTTAGAGTAGGAACAATAACGCTTTTGCCTCGAGTGCTTAAAAATGGGTTTTTGGAACAAGCAAGATTTAAGCTAGCTAGAGCATGAAGAGGAGAGTAGAATTTAGAGAGGGAGAAGTAGAGGAGCAAAGCAGTTTTACATTAAAGGGTAATGGTGTGACAAAAGAATAGTAGGGGGAACGGCAGCAAAAAAATTATGTATAAAGTAGCAGAGCTGCACGGAAGCACATTTTCAACAGAGGGAAAGAAACGGAAGGCAAATAATCTGGAGAACAAATTATTTTTAGTGCCTTGAACTCAAACTTGAGATGTTTAGCATCTTCCTTGGAAGTAAGGCTCCACTGAAGGTTTGACAGGAAAGGTTATGAACAAAGCATGATCTTAGAACAACCAAAGAAGACATTGGATGGTAGAGGGTGCAATGGACTCAGTGAAACAAGACACCTTAGTGGTGTGGATCGGAGAGAATGAGATTAACATAAGAACTGGTTGTGGTTTAGGTAAGAAAATAAATAAGGAGGCCCTGGGAACAAGTGCTTGGTGACTGCTTAGATAAGGTGTGTGAGGTTTTGGACAGAAAGATGGAGATGACCGTTATAAAACTGGTGTTCTTACTGCTTACCATTGGCAATCAACAATTAGCTTTTTTTATTTCTGCATTTAATAGGTTAAAATGGATAATCGCTGATAAATGCATGTTTCCTTGAAATAAAAGTATCCTATCAAAAAACTACTTACATTTAATTTTAAACATTTTCAATATCTTCCACACAATTACAATGATTTTGAAACTGAAGAGACAAGTTTCCCATTCAGGTAGATTTAGTTACATAAAATTATTTTTAAAATACAGGAAAACCCAGTAGTATGAATGAAATAAATCACCTCTGCAACTTGTAACACAATATTGAAAACACATTGAAGCTTTTGAAAGGCATTGTATATATTAAAAGTGACCTTTTAGATGATATCTCTGTATAGTTAAATGAGATAAAGGAAATTCATGTCACATCATTTCAGAAAAGATTAATCAATTGTGATGAGTAACCACTGAGGGGAATGAGTCTAGGTATTATGTACAATATAAAACGTTTTATTTCAATCAGGATTATTATATCCTACAAAAAATATAACATTTGAATTATTACCATAGAGAAAAATAAAGGAAGAGTCCTCATTTAATTGGGACTGAATGATATTAAAGATTTATGTGAAACCAGTGTAGACAGGGCCTGGAGCAATATTTTGCTGCTAAATTGAAGTTAAATTATACTGGAGGCAATAGAATGTATAACAAATTGAACAAAATAATGCTATTTGATCTCTGTGGTCTGTTAAAACAGCTTTGTGTAGTTGTGATCAAAATGCCAGATAAAAACAACTTAGAAGAGGGAGAATTTACTGGGGCTTTGGTTTCATATGTCTCAGTCCACAGCCAGCCAGCTCCATTGCATAGAGCCCAAGGTGAAGCAGAACACCATGGTCGAAGTATGTGGAGGAAGAAAGTTTTCAGGATGACACAGCTAGAAAACATAGAGCAAGAGAGAGAGCACTCCCTTCACCAGGGACAGAGTATAAACCCCAAAGGCAATACCCCAGTGACCTACTTCCTCCAGCCTCACTGTACCTGCCTATTGTTGCCTCCTAGTTAAGACATCTGTGGATTCATCCACTGATGAGATTACAGCTCTCATAACCTAATGATTTTATCTCTAAACATCCTTGCATTGTCTTAACATGAGCTTTTGGGGAACACTTTATATCCAAATGGTAACTGTCACCATGCACTAAACTTTTGGCATTGCAAGAAATACTTTCTCTTATAAAAAATTACTATTATTTGTGGTGCTGGGGATTGAACCAGGGTCTCCTGCATGTGAGGTAAGCACTTTACCAGCTGAGCTATATCCCCAGCCCCATCCATGTTATTTTTAAAAAGGATTTTGTTCTCAATTATGACTGAATAGTTTTCCAAGGTCTATGTGTATTACATTTTCTTTATGCATTCATCATTGATGGACATTTAGATTAATTCCATATCTTAGCGATTGTGGATAACACTTTAATAGGTATGAGAATGCAGATCTTTACAACACACCAGATTTGGGATTGTTAGGTCATATAGTGGGTCTATTTTTAAGTTTTTTATTATTTAAAATTTTAAGGAACTTCTATAGTATTTGTCATATGTCTGTATTAATTTATCTTCTGACAAACAGTGTATAAAACTTTCTTTTTCTCCACATTATCACCAGCATTTAGTATTTTGTCTTTTGGATAATAGTCAATCTTACTGAAGTTAGGTGATATATAATTGTACTTTTAATTTGTATTTATTTGGTGGTTTAGTGATGTTGAAATTTTTTTTCACATGTGCCAGCTGGACATTTGTTTTTCTTCTTTTGAGAAATATATATTTGAGTTTTTTACTCATTTTTAACTAAGGTTATTTGTTTTCTTGTTATTGAGTTGCTTGATTTCCTTTTAAATTTTGGATGTGAACCCCTTGGTAGATGAACAGATTTTCTTCCATTCTGTAGGATGTATCTTCTATTGGTTTGATTATTTTCTTTGGTGAACAGAAGGATTTTAGTTTGATGCAATCCCATTTGCCTACTTTGTGTTTTGTCACCTGTGCTTTTGAAGCAATATCCAAAAATAATTCTGGAGACAAGTGTCATGAAATAGTTCCCCATCTTTTTTACAGTAGTTTCATAGTTTTATGTCTTAAAATTTAAACTTTATTTCTTTTTGAGTTGATTTTATATATGAGAAGTACTGAGTCTAATTATATTCTGCAGCATGTGGATATGCAGTTTATCCAGGACCATTTATTAAAAAGACTGTGTTCATCCCATTGTGTGTTCCTGTCACTTTTATTGAAAATCACTTGACTGTAAATATGTGGGTTTATTTTAGTCTCTATCCGAAGAATAATTTTTGTGAGAACTAACTACACCTTAAAACTGATAATTATTTTTTAGTATATTTTATTTTTATGTTTATATATATATATATATATGACATATATTTGCATGTATTTATATATTTTATATTTTATCCATAGATGGGAGTTAATGTATAATAAATATAATATACTTTTATTTGTTTTCATAGTGAGATCAAAAATTGGTTTTTATTCAAGTTAATTTGTTTTAAAATTTTATTTCATGTATTTTATTGTGAATTAATTGGACCACATTTCAAGTGAAATTATTATACTTTGAGACACATATACCAAATATACTAGAAATGTTATTTTTTACTTTCTTATATGAGCATGAAAAAATAAACATAAAAGGGATTAAGAAATTTTACTTAACTTTCCAATGTGACTATTCTAATTCAAACTACCTTATTTGAATAAGAGCTGCATTTCACTTCCTTTGAAGTAATTTTTTAGACAGTAGAATTTATTTGATAAGGTATCCATCCCCTCATGTGGTCTACACTTATTACTCACTACATGAGACACTAATGTTTGGAATCTACCTCTGGGGTACCGGTGTGGAAGAGCATTGGTCTGTCTATGTTTGCTTACTTCTGTCATTTCTGCTTCTGGTTGTGCTCCTCTGTACTTTGCCATGATGATCATATGTATGAAGCTCTATTTTCTTTTGAACCTTTGGGTTCAAGTTAGTTTAGGCAAAAAGATGTACCAAGGAGAGTTTGGGGGGGGGGGTGGCATGAAAAGGTATTTGACAGTAAGTGTTAAAATAAATGTTAGTACAGACATTCAGATTTGTTGTTGCTTTATACTGTTTTTATTTTTTTCTCAAAGTTTATTGATGATTGTGCACATTTAATTTGTTTTAATAATTCACTTACTGTTTGATTTTTTTTTTTTTAACTTTTCAATTCCACATCAGTTACATTGGAGCAAATTCCCTTCCACATGAAATGATGTTGATTTTGATTTATGGTACATTCTTAGTAATGGGGAACAGTAGCCTAGTCAAAATGGATATTTTCTCAGCATAAAACACCTGTTTTGGCTACAATTCTGTCCTTTTTTGTACAAGAACACTTTATAGACTTGTTTTAAATTTTTATTTAAAAAAAATAAAGAAAGTCCGAGGACACTTGTTACAGTTCATCCATGGAAGTTACCTAAACCAATTTCATCTCACTTTGAACAACCTGTACGTTAAAATGTGAAATAGATGTGTGGACCATATCTTCATGATTATTAAGATGATTAAATGACTTGACATATGCAAGTGTTTGGGGAAAATGTCAAATGTATAAGTTCTCTACAAATGTTTGCCATAATTACTAATAGGTAGCACTTTAAAATATTCAAATGATTTATATTATAGGAACTGTCTCTGAGTTTAATTCAATTAAGTAAGAAACCATATTAAAAAAATTGCAACCTGTATATTGGAGAATTGAAATCACACTCACAATAATTGATTGGTGTAAAAAAGGAATCACTATAAGAATAAAAAAAAATGTACTAAGACTAATGGATAATGAAATTCTACATATAAAAATTTCAGTGATACAGCAACTGTGCTGCAAAATAAAAGTTGGTAGCAGCAAGTGCCTATATTAGAAAAAGAATAAGACAAAAATTAAAATAATTGACTATCAAACTTACATAGAAAAAATAATAGAATAAATCCACATAAAATAAGTAATAAATTAAAATTTCCAAGAGCATAAATTAATGAAATATAAAACAAAGATAAAACAGGGCAAATAATGATAAATGAGACAGAACTATAAAAAGATTGATGAAGAAAACATTTTTCCTCATATATACTATTATTTTTAAGTGTAAAAATTAGACAGTATATCTTATGCACTATTATTTTACAATGTCAAGTATTAGACAGATGAATTCACCCCCTAAGCTCAAATAAATAAGTAGTAGGTGAAATGCATCCCTGTAGAATTTTTTTGATTGTGTAACCTATAATAAAAGGTCACAACACATAATAAAAGGTTAATATGGAGTCTTATTAATAATAGATTGGTTCAAAATGTTACATTTAACAGGATGTTAGGCTAAAAATAAACCTCTTCTATTAATATGTAATGCTCATCAATACAGGGAAAACATGAAGTAGCAGAAGTGTATTTTTAATTTAGTTCTTAAACTAATTGCAGTGTTCCTACTCTCTTGATCAAATTTCCATTTTATTACTTACATTTCACCTTCTTTTTTTTCACATTGTCAGTAAAAGCCTTTCACTTTTGCCTTAGGCCCTTGTGTAGCTGCATTTTATGTCCAGTTTAAGAAAAAAACATGGCCAATAAAAATAAGCAATTTATTGAAAGAACAAATAGCTACTGTATACACTTTAAGCAGAGTTAATAAAATGTTTTATTGATATAATTTATATGTGCCATCTAAAACAGGGTAAAAATATTTTCTTGATGCTTGCCAATACTGCAAAAATTTATATCTCTTTGGGGAAATCAAACACATTCAAATCACCTTCCAAACTGTCATCATGATCTTTTTATCCTGGGAGTAATTGGAATAAATTTATTTTCAGAAAAAAAAAAAGATTCATTGTATGATCAAGTACATTTAGCTAGGAGATTTTGAAAAAAAGCCTTGTTTGGTTTGCACATTTCATGTGAACTTTTATCAGTTCCTTCTCCTGTTATTTATTGAGGCTGAAAAAATGGCATTACTGTCAACATAAAGCTTATACAGAGGACCTGGGAGAGATTCACACAATGAAGGCACTAGAATGGAATTTAAAATACGGAAAAAAAATATATATCCATGTGCTCATCTCTGTGTGTGTGTGTCTTGGTGATAATGGTATATGACACATTGGGTTTTGTCTCTAAAAATCAAAGAATGCATTGAACAGGTTATCCAAAGTTGAGAAGTACTGAAGCAGAAGCCAGGAGAAGATTTTATTTTTATGTGGGGTATAATTCTCAGTTTTATTTTACTACTAATTTCAAAGATTATATTATTAAAATGTATATATTTTATAATGAGTGAGTTTCATACAAAGCCATGGAGAAATACTTAGATGTTTTTAACACAGTATCCATAATGACAAAGAAAAGTAATTACATGTGTCTTCCTCTCTGTAATGGTTTGGCATCACAGTCATGAGGTTTAAGAATGTTGTGTGCTTTATCTTAAAAATGTAGGAAAGGCTCATTTTAATACATAGGATTGTTTGGGGAAAAAAAGACTATCATGTATGCTTGCTTCACTCTTAATCATTTTTTGACAAATATTTTCTTCTATATATTTCCATTTATTTTGAGTAAATATCTGAGTACAGAATTCTGCTCTGTGTTTTATTAGAATTAATTATATTTTGCTGATGGATGGCTACACAAATTTTCTTTTAACAATCAGAGCAATGTACCTTATTGTCTGTTCAAGCCATGAATTGCAAATCAAAATATAAATTTTGGTGATTTCTCATTGTATAAAACTACTGATAAGGGCAGTATTGGTTGTAGTCTCAAAAATTAAGTCACTCTCACCATTATGATTTATGATTAATTAGGAAGCCCCAATTCTATATCCTTAAAATTATCATCTTTCCAGATAGTGAAACATATTATTTGTATGTTTTACCCTAATATTCACTGGAGCAAATAAACTTGGGTCAATTATTTAACAATGTGAAAGTAAATTTAACTGACTTTATCCATGTTTTAACTTTTCTGTCATACCAGATCTACTTGTCAGTTTTCTCGAAATATATCCATATTTTCTGATTTTCATTCTCAGGTATTTTCCTAGTAAATCTTTATTGCAATTCAAACGAGTTTTTTGGCCTCATCTTTCTACCTGCTTTCATTCTGCTCCACTCTTCCAGCCTCACTTAATCATATATATAAATGCTATCTTCAGAACTTCCAGTAACCATTGTAATATTTCACCTTAATCCTCTAACCCATCCACTTGGGATATTATAAATGTTATTTATCTTAAAAAGCATATCAGCTCTATTGCTTAGTATTATTTATCCCTATTTAGTTGTGGTGCATGACAGGAAAAGCTTTTTCTCTAGGATTACATTACAATAAGAATAAATAGTCATTGCATAAACCATATATTTTGGTCTATATGTACCAAATTTTATAATGATTCAGTTTATATTCTTATGACTTGTTAAAGTCCATATGCAGAAAAAAAAATAACTAAGTTATAATGAATTTTTCTAAAGTGAGAATCAAAGTAAATATATCCAAAATAAAATTGCATGTCTTATGCATACTGAGGCTGTTCTACCTTGTAGGGATAATTTTCCTTCTAAGTGCCCCCTTTTCATTTGTCATATGAAATTGAAGAATTATTTTCTGTATAAATGTAGCAAGGTTTGTATAATGATTTATAAAAAATATAACTTCTTAAATATTTAGAATAATTTAATTTCAATTTTGTGAATGGTGGACAAATTCAAATTTTGACATGTTGAAACTAACAACTTTAAATAAAATTGACAAGTGCTTCCAAGTCATTATTATAACTGTTCTGACCTGCCAACAGGCATAGAGAAGTGCCATATGTCAACACCTTTCATTTATTTTCAGAACTATAAAGAAAATTATGAGAATAGTCATAAATATAGCAGACTATAAAGAAGTGTAAGAAATCAACTATATATTTTTAAAGCATTGATGAATTTCAAGTATAAATTATTTTTTTGTTAGGTTTTTCCCCCTCCAGAAAAAATTGAAATAAAGTGGGAACAGCCCCAGTGGTCTTTACTAATTTGTAGTGTTCTAATGAATATTTGTAGTGGCACCTTTAATCATAATTAACCTTCAATGTTGAAATATTTCACTTTGGAAGAGGACTTTAGAATTGAGAACTCAACAGTATAATTTTCAAAAGGATTCAATTTAATTAATTTGCTGGGCCAAGATTTTTTCCTAGATAACTTTTTTTGAACAACCCAGGGGCCCTCTATCACCAAGCTACAACCCCAGTTCTTTTAATTTTTTTTTTATTTTGAGACAGGGTCTCAGCAAGTTGCCCAGGCTGTCTAGACATTCTTTAAATCACAACATTCCATAAATTGATTTTTTAGTTTCTATTTTCTCCCCACCCCTACTCTTTTGTCTTTCTCTTGCAGTTTATGGATTGAGTGGATTGTTTTTTCATTTAGGCAAGGAGGTCTATTGGGATGTGAAGATTTAAAAACATATTTTTATTTCTTCAACAAGAAGTTATAAAAGATGTTGAAGATCCAATCCATTTTTGGCAATTAATTTTATGACTTTTAATCATGACAAACAATAGCCTAAAACTATGGTTCCAGCATAAGGTATAACATCTTGGAAGACAGAACCAGGAGTCTTTATGAACATGTCATCATTGTCCCTCAAACACTCATGTGGTACTCCAACATTACCTCATGTGTTTGCATACATAAACACTCATATTTCTTAATCTACAATGATATTAATAATGGAAGCAGAGCTAGTGAAAACATAAGCACAATATTAGAGCACTTAAAGCTATACAGGTTAAAGGGAATAGTAGTTCCTTTTTCCTGTGAAGATGTGAGTGTTCCATTATCTATTGAATTTCCAAAGGCAAATTCTGCTTGGTGATTTCATAGGAGAAGTCAGGAATGATGAGGAGTATAAGTTAACAGGATTGTAGAAGGCTAAAATGGAGTAGGGGTTAAATCCATTGCAGTTTACAAAAAGTGTTATATGCTGCTGTAGACTAAAGCATATGAGGATTCCTTTATGCAGTGCTTAACCTCTTTCGGAGTGGATTTGCATTGTGTTCCTTTAGGTAGCTACATTAAAATTTCCTTCTTTGCATAGGTCACAGAGACATTGTCTGTGAGAAATGCAAGGTACAACTACCAAGCAGCAGCTACCTCTGTTTGTGTTGCAAAGTTAAGCAGATGTGTTCCACGCACATTTTGAGACAGGGTCTCAGCAAGTTGCCCAGAGACACTGTACTGCACAAAAACTATGTATCAAATCCCACGATTATATTGGGGAAAAAATCCATGAAAAACCCTCACTGTATTTATATATGTGTCTGAAAACAACTATACCCACACACATACTCTAATGATTCTACTTCTTTAATGAAACTTTATCCTGCAGATCTTATCAAAATTGCTTTATTATTTCAATATATACACTTGTCTAAAAACTAAGTTTGTAAAGACCTTATGGTCTAATGTTAAATTTATTTTCATTAAATTACCATACACTACTTTTAAATGACATAAAATTAGAATAACTTAAATCCTTGCATTACATTTGAATAAATAATCTGAATTTGAGAAAATGCTACCTACCCAACCCATTATAGCAGTTTTGTTTATGAATATGATGAGAGCCACCATTCATAGCTAAATACTATCTTCAGTATCATTTCATGAAGTAATTCAGACAGACTAGAATACAGAATTTAAATGACTTGGTTCTAAATGCAAGATAAATTCATTATCACTTGGTAGTCATTAACCTACTCTTAATGGACCAAAATTTCTTCCTTGCAAATTATACAAAATTTGTGTTTTAAAAAATATCTGGAAAGTGTCTTTGACCGTAAGATTTTTAATAAATATGAATATTTTTTTGCAATCTCAAAATTCGGTGTCAGGAATTTGAGCTCTATATATTTAATTTTATTTTTATTTTTAAAAATTGACACATAATATTTGTATATCTTAAGGTATAATGTGATATTTTGATTCATGCGTATGCAGGAAAGTGATAAAATCAGGGTAAGTAGTGTATGCATAAACTTTTACCATTTCTTTACGTTTAACTTGCATTGTTTTCTGTTGTATATTCGCTTATTTGCATTCATACAATTTTTCCCATTCCTGTCCGGTGTTCATACACTGATAATTTCCTCTGACCAATGTTGTACTCAATTTTCAAAGCTAACATTATCGAGTCTACCAACTATCCATTTATACTGTGTATGTAAGGAGAGTACAGATGATCTGAGACACTTACACATAATCATTTCCTGGAATAATTCCAATATTATAACTTCTATTTTTTGTAGCTATATACAAATAAATCCCTCAATACTACCATTGTATTTTTACTGTTGTCAGGTCTTACTAGTTTTGTCTTCATTGTCAAATGTATGTGTGTGGTCCTGGGGATCTAACCCCAGTCTCACATTTATTAGGCAGTTTTTTTCTTGCTTAGACTGTATTTCTGACATTTCATGTTTGATATGTTCATCTTTCCTTCCACGATCTAGAGTTTGACCTATTTATGAATGTGTTAAAAATTCCAAAATGGGTAAAAATGAGTATTAAAAAAATAGCTGATTCCATTTACCACTTGATATTTTCAAATAAGTAAAATCTGTATATAAGACTGTAGGTAATTCAGGAAGGCATAGCACTGTTGTTTGTAGCAAAGCAAACTGATAGTTTGTTCTCTCTGATTAAAATGCTTGAACATAACTTTAACTACCCTATCCTCTGCAAGCTCCCCTCTGCAGATTCAGGGAATTCACTTTGCTTTAATGTTAACATTAGTTCTATTGTTTCAGACATAAGACAATGATATACACATCCAGCTCTAATTAAGGTATCAGACAGAGTCATTGAAAACATTTTGTATAATCCAAAGGATACAATTTATAAAGTCATTTCAAATTCCCAATCACCTGGGCAGAATCAGTAAAATACTTAGAGGGAAGTGTTTCTTTAAAACAAGTAGAATAATAAAAGGGGTATAGTCAAGCAACTACATTTTTTAAAAAATAGCTATTAGAAAGGTTGTATTTACACTCCCACCTCAGAAAATTGCGATTTAAGAACTTAGAACAATGACTGCTGTAAGTTTTTAGCCACTACTCGTTGAGTTAGTAACAAGTATTAGGCAGAGTGCTATATAATTTACATTTGTTATTTCTTTTAATGCTGGTAAACATAACTCTAAACATCAAGAGCACCAATAAACTGAATGGAATAAATTCTATTAGAAAGATGAGTGGTGTCAGAGGACAGGTGGATGGATATGTGGCCTTTGGTTTTCTAAATATTCATACCACATTTTGTGATTCATTTCCAGCCTTTTATTGGTTGTTTCTCTCTTTCACTGTTTTTTTTTTCTTTGTTTGCTTGTTTGTTTTGTGGTCTTTTTTCATCAACTTTCTTCCTTTTAGATAATTAAATTTTACAGAAGTAAAAAAGGCAACCTAAATTTTACATAAGTAAAAAAATCCATTTTACCTAAATTAAATGCTACATCATTTATTTACTTTGTATTTTTAAAAAGCACCTTAGCTGCCCATTATGTACAGGAAGTATTATTATTCCTACTTTATAGAGGGAATAAAAAGAAATGTTTTTATTGGTTCAACATCACATGGATATATGTACATATACGTAATCACTGTTTGGTACTCAAGCATTTTGAAATTTTATTAAAAGAATTTATATAAACTTCCCTTTCAGTTTGCTTATATCCCCAGAAAATTCTAACTCGAAAGGGAAATTTGTTTTTGTTATATAATTTATCAACACAATACAGAACTAATAAATATCATATACAGCCTGTGGGAATTTCATCAAATTAAAGAATGCCACAAAACATCTGTTTCATGTTTCAAATATAAACTAGGGTTTGAAAATCATTATTTTTAGAGGCAGACTTTAAAATTTTGCATTGATTTTTTCATGTGCGATTGTGAACAACCAGCAAGAAATAATTTTAGTAAAGCAGATATACTGGGTTTGACTTAAAACTGTGTTCCGTATAGGAGCATTTTTGAATATGTTTACTTATTATTCACATTTAACTTATAACCTATTTTATACAAATACTATTTTTCAAGTTATAAGATTATTAGTACTCACACTTAGCTTATAACTGTACTATACAAATAACATTTTTCATGTTATAAGATTATTAAATAATAAAATCAGTGAGTCATAATTTTTTGAGCAAATGCACAGACACATTGTAGTTAATGTCTATCTGCAAAGAAAAATAGGAAATAAACATATTAGTCTACAAAATAATACTAATTATAGTCCATAATAAATGGATTGAACCACAATGTTTATTTGTATTTAGAATTCTTCTATTTATCCATTTTGTTTCATATATGTTAACCACATTTCATTTCTTTAAGAAAAAAAATATAGCTTTCTGGAATTCAGTGAGAACTTTGAGAACATCTTAGCAATTAAAGTATTATCCAAATTGTTTGAATTCTAGTTTCTCATTTAGTGATAACGAACAATGTGCAATAAAAATTCATATATATATATATATATATATATATATATATATATATATATATATATTCATTTATTTAATTGCAATTTAACTTTTCTTATATTTAGGTTATTAGGATTTCCTTTAGTGCAAGGATAATGACATAACCTTAGTAGTATTCAATTATAACATGTAGACAATTAATGGAGGTAAGCTATTAATTTGCTAAAATCTAATTCATTCAATGAAAGTAATATTCAAATATAAGCACCTTAAGGTGAAACAAAACACATTTATATATAGTTGTGTTTCATTACTTTATTTAATTATATACATTAATATACTAATTATCCTTGTGGCTTTCTCCAGATGGAATTCTCTGAAACAGTTAACTAAAATAATTTTGGATTTGAAATACCTTTTTTTATGATAAGATATTTTGAATCCTTTTTTCTATCTAATTGTAACAAGATTGAGAATAAAAGGAATGTACACAAATTAATATTTTTTATTTTTTCTTTAAAATTGGGAGTGTATTTAATTTAATTTCCCATGATATTAAGCATTTTTCCATATAAAAGTTAAATATTAAAATAGGCCCTAATACCACCATCATTTATGTTTTATTTAGCCTAAAATTATTTTCATTTCTATTTTAAAAATGACACTTTTTAAGTAACATCTCCCAACTCAAATCCATATAAATCAACAAAGAAAATATTAAGAATATTAATATTAATGTTTTCTTATCACTATGAATATGGTGTTTACAAATAACATAAAACATAAAGAGAGAGTACAGCCATTTAGTTAAATGTTTGGAGGTGTCCTCTGTACTTATATGTTTTATAACATTTATTTGGCTAGTAATCTTAAGAATCTCTTCCAATGTGGAAAGGGATATTGACCTTCAAGATCTAACCCATTTCTTATTAATAATCGAAAAAATAAGATAATCAAGTAGCAAATATTGCCTAATACCTACAATATTAAAACATTTATATCATTTATAATTTATTAGCATTTAAATATCCTATCATTATTTATTAAAATGTTAATATTTTGAGCAAAGAAAACTCCTTAATTTTAAATATATTTATAGAAAGTCATGATTTAAATTTCATATTCTCACAATTTATGTAGAAATATTGTTGGCATATTTTTACAGTTAAAATTCTTTATGGTATGTAAAATGTAAAATATATGAAGATTTACATTGTTTCGCACAATTAATATATCAAAAATGCAGAATGAATGAAAGGATAAGATGCTCTACCCCATTCATCAAACTACTCTTTTAAAAATAATTTTTAAGTGAAACTATTACTTTCAAAATTAATTCAAAAATTTTGATAGCAGAATATTAACTAGACAGTTAAGAAACTAGAATATATTAATATACTGTAAGAAACTAGAAACTTCAGCCATGACTAATTTCACCTACAACTACTAAGTCAGGAAAACGAGGTTGGGGAAATCTGACTCATTTCATGTATCTGGATATGAGTCATGCTGAATTGCTTTTTAGATTTTTATTATTTTTAGTTGAAAGATAAAGTTGTGTGTATATATTAAGTGGAAGTTGATATTATGAAATATTTATACTGTGTGGAGTGATTAAATCTAGCTATTTAACATATGCATTACCTCACATTGTATCAATTTTGGGGTGAGTAATGTCCCAAATATGTAAGAGACTCAACTGGAAACAAATGACCTAATTAAAATACTGGGAAAGAACCTGAATAGACATTTCCCAAAAGCAGTTATAAAAATGACCATCAGATATATGAAAATATGCTCAAAATCACTAATCATCATGAAAATGCAAATTAAAACCACAATGTAATATCACCTCATACTATTAAAATGACTATTATCAAAAAGACAAAATATAGCAAGTATTGGCAGGGAAAGGGAGAAAATGGAAACTTTTTTACATTTCTGGTTGGTACAGGACAGGTAATATCAAAAATATTATGGAGGTCCCTTCAAGAATTCAAAATAAATAATCATATGAACCAACAATGTCCCTACTGGCATATACCTGAAGGAAATGAAAATACTATGTCAGATAACTGTATTCCTATATTTATTGCACTAATCTCCATAATAGCCAAGATATGGAAAAAATACAAGTGTTTATTAACTGATCAATGGGCAAAGAAAATATGGTATGTATATACAAAGGAATACTAGTTAGCCAAATAAAAGAAGAATATTTAGTCTTTTGTGACAACATAGAGGAACCCAGTGGACATTATGTAATGTCATACAGTTAGACAAGTACCACATGATATCACTGATATGTATAATTTAAAAAATAAAATTTCCTTGAAATAGACAGTGATGGTGCTTACTAGGGACTGGGGTGGTTTCAGGGAGGGTTTGGGGAGATGTTGGTCAAAGGATATAAATTTCAGTTAGAGAGGAAGAATGATTATAAGATATCTATACTTCAACATGGTGACTATAGTTAACAATAGATTGTTGAAAAATCTTGAGAGTTGCATGTAAAATTTCCTCAATACAAAATGATAACAATGGGGGTCATGCTGAAAATTGATGGAAGCATTTCTTTTTGCCTTAAGATAGGTCTCTGAACAAGGTGACAGACTCTCTGATAGCTGAAATGCAGATGAAGGTCATTGCTATCATTCAGTGAACACCTTTAGAATTTAAAGGACCAATATGTCATAGGAAAAAGAATGTTAAATTTAGGTGTCTGAAAACTCAGATCATAAACTTAACAAATATTGAATTTGGAAAAATTTGGTATATATCTGAGGATCAGCTACCTCATATAACAATATTAGGATTTTATATGGGTTTTTGGGAAGTCTTCATTAAATAATATGTGAATTGTCTGAGACATAACAGTTATTCTTAAAATGTTATTATACTTAATTCAAAATTTTAACATTTTTATGATGAAACACTGAGCTATATTTTAATGTTAAGAAAATCATTTTATCATATTTAGAATATAATAATAAAATATATTTAATCTACATTCTTATATTTCCCAAATATCATTGCAGTGTGAGTCCAGGCGATGGACATGTGAAAAGGACTAGCCTCTCTAGCCTCTTATAAATGTCTATCTTCTTTAATGTCTATCTTCCTTAATCGATGATCATTCATATAAAAAACATTACATCATTCATATTGGAGATGTAACAATGGAAAGGCAAAACTATGCTGTGAGTTTTGGACACATCTTTAATTTGACAGCAGTTACCTAACTAGAAAGGAAGTTATTTACAATTGCAGCAATTGCTGTGGGTTAAAATGACATTGAAAATCCTACCTGTTGGCAAAACTTCATTGGCCTCAGTGTTACCATGTCACTGTAAACAACCCTGCTGGGATCAACTGTCATACCCCCGAGATAAATTGTTGTCTATAATATCACAAAAAAAGTAATGAGAAGAAAATATTTCCTGCTAGAAGAAGACTTTTCTAATCACTGTACCGAACTAAGTCTGCTGACAAGTACACTGTGGGAAGTTGCATGGAAACTGCACATCAGCAAAATCTCTTGGCAGGAAGTGGCTGGACATGTAGAAGTGCAATCACTGTCTTATTTATTTGCCACTCTTGGGAACACTAATATGAAAGTGACTAATATGGCATAATAGTTCCCAGAACCAATTAATTAATCATAGCATGCCATTAATAGATACACTCCTTGGAGGAAATATTTCATGCTCAGGGAAATTAAACCATTTTATTATGATAAAGTTTCCCCAGTCAAAAGTGTTTCAACTTTACATTCTCACACTATTAACTGGGTGGGTATTTCCTAAGTGATGAATTTGTATTCCTAACAGATACAGATGATTTGGGGGGGAGACAAATAAGTTCTTATGTGAAGTGAAATCAGACAATGGTTCTGTTTTTCTTTTTGTACTTGCCTTAACTGAAAATATATAGTGCACAGATCTCTTTTCTTAGATGAGATAAGTGAAGTTCAGAAAACTTAAGGAATTTTTAAACTGTAGCAGAGCAAACAGGATGTAATGTTTTGTTGATAGTACAAGTATTTAACTTAAAATCTCTTTAAATCACACAATTTTCTCTATGTTTTCTTGATTATCAGACTTAAGAAATCAAATTTTAAAATTATGTAGGTTGCATTTGGCTACATGATCAAAGATAGTAAATAAGGACACATTCAAATGACTTTGGTATGCTTCATCAGGGTAATTTTTAAGGACTATATTCTGAAACATATAGGCTTTAAAATGCTTAATGCATTTTCTGAACATGGATTTGATAAACATATTTAAGAGTTTAGTGTTCTCTCTGCAAAAATTATAGCTATGTGAAGTAATGCATATGCTAGTAAGATTCAGTAATTCCATAATGTATATGTACTTGGAATCATCATGTTGTACATGAAACATACATACAATTTTGTCAGTTAAAATAGAAAATTATGTGTTAGGTAAAAATTACAATAAAATTAGGTAAAAGCAAAGCAGTTACAAAAGAGCGCAGGCATTGCAATCCCAATACTTTTTAAGAATATACTTATATGTGTATTTATATCTTTAAACTAAAAGACTGAGCTGGCAAGGTGGCACATGCCTGTAATCCCAGCAGCCTGGGTGGCTGAGACAGAATAATCACAAGTTCAAAGCCATACTCAGCAACTGCAAGGCGCTAAGCAACTCAGTGAGACCCTGTATCTAAATAAAACACAAAATAGGGCTAGGATTGTGGCTTAGTGTTCTAGTACTCCTGAGTTCAACCCCAGCACAAAACAAAACAAAAAAATAATAAATACATTTTTTGGCAATGACTGCATCTTTTTTTTACCTTTATTTTATTTATTTTTTATGTGGTGCTGAGGATCGAACCCAGTGCCTCACACATGCTAGGTGAGTGCTCTACCAATGAGCCAGAACCCCATCCCTATAATTGTGTTTATATATGATCATGGAATGCTTTTAATTTTCTTCTTTAATACATTTTAATAATAATTGAATATTTCTTTTTCTTTTATAAATTTCTCAAATTTCCAAAGAGAAAATTATGACAAATTCAACTTTCTTTCTGAACCTAATTAAATATCTGCTTTCTATTTCCAATAAATGGGGAGGAGGTCCCATAATGTAGTTGAAAGGTTTGAAGTTTGGTCCACTAGTTTATAGCTTTTCTTTATTACAAAACTGTTGGTCATTTTTCCTTCATTAGGTTTATGAATAAAAATATCATGTTTTCTTAAAACCATACAGACACACAGTGAAAGCTTTTCAAGAGTTGGGCTTAATCCACACTATTTCAATTATTTGATAGAAATATTAAATATTCATACAAGTCTAGAAAGTACTCTAGAATTATTTTTTGTTTTCTCTTTCCTGGGACATGTGTCATCATGATGCAATCAATTTTTCCCTATGCATAGTGAAATATGTCACTACTCCAGATAGTGTCCATTATTCCCAGCTTCACTCATGAGGTAACATTTTAAAGCTAAAAATTGCTTACTTTTTAGGGTTTTTTTTTCTGTTCTTACCTTCGAAATGAGCATGTTTTCTTATTTTTCTGTGAAACTCACACTACAGATGATGAAGGGTCCTGGTCATTTGTTTCCAATCTATCCTTTGAAAATACTAAATTAGACATAATTATTTTATTCTTAGGTTTTTTAAAAACTATTTATTAACTTCTATTTATTAATTTCCTTAATCTTTAATCTGAGCTTTCCTAATACTTTATGGTGTCAATGTTCTAAATGAACATTACAACCTTTAAATACACAATAGAAGTACTAATTCTCTTGGATTTTCTTTTATGGCTATTTGGATATATCTTAGTTTTCCCACTGGTAGTTAGTTGTGAAACTTTATGAACACAATTACTGACACAAATTCCATTATCTTACCATTTAGGTAGCCTTGCATTCCTGTGTGTGTGTGCGTGTGTGTGTGTGTGTGTGCCTGTGTGCATACCCATATGCATGTGTGTTTGTGTGAATATGAAATTTTTTTGCTTGGAGACAAATCTCTTGTTTTCAGTACAAATTTACTAAGTTATAGTATCTTACCAGCTCGATCCTCTCTTTTAACTTAGTCTATAACATTTTGTGGAGGCTCCACTTCTCTCAAATCAATACCTGTGACCAGTAGATTCAAATGTTCCCTAGTAAATGCTGAAAACTGAAAATAGTTTGCAGAATAATTCTAAAACACCACTGTGATAAAATCCATAGAATAGAGGAAGGAGAAATTCTGAATATGGAACTAAACTTGGTTTTAGAAGTGTATTATTATTCTTTGGACAGGAACTAGAGTAGCTAAATAAATGATCCTATCTCAATTCCTTGGAATCCTACCTAGAGGGACAATATAACTTATTGTCTGAATAGGACACTTTGAGATTCAGAAAATCAATGTTATTAACTATGTCACATTGCAGGCATATATGCAAGTCTTTCATACTGTCTTTGAACATAATGTCATTCTATTGACACTTTAACAGTAAACCACAGTTAAACCACGAGCTCAGTTTCAAAGTTTCAGACTTACTATTGCATAGTTTTGTTCACCAGGCACATGCTGACTATTTTTTATAAAATTTAATCTAACAAAATGGCAAAAAAATTGATACTTGTCCTTTCAGGGAGCACAGTTCGTAAGTTGACTGTAACAAAATGTTAATTTTCTTTTCAAAATGATTAAATGTCGAGCAAACAAATAATAAAATCACAATAATATATTAGGAATAAGAATATTGAACCTATACAGGAGAAGAATTTAATGTTATTTACAATATGAAAATTGAACTGATACAATAATGACATTCATAATATTGTACTTATAGGATTTTTAAATAAACTATTCAAAATGGGATAATAATTAGTACCTTACATAAACAAGCAACATGTATTTATTTGTAGTTATCTATGGTTATAAACAGTCCAAATATTAACAAATATGTATATATAAATTAATCCTGATTGTTCGTATTTTGACAAACATAGCCATTAATGACTAAAAGTCTTGGAGACCAATTCTGATCAATTGTTGCTAATTTTGTATTAGGGTTTTTCCTGAGAGCCAAAACCAATAAGAGAAAAATAACACAAATACACACATACAGAATATAAGTATATACACAATGACAGAGATCGATTCACTGACTTGAAGACTGGGAGCTGGAAGGATTACTTCTCACTCCTATTAGTCACTTTACTGCCTCTCAATCATTTATATTGCCATGCAAATAGAAGAGCCTTGCTGATAAGTGCTGCCATTATCTTAATGCGGGAGTAAAGAATGAAGCAAATTGCATTGTTTCTCTAACTTCTGCCTAAAAGCTAAATATAGAAAAGCACATCATTGTATTGAGAAAGCAAGTCACATAGCAAGGTGACTGGCTGCAATGGCTAGTAAACTCATATCCTACACTTCAAAGTATAGGAGCAGTTCCAATCAGTACTTTCAGATGTGTTATTTGTCCTTGTCCTTTTCACAAATTTGAGCATGCTTTCTACTCACTGGATTTCCTCTCCACAAATTATGGAACTAGTACTGCCCATTGATGCACAGCTCAAAACGTGTTGACTCTGACCATCTTCCCCTGAATGTTTGTTTTCTATGTATGTTCATATGTATGTGTGTGTATGCATACATATTTTTTTTTGCTTTCTGCATTCTGTAATCTTTTATAATCTTTGTCTCTCTTCATGCATTCCTTTTTTTTTTTATCATAACCCCTCTTTCATTCCTAAACAGAACAAAAATTGCTCATTCATTGATTGAACTGGGTCTTCTCTAATTATTCTATCCCAAGAATGGATTTAATTTTTTATTTTTTTAATTTTTTTAAAGAGAGAGTGAGAGAGAGAGAGAATTCTTAATATTTATTTTTTAGTTTTCGGCAGACACAACATCTTTGTTTGTATGTGGTGCTGAGGATCGAACCCGGGCCGCACGCATGCCCGGTGAGAGCACTACTGCTTGAGCCACATCTCCAGCCCTGGTTTTAATTTTTTTTTAAAAAAATATTTTTTAGTTGTAGATGGACACAATACCTTTATTTTATTTATTTATTTATTTTTATGTGGTGCTGAGCATCAAACCCAATAACTTACATGTATAAGGCAACACTCTTCCATTGAGCTACAACCCCAGCCCTTGGATTTAATTTTTGACTGTTGTGTCTCCAATCATTTATTGGCTCCACTAATAGATTATGTAATCCTCAAAACCAGGGCCAATATTTTGTTTGTTCATTGCATATTTGCTTCATCAGCTTTATAATCAGTGCAATGTTCTGCGACTGATGCAGTGTCTGAAATGTGGAACATAATAAATGTTTGTTTGAATTTAACTGTATTTCAGGAAACATCTTTCAAATTATTGTAGATTAGCTATGGTCAAGTTATTACTTTTGTATCAGATTTTCTGTACTTCATGGGAGCTTATCTACTATATGATCATTTTCTATTTTCGTATAAGACCAAACATTAGAAAATTAGAATATATATTACAATGTTATTTTTGTTTATATATAATATCTTAATGATCAGAATGATTATGAAATATTAACCATTATGTCATGATAGATGGTAGACACTATAGTTAGAATTACTATGCATATGAAAAAATTCTTTATGGTCAGAATATTTATGTATTTCAATGACTCATTTTATTTAATGTGATAGCTTTCTTTTTTAGTGATAATTGTATTTTCATGGTCATTTCTGCTTTTTCTTGTAACTAACACTGAAGTAAATCAGCCTTTTCTTCACCAGTCAAAACAAAACTTCAAAGAAAAACTGAGATGTGAAATTTGGCTCAAGGAAAAATTGATTTTTGTGGAGAGAATTCATAGCATACAACTATGCAACATTTTATACATAGGTGCCATTCTGATATTTCTCCAGAATTATGTCTTTTTCAACTCCCTTCTCTCTTTCTCCAGGATTCTCCTGGTCTCTGATGGGAAGAACATTTCATAATGGTCAAGAAGGTTTAGGAGTAACAGACCAGTGTTGGAATTCTGGAGCTGCCACTTGCTCTGAATAAGTTGTTTGACCGCTATTAACCCTCATAATGAAATTTACACCAGAATATTAAAATGACAAGTAAAGAAAATGTTTGCAATGTGTTTGGTATAGCACCTAGCTCACCCTACGGATTGTAACAAGTGACAAAAGGTAGACTGAGAACAACAGAAAGGAGAAATTCTTTGCTGATTTCACACAACTTCTGTTTCCATCATCCTTACTTAAATGATATGAAACATACAATGTACTAAAAATGAGTTTTTAGATAAGATCCCAGGTTACCTTGTGACCAACTTGCCATCCCTAGTTCCTCTGCTACAGTTGCAACAGACAGCTTTCTAAAGTAAGCACTCAAAATCCTGGCTCCCATCTTTCTTCTAGATTCTCTTCCTTCTGAGGTTATTATCATATTTCTTTTCTAGGAGCATCCCAGAAAATACACTAGCCTTCATAATTATCTTTTTAACCTGATTTATATGTGAAGGTGATTTCGGTCAGTGCATTAACTAGTAGGATATTTCAGGGACCATTTATATTCACGTGCACTCATTAGTAGATGTGGCTGTAACAAGTGGTTTACTAAACAGGCTCATGCAAAATTTTTAGGTGCTTCAGTGTTATTGTTAATCAGTGCTGATTTTACACATTCCTGCATAATGTTCTGCAATTTTTTTACTGTCATGAAGAAATGCAAATAAGTTAGCATACACAAAATTTTAAAGACTTTTATGATGCTTCTAAGCTTTGGAAAAAACATTTCTTGAATTTTTAGCCAGTTTAGAAACTATTTGGTAGGCAAAGCATATGATGCCTTTTATAATGATGTAATGTCTTTTAAGAATAAATGATAAACAAACACAAATGCTCATCAGTTTTCAAACTGTGATTTTCTATGCATTTATAAGCAGCCCATGAAAGACTATAAGGGATACCTTGGAGCAGAACTTCAAGATGATTTTGACATTAGACATTCCTATTAGACATTCCTATAAATAAATGACCAAAAGGATGAGTGTACTTCCATTACCTTTATTAACTATTTTCTTGATATCAAATACTCTTTCATTTAGATGAGTATTGCAGTTCTAGTAATCTACAGAATAATCTTGAAATAAAGATTTGGGAAAACCTGCCCTTTTTTTTTATAGGTCCAGGTACTGATCTTGCAGAGATTGGGGAGTAAACATTGGATTCAAAACTAGGAAGTTTTGCTGGGCATGGTGGTGTACTCCTGTAATCCTAGAAACTTAGGGGGCTGAGGCAGGAGGATCACGAGTTCAAAGCCAGCCTCGGCAATAACAAAGTGCTAAGCAACTCAGTGAGTTGCAACCCTGTCTATAAATAAAATGCAAGAAATAAGGCTGGGGATGTGGCTCAGTGATTGAATGTCCCTGAATTCAATCTCTGGTAACTGCTCACCACTGCCACCGCCCCCCCCCAAAAAAAAAAAATCCCTAGTTTCATGGAATATACATTATAGTGGAAGACTAAAGCAATAAACTACATATTAGGAAAATATACAGTATGTCAGATGGTTCTATAGGGCAAGTTGAAGTAGGGAAATCAAATTGGGATAGCTTAGGGAGGCAAAATGGGATTATAGGTCTAAGGAAAGCATGAGTTTAATGAAATATTTGGGAAAAAATATGAATAAAGTAAATCAGTGAGATGTGATTATCTACAAAAAGAGCATTGCATTAATTGGACAAAATTTTAAGACAACTTCTCTAGAAGACTTGCAAAAGAGGAAGTCTGGAATGAGCAAATGAAGAGAAAATCTTAAGAGGAGGGGCAGAGAGGTAAACAGACATGGGCTGTTTCATATGGTGTGGGATCCTAGGAGTCACTCTGAGGATCTTGGATTTAATATTGATCAAGAATAAAATCCAGAAGGGAGTACTGAGCAGAAGACTCTCATAATCACTTTGTTGTAATTGATGAGGTGGGCTGCTGTGAAAGTATGAAATATGAAATAATCCAAGTGAGAGATGGCAGTGGTTTGATGCACAAAGAGTTGCTAATTTCTAGATAATTTTGCATTAATAAGATTTTGCAAAAGATTGATTGTTGGATGCTGAAGAATGTGGACCATTCATGACTCTAAAGCTATTAGATACAACAACTGGAAAGGTGGATTTACCTTTAGTAAAATGGGGGGTGATGTAAATGAAGATTTCTGACAGTTTCATACATATTAAATTTAAGGGATTCGTTAAATATTTAATTTTTATGTTGAGTAGAAGTTTGGATATATGAATATGGAAATCTGGGGAGAGATTTGGCCTGGAGATTTAAAAAAATGAAAATTATTGTCAGACCCTTTTCCATACTTATTCAGATTCATGAATATAGACAAAAATCTGACAGAGTAGTTGGGCTTAACTGAGGCTGCAGTTTTTGCAATACAGTTTAACAGAGCAAGATAAAGACAAAGACAAAAGTGTTGAAGTTGTGTAAGGGATTGTGGGAAGTAAAAAGTTGATAGAAACCGTACATCAGTGTCCCTATTGTGCTTTGTTGCCAACTATATTATTTGGGTGGATAACAAAATCTCAGCATATCAAACAGAAAAGATAATCAAATAGCATTGCATTTTCACTGATTAAAAAGAAACTATATTTAAAATTGTTGCCTCATATAAAAAAGTTAAAGAAATACAAGTAAATTATAATAATTATGCTTAAATCTTCAGAAAACGATTTTATAATTATTCCCTATCAGCACATTTTTATAGCTTTTGAAAGTTATGAATAATAGTTACACCCACCAAAGGTTTTGGAAGTGATGGAACTGAGACTTAAAAATGAGAAAGGAGATAAACAATTTGGTTTTCCCAAGAACTTAATTGTTCTGTTTAATAACTGGAAGAGTACAGGCAGAGAATGAGAGCATTTTACAAGAATTCTTGAATTTACAGAGAACAATCTGAGTTATAAAATGACGTGTGGCTTACCCATCTCTTCCAGATCTTACTTATGAGTCTTGCCCTTATCAAGTCAGTTTTCTAACATGAAATATTTTATGGGATTTCTCAGTAGGATATTAGTTTCTTCTAAGAAACAAGTTTAGATCCACATAATACAATACTATCAAGAATTTCTATTAATATTTTTTCCTCCTTAGTTATTTTTAAAGAAGACTTAGAGGTGTAAAGATTATATAAATACAAACAATTTGCATCCATGTCTCCAATGAAGGATGTATATTTTATCTGGATCATTTTGTCAAGAATACAGAAAGACAAATTTCAAAAGGAAAAGGTATTTTTAGTCTGAGGGGAATGGATTTTGAACTATAGTCTTTCATCCACCTGATAACTCTATTGTTTCCCAAATATTTTAGAATGTCTTTGATAACTTTTTAAGCTTCATATCTGATGTATTTGATTTGTAAAAATAATAGTATTATATCTAGGAAGATATAAAATATTATATTATATTATAGATATATTCAATTCAAAATTTGAGTTGTAGGTCTGTTGATTTTTTCATTTTATTTTTTCATTACTGAAATGCATATTAACAAAGGCATGCAAAATTTTTGATTCCTGTGAAGCAAAGCACAGTAATCAATTTTCAAGTTGTGTTCTAAATTTCCATTTAAACAATCTACTGTAATGCCATCACACCTTTGAAAAAAATGTAAGGGCTTGTAAATAGTTTTGAAATTATTACAATTATTTAAGAGTAATAATAAGTCAGACAACAAAAATTTCTCCAATTAATTAATATGTAGTCAGCAATTAGAGAAAGAGGAGAAATATTTTCTGGTGACATTATTCTGTTAGGATTGCCACTTGTCTCTCTAAACACCCTCTTCCAGTAAAATGACCTCATGGCAATTCCTATGAAGTGCTAGCCATCCTTTACTGTCAAATACTCTGGCAAGTTAATAGAATATTATATTGAGTAGGTCAATTCCATATAAAGAAAAATACATATAAAATAAAGCTGTACTTTTTCTTTTCATCTATGAACTTGGAAGATATTAAAGCAAGAAAAGTAACTTCCCAAAACACAAATTGCCATCTAATGGGGGAAAAAAGCCAATTAGTATAATACTCCGTCTGGGGGAAAAGAGAAAAGCCTAATTTAGTAATCTTCAAAAGACGATTTTCAACAGGTTTCTAATTAATCACTGCAAACTTCTCATTAATGAGTTCCTATTTCAGTTCAGGGGAAGGTAGTTAAACATATTTAGCCACAGAAATAATTAAACTTGAAAGTCCAAGATGAAATTTTCTGCAATAATGTTATTATTGTTGTAATTGTGACAATGGCAAGTTGTCAGTTCATTTAGACTATGAAAACAATTTTTCTTAAAATGATTTTCATTTTTCCATAGTAAACACCATTATAGTAAAAATCATTAATGTAATATAATATAGATCAACTCAATTGTATACAATTCTCATTTAAAGAAATGTCTGATTTCCATAAGTAATAACAGATGTCATAAATTTATTTTCTAAGAATTAATCAGAATGTACAAAATTTTCCTAGTGATTAAAAATCTAATATGTAAGCATAAATATGGACCTAGTTCCTATGCGGAAGAGAAGGATTCTAATAAAAAAATAACGATCAACTATCATTTTCATATCAATGTCTGAGTACTTCACAAATTATAGGATTTTCTACTTCTGTAGTAAATAGTGTCCATATTTGAATTTTTTCAGATAATATCATGAAAAAGTACTATCAAAATATATCTTTTCTCTTAAAAAATATATCTATGAAAGTTCATCTATATTGAGAAACATTTTGTACATGTCTGTGAATAACATATTTATGTCATTTAATAGTTTTTGATTATAATTTAACTTACACTTGAAGTAATATAAATAATTAATACCCAAAGAAGTAAGAGACTAAATATTTACATGTTAAACAAATCATAGTGTATATCAGAATGAAGAATTTAAAGCAAACCTTAAGGAAATAATAAAATAAAGAGAATATACCAAATGCTAACAAAGCTTGAATTACTATAAGAACATTCTCATTATCTAAGTTTATATAGCTCAAATTTATATACATCTTTTTGCATAACGTGATTCTTTTCTTTCTCAGAGTTACTTTATCTTACTTCAGTAATTACATAATTTCTTATGTGATTACTTTTGTGATTTTATAATTATACTTGGAAACATACACTATTTGTGTAAATTAGGGTGGCTTCTCAGGCCACAGGTCAGAGCAGGATCTCTAGTTAATCCCTCATGCTCTCACTTGGCAAAACTACTAGTTTCTATCACTAACTTTCTTCTCATTCTGACTACTTCAGAGTTATTATCATCCACAGATAATATCTATGTGATTCTCCTAAAGTATGTGAACGGCAAAATTTTACAACTGCCGCAAAAATTTGAATGTGAAATTAATATTATAAGATCTCTTACAATTAATTAAGAGCTATTATTCACTGTATATACTAAAGTCTCAACTAAAATTTTTATTCTTAAATATAGTTACAGATTTCTGAAAGACAACAAAGGGATATATACTTAATATTGATTTTGACTCAAATTATATGATCAGTTTTGGCAGAAACACCAATATATCAATCTCTAATAACAGTACGGAAATTTATAATTCTATGAATAGGGCTGCAAAAACAAATATCCTCAAGTAAACTGTTTCATCAGTAACTGAAAATTCTGTGGTAGTACTACAAATGTGGTAGTACGTTGCATATATTTAACTATGGTGAAATAATTTAAAGAAAAGTGCTGGTAGAGACATAGAGTCAAATTTTCCTGATTAAGGATTCTATGTCTGATTGAGTTTTCTATTTTTAATTTCATGAGAAAGTAGGAATCTCTTTAAATCTTTTAATAAATATTACTTTGACACGACAGTATATATGAGCTGTTCAGAATAAAGTTCACTCAAATTTGCAAATAAGAACAAAAATGGTAGCAGAATTAAGTTAAAATTTAAATGTTGTATAAAACGTAAAAAAACAAACCATATTGTTTAATTACACTTCGTTAAAACAGCCTTGAGAATATTGATCCTTTGTATTTAGCACCACCAGATCTCAAAGAACTCAGTTTTACAAAGTTGATCGAATACTGAATTATGTCCACTTACCAGAGTTATGAAATTAGTTGATGTGGTAATGCAGTGTATTATAGTTCTCCGGTAGAACAGAACTGATAGAATAAATATGAAATTAAAAATACATTTAATTATATGAATTTATACATAATTTATTAGATTGATATACATAATCAGAGTTTGGATAGCACAACAGTGCCTATCTGTAGGCTGGAGAGCTGGAAAAACAGAAACTGCTCAGTTAAAATATCTGGAAGCCTCAGAACAAGAGGGACTATGATGCAACCCTAGCTGAAGGCTGAAAGCCTGGCTGCTCCCTAGAGATTCATTGGTGCAAGTCTGCATTGAAAGGCTGAAGAATCTGTATCCAAAGTCCGTAGGAAAAAAGACAGCAGCAAAAACAAATGCACCGGCTCAAAAAGAGTCAAGCTTGTGTGTGTTTGAGCTTCCCCATTCTGCTCTTTGTTCCTCCTGGGACCCCAGTAGGGAGGCTTGCCCTGGGCTCAGGTTGATGATCCATGTGCCAATCTTCTCTGTAAATGCCCCCACATACATACCCAGAAGAGGGTTTTACCAATTTTCTGAGCATCTCTCCAGTTCACTTAAGTAGACAAGCAAGGCTGGTTATCTCATGAAGTATTAAAGACCAAATGAAATAAGGAATTATTTCTTATTACTAAGTAATTTATCAAATATCTAGATCAATTTCTAGATGATTTAGTTGGTTAGAGAAATATGAATGAAAAATAAAAATATGATAAACTTTTGGTAAAAATCAATACCATAAATCAATTTTAAAGGATGATGAATATGTTTTATACTATAGAAAACGCTTTTGTAAATTGTAAAGAACGTTTATATGTCAGGTGATAATTATGTAAAAATATTTTTAGAAATTGAACTTGATTCAGTTGTCACCAAATATTCTAGAAATGCTTATCTTTGGTGAGAAAAGTACAAATGACTTTTCCATTATATTTCCATGTACTGACTACTGTCATAGGCAGAACTCTAATATGGTACCTAGTACATTTTGCCACCTCCTGAAATGTTCTGCCTATATAACCTCTGGGACTATAAACTTTTTGAATTTTATTTCCAACGTTAAATTATGTTAGATGACACAATTGATTTTGAATTCTCTAATTGTTAAAAGAAAAAAAAAAGAGTCAATCTGAGATTCAAAACTTTGAGAAAGCTTTGACACCCCATGGTTGGCTTGAAAGTGGAAGAATCCACTTGGCAAGGAACGCAGAAGAACTTTAGGGACTGAGAATTGTCCTCTGCTGACAGATAGCCAAGAAAAGACTATTTTTACTATCACAAGGAAGAGAATTTTTCAAACAAGAATGTCTTTAGCCCAGATTTTTTCCTCAGACCCTCCAGAAAAAAAAATGCAGTCTAACTAATACCTTCATTTATTTTAGGTTTATGATATTTTCAACTGATAATTCAGCCTTACCACACTGGACAGACAGATGATTAATTTGTATGGAGTAAGTATGTAATTACTTAAGTTTGTGGTCATTTTTTCAGCATTACTAGAAAACTTATACTACTTTATGTTTAAAAATAGAGATATTTCTCTTCTAATTGATAAAAGCATTTTTAACTTAATGCTTACATAAACAATCCAATTCTAACATCTAATAAATAAAATTATAATTTCACAAATAAAGATTACATATATATATATGTGTGTGTATATATATATATATATATATATATATATATATACACACATACATATATATATGGAGAGAGAGAGAGAGAGACTGTCCTGCCAAACACATAAGCACATTTCTTTATTATTTTTTGTCCTCAGTTAGCAAGTAAAGTTTTCCTCAGGTCTAATAACATGCAATTTTGTACTTGATACAAGCAGCATAAATAGATATCAATTAAGCAGTGCTTTCTAAGGTAAAAGAAACAAATAATTCAAGAAAAATTTCTTGTAGGAGTTGAAACACGATCACCAATTAACTTCTAAGGATTAAAATTTTATCTTTATTTTGCAGGAGTACAAAAACAAATCACAATTGTCTTCTAAAATAATAAACAGAACTTGCTAAAACTTCAGATAAGGATATCACCATGCATTGATAAGAAATTAATCAAAAGATAAGGAAAAATATGCATTTCAGGTGTCTGTAAAATAAAAGCTATCAAATGAGATAGACATTGGTAACTCAAAGATCAACAATCACTCAGAGCAAATCTGTGAGATATTTCAAAAGAATAATTTATTCTGAACAACTGTTGTTCAACATAATATATAATTTGTCATCATCACATGTCTCACAATCTGATGCTATTCTAGCTTTTTAATCATAAAATATTTCCTAAGAAGGTGAAATTGTCTTAGTAAGCAGTGAAACAGTCTAGATTAGATTATTTTAAAATGTGGATGTGATAGTGACATAAATTCAGTAATGGTAAAAAAAACTATAAATTAACACATTCATATATACTCATTGTTTGAGAACTTAGAGCATACAAACATAGGACTAAAGAGACTGTTTTATATTTCATGTCATATAGTAAACTTTAAAAACTACCAAAAGTAATCAAAAACTGTGATCTCTGCAACACACACACATATATATATATATATATATATATATATATATATATACACACACACACACACACACATATACATATATTTATTTATTTATTTATTTTTTGGTTAGGGGGTGTACTGGGAATTGATCTCAGGGGAGTTTGTTGCTAAGCACCTCACCATTGCTGAGACTGTCTTTGAACTTGCGATCCTCCTGCCTCAGTCTCCCAAGCCACTGGGATTACAGGCATGTGCCACTGTGCCCGGCTGACTCATATATTTATAAGGGGATGATCCTTCGAAGATAATTTGCACTTAAACAAAGAGTCTATGTGTAATTTACATAAAACACATACACATGTAGATTAAACCTATAATTGTTCATTACTATATAGTATCCATCATATAAAATATTAGAAAAAAAGATTTATGAAGATAAGAAATTAATTTCATATTATATAATTCACATACCTTCCATATTAAACATTTTTACACAATGCTAAAATATTTTATTTTTATACAAATAATATTGTCAAAAATAACCTCATATGATAATTTGCATGAAATTTATGTTTTCTTTATTTCAAAATATAATTCTACTGCATATTTTCTAGGTTACATAAGGCAATCACACCTATGGTTAATTGGTATTTAATCTTTACAGGTAATTAAGTTATGTTAATTTGTTTTAGAATAGTAAAAACAAACAAAAAATGTATACACATATGTATGTATGTCAGTGTTACTACTGCAACATCTAAACCTGGTATTGATAAAATTGTTAAAATTTCAGTAAACAGTAAAATGCATCTATATCTTTCAATAAGCATTTAAGGACATTGACTAAGAGCTAGATAATGTTTCATATTACAATATTGTATTGTTTTGATTTGTCTTTTACTTATTAAACCAAAATATGGAGGTACAAATCAAAAGGTTGCCATTATGTTTACTGTGAATCTTTAGACAAGAGACATAAATCATTCTGAGTCTGTTTTCATACTGTCTTAAATGATGTCATGTATGTAGAAGTCCTTTGTGAACAAAAAACACATATGGACATTAGGTATGTTGCCACCCGCACAACAGTTAATTCAGGAAACTGGATGAGGGGCAATGGGTGAGTAAAAAAAACAGACACACTAATAGAAAAAAGTTGGGACCCAGTGAGCACTACACCCAGGTGGCATTCAATGACCACGAGTCAGCTCCACACATTTATTATATTGGTTATACCATTAAAAGGATTTATTGTGAGAAAGATTCTTCAAATCACTCAAAGTGAAGTGTAACCTTCTGTGCCAACTAATTATAATTATCAGCTTATGCGAATAACGTTCTACCCTCCGGGCAGCTGGCATTTGAGGCCAAGACCTGAGCATCCCCTTGATTGGCACAGAACCCCCTTTTGAACAGGGCATCACCATAGCATCTGGGCAGTCTTCCCTCAGGTCCTTTGAACCGAGGAATTCCCAAGAGAGATATCACCTCTGTCCCTGGGCAGTTCAAGGACCTGTTATTCAGTTACCTCCTGGCAAGATGAGCTACTACTTCAAAACCATCAACACATTTTGTATACACCCACTTTCTTGTGTATTCTTAGACACTAAGTCAAAGATAGTGTAATATTTGAAATTTTCCCAAAGTACTCTGTGGACAGAAGTCTGATGGAGTTACTTCTCCACATATACACATTATATTCTCCATCTACACAATATGCTTTCTGTGTATATTGTTCTCTTCTCTGAAATATTTTGACCTCAGAAATATTATTAAAAATTGAACTGTGGTGACCTTAGTGAAACAGATTCTGCAGATTAGGCTTTTGAAGTATATCTGAGAAGTGTACTTTATGACACAAAGAACTTGCTATTTTCTTTAAAAAGACAAATCGAAATGTCTCCTGATACTGTGTTCTACGTTGAAGACAAAATACTGTCAAATATAATTGAATGATTACTTAAGGAAGTTCAGAGTATTATGCTGTTGCTTGTAGGAAAAGGATTATTGACACCTATTTTAATATTCTAAAATAAGTAGAAGTGTCTTTGTCCTGTAGACATTCCAGGGACCAAGTACAATATTGCATTTTTGTTTACTTCATTAACACCATTGGAGCTTATTAGTCTGGCTACCTGAATAGATAATAGAACAGAAAATGACTATAAGGAATATAGGAGTAAAGTTCTTTAAAGATATTAAAATTATCAATGCAAGGTTTTGTAAGATTTACATTGGCCAATATTTTGTATAAAACAAAAGTTTTGATCTTCAGCCCAAATATGCATTTTTATGGAATGTATTTTTACAGTGTTGATTCAGGGCTTATTTATTTATTTATTTGCTAGCATTCAGAATTGAGTTTAGTTTATTTACCTTATAACTATATTAGAACAGAAAAGATGCTAGTAGGGTATCCTATTCAAAATCTTAAACAGCATGTAGTAAAAATGTTTTATGATTTTATTTATTAGACTAGATTATGCACATTTTGCCATGACAGTTGTATGATGAAACATGAAATTGATTTGGTCTTGTGATACATATATACTAAAATTTCTATTAAAAATCAGCAATAATTTTTAAGTTTTTCAAAGAAATAATGTATTTTTATGAAGATTGAAAGACTCTGATCTTGATAAGAAGAGAAGTAGGGTAGTATATTTTACTAAATTAGCAACAGTATCAAAATAAAATCTGGTAAATATAACTTAAATTATTAATAAATATTAAATGACTATAGATATTTTATATATATATATATATATATATATATATATATATATATATATATATGTTGTAAAATTTTTTTATCGCTATAGCAAATACATTGAAACTATTGGTGACCATTTAGCACTGAACTGATTACTTTAATGTTCTCAAATGTAATAATATAGAGATAAAGTATTTGGTAGGGAATATGTACATTATAAGTATTTCTTTGTAAGTTTTCTACAGAGTCCACTCCTTTAATGATGCCTTTTGATTCAACCACAGAGAGACTATGACACAAGATGTTATTAAACAAAATGATATAATGTTCCACATGATATGCACTATCACCTCAAAAAACTCAATCACAGTAGAAGGTCAATTTTGAGCAGAAGTGGGATACACCTCCATTATGCTCAGAAGATTTGTAACAAATGATTTTTTGATCATCATGTTCTTTTACACCCAGAACATGACAAGACTTGGCGCAATGGTATTATAGCCTGTTTTGGCTCAAAATCATGTATTGTGCATATTGCTTTGCCTCACCCCATTCTGTAGAAAACTTACAAAGAAACACTTTTATATTTTATGAAGAGCATATATTGAAGATAAACAGTGGACTTTAAAGTATTAGATAATTTCTCATTTTGATTCCTATTTTTAATATCACATTTATTTGGGAAACATGTGAGACAATAGTCTGAGTCCTTAAAGAAGTTTCCCTTTGTCTATTGCAGTTGATTTGACATACATGACTAATAACATATAGGTGGGAAAGGATTATAACAAATTGGAAGAAATCATACCTTTCAAAAATTTATATGTATATGGAGAAAGATTATGCAAATTAAGCTACATTGCAAGTATTTCTATGCTTTTATAATAGTATTTAAACTCACTTTTGTCTTTTAGTTTCTCAAATAATGACTGCAAATCACTTAGTATAGCCATAGGTGTTTTGTTGCTAATTTCATTAAAATGTAAAGCACAGTAGGAGGCTATTACACAATATGATAAAGGATTATTGGATGGGAAAAATTTTACCTTTCAAGTTTTTCATGTTCTGGAAGTAAAAATAATAATTAAAAATTCATTAAATAATGATTGTAATCTTAGGAAGCAGTCATCTTGCTTCAGTAATTATTTTTCATTCTTTGTTAAGAACATATTAAACATTTTATGAAATTTAAATAATTAGAAAAATTAGCATTTCAGAAAGTTTTGCACAGTTGTATAAGTACCAGATTATCTGGTATTTTAAAATATTTGGAGAAAATTTATTATATATGTAAGTAACTCAAATGAAGCTGGTTTGAGCTTAGTTCACTCCCTATTTTTTTTTAACTGTTCAATCAAAGGTGGCATCTGAATTGCCATTAACCTGCTTATTTGTATATCCTTTGTATATAGAGAAGTTGTCACACTGTCATACTTAAAGAAGGTGAATGCCATTGAAGAGCAAAATACTTTTCAATATTACAAATGCATATAAGAGACAAAATAGTACTAGATTTTATTTACTTTTTTTTTTTTTTGCTGAAAACAGAATGGTTAACAAAGTGTTGGATAATAATACCATGGTAATAAAAAGGAGAACAAGATCTAAAATAGTACTAACCTTTTGCTGAGCACTATCTTGGTTTCTTGCCTCACCCACATATCAGATATATTAATAAGAAACTGGAATGCAGTATCCTGAAAGAGAAAGAAAAGTGGGAATTCATTTTCCATAGAAAAATCATGAAGAAAGCACACCAATAGGGCAAAGGAGGCCTTAACCTTAAGGGGAAAAATAAACACAATGTAAAATGTTTAAACTGTCTAACATGCTTTCATTTTTATAAACAAAAACAAAACAACCAAAGACAACTAGAGAAATTTGTAAAGACCTTCTATAATATATGGGTAACAGAAAAAAAATGAATAAATAAACATCTAAAATTAAGAAACAACAGCATAACAGTACTCATACCCATTTTTTATTTTTAATAGAAGTACCCAAAGGAATGGAAAAGGTTATTTGAATGAAGGAATGAAAGGAAAAAAAATACTTATCAAAGGCAATTACGTGATAGTAGAGGGAACTGTGACCAAACACAGAGCAGGCCCAGCGGCCTGCTGAGGGACAGAGCCGCCCCCCACCCCCGTCGCCTGCCAGGTAGGGGAAGGGTGACCACCAACAGAAAAGGCCCAGTGGCCCGCGGCGGGACAGAGCTTCCAATCACTCCTGCAAGGTAGGCGGGCCTGCGACCCACCGGCAGAAGAGGAGCAGCCGCCTGCTGAGAGGCTGAGCCGCCCCCTCCCCCTGCGCCAGCATAGTAGAGGGAATTGTGACCAAACACAGAGCAGGCCCAGCGGCCTGCTGAGGGGCAGAGCCGCCCCCCACCCCCCGCGCCTGCCAGGTAGGGGAACTGTGACCACCAAGAGAAAAGGCCCAGTGGCCCGCGGCGGGACAGAGCTTCCAATCACTCCTGCAAGGTAGGCGGGCCTGCGACCCACCGGCAGAAGAGGAGCAGCGGCCTGCTGAGAGGCAGAGCCGCCCCCTCCCCCCCTGCGCCTGCAAGGTAGTCGGAACTGTGACCACTATCAGAACAGGTCAGACCTGCAACCGAGAGACAGAACAGGCCCAGTGGCCTGAGGAAGGGTAGAGCCGCCCCCCCCCCAGCGACTGCAAAGTAGGCAGACCTGCGACCCACTGGCAGTACAGCCCCAGAGGCCTGCAGAGGGGCAGTGCCGCTGCCTGCGCCTGCAAAGTAGGCAGAACTGCGACCACCGACAGAACAAGCCTAGCGGCCCGCAGAGGGACAGAGCCGCCGCCCGCGCCTGCAAGGTCGGCGGACCTGCTACCGACTGGCAGAGCAGGCCCAGCGGCCTGCCGGCGTGGTAGGCACATTGCCCCAATTGGAGGAGGGGCAGAGCCGCCGCCCACGCCTGCGAGGGAGACTTTGCAACTATACAAGACCAATATAAATATATAGGGGGAAAATTCAATAGCACAACAGTTTCACCAAGTAGAAAGGAACGCAAACAGTATGCAGAGACAAGGAAAGAAAGGACCACAAGCATTGCAGATCAACTCAACGTTAGAAGAGGTAATAGCTGCAGCTGATGGAATGTCAGATAAAGAATTCAGGATATACATGCTTCAGATGATCTGGAGTCTCAAGGAAGACATTAGACAGCAAAATCAGACAATGAAAGATCACTTCAACAATGAATTACATAAACAAATCCAAGAAGCAAAAGATCAACTATACAGGGAAATAGAGGTTATAAAAAACAAACAAACAGAAATCCTAGAAATGCAGGAAGCAATAAGCCAACTTAAAAACTCAATTGAGAATACTACCAGCAGAGTAGAACACTTAGAAGACAGAACATCAGACAATGAAGATAAAGTATTTCAACTTGAAAAGAACATAGACAGCTCAGCAAGACTGTTAAGAAACCATGAGCAGAACATCCAAGAAATACGGGATAACATCAAGAGACCAAATTTAAGAGTCATTGGGATACAGGAAGGAACAGAGTTTCAAACCAAAGGAATGAGCAATCTATTCAATGAAATAATAGGAGAAAACTTCCCAGACTTGAAAAATGAGACAGAACCCCAAATCCTAGAAGCCTACAGGACCCCGAATGTGCAAAATCATAAGAGACCCACACCTAGACACATTATAATGAAGATGCCCAACATACAGAATAAGGAGAGAATTTTAAAAGCTACAAGAGAAAGGAAGCAGATCACATTTAGGGGTAAGCCAATCAAGATAACAGCTGATCTTTCAACACAGACTCTGAAAGCTAGAAGATCCTGGAATAACATATTTCAAACACTGAAAGAAAATGGGTTCCAACCAAGAATTGTGTTTCCAGCGAAATTAAGCTTCAGGATGGAAGATGAAATTAAAACCTTCCATGATAAACAAAAGTTAAAAGAATTTGCAGCTAGAAAACCATCTCTTCAAAACATCCTCGGCAAAACATTACAGGAAGAGGAAATGGAAAATAACAATGAAAACCAACAGTGGGAGGTAGGACACTAAAGGGGGGAAAATAATCAAAGTGGAAAACAAACCATGTTTAGTAACATAAATAAACAAATATGGCTGGAAGAACAACCCATATCTCAATAATAACCCTAAATGTTAATGGCTTAAACTCACCAATCAAGAGACACAGGCTAGTAGAATGGATCACAAAACAAGACCAAACAATATGCTGCCTACAGGAGACGCATTTGATAGGAAAAGACATACATAGGCTGAAGGTGAAAGGTTGGGAAAAATCATATCACTCATATGGACTTCGGAAACAAGCAGGAGTATCCATACTCATATCAAATAAAATAGATTTTAAGCCAAAGTTAATCAAAAGGGATAAAGAGGGACACTACATACTGCTCAAGGGAACCATACACCAACAAGACATAACAATCACAAATATATATGCCCCAAACAATGGTGCAGCTATGTTCATCAAACAAACTCTTCTCAAGTTCAAGAGTCTAATAGACCACCATACAATAATCATGGGAGACTTCAACACACCTCTATCACCACTGGACAGATCTTCCAAACAAAAGTTGAATAAGGAAACTATAGAACTCAATAACACAATTAATAACCTAGACTTAATTGACATATATAGAATATACCACCCAACATCAAGCAGTTACACTTTTTTCTCAGCAGCACATGGATCCTTCTCAAAAATAGATCATATATTATGTCACAGGGAAACTCTTAGACAATACAAAGGAGTAGAGATAATACCATGCATCCTATCTGATCATAATGGAATGGAACTGAAAATCAACGATAAAAGAAGGAAGGAAAAAGCATACATCACTTGGAGAATGAACAATAGGTTACTGAATGATCAATGGGTTATAGAAGACATCAAGGAGGAAATTAAAAAATTCTTAGAGATTAATGAAAACACAGACACAACATATCGGAATCTATGGGACATATTGAAAGCAGTTCTAAGAGGAAAATTCATTGCTTGGAGTTCATTCCTTAAAAAAAGAAAAAACCAACAAATAAATGATCTCATACTTCATCTCAAAATCCTAGAAAAAGAAGAGCAAAACAACAGCAAAAGAAGTAGAAGGCAAGAAATAATTAAAATCAGAGCTGAAATTAATGAAATCGAAACAAAAGAAACAATTGAAAAAATTGACAAAACTAAAAGTTGGTTCTTTGAAAAAATAAACAAAATCGACAGACCCTTAGCCATGCTAGCGAAGAGAAGAAGAGAGAGAACTCAAATCACTAACATACGGGATGAAAGAGGCAATATCACAACAGACACTTCAGAAATACAGAAGATAATCAAAAATTATTTTGAATCCTTATACTCCAATAAATTAGAAGATAGTGAAGGCATAGATAAATTTCTTAAGTCATATGATCTGCCCAGATTGAATCAGGAGGATATAGACAACCTAAACAGACCAATATCAATTGAGGAAATAGAAGAAACCATCAAAAGACTACCAACTAAGAAAAGCCCAGGACCGGATGGGTATACAGCAGAGTTTTACAAAACCTTTAAAGAGGAACTAATACCAATACTTTTCAAGCTACTTCGGGAAATAGAAAAAGAGGGAGAACTTCCAAATTCATTCTACGAGGCCAACATCACCCTGATACCTAAACCAGACAAAGACACTTCAAAGAAAGAAAACTACAGACCAATATCTCTAATGAACCTAGATGCAAAAATCCTCAATAAAATTCTGGCCACTCGGATACAAAAACATATCAAAAAAATTGTGCACCATGATCAAGTAGGATTCATCCCTGGGATGCAAGGCTGGTTCAATATACGGAAATCAATAAATGTTATTCACCACATCAATAGACTTAAAAATAAGAACCATATGATCATCTCGATAGATGCGGAAAAAGCATTCGACAAAGTACAGCATCCCTTTATGTTCAAAACTCTAGAAAAACTAGGGATAACAGGAACATACCTCAATATTGTAAAAGCAATCTATGCTAAGCCTCAGGCTAGCATCATTCTGAATGGAGAAAAATTGAAGGCATTCCCTCTAAAATCTGGAACAAGACAGGGATGCCCTCTCTCACCACTTCTGTTCAACATAGTTCTCGAAACACTGGCCAGAGCAATTAGACAGACGAAAGAAATTAAAGGCATCAAAATAGGAAAAGAAGAACTTAAATTATCACTATTTGCAGATGACATGATTCTATACCTAGCAGACCCAAAAGGCTCTACAAAGAAACTATTAGAGCTAATAAATGAATTCAGCAAAGTGGCAGGATATAAAATCAACACGCATAAATCAAAGGCATTCCTGTATATCAGCGACAAATCCTCTGAAATGGAAATGAGGACAACCACTCCATTCACAATATCTTCAAAAAAAATAAAATACTTGGGAATCAACCTAACAAAAGAGGTGAAAGACTTATACAATGAAAACTACAGAACCCTAAAGAGAGAAATAGAAGAAGATCTTAGAAGATGGATAAATATACCCTGTTCATGGATAGGCAGAACTAACATCATCAAAATGGCGATATTACCAAAAGTTCTCTATAGGTTTAATGCAATGCCAATCAAAATCCCAACGGCATTTCTTGTAGAAATAGAGAAAGCAATCATGAAATTCATATGGAAAAATAAAAGACCCAGAATAGCAAAAACAATGCTAAGCAGGAAGTGTGAATCAGGCGGTATAGCGATACCAGACTTCAAACTATATTACAGAGCAATAGTAACAAAAACAGCATGGTACTGGTACCAAAACAGGCGGGTGGACCAATGGTACAGAATAGAGGACACAGAAACCAATCCACAAAACTACAACTATCTTATATTTGATAAAGGGTCTAAAAGCATGCAATGGAGGAAGGATAGCATCTTCAACAAATGGTGCTGGGAAAACTGGAAATCCATATGCAACAAAATGAAACTGAATCCCTTTCTCTCGCCATGCACAAAAGTTAATTCAAAATGGATCAAGGAGCTTGATATCAAATCAGAGACACGCCGTCTGATAGAAGAAAAAGTTGGCTACGATCTACATTCGGTTGGGTAGGGCTCCAAATTCCTCAATAGGACACCCATAGCACAAAAGTTAATAACTAGAATCAACAAATGGGATTTACTCAAACTAAAAAGTTTTTTCTCAGCAAAAGAAACAAAAAAGAGAGGTAAATAGGGAGCCTACACCCTGGGAACAAATCTTTACTCCTCACACTTCAGATAGAGCCCTAATATCCAGAGTATACAAAGAACTCAAAAAATTAGACAATAAGAGAACAAACAACCCAATCAACAAATGGGCCAAGGACCTGAACAGACACTTCTCAGAGGAGGACATACAGTCAATCAACAAGTACATGAAAAAATGCTCACCATCTCTAGCTGTCAGAGAAATGCAAATCAAAACCACCCTAAGATACCATCTCACTCCAGTAAGATTGGCAGCCATTATGAAGTCAAACAACAACAAGTGCTGGCGAGGATGTGGGGAAAAGGGTACACTTGTACATTGCTGGTGGGACTGCAAATTGGTGCAGCCAATTTGGAAAGCAGTATGGAGATTTCTTGGAAAGCTGGGAATGGAGCCACCATTTGACCCAGCTATTCCCCTTCTTGGTCTATTCCCTAAAGACCTAAAAAGAGCATGCTACAGGGACACTGCTACATCGATGTTCATAGCAGCACAATTCACAATAGCAAGACTGTGGAACCAACCTAGATGCCCTTCAATAGACGAATGGATAAAAAAAATGTGGCATTTATACACAATGGAGTATTACTCTGCATTAAAAAATGACAAAATCATAGAATTTACAGGGAAATGGATGGCATTAGAGCGGATTATGCTAAGTGAAGCTAGCAAATCCCTAAAAAACAAATGCCAAATGTCTTCTTTGATATAAGGAGAGTAACTAAGAACAGAGTAGGGTCGAAGAGCATGAGAAGAAGATTAACATTAAACAGGGATGAGAGGTGGGAGGGAAAGGGAGAGAGAAGGGAAAATGCATGGAAATGGAAGGAGACCCTCAGAGTTATACAAAAGTACATACAAGAGGAAGTGAGGGGAAGGGGAAAAATAATACAAGGGGGACAAACGAATGTCAGTAGAGGGGGCAGAGAGAGAAGAGGGGAGGGGAGGGGAGGGGAGGGGGGATAGTAGAGGATAGGAAAGGCAGCAGAATACAACAGACACTAGTATGGCAATATGTAAATCAATGGATGTGTAACTGATGTGATTCTGCAATCTGTATATTGGGTAAAAATGGGAGCTCATAACCCACTTGAATCAAATTGTGAAATATGATATATCAAGTACTATGTAATGTTTTGAACAGCCAACAATAAAAAATTTAAAAAAAAAAAAGAAAAAAAAAGGCAATTACGTGCTTGATATGTCATAGGCAATTTGTTATTTAGTTAATGTAAAATTTAGATCAGTATCTATTTTACACTTATTTAAAGAAACAGGCATATAGAGCATGTCAATTTTAATATGCCTCAGAAATAGACCTAAAAATGAAACCCATGCCTATCTGACAGTACTGCTTACCTTAGAAAGCTATGTTTGATAATCGTGGTACTGAGTTTGGAGAGAATGGCTGAGATGGAATTTTAAGGGGAAAATGTTATAAAACTTGTTACCTATTTTATATGAACATAGAAAAAGTTTAATATTATTACAGTACTTTTATTAAGATGTATACATTTAATTTAATTATATACTATCTGCTGATCTAATTATCTAGTTTTACACACACACACACACACACACACACACACACACACACATATGCACATAAACAAGCAGGATAGGGCCTAATTATGTATATCAGAACTCATCATTCAGCCCTCCTTTCAAACAGTTTTCCTCACTTAATATTGGAAGGGATAAGTACAACAGAAAGCACTATTCCTCCCCCTACCCAACAAATCTATTTTCTGATGCTCCAAACTCCTGTGAAACACATGTAACATTTACTTTTTATGGATTTTTTTGGAGAATAATATATAAAATATGATTACAACTTCTTTATGATGAATGTTTTATACTTTCAGGCTTCCCAATCCTTTATTTAAGTATGACTCCCCCATTTTTTATGTCTACCAATGTTTGTGCTCTATGGTTATCTGGTGATGTTCCCTATGACTATGCTTAGTTATTTCTATTTTAGATAATTACAAAGCTTCTCAGATTTTTATTCCTAATGTTTACATCTCTCCTTATTTGTGCTGAGTCAAACAGTAAGGTATTTTAAGCAAGTTTTCCTTGTTCTACTGTTTTATTGTCTTTGTGTTGGTAGGCAGATAACTAAACATTTTTTTTTTAAGAACAATATGTATTGAGCAAGTGTATTGCAAAGAAGACAGACAATTATTATTGCTGTTAACTTTTCAATGAAGAATAAAGATATTAGACAGTAAATGTAAGTACCAATGTGTCTTTAAAGAGAAGGCTTACCACAGAAGTGTAATATGTACAGATAAATAATAAAGAAATTCAGAGCTGGGGTTAGCGCCAGATGGTGGAGTGCTTGCCTAGCATATGTGAGGCACTGGGTTCGATGTTCAGCACCACATAAAAATAAAATAAAGATACTGTGTCCAGCTACTATAAAAGATATTTAAAAAAAAAAAAAAAGGAATTCAAGAAGGTCTACTGATCTAATGAATAGTGGAGTAAGGGGAACTAAGGGAAAGGGATATAGATATATCTGTCATAGACACAGTATGTAATTGTTTCTATAGAAACAGAATAATTAACAACAAGGAATGTCACCATGCAACTCTAGTTCCTCTATTCTGGAGCCAAAGGTATGATGAACAGTTGACACACAAGTTGGAGAACAACCCAGGCAACATAAATCCAGTCTCAAAAAAAAAAGAAACAAAAATTTGTGATATTGAAGAGAAATAAATATAGAAATGAGGAAGATACAAGAGGCCATATGCAGACTGTAAGAGGAAGGCAGATATCAGGCAAAGGTCAAAACTGCTGTTGCAGACTATTGTGCTGGGATTGTTTAAACTACCAACATATTTATTAATGGCAACATTTCACAATTAACATATATCTTAGAAAAACATTAATTGCTATATTATTGAAAATATAAAAATATGATAATATTCTGTTTAAAATTTTACATTTTTGTTACTATGCTGCCTGCTTAAACAAATAAATTGATTTTCTAGAACTGGGTAGCAATCTGCTTTTTCAGCACACATTTACTCTTCATTTATAGTCACTGCAGTCATTAGATTTCACCTCACTCCAGTCAGAATGACAAAAATGAAGAATATAAGTAAGAATAAATGTTGACCAGGATATAGGGAAAGGGGTACACTCACACACTGGTGGTGAGACTGCAAATTGGTGCAACCAATCTGAAAGTCAGCTTAAAGATTCCTCAAAAAGCTGGGAATGAATCCACCATTTGACCTGCTTAAACCATTTCTTGGATATATCCAAAGGAGTTAAAATTTGCATACTATAGTAATACAGTCACATCAATGTTTATTGCATCTCAATTCACAATAGTTAATCTATGGCAGTGAACTAGGTGCCCTTCAACAGATGAATGGATTAAGAAATGTGGTACATATATAGAAAGGAATATTAGTCAGTTATAAAAAAGACTGACTTTATGACATTTATTGGTAAATGGAAGGAGCTCTAGATTATCCTGCTAAGTGAAATATGCCCAACTCCCCAAAACCAAAAGTCATATATTTTCTTTGATATGGGGAGGCTAACACACAACCAGTGTGCAGGTAGGGGAAGAATTGATATTCATTGGATTAGACAAAGGGGAATGAAGAGAAAGGAAGGCGGATGAGACTAGAAAATGCAATTGAATGAATCTGACATAACTTTCCTATGGACATATATGAATACAGCACAGTGAATCTCCACATCATGTACATCCACAATAATGGGATCCTAATTAGAATAAGATATATTCCATGTACTCTGTATAAATATATCAAACTGATTGTAATATATATATATATCATATATATATATATATATATATATAGAGAGAGAGAGAGAGAGAGAGAGAGAGAACAAAAAAACACATAGAAATCACAACTATATGAGATAATGAATTTATTAATTAACTTGCTGTGCATATTCCAATAACACAGGAAAACATCAAATCATACACCTTAAATACATAATTTTTATTTGATGACTATACCTCAGTAAAGCTGAAATAAACCTATATATTATATATATTCTCATCATTTTCAGTCTGTATTCTGACCTGAGGAGTTATTAATATGACTCTTTATAGAGCAAAATCCTTGTTCTAATAAGTCAATTTCACTCATTTTACTTTGTTAATTTCATTTTTTGTATTAAAGGGCACATTTTCAACTTGAATATAATGCAGAAAATATTGAGGCTGCATTTGCAACTGTTAAATGAAATATGGTTTTGTTTTTATTTCCTCCAGTAAACACTGGCAGTCAACAGTTAAAATAAATAAAATGATATTTGCTACAGAAGGTTTATGAAATTTTCAGGCTCAATGAAGACATTAATTTTCCAAAACAACCTCTGCTGATTTATCTTAACAGAGAAAATGTATTCAATCCTGCTCTCAATGTGATTCCTAACATTTGGCTGCACTTTTCATAACTGTCAGGTCAGAGTGTGTCCCCCAGAGAAGCCAAAGGACAACAACAATTCAATGGATTATGACAGTGTAGGGAAATGGCATACAAAACATTTTGCCAGAAAAGTAAAACAATAAATGAACAAATCAAGAGACAAGTAAAAGCCAATAAGCATCTATACATATAAAGACCTAATAAAAAATTTTATTTCTTCTTCACTAAAATAATAACTGTGTTCAATTAAAAAAATAATTCTTTCTTCAGTGAAATTGTCTACTACTATTTGTTCCAAAATAAATAAATAAATAAAATGGGAGCTAACAGGAAGAACTGTTTTTATGTCTTATTGAATGTATAGGTAACAGCTAAAAGTTAGGTAGGGACCAGGAATAGAAGACCAGGCTAAAGTTAAGAATCAAGATCGGTGGGGATCCAAGATGGCAGGCCAGAGGGTGGCAGCATTCTATGTCACTCTGTGACACGGATCTCAACTAGTGGGAATACTGCTTCTCTGAGGGTGATAGAGGACCTCTACACAGCTGTTCTTGTGCAGAAATCACCAGTGTTGTGTCTATGGCAGGGCTCTGGGACTCAGTATTTGAGCAGAACTTCCAACTCCCAACACCCAGTGTTCCCACCACGAGTGCCTTAGCAGACCACTACATCAGCACCAGCTCAGAACTCTCAGACGACGCTCCAATCCCATGCAGGACAGTCAGCTGATACCCACTCACAAGAAATCTGGCCCTCACTCCCCTGTGGATACCCATCTACCAATGTGAGGCTCCCCTGGTTGCCTCCATCTTGCAACTCAGCAGCTTCTGCCATAGTCCCTCAACCCTGGCAGTCTGCCTTCACCTGGGGCCATCCCACAGGATCTGAAGACAACCAAAAGCCTCAACACTGCATGCCACAGAGCTCACCTCTGAACACATCCCACAACACCATCTCCTGCCTCCCCCATCTGGCCAACACTGAAAGCGGCCCGCCTCCATCTTGGGTCACTTTCCTCACCATCTTTGGTGATGGCAGCTCCAAGATGGGAACTCCAGTTGGCCAGGTATCAAGATTCCAATTACCCCCTCTCCCCAGTTGCCAGTAACCCTTAACAGTAATTAACCAACCCCAAACAGCTCTCAGTGGAATGGGTGTACAGTGCGACCAGGGCACCGCCCACGGGAGCCTGGGTAAGAGAGGTCCCTACAAGGAGAGGGTGCAACTGTGTGGAGGCTAACAAAGAGACCAGGAACCAGGAAATCTTCAGGCAAAATAGGGAGATAGGACGGGGTGCTCAAGTCATACGAGTAAGACCCAAAAAGATCCTTGAGGTGTAGTCTCACTTCAGGACTGGTGGGTGCCATGCCTCACTTCCAGGTGCCCTGTACCAGGACCAGCCTTACCACCCTGGTTACCTTCACTATCCTGAGGGTCGAGATACCAGCTAACAACAGATAACCCCACCTATTGGATGATTAGGGAAGCAGAAAAAATATTGATCTCCAACCAAAACAATTAACAATCCTAGTTTCTTCATTTGAGATTTTTTTTCTTTTTCTTCTCCCTCTCTATCCTCCTACCTTCACATCCCCAACATATGTGAAACCAAATGCTTAGCATGAATTAGGATTTTGATGACTGGGACATCTGAATAGAATTTTATAGTTGTGTTGTATATGCATTTTTTCCTATTTTTTTCTCCAATTTTACTATTTTAACATCCTTTCTTTTTCTTAATACATATGTTTGATTTTATGTACTCTCCTGTCTTCCCACGTACTTGTCTACTCAAAATTACTTCCTGCCTATTCTCCTGCTACTAACTCTTCATTATATTTCTCTTTCACACTTTCTAAGATATACTAACTCTATATCCTTGCATCCTGCCTCCTCAGCATATCATCCTGTTCCTCACTCCCAGTTCATTTTCCACCAACCAAAACTGTAAACCCTTTTACAAACCTACTTATTATATTATTGATATTAATCAAATTCAACATTTCTATACATTTCTATATATTGTGACCAAACTGTAGAAGTCTTAAAAGCAACGAATAATTTATAGGTGGTATATTATTTATATTGGGATCTCTTAACATTGTTCTTCCCCACAAAGGAGAGGTATTGGGACCCTACAGGAGCACAATAAAACTATAAGTAAAAATGTTAACGCCTCAGACCCACAGCGCCAGAAGGGAAGACATATGAGCAACATGAAAAGATAAGGGAAGAAAGTGTCACAAACAAATCATGATACCACATTATTAGAATCCATGGCTAGTACAGTGGAAGAGATGATAGAGAAGGAGTTCAGGATGTACATGATTAAAATGTTCTATGAATTAAAGAATTATATAAGACAGCAAATACAGGTGGCAAAAGATCATTTCAACAAAGAACTACATAAACAAATACAGGAAGTAAAAGATTACTTAAATAGGGAGATAGAAGTTCTAAAAAAACCCATAAATACTTGAAGTGAAAGAAACAATAAACCAAATTAAAATTTCAATTGAAAACATCACCAACAGAGTAGACAACTTGGAAGACAGGACCTCAGACAATGAAGACAAAATATGTAATCTTGAAAAGAATGTAGACCATATAGTGAAAATGGTAAGAAACCATTAGCAGAACATTCAAGAAATATGGGATAGCATAAAAAGACCAAATTTAAGAGTTATTGGGATAGAGGAAGGCATAGAGATCCAAACTAAAGGAATAAACAATTTTTCAATGAAATAATATCAGAAAACTTTCCGAACATGAAGAAAGAATGGAAAACCAAATTCTAGAAGCTTATAGGACACCAAGTGTACAAAATGACAACAGATCCACACCAAAGCACATTAATGAAAATGCCCAACATACAGAATAAGGAAAGAATACTAAAAGTCACAACAGAAAAAAAAATCAGATTACATACAGGGGAAGCCAATTAGGGTATCTGTGGATTTTTCATCCCAGAACCTGAAAAATAAGACCTTTCAAGAATAACTAATACCAATATTCTTCAATTTATTTCAGGAGATAGAAAAAGAGGCAGCACTTCCAAACTCATTCTATGAGGCCAAGATCACCCTGATTCCAAAACCAGGCAAAGACACATAAAAGAAAGAAAACTTCAGACCAATATCTCTAATGAATATAGATTCAAATATTCTCAATAAAATTCTGGCAAACCAAATACAAAAACATATCAAAAAGATAGTACATTATAATCAAGTGTGATTCATCAAAGGGATGCAAGGTTGGTTCAACATATGGAAATCAATAAATGTAATCCATCACATCAATAGACTTAAAGATAAGAATCATATGATCATCTCAATAGATGCAGAAAAAGCATTTGACAAAATACAGCACCCCTTCATGTTCAAAACACTAGAAAAATTAGGGATAACAGGAACATATCTCAACATCATAAAGGCTATCTATGCTAAGCCCCAGGATGACATTATTATAAATGGAAAAAATTGAAAGCATTCCCTCTAAAACAAAGCAGAGATGCCCTCTTTCACCACTTCTATTTAACATAGTTCTTGAAATCTGGCTGGAGCAATTAGACAGAAGAAAGAAATTAAAGGGATACTCATAGGAAAAGAAGAACCCAGATTAGCATTATTTGCTGATGATATGATTCTATACCTAGAAGACTCAAAAGGTTCCACCAGAAAACTTCTAGAACTCTTAAATGAATTCAGCAAACTAGCAGGATATAAAATCAATACCCATAAATCAAAGGCATTTCTGTATTATATGAGTGACAAATCCTCTGAAAGGGAAATAAGGAAAACCACCCCATTAACAATGGCCTCAAAAAAAAAAAATACTTGGGAATCAACTTATCAAAAGAGGTGAAAGAACTATACAATGAAAACTACAGAATCCTAAGTAAAGAAATAAAAGAAAACTTAAAATATGGAGAGATCTGATCAAAATTCCAATGACATTCCTCATAGAAATAAAAAAAAAAAAAAACTGTCATGAAATTCATCTGGAAAAATAAGAGACCCAGAATAGCTAAAGCAAATCCTTAACAAGAAGAATGAAACAGGTAGCATCACTATACCAGACCTTAAACTATACTACAGAACAATAGTAAAAAAACAGCATGGTATTTGTATACCCAAATAGACCTGTAGACCAATGATACATAATAGAAGACACAGAGACTAACCCACAAAATTACAATTATCTTATATTAGACAAAGGCTCTAAAAATATACATTGGAGAAAACATAGCCTCTTCAACAAATGGTGCGGGGAAAATTGGAAATCCATATGCAACAAAATAAAATTAAACCTCTACCTCTCACCATGCACAAAACTCAATTCAAAGTGGATCAAGGACCTAGGAATTGAACCAGAAACCTGTGTCTAAATAAAGAAAAAGTAGGCTCTGATCTCCATCATATTGGATTAGGCCCCAACTTCCTTAATGACTTCTTTGGCACAAGAATTAAAATCTAGAATCAATAAATGGAATGAATTCAAACTATGAAGTTTCCTCTCAGCAAAAGAGACAATCAGTGAAGTGAATAGGGAATCTACAGAATGGGAGCCAATTTTTACCACTCACACATCAGATGGAGCACTAATCTCCAGGGTATATAAAGAACTGAAAAAGCTAAACACCAAAAAACAAACAAACAAAAAATAATGGGAGACATAGACATACTCTAGATAGGGCAAAGAGGAGGGAGGGCAAAGGAGAGGGCATGGGGTTAGAAATTATGGTGTAATGAGTTGGACATCATTACCCATAGTACATGTATAAAGACATAAATGATGTAAAGACACTTTGAATACAACCAGAGGTATGAAAAATTATGCTCTATATGTGTAATATCTTGGCCTTAGTTTTCATATTTACCAGAAATTTTGTATTCTTCTACCAATATCTCTCAAACCTCTTTTCCTATACATACAACAGTACTATTTCCTGCTAATCCTTGTTCTACTAAATTCTTCAAGGTTATGAATGTTTCAAAAATTATACATTTTGATGTAAATAATCACAAGGTATTTGTGTTTCTGGGCCTGAAATTTCATTTAACATAATGTCTTTCAGGTTCATGCTATTGTCACACATGACAGGATCACTACTTTTATGATCAAACACTATTCCATTGCTAGTATATACCATATTTAAAAAAAAATAGTGGTCTGCTAATGGACACTTGGGTTCATTTTTTTTTTACAATTTTTATTGCAATTTTTTTAAAAAAATTATATTTATGAAATTTATATTCAACATATTGTTCAATATATTGTCCTTATTCTCCTTTTTCATATTTTGGTGTATTATATTTGTGTGTAATAGTGGGGTTTGTCATTACATATTCTTACATGCACACAATATAACTTGGCCAGTATTATTCCCCAGTACTTCCCACTTTGCTTGTCCCTGGTCCCTTTCCTCTACTCCACTTATCTCCCTTTAGTTTTCATGAGGTTCTCCCATCCACAGCCTTTTTTTCACCATTTTTTCTCTCTAGTTTTCAGACATGAGAGAAAATGTACAATTCTTGACCTTTTAGATTTGGCTTATTTTGCTTAACATAATATAGTTAAATTCCATCCATTTTCCTGCAACTTTGGTTGATTTTATATTTTGGTTATTGCAAATCATATTGCAATAAACATGGGAGAACAGATATCATCTTGACATAACAATTTCATTATATTTGTGTGTGTGTGTGTGAGGGAGACAGAGATATTATGGAATCATGTAACATATTTTTAATATTTCAATGTATATCTATAATATTTCTGCAATGACAGTAATTTTCTCCTTAGCAGTGTTAAAGTGTTTCATTTTCTTCAAAAGCTTGGAAATACATGTTCTTTTTACATCTTTCTACTTGATGGTCTTTCCCACTGATATGAGGTGTTTTGATATGGAATTTTTCTTTCAAGCAGATATGACTATCCCAAATTCTGGGTCACTGTTGAACTCCCAAATGTAAATAAATGGTTTCTGATTCATAATATAAATGGTTATATGCAAATGAGATTCAGCATTTACTTAAAAGTAATACCTAACATAATTATTCTCTACTAGTATTATGCAAGGAATGAGATATTTATGAATATTTTCATATATTGTTGGGTTCATTTTATTTATGGTGTCATAGCTTAAATCAGATCTAGCAGATCAGTAATGAGGATTTACAGGAAAGAAAAATGTGTCAATCACCAAAAATCTGCATAAGAATGTGATTTCAAGGGAAAGATAGCAAGGGAAAGATAGGATCTTCTGTTGGAGTTCTCTGACATATTTTTCTTTTCTATGTTTCCTGTCCCTTACTTTTAACATCTTCCTTTCTTTATAAATCTTGTCCTCTCTTACACTGAAGAATAAAATAAAGGGGGGAGGGAGGAACCTAGGTTAAGAAAGGAACTTCAGAGAGCTGCCAACCAATCCTGCAAGGTAGGCAGGCCTGCGACCCACCCACAGAGCAGGCCCAGCGGCCTGCTGAGGAGCAGAGCCGCCCCCCACCCCCCGCGCCTGCAAGGTAGGCGGAACTGTGACCACCAAGAGAAAAGGCCCAGTGGCCCGCGGAGGGGCAGAGCTGCCAACCACTCCTGCAAGGTAGGCGGGCCTGCAAGCCACCTGCAGAACAGGAGCAGCAGCCTGCTGAGAGGCAGAGCCGCCCCCGCCCCCCGCGCCTGCAAGGTAGGCGGAACTGTGACCACCAACAGAACAGGCCAGACCTGCAACCAAGAGACAGAACAGGCCCAGTGGCCTGCGGAAGGGTAGAGCCGCCCCCCCCCCCACGCTTGCAAGGTAGGAGGACCTGCAACCCACCGGCAGAACAGCCCCAGAGGCCTGCAGGGGGCAGTGCCGCTGCCTGCGCCTGCAAAGTAGGCAGAACTGCGACCACCGACAGAACAAGCCTAGCGGCCCGCAGAGGGACAGAGCTGCCGCAAGCAACTGCAAGGTAGGCGGACCTGCTACCGACTGGCGGAACAGGCCCAGCGGCCTGCTGGCGTGGTAGGCACATTGCCCCAATTAGAGGAGGGGCAGAGGCACCGCCCGCACCTGCAGGGAGAATTTGCAACTATGCAAGACCAATATAAATATATTCGTGGGAAAATTCAATAGCACAACAGTTTCACCAAGCAGAAAGAAACGCAAGCAGTATGAAGAGACAAGGAAAGAAAGGACCACAAGCAATGCAGGTCAACTCAACGTTAGAAGAGGTAATAGCTGCAGCAGATGGAATGTCAGATAAACAATTCAGGATATACATGCTTCAGATGATCTGGAGTCTCAAGGAAGACATCAGACAGCAAAATCAGACAATGAAAGATCACTTCAACAATGAATTACACAAACAAATCCAAGAAGCAAAAGATCAGCTATACAGGGAGATAGAGGTTATAAAAAACAAACAAACAGAAATCCTAGAAATGCAGGAAGCAATAAACCAACTTAAAAACTCAATTGAGAATACTATCAGCAGAGTAGAACACTTAGAAGATAGAACATCAGACAATGAAGATAAAGTATTTCAACTTGAAAAGAACATAGACAGCTCAGCAAGACTGTTAAGAAACCATGAGCAGAACATCCAAGAAATATGGGATAACATCAAGAGACCAAATTTAAGAGTCATTGGGATACAGTAAGGGACAGAGTTTCAAACCAAAGGAATGAGCAATCTATTCAATGAAATAATAGGAGAAAACTTCCCAGACTTGAAGAATGAGACAGAATCCCAAATCCTAGAAGCCTACAGGACCCCGAATGTGCAAAATCATAAGAGATCCACACCTAGACACATTATAATGAAGATGCCCAACATACAGAATAAGGAGAGAATTTTAAAAGCTACAAGAGAAAGGAAGCAGATTACATTTACGGGTAAGCCAATCAGGATAACAGCTGATCTTTCAAAACAGACTCTGAAAGCTAGAAGATCCTGGAATAACATATTTCAAACACTGAAAGAAAATGGGTTCCAACCAAGAATTGTGTTTCCAGCGAAATTAAGCTTCAGGATGGAAGATGAAATTAAAACCTTCCACAATAAACAAAAGTTAAAAGAATTTGCAGCTAGAAAACCATCTCTTCAAAACATCCTCGGCAAAACATTACAGGAAGAGGAAATGGAAAATAACAATGAAAACCAACAGTGGGAGGTAGGACACTAAAGGGGGGAAAATAATCAAAGTGGAAAACAAACCATGTTTAGTAACATAAATAAACAAATATGGCTGGAAGAACAACCCATATCTCAATAATAACCCTAAATGTTAATGGCTTAAGCTCACCAATTAAGAGACACAGGCTAGTAGAATGGATCACAAAACAAGACCCAACAATATGCTGCCTACAGGAGACACATTTGATAGGAAAAGACATACATAGGCTGAAGGTGAAAGGTTGGGAAAAATCATATCACTCATATGGACTTCGGAAACAAGCAGGTGTGTCCATACTCATATCAAATAAAATAGATTTCAAGCCCAAGTTAATCAAAAGGGATAAAGAGGGACACTACATACTGCTCAAGGGAACCATACACCAACAAGACATAACAATCATAAATATACATGCCCCTAACAATGGTGCAGCTATGTTCATCAAACAAACTCTTATCAAGTTTAAGAGTCTAATAGACCACCATACAATAATCATGGGAGACTTCAACACACCTCTCTCACCAATGGACAGATCTTCCAAACAAAAGTTGAATAAGGAAACTATAGAACTCAATAACACAATTAATAACCTAGACTTAATTGACATATATAGAATATAGTACCCAACATCAAGCAGTTACACTTTTTTCTCAGCAGCTCATGGATCCTTCTCAAAAATAGATCACATATTATGTCACAGGGCAACTCTTAGACAATATAAAGGAGTAGAGATAATACCATGCATCTTATCTGATCATAATGGAATGAAACTGAAAATCAACGATAAAACAAGGAAGGAAAAAGCATACATCACTTGGAGAATGAACAATAGGTTACTGAATGATCAATGGGTTATAGAAGACATCAAGGAGGAAATTAAAAAATTCTTAGAGATAAGTGAAAACATAGACACAACATATCTGAATCTATGGGACACATTGAAAGCAGTTCTAAGAGGAAAATTCATTGCGTGGAGTTCATTCCTTAAAAAAAGAAAAAACCAACAAATAAATGATCTCATACTTCATCTCAAAATCCTAGAAAAAGAAGAGCAAAACAACAGCAAAAGAAGTAGAAGGCAAGAAATAATTAAAATCAGAGCTGAAATTAATGGAATCAAAACAAAAGAAACAATTGAAAAAATTGACAAAACTAAAAGTTGGTTCTTTGAAAAAATAAACAAAATCGACAGACCCTTAGCCATGCTAGCAAAGAGAAGAAGAGAGAGAACTCAAATTACTAGCATACGGGATGAAAAAGGCAATATCACAACAGACACTTCAGAAATACAGAAGATAATCAAAAATTATTTTGAATCCTTATACTCCAACAAATTAGAAGATAGTGAAGGCATAGATAAATTTCTTAAGTCATATGATCTGCCCAGATTGAGTCAGGAAGATATAGAAAACCTAAACAAACCAATATCAATTGAGAAAATAGAAGAAACCATCAAAAGACTACCAACTAAGAAAAGCCCAGGACCGGATGGGTATACAGCAGAGTTTTACAAAACCTTTAAAGAGGAACTAATACCAATACTTTTCAATCTACTTCAGGAAATAGAAAGAGTGAGAACTTCCAAATTCATTCTACGAGGCCAACATCACCCTGATACCTAAACCAGACAAAGACACTTCAAAGAAAGAAAACTACAGACCAATATCTCTAATGAACCTAGATGCAAAAATCCTCAATAAAATTCTGGCCACTCGGATACAAAAACATATCAAAAAAATTGTGCACCATGATCAAGTAGGATTCATCCCTGGGATGCAAGGCTGGTTCAATATACGGAAATCAATAAATGTTATTCACCACATCAATAGACTTAAAAATAAGAACCATATGATCATCTCGATAGATGCGGAAAAAGCATTCGACAAAGTACAGCATCCCTTTATGTTCAAAACTCTAGAAAAACTAGGGATAACAGGAACATACCTCAATATTGTAAAAGCAATCTATGCTAAGCCTCAGGCTAGCATCATTCTGAATGGAGAAAAATTGAAGGCATTCCCTCTAAAATCTGGAACAAGACAGGGATGCCCTCTCTCACCACTTCTGTTCAACATAGTTCTCGAAACACTGGCCAGAGCAATTAGACAGACGAAAGAAATTAAAGGCATCAAAATAGGAAAAGAAGAACTTAAATTATCACTATTTGCAGATGATATGATTCTATACCTAGCTGACCCAAAAGGGTCTACAAAGAAACTATTAGAGCTAATAAATGAATTCAGCAAAGTGGCAGGATATAAAATCAACATGCATAAATCAAAGGCATTCCTGTATATCAGCGACAAATCCTCTGAAATGGATATGAGGACAACCACTCCATTCACAATATCTTCAAAAAGAATAAAATACTTGGGAATCAACCTAACAAAAGAGGTGAAAGACTTATACAATGAAAACTACAGAACCCTAAAGAGAGAAATAGAAGAAGATCTTAGAAGATTGATAAATATACCCTGTTCATGGATAGGCAGAACTAACATCATCAAAATGGCGATATTACCAAAAGTTCTCTATAGGTTTAATGCAATGCCAATCAAAATCCCAACGGCATTTCTTGTAGAAATAGAGAAAGCAATCATGAAATTCATATGGAAAAATAAAAGACCCAGAATAGCAAAAACAATGCTAAGCAGGAAGTGTGAATCAGGCGGTATAGTGATACCAGACTTCAAACTATACTACAGAGCAATAGTAACAAAAACAGCATGGTACTGGTACCAAAACAGGCGGGTGGACCAATGGTACAGAATAGAGGACACAGAAACCAATCCACAAAACTACAACTATCTTATATTTGATAAAGGGTCTAAAAGCATGCAATGGAGGAAGGATAGCATCTTCAACAAATGGTGCTGGGAAAACTGGAAATCCATATGCAACAAAATGAAACTGAATCCCTTTCTCTCGCCATGCACAAAAGTGAATTCAAAATGGATCAAGGAGCTTGATATCAAATCAGAGACACGCCGTTTGATAGATGAAAAAGTTGGCTACGATCTACATACTGTGGGGTCGGGCTCCAAATTCCTCAATAGGACACCCATAGCACAAAAGTTAATAACTAGAATCAACAAATGGGACTTACTCAAACTAAAAAGTTTTTTCTCAGCAAAAGAAACAATAAGAGAGGTAAATAGGGAGCCTACATCCTGGGAACAAATCTTTACTCCTCACACTTCAGATAGAGCCCTAATATCCAGAGTATACAAAGAACTCAAAAAATTAGACAATAAGAGAACAAACAACCCAATCAACAAATGGGCCAAGGACCTGAACAGACACTTCTCAGAGGAGGACATACAATCAATCAACAAGTACATGAAAAAATGCTCACCATCTCTAGCAGTCAGAGAAATACAAATCAAAACCACCCTAAGATACCATCTCACTCCAGTAAGATTGGCAGCCATTATGAAGTCAAACAACAACAAGTGCTGGCGAGGATGTGGGGAAAAGGGTACACTTGTACATTGCTGGTGGGACTGCAAATTGGTGCAGCCAATTTGGAAAGCAGTATGGATATTTCTTGGAAAGCTGGGAATGGAGCCACCATTTGACCCAGCTATTCCCCTTTTCGGTCTATTCCCTAAAGACCTAAAAAGAGCATGCTACAGGGACACCGCTACATCGATGTTCATAGCAGCACAATTCACAATAGCAAGACTGTGGAACCAACCTAGATGCCCTTCAATAGACGAATGGATAAAAAAAATGTGGCATTTATACACAATGGAGTATTACTCTGCATTAAAAAATGACAAAATCATAGAATTTGCTGGGAAATGGATGGCATTAGAGCAGATTATGCTAAGTGAAGCTAGCCAATCCCTAAAAAACAAATGCCCAATGTCTTCTTTGATATAAGGAGAGTAACTAAGAACAGAGTAGGGTCGAAGAGCATGAGAAGAAGATTAACATTAAACAGGGATGAGAGGTAGGAGGGAGAGGGAGAGAGAAGGGAAATTGCATGGAAATGGAAGGAGACCCTCAGGGTTATACAAAAGTACATACAAGAGGAAGTGAGGGGAAAGGGAAAAATAATACAAGGGGGACAAATGAATGACAGTAGAGGGGGCAGAGAGAGAAGAGGGGAGGGGAGGGGAGGGGAGGGGGGATAGTAGAGGATAGGAAAGGCAGCAGAACACAACAGACACTAGTATGGCAATATGTAAATCAATGGATTTGTAACTGATGTGATTCTGCAATCTGTATATGGGGTAAAAATGGGAGCTCATAACCCACTTGAATCAAAGTGTGAAATATGATATATCAAGAACTATGTAATGTTTTGAACAACCAACAATAAAAAATTTAAAAAAAAGAAAGGAAAAAAAAGAATGTGATTTCATATATTCATATATATATATATATATATATATATATATATATATATATAAATATATATATATTAGATTTAGAAACTTTACTTTATGGTTTAACTGGTCAGAAAGTTCACAGGAACATTCAAAGAAAGCCTTGAGAAAGTGTTTTCTGCTGTAATGAGGCAGCCCGCCATAAAATTTAATTTTCCAAATTTCATTCAAAGACAGAAAATATTTGTAGGAGACTAAAGTTATTCAGTATCACATACTTAAAACAAAGAAAATTAAAACATAAAGTGAATTTAAACTGTTATCAAGTGAAACATTGTTTGGAATTTCAACTGTATATTGACCTCTGCATCCTACTATGTATAATACTCAGAGTAAACTCAATAGTAAAAACAAGACTGAGGACACATAAAATGAGTAATCAGAGGGCATAGTATTAACACACATACAAGAATATAGAGATATCTGTTGCATTTTTACTTTCAGCTTTACTTTATATAATGTTCTTGATAGAAATGACAAAACTGTAGTTTGCTCACAGGCTCATTTGTGTGTATATATTCACGTGTGAATGAACTTGCATTTGCCATATAGCAGGAACCAGCAAGAGAATCAGCAACTGAGGAGTAAGGAGGGAAGAACTCAATAAAAAGGCAAATAAATAAATAAATAAATAAATAAATAAATAAATAAATCTTTAAAAACTCTTTTTAAAAATAAATCAATTCAAACTCAGTGCATTCCAGAAAGTATTTCATTCAAGTATTTCTACTAAGTAACCAAACCCTAATCACAAAATGTGCTTTCAATGTCAACGAAAAACTAATCACAAAATCTGTTTTCAATGTCTGTGGCAGATTCTGCTTTCAGATGGAGAAATATATGAATAAATCCATGGATGTAGAGACATAAAAAACTTGTTTATAAGTCAACAAAGTTTACATTATTCTTTCCCTTCTCCCTTTCATCAAATTCCATTAATTTTTCTAGTATCCCACCTTCTTCAAACTACATTTCACCAAAATTACTTCTTAAAATCTTTTCAGATAATTCTTTCCCATTTTCAGAATTTATGTCAGATTCTTTGTCTATTGATGCTGTAGTCTTGGTCTATATCACTTATTATTTTTTTCTTTTTTGTAAATAAATTGTTTCATTCTTGGTAAGATCCTGGAAGATGATTATTAAAATATTATAATTATTTGTTTATATGTTACTCAGCATACAATATGTAGTTACAGTAGATAGTTAGTATATGTCTTTTACTCAATGGAAAAATCTTTCAACTTAGGATCAATTAACTCTACTTACTTCTATACAACATGCAAAACACCAGTGTTTCTCTAAGCATTACTAACTAATGCTTAAGATTTTGATAATAATTTTAAAGTGTTTATACCATTATGTAATATTTTTTAAAGCTATACAAGTTACTGTGCCTCTCCCACAGACTTAAAATTCACTTTAATTGAAAATTAGTAGAGAAAATACATTTTGATAAATTATTTCCTAGCAGACCTTAGTTGAAAGTTGGAAATTTTGGAGTATATTAGTTGTATGCACTAATCAACCAAGTAAAATAGTTACAGTGTTTTTTTAATTTTGAAGATCAGAAATTTGAATCTCAAAGACATAACTGGTAGGCTTAAGCCTCACACTTGCTAGTTAAGCACTTTACTACTGACCCACAACCCCAGCCCCCAAATCAACTTTTTTTTTTTTAGATTGCATATGTGTGTGAGATTATGCAGTATTTGTCTTCATGTGCCTGGCTCAGTTCAATCAATATAGTGAGTACTAGGTCTATCCCTAGTGCTTCAAATTATAGTATTTCATCATTTTTTAGGGGCAAATAGCATTTCATGATGTAAATATACTTCATTTTTTTTATCTTTAAAGATAATTTTCATTTATTTCCATTTTCTTGTATCTTTTTCTTTATTCATCACCCTTGGGCACCTCAGTTTATTCTATACCTTGTTTTTTTTTTTCTTTTTTTGAATAGAGAATAGTGCTACAATAAACATAAAAGACAAAGCCACAATACCAAAGTCATAGATTTATTATGAAGAATAGTTGAGTAAACGTATGTAAAATTCTTCAAAGGCCTATTTTATTAGTCACAAAATAGTGATATTACTATTTAATTGATAATAAAGTTAATGCAAAGGTGGTCTCAGTTTCTGCTTTCAATAAAACTGAAATTATTATTAATGCAAAGGTGGCCTTATTTTCTGCTTTCAATAAAACTGAACTTATTATTTTAGAAAAAAAAATTTTTTCTAATATAAATTTGTTCTCTATGTAATAAATTAAAACACTAAATAAGTTTTCTGTAATAGTTTTATTTTATTTGGTGTTTGAATTCCCAAAATTAATATCAAACTTAGGTAGACATAAAACAAATTTTCTAAATATAACATCAATAATCATTGAAAGATTGCATAGCTTCAAGTGTTCTCATTAATGGATTTATTCTTTATCTGTCAGCCTTTGCAAAATACTCAGTGTAAAGGTTAAAAGCTTGTCTATGACAATGAAATCATAAATGACAAGGCTGAGTTTTACAACCAAATGGTAAATAATCACATAAACCATTAAATAGATTAAATAGATTTTATTTTTTAATATACTTCTAACATGGTCTGTTGGAATATGTTTAATTTTTATGAGTATATCACTTCTTGCTTTCAGAATTTTGTACTGGTTTGACAGTTTTGCAAAACAGGAGTTTATTTTTAAAATACTTGAAAATTAATTCAGGTATAAAATGCTCCACCTTAAATATTAATGTTAATTTTTTAAGAAGTGGCAAGTCCCTGGGAGCAGTGGCACATGCCTGTTATCACAGATCCTTAGGAAGCTGAGGTGGGAGGATCAGAAGTCTTAGGTCAGCCACAGCAACTTAACAAGGCCCCAAGTAACTTAGCAAAACCTTGTCTTCAAATTAAAAAAAAAAAATAAAAAAGGATTGAGGGTGTGGCTCAGTGATAAAATGCCCCTGGGTTCAATCCCTGGTATCAAAAAAATTTAAAAAAGTAAAGAAGTGGGAATCCTCTCTCATTCACAGACTAATAAATTCCTTGAATAGTCATTTAGGCAAGTGAAAATTGCAACTATGTACTATTTACAATAAGAAAACCAAGTCTCTAGAGATGAGAGATCTTAAGTAGGTATAAAGTAGAAGAGAATAATATAACGAAAAGAAAGTTATAAAGGAGGGACTTTTTCCATTTCTTTTTAGCAAATTCTTAGCTTATCAAAGCTGACATAATATACAAGTAAATGTGTAGGTCATGATTTACTGTTGTTGGGCAAATGAACTAAACAGACATGTCCTGAAAGAAAAAGTACAAAAGGGCATCAAACATTAGAAGTAAGTTTAATGTACTTAGTGATCAGAGCAAAGCAATTTAAAACTACACTGAGACTTCATCTTACTCTAGTTATAATGGCAATCATCAGGAACACAAACAATAAATGCTGGCAAGGATGTGGGTAAAAATGGAACACTAATACTCTGTTGTTAGGATTAAAAATTACCATAACCATATGGAAATCAGGATAATTGCTACCCAAAAGATTAGACAGGCAGAAACCATATGATCTACCAATACCACTTCTGGATATTTATCCAAAAGAATTTAAGTCAATATACTATATTGATACATGCACAGCAATGTTTATAGCAGAATAATTCACAGTAGCCAAGTTATGGATCCAGGCTTGGTACCCACTGACAGATAAATTGATTTAAAAATCATGGTGTATATACACACTGGTGTTTTATTCAACCATAAAGGAGGAAAGTATGCCATTTTAATTAAAATGATTGGTACTGAAAAGTATCATGATAAAAAAAATAACCTCTAATCAGAAAGCAAGGTCATAGGTTTTCCAACATATTTGGAAGAGAGAGACAAGAAGAAAAAATAAAAATGGAATCTCATTAAAATAAAAGGGAGCCCAGCACTGTATTGAAATGGGGAGAAGGATGAATATGAAGCAGAGTTACTGGGTGTTTTAGATTAGATATGAGGTGTCTCCCAAAAGCTCACGTGTGAGACAATTCAAGAATTTTCAGAGGTCAAATTATTAGATTAGAAGAGCTGTAACTTAATTGATGGATTAATACACTGATATGGATTATACGGTGATTATAGGCAGGTAGGATGTGACTAGAGGAAGTATGTCACTGAGGGCATGCCTTTAGGGTTTATATTCTTGTCCCTGGTGAGCAGAGCACTCTCTTTGCTTCCAGGATGCCAGGGTCTTAACTGCTTTCCTCCATCATTTCCTTCCACCATGATATTCTGCTGTACCTTGAGCCCAGAGCTATGGAGTCAACCTACTGTGGAGTGGGACCTCTGAAACTTTGAGACAAAATCATCTTTTCTCCTCTGTCTTGTTCTTTTCGGGTCTTTTGGACACAGCGACACAAAGTTGACAGAAACACTGGGGAGTTAAATTGATCCTGTTATGTTATTTGCATGTATTAGGAGTATATAAAAGTTTTCTTGAATTTTATGAGTCTTTCAAGCAAACTATTGGAACTGTGGGATGGGGCGGTCTTGGGGATTCTGAAACTTAGCGTACACAATTAAAAACTGCAATTAAAAAAATGAATTTTAAAATAATCTTTAGCTTCATTTTCTCCAAATTTCATTTCTATTCTGAGAATCTCTTTTCCATCTATTCTCTAGCTTTTTAGATGGGATTTTTCTCAATATGTGTATCAAGGCATATGCATTCAAATAAGCAATTACATTTAATGTTTCTCAGGTAGTGGGCGACTCCTTTTCCAGGAGACATTTCTCAAAAGATCCTACAGGTTTAAACCACATTGTCCCTTGTTTTTACTTTTATTTCTTTATTTCATTCCTTCCTTTCCTTTTTAAAAAGGGAGATTTCCTTCATTCTTTCACTCATTAAAGATTTTTTGAGCTGTTTTACATTCAAGGAAAAGTTGAGAGAAATGTACAAAGACTTCATTTGGACCCCTTCCTTCACACACGCACACTGTACCTTATCATGCACATCCCCCACTGGAGTTGATTCATCAATATTAGGTAGTTCATAGCATCCATCAGAATTCACTCTTGGTATTAGACCTGTATGGATTAGGATAAACAGTCACACACACACACACACACACACACACACACACACACATATATATATATAAACACGTATTTATAAACACATTATCATAGTATCATACAGTGTAATTTCACTGCCCTAAAATTCCTCTGTGTTTCCCATATTCCCTGTCTTCCTCCCCAGTGCTTAATATTCATTGATGGTTTTGTCATTTCTACTTTGGCTTTTCTTGCCTGTAATATAAGTGGAATCACACAGTGTGTGTAGGCTTTTCAGAGTGACTGTTTTTACTAGCGATATGTTCATAAATCTCTTCTAAGTTTTTTTTTTAATAGTTTGAAATATTACTGGTTTTTATCGTTGAATAATATTCCATTGTTAGGCTGTAGTACAGAATATTTATCCATTCACCCACTGAAGGACATCTTGGTTGCTTGCAAAAAAAAAAAAAAAGCTTCTATGAAGCTTTGTAGGTTTTTATGTGCTCACAACCTTTCAACTCTTTTGGAAAACTACTAAAGAGCATAACTGTTGAATCATGTGAAAAGAATATGTTTAGTTGTGTTGGAATCTACCAAGAGGTCTGCCTGTCTGACTATATTATCTTGTATTCCCACAGCAATGAATGAAAATCCTGTTGTTCCAAGTCCTTATAGTATTTGGTTTTGTTATTGTTTTGGATTTTGGCCATTCTAACAGGTGCATAGTGATATCACATCATCGTGTAGTTTGAATTTCCTTGATGACATATGATAAAACATCTTTATTTTTCTGAGGTGCATTTACAATATCTTGGCCATTTTCATCTACCTAAGTACTCAGTCTGACTTCTCAGGAGCATTTTCTGCAAAGTTCAGACAAAAGCCTCCAGACCCTGGACCTCCTTGTCATCATTTTACATGCATAGCCACAGCTCACTCAATTTGCAATTTACTGCATTATGTCTGTCTCTGTGTTTATGTCCTATATAATTTAAACCAAATTATTATCAAGTCATATACCTTAATTTTCAGTTAAGTTCAGTTAAAAAATAATTTGGAGCTCCTGGTGTGATTTTCTAACTGAGGCAAAATATTTTAGATGTCCTCACTGACCTGAAGAAACACAAATTACTTTGGGACATATATGCCCATACAAATTCATAATTTCAGAATAAAATCTTGTGGTGATAAGGGTCTCTTTTGACCCTCATCATAATACAAAAATACATGTATGAAGATGTGAATTTGGTGTCAACATACCTTATATATAATCAGAGATATGATAAATTATGGTATAATGGTGTATTAAGAATTATAATGCAAAATATAAAAAAAAAATCATTGGGGAAGGTGCTTTTTGAAAAGCATACTTGGCTAAAGAAAAAAAAATCGGATAGCAAGCACTGTGTCCTAAGAAGAGATCAATTTTGCAAAGGTAAAGTTAAGAAGTTCCAATTTTTGTTAAGAATAATTGCACTCTTAAAAATGATTAAAATAGTATAAACTTTGTTTTCTTAAAAATGTTGTAGTGATAAATTCAAATTACTTTTCTAAAAGCAAAGTGAAATTTTGTTATTGTTGCTCTTTTTCTTTTAGGAGGGGAGAATGGAAGGTGATACTTTATTTTTTCCTCCCTTAGTTAGAGCTATTTAGTTATCCTTTATTTGACTCCACTTGAGGAGAATAAGAACCAAGTGTGTTTTAGTCACCATTCTAAATCTTCCTCAGAGTCAACCATGTAATCAGCACTCAAATATTTTTTTTTCTGAATAAGTATATTTTACATTTAGGTGTGATTTTGATTTTCAAAAATATCACTTTTTTTTCTTGTGTGCTCTGAGCTAGGTTACAAACCTTTGAGAAGTTAATGATCAACGTATTTGCAACAGCAACAACATGAGAATTCAGGTACTATTTATCAAGTCTCTTCTGGCTGTTCACAAGCATTTCTTACTTTAGTATAAAATATTCTTTTACAGTACATTCTATTTATATCTAAACCCAAGTAAACAAAATTATGTTTTCTATAATTTGAATTATATGCAAAATGACTAATATATGTATATATTTTCTTGATAGCACAGGACTCATCACTGTGGGGACCGAGACCTTAATATAACGTAGTGAATGAATTCAGTACATTCATAGCATGGCTTCTGAATTTTTGTTTCATATTTCTCTTGCAGTCTAAAATTTGCATTTGCAAGATAAATGTCAATGAGAAGAAAAATAATTTATTTAAAAGTTCTTTTTACAAATACCAGGTCCTCAAAGGACCGAGGAAAAAGCATTTCAGCTGCAATGATTTCAGTTTTCTGAAGACAGTATTTAATTTATATTCTTTGACTGTAACATAAATGTTGATATTATTCCTCAACATTTTTGCATGGGAAATATGTTCATATAATACTTGCCTAATTCAGAAATATTGAAGCCAGGGGAGGAAAAAATAAATAAAACAGCAGAGCAGCAGTTCCATGACACAGCGTGGCTTCATTACAGGATTCACACACGCACACACAGTTCTACCTCTACAGCTTCTTATACATTAAGTAGCATAAACACACTACATAGTTCATTTAGTACCTAATTTTTCACTTGGACAAATTATCCAGATGTTCTAGTTCACATGCAATATTTGGGGAGAAATAGTGCAGTTTATTTTAGGGAAAAAAAGAAACTCCCTTTCAGGTCCTGTATCAGATCAATTTATTTTTATACAATGCCCCCCAAAATGCCAATTATTAATGGAATCAAAAAGCCAAATCAGAGAAAATCAATAGTGTTAAGAAAAAATAAACCGAATAAATCTAGATCTGTATGGTGTCACACCATTGTTAATTTTAATTTTGAATTTAATCATACAGCTCTCCTTTTATTTCATCTACTTTCTTCATAGTGCCATTCCATTCCCAGCCTGTTTCCCAGATATTCTGCTTATCTTGTTTAAGCACACATGGATATATAACATAATTGCAAAGTACTATATGGCAAGATTTATTTAAAATTATTTATTGTAAACTTCCAGGTCAAATTGGCTCTTATTTTTCTTAAGAATGTACCTTGGGGATATTATAGCATTTTCTAGATAACTCTGATATATAATAGATAGTTATAATTATTTATTCATATATGTGTATTATATACTAGATTACAAAAACATGTTATACATTGTAACAAATATAAGACATTAAGTAAGTGATATGGACATATTTGTAACTAGGATACATTACAGGAGATTTATTTGAAAAAAAAAATATTTAAAGAGCTAAATAAGGGACTTCATATAAAGTATACCACAACAAAATGTATCTTTTTATAATCAAAACATTTACAAGAATATTTTTAAATTTTCTAAATTGCATAGCATTGGTATATTATTAGATAGCAAAAACTGAAATATATCTCTCCTTTGAGATGCATATATATAACTCATAAATATATCTGCAAAAACAAATTCACATCTAAGTCATCCATATTTCCAGAGCAAATTCATTGCAGAAGCAGCAGGAAGCTGCCATTGGAAGAGATGCTCAAGGCCACTCTTACAGGGTTTCTTCACCCAAGCAAGATGTCTCAATGTGGAAGATTACCCACTAGATATTTCTATATCTTGCAGAAAGGTTAAGTACATCAGGCTGAGAGGTCATAGGAGACTGGAGAGTGAGGAAGTTAGTTTCTGGGGCCCGAATTGATGATCTACAGATGTATAAACTACATGTAGAAACACAGATCAATGCATGATCCAGAAGTCTCAGAAATGCTGAGCACTAAGGTAAGCCAGCCTCAGAACATAAATGGCTGACAAAGATAAATAACAATGTATCCAGGGCTGGGGTTGTAACTCGGTGGCAGAGTGGTTGGCCTAGCTTGAAAATCCTCAGCACCACACAAAAATAAATAAAATAAAGGTATTGTTTCCAACTACAATTAAAAAAATAAATCTTAAAAAAACAATGCATCCAAAGTGGAGGAGACATCAGAGAAAGAAAGCCCAAGTAAAATAATTAAAAGAGGAGCAAAATACTGCAGATAGGCTGAAACTGCAGATGTCCACACCTCATTTGAAGAAAACATTCAGAGAAAAATATGAATGCCAAGTTAATGAATAGAGGCCTTGAGGCTCCACATGACAAATAAAGAGAGGAAAGATTGACATAAATATTATATATACATTTCATATGTATATGAAATACATAGATATGTAAATATGCACTGTTTAGTGTAATATATTTAATGATAATAATTTGGGAATGTCTTATATGAATTTTAGATGGTGCTACTGAGACAGAAGGAACATATTTCCTATGTTAAATGAATACTACTGACCATATGGAGAGAAAAGTCATGTATTAGTTTGGGTCAAATGAGGGATATTAACATATATACATACATATGAGTGCATATGTATACTGTAACAGGGGATTAGAATAACCAATCCTTGCCAGAAAGAAACAAAGGAAAACTTAATTACACAGTAAGAACAGCTATGAGGAGCAGAGATGCAGCGCAGAAAGATGAGCCCCCTGCCTAGGCCTGAGATCCTCTTATTGGAGCGGGCACAGCCATGGCTCACTGAATGCTGAGAAGTGACTGGTGGTGTGCTGAAGGAAGTTGGAAATTGCCCTCTGGTGCTTGTAGGAAACCCTCTCTGTAAGACATTAGGGAGTGCTGATCATGGTGCAGAGTCTCTATAGGGGCACTTCACTACCAAATAGCCTAAAGGAGGGTGTTGAGGAAAGCTGCTGACTGGATTATGCTGATCATTTACTACAGGGGCAGGTTTAGGGAAAAACATGAGCCCTGAAGATATCAGAGGCACACAGCTGTGAATACCACCTAGGAGACGCCAAGAACAGCTGCTGACTGCTTAGCACTTCTGGCCTCCATGCAACACAGGAGGTAGGCACTAGAGACAAGGGGAGCATTAGAAGCTGGGTCCTGGAGAAAGCCAAGTGCACTGCAGGGGCTCCAAACAGTGAGCAAACCAGCCAGAGAGTAAAAGGCATTTCCTTTTGTACAACTCTCTAGTACCCTCTACTGACAAGGCTTCACTACTAGCCGGAATAGGTAAAGAAATTAGGGGCTAACAGGCAGTATAGAAGATCTCCCTTTATTTAAGGGGGGATACATTCCAAAGTACCCAGTGTATGCCTAAATCAAGGAGAATACCAAACTCTGCATATACTGTTTTCTCTTATACATGTGCACTTATGACGAATCTTAATTTACAGACTGCACACATTAAGAGATTTAACAATAATAATTTACTACTCTCGACATACAGTTACTTTTTCCATAAGTTGGGGATTAATCTTTTCACTTAAGAGAAGCACCTTATGTCTTCTATTTGGCATGTACATATTGCCAGTATATATCACTATCTTGCACTCTGGGACAATTATTAGATAAAATAAAGGTTACTTTAACATGAGCACTGTAATACCTCAACAATCTGTCTATTAACCTGGGGGCTACTAAGCAATTTACAAGCAGTTAGAGGAGACGATGTGGATTCTTTGGATGAATGAAAAATTCACAACTAGGGCAAGAAGGAACGAGACTGCTCACGATTTCATTGCTTTTCTCAGAATGGCACACAATTTAAACTTATGAAGTGTTTATTTCTAGAATACTCATTTGAATATTTTCAGATTGCAGTTGAGCACAGGTAACCTAAACTGCAGAAAGCAAAAATCATAGAATTTGAAACTGCAGATAAGGGGAAACTATGGTAATGAGTTACTGGAGCACCTTTAAATTTAACTATGCAGCTTCTATATACATCCTCTACATACATTCAACTCCTGGTCCAACAGGAAAATAACTGTATTTCTATTTAAGATACACCTATCATTCTTGCACATGAAAAAGAAAAAAAAAAAGTTCACCTTTCCCCAAACAAGGATGCATGTCATTACAAGATTTGTTGTGTTAATCATTGAATATATTAAAATATCAGTTACCTTTTAAATTCAGTCACATCCCACAGAATATCCTGTTACCTAAAAGTTCATCTTTATCAATTTAAATATGAAATTAAAATTGGAAAAGATAAAGAAAACAGAATTTTCAAGTAAACAGACATACATATGCATACATATGTTAAAAAACCTAACATGATACAGAAATATGCAAAGATTAATTCCTAAAATTGACTCGTGTAGCAAGGGATATATGTCATCCTTTCTTTGATATTCATTCCGTTTTTTCCACTGACCTCAGCCAGAGGCTCCATGCAGCATTTGCATTTCACACAGGCATTTCAAATATCATTGGATCCAGCAGATAATATGGTTCAACTATTAGAACAACTTATACTGTAGCCTGAGCTTATTACAAAAGTTTTACTTATTCTAGTCTCACTGAAAACTCAAATCATTAGGGGAGACTCTATGCCATATGTTGTCTATGTATTAAAATTTCCTACCAGTATTATGCCTGTCTTTCCCTCTCTCTTTCTCTCTTTTATGAAAGTTAGTACAAGACAGAGCAACTTGACTGTCATCTTAAAGGAAATATCTCAGCTTGCCCTGGACTACTGAATACTAAATATTACAATAAGGTGATTGGCTCTTGAATTTCTGTGAGGTTGATCTCTCATCCATCATTCACATCCTTCCTACTAAGACATCTCAAGCACTTGCCATTTTCTGCTCATCAGATCCGGTAAGAATAATGTAGCCAGTTCAGTAGAGCACTGTGATATTATATGAATGTCAAGATGATCAAAATCTCTGGGAACTGTTCTCGGTTGAGAGTCATATAATTGGCAGAGTTTTGAGGCAACATGGTGAAGGTAAACTGTTGGACTTGATAGTTAAACTTCTTCTGACAGTCCTTGAAAATTATATTATAGAAAACAGGATTAGTCATCAAAGCTGAACTGTGAGTGCTCAGGTCTTAATTTTTTTTCCAGAAAATATTCCACTTAGGCAAAGTATCCATAAATGGGGTCACCAATAGATTGAATTTGTTATAGTTCCCAATGATTCCATCTGACTTATACACTGGCCTAGATTGTAAGAAAAAGAGGGGTGTGGTAAGTGTGAACAGTCCAGCTTATTCTAAATCTTTTCTAATGTAATTAATTAGTTTCTACAATTTTCATATAAATGTGGTATGGGTTCTGACTTGTTATCTTGAAGAGAAGGGACATTCCAGGGGCTTCCACTTAGTTCTTCTTATCATTATGCCCCTACATGGGTCAGTATGCTTATATGGGGATCTTAACAGCTGTTATGTGTATTCAGCCGGAAAGCTCAGGTGCTCAGTGACGTGGCAGCCAAGGAAAGTGCCCTGCTGCAGTCAGTGGGCTCTAGAGAGGACAAGTAGAGCAATGCAGGACTCCAGAAACTGGAAGCCAATGCAATATGCTCTTGACCCTTTACTGCCCTCTACTGGGAGGATTTCAGAGACATCTGGGGGAAGAAAATACCAGCCAAGATCTGTTTTCCTAGAGCAGGAAAAAAGTAACTTTTGAGTTGAGTCACAGTAAACCAATTACAGGAACAAGTCCTAAATTTTGTCAAAAGCAACAACAAAATATACTATTTGAAGGGGAAGCCTGAGATAAGAGAAACAGCAAGTTTTTCACATATATCCCACAGATTATGGTTTACAAATAAAAGTTTCAAAAAAAATCTTATTCAGAGAATAAGACAGTCATAATAAAATAAAATACATCAATAAAAATGTAAGAGAAATATTTGTATGATTTCTTAAATAGGAGAAGAATTTTAAAAATTAAGATGTAAGTAAAGGTAACCTACATTAACTACATACAAAATTATATTATTAAAAATAAGGATGAGGAGAAAAGTATTAAACAAGAAAATAAAACAAGAAACAATAACTTAGATGTCTATTAACTAATGTACCAGTTATAACACTGCATATAAGCTTGACTGTATTGTCTCTTAGAAAATAAAGTCATGAAGATTTGGCTTAAAAAAATCACATAGTGGGCTGGGGATGTGGCTCAAGCGGTAGCGCACTCGCCTGGCATGCGTGCGGCCCGGGTTCGATCCTCAGCACCACTTACAAACAAAGATGTTGTGTCCGCCAAAAAACTAAAAATAAATAAATAAATTCTCTCTCTCTCTCTCCTTCTCCTCTCTCTTTAAAAAAAAAAAAAATCACATAGTTAAGTTTTTCTTTTGAGAAACACATTGAAAGCAAAGACACTACCAGTGTTTTCTATAAATGAATATGAAATTAGATTTTAAGAAAGTGCAAACACAGTCAAGTATTGAAAACAGCCTTATTTTCTGAGAAGATGGAATTAAAAGGTAGCAGCACTAAACAGATAAAAAAAAAATGCCATGCAATTTTGAAAGCTAAAGTATATATTTAGAAATAGTCTCATATCTGTAAGAACTGAATAACACAGCAGCAAATGTAAATATTAAAACATTAAAAGTTAAAAACCTCAATATAAATGATTGAGTTATCAGAGAAATCATTCAATGAATATTAAAAGGAACAAAAAAGATCATAGCTAAGCAATTTTGTGGATGAGTCTTATATACTAGTGAAAGAAAGAATAATGAAATTTCTATTTAATTTACACAGTTTTTAAAGGAAGAAGATTAGATACTTTAGAAATGTAAACATAGAATGAAAAAATAAAGTGAGAATAAAGAAAATTACTGGCATAGTTCTTTGGAAAGTAGTATTTTCTAGAAAGGAGAGAAATGCTATGGATAGCTTTTAGAGAACTTACTTTAGTTAACTTTTTCCTTTATCATTGAATTTTGAAACTTCTTTTTGTGTATTGCTCATTATCAAATGCTTCTTTTGAAAATAGTTTCTCCCCTTTTCTGGGTTATTCTTATTCTATGAGCAGCATATTTCATTTAACAGACTTATGATGATGTCTTATTTGTAATGTTTTCTTCTATTGATCATGATATTAGCATTGTAAAAAATTTCATTGAATATAAAATCATATTGTTTTATTGGAATTCTTGAGAGTGATGCATTCATGTATATAATCTATTTTGCCTTAATTTGTATATGTGTGCCAAGTATAAATTTAAGTTCATTGTTTGCTTATATGTGTTTATACATGAGCATATATGCATATATATGTATATATAAGTATGTGTATGCTTTCACTTATATATATTTTGATATGTATACTAATATATATGCTTATTCATATATGTTTATATATATTCATATATATTTATTAACACATATACATATTAAATACATACATCATTAAGAGGAAATATGTATTTGACAGCATAGAAGTGATTTTCATTTTCCCACTCTAAAAGGAGAGTAAAATGGTAGTTTTAAGTTGATTCTGGATGGGTAAAACTTGAGAGCAATCAAACATTTGTGTTATTACAGTTAAGCTATTATGAAGGTCTTTGATAAAGGTGACAGTCAAGAGAAGTAGATTGAGTTAATTAGAAACTCATTATTAACAAATTTATATCCTTGTGTTCAAGCTTCTCTTTTTTTGGTAAGAAACAAATTTAAGTGTTGAGAATAAAAATTAAATAAAGTCCCAATAAATGTTCATATCTCATAAGTCTCTAAATCATGCCTCCTAAAGTTTTGAACTAAAACTGAGTTAATGTTATATTGATGACCCTTATTTAGGATGTCAAACTATTTAGCTTTATGACATCATTTAAGTCATTTAACATTCCAGTCTGTGTATTATCTGCAAAATGACAGATATGGTAAATGAATATCAAACTATCAATTCCCCACATAACAGCATGTGCTTAGCTGTAATACATGCTAATTGCCAATCCTAGTTATCTTTCGTTTATTTAAATAATTATTTTTCATATAATTAAAATGATGGAGTTATGATAGACTAAATGATGTCTATGCATTTAATATTATAGATGCTTTCAGTCAATAATCTCTCAATACTAGAAATACAGTAGATAAATTATGATGATTTAATGTCATCCTCATAAATCTGGGCATTAATTTTTTTTTAGTAAAATTTCTTATTTACCTTAGCAATTAATGATTTAGTGTGGCTAAACAGTGACAAAATGGTAGCAAAATGAGTTAAAATATATTGTAGAATTTTTAATAAAAAGGCATTACTTTCTAAATACGTAAAATACTTGTAGTAGTAATGGAATTATAATGTTTTATTTTTTTTCAAGTGTATAAAAACCAAATAATTGAATGACTCAAAACATACAGGAAAAAAGAAGATTATCTTTTGACTCTACCAAAAATGACTTGGAAATCAAAATAATGCTATTATTTGCTCTGTTGGCATACTCATAAATTAGTCAATCAGGCTAAATTGATATAGAGTCCATGATAAACATAAATAAAAATTTGGTGTCTATTCATATGACTTTAGTGGAATTTAAAAAAGGGACAAAATTTCTAGTAATTCTAACTAGTAACTTAGTAATTATTCCAATAATAAGAAGAAACATCCCCAATGAAAACTTGACATTATCAGATAAGATTGTTTTGTAACATTTTATAACATAGAATGATGACCTTTATTATCCTGCTCATACAAAGGTCTAGTTGAACTTGAATGGTCTATGAAAGGAAGCCCTGTGGAGCAGGAGTTTAAGAGGAGAAAGTGTGAGTCAAAGCCTTCCTGAGGCAACCCCCTTCCCTCTAGACTCTGAGATGAGCTATTGGACAAGTTCTGCAGTGATTTGTGCAAACACTCCAGTGGCTGCAGGTCACACAGACAGATGAGTCATTCACATTTAAATGAATCATTTTATCTAATCTAACTTGTTTTCCAAAGTCAAAACATTTTGTTGTCTTAATTCTTGTGAACAGCTGCTGCTATTGATGTTTTCCATGAAATATTTAACTTGCCTGGAACACTTAGAGTATTATTTCTGAGAGAGAGCTGTGATTTGTTCTTTTTCATAAAGTAAATTTTACTCCCTGGACAACTTAATGAATGTAGTATTCTGTTTATATTATAAAAGGATAAAAAAAATCCTGACATAACAATGCTTATTATTTAGAAAAGAATACTGTCTCTTTGTATTCAAGAGTGAATCGAAATCTATCTGAGAGGTCAGAAAACCTAAAATGTACATTCTGTATGAACAAATTAAGTGATTTTCCAAGGCTAATGCATGTCTTCATATATTGAAGACTTAAGAAAATCACGTCAAAGCTATGTTGTGGTACAATAAAAACCTGTATAATGTGCTCAGTTTAACCTTTGTATACTTCATGCATTTTAAACCATTCAAAAGAACAAAAGTATTTTAAGTAAAAACTAATTTTATTTACTTTTTTGAAACATCTTATTTTCAAGTTATTTATCTGAGATAAAAACTATAAAATTAAATTGTGAACACAATTACGTTATTAATTGAAATCTATAATTTTTCAAAATACTTTGCCCATGCTTTGGCATAACTAAAAATTCAATCAATTTATCTAATTTTTCATGATTCTTGAAAATTTAATAATAATTTCCATATTGTAAATGCATTTTAATATCTAAAATGTTAGATTGCAGACATGATGTAAGCAAATATTCATAGTTATATTTAAGAAAATTTCATAGCAAGAATGGGTGCAAGCCATGTTAGGCCCATGGATCATAGTGTTCTATCCTGGACCTATGGTATACCTCTTAATTTCTTCTGCATTTATCCCTTAAACAACTACATATTAATCTAATTTATGCATGTGTGTGAATGAATATGTCCTTAAGATATTCTTTAAAAGAATAATGCAAATGAATTTCCTCTGCATCTCAAAAACATAAGTCATTAATATTTTACTTTTACTTTCTCTTTCGAAAACTTGGGGCCATTCTATATTCCTGAATGTAATGATCAATCAACCACAGAAATTAGTAGAAATTTCTTATTACCAATGCTATATTCTTTATAATCTACACATGCATTATTTAATTATCACAATAAGTTGATATGGTTTATTAAGCAAATTCTTTTTTTGGCACGTCAATTATTGTCTTGTTATAACTCATTGGAGTTACTATTACAACTTTCACAATAAGTTTATTATACTCTCTTTATTCTCTTGTTATTTCATCTCTTCAAATGTAAACACCCATCTGTTTTGTTGAGCATTTTGAAACCAATTTACATGCACACATATGCAGACAACATATATGACTCATGAAATTACACAGTAACTGTAATAAAGACTTAAAATACAATAATATTGTAATTGTAATACCCAAGTAAACAGACAAAAAGTGAAAAAGAGTGTCACTGAATCTTATTTCAGCATTTTTAATTTTCTGAAAAACCTGTTTTTGACCTTGGCTTTTTCAATACAGGACCTCAAGTTCCACACAGTGTATGCTTCTCCATGTGAAGATTTCACTTTCTGTCTCCTGAGATAGCTATCATGGCCCCATTTGACCTCAGATGTAGGGAAGACCTGATTAAAGAGAGGACAGTAAAGAATGTGCTAATCTGAACTGGCCTCCACCTTCAGAGATGAGTATCCAATAACAGACTAGAGGAACAAACAAGGAGTCAGGAACACTTGTTACCTGCTGAGGTGGGAACTGTGTTAGAACAAGATGACCAGAAAAATGCCTGGATTTCCAGTGTAGTGGAGGAAATCCCATCTTTCTTATTTGAAAAACTATTGTTACAACAACATGGAATGTTACATTTCCACATATATAACAGCATTGAATAATTACTGAAAGAATCCTTTGCCACCTTTTGCAAGGTATGAGATATGAACAATGTGAAATTTCAGGAAAACTTATAAATTTTTATAATTGTTCTCAAAGGGACAAGATGTGCTTCAGGAATCGTGATAATCAGATGGCTACTAAAGTAGAATTTCAGAAAGTATTTATTTTCATGAACCAGATGCCAGCAATGGAGAAAATAATGGCAAATTAGTATTTTATTTTTTAATTAAAAGTTAAAGGTGTCAGATTTGGGAAAGCAAATGGAAGAGCAAATGAAATGAAAAACAAATTTGCCACAGCAGATCCCTGGTTTTAGCTATGCTGGAAGAATACAGTTTAAAAATTGATGATAGTAATTTTGCTTCTGGCAAGTAGAGTAACAAAGGCCACATTTATTCTATTGTTAGAATCAATAAGAAAAAGTGGAATATATGAACAAAATGGCTTAGAGATACTAGAGAAAAGGGAAATACCCACAATGATTTGTGAAAGATGGAAAATAAATGAGATGGACCCTACACTTGCCACAGCTTGCTGCCCTGAGAGAAATTCCAGGGAGGAGCCTTAAGCAAAGCCCAGAAAACTTCCTGAGTTGAGAAAGTTAAGCAGGGAAACCAAGGCTTCCAGAATGTGCAGGACAGAGGACTGAGGATAGAGCTGCCCAGAACAGGGGCATCTGAGAGTTGCAAGAGCGTCCCCTGGGATGCACACACGTCACCAAGTGGCATAAAGCTCAGAATGCTCTTTCCTTTGGTTGCATGATGTGTGGACAATGACAATCCACTTAATTTTAATTTGTTTTCTACTGGATATTATATAAGTGTTATACAGTTTTCTCTATGTGTATTAAACATTTGGAAATTCTTTTATTGTAAATTATTTATAAAATTTCTGGCCAAGTTTTCAATATTTTTGTTTCTTTCTTTTGAGTAGATGATTTTACATATGTACATACATATACCTATATATACACAGAGAGGGGAGAGTTAGAGAACACATGTATAGCTTTCTTATTCATTCTTTTTTTGTGTGTGTGTTTTTGATGAACACATGCCCTTAATTGTATTACATCCATCAATAAACTTTACAAATAACTATGATATCCCACATATTCAAACCATGAGGTCATGGATATATTCTCTTTATTTTTTTCTAGAAAATTTTTAAAATCTATGATTAAACAGGAATTTGTTTTCACATACAATATGAGGTTGGGTCAAATTTTAATTTTTCCACACATCTATTTGATTGATCCATGTATTTAAAATGTCATTATTTCCCCAACTTTTTAGTAACTGTTTTAACATAATTCCTGTCTATATAGGTATTGATCTGCTCTGGAATTTCCAGTGTTAGTGGTGTACTACCACATTGTCAATTTAATCCAACTTGACAGATAAATAACTTTGATCCCTTTGAGGGCCTTTCTATTTCCAATTTACTAATTTTTTTCTAGGTAGCAATTCTTAAGATTTTCAAATCAAATTGAGCGCAGTTCATTAAACTTTCTTATTCAAACATGGATGGTTATTTCATATGTGTTATAATGCAATATTTTCATTCATACAGCTTTTCAAACCTAAAAATATCATCATTAAAAGACAATACATTTGTTCCCACACTTTTGAGACATTCTTTTAATGATTAATGTCTTTATAGATCAGAATGTGACATTTTTTGATTAAAAAGTCAATACTTGGATAAACAAAAAATACATACAACATACTTAAACATAGAAAGAATAACCAAAACTTATATTAAAATGTCTCATCATATCACAAGATAGTTCTATGTGTGATTCATAACACATTCAAAATCATTTGGTAGATAGCTACAAAGTTACATTTCTAGCAACATATAGAAATCATGTTCTTAATGATTTTAATGCATTACTAAATGAGACTGACTCTCAATTTAGCCAAGACAAGGGGTGAATGCTGAAACCTTCATTAATGATTTGTCAACTTTTTATGCTTCAAGAAATTTCATTTTAGCATTTTATGACTACAGAGCAGTGGTAACTGATTTTATACTCTACTAAGTTAAATGAAAGTGTCAGGTACATTTCAAAACCTCTCTCATTTGTACACATATGATTGATATGAGGCTTTATATACTGCGATTTATTTATAAATTAGTTTCTTAAGTTTGAAAGAAAATGTCTTCATCATTAAACATTAACATATGTACCTTTCATTATCATGTCACTGTCAAAAATTAAATTAAACTGACATTGGTCAGTGTGAATGACTATTTACATTCTTTTGTGATGAAACAATTGCACCTTACAAAATACTTTCACAAGTCTCCCATATATAATTAGATAGCAATTGTATGAAATCAGTGAGAAAATAAATTTCCTGTATTTAATTATTTATTATTATTTATTTTTTTCATATTTTAGAAGCATTATAATAATTTCACACAATAGATACATTGTTAAATATTCATACATGCACATGATATGTCAATATAATTAAAAAATATTTTTTAATACTAGTCTTAATAACTTTAAGACAATGTAAAACTTAAGTGTGTATTGTATGTACCCTAAGTTCCTAAGTATCTGAATAAAGCATTTTTCATTAATTATTTGGTATGATCAACTGAGAGCTCCCTTTAAAAATGCCATGTCCATTGCGTTTCATTTTATTCATCTTCTAATTGCTCACTTCCTTTACTGGATCACTGAGGAGGTTTCATATCCCAGGATAAGTACCTGCAAGTTTGGTTGCCACATGACTTAATGGACTGAAGCCACTGCTGTCTATACAACACATAATAATGTGAACAAGATGATTTATTTTGGGGAATAATTATATGGAAGCCTGGAACATATTGATCTATATTACATAGCAACTTGAAAATTAAGAAACCTATTGTTAGTATATCATGCATTGTATATGACTTTAGAGGAAGAGAATGGATTACTGAAATTTAGTGAATATATTTAGTACAATATTTAGTACATATATTTGTATTTTTGGAAGCAGGATTAAGAAGCCATTTTTATAGAAGTAAGCTGTAAAAGAGTTATAAGCGGGATTGATAAATACACTAAGCAACTTAATCCAAGTTAAATGTTTCTAATATTTATATTGCCTTAAATAAATATCAAACTAAGGAATGCCAGTAAGAAAATTATTTCATTTGAATAGAATGACTCAGTGCAAAGATAGGAAAAACAGTGCACCTTCACTCAAAAGCAATGCCTTCAATGTGGTTCTTTTTAAGTGCAAAAGAGGGTGAAAGCACATGCTCATAGCTGAAATGAAAAGTGTATCTTCAAGCAATCTGTTGTAGTGATTACAGGAATGTGCAGATTAGGGACAAATAGAAAAGAAGCACAGTATATGTCCAAGTGGTGACCTCATTAAAACAAAACAAATAAGCTCTATGATCCTGGATAAGAAGTCCTGTGATTGTCTAAGACTTGTCATTGCTCTAAAAACCATAACACAGACCCCTCAATGGCTAAAGATAAAGAGACTGGCACCATTAAATTTTGGTGAAAAAAAAATGGCAAAATAACAAATCTCATAATATTGATTGGAAGTTGAAATTGAACATCTTCTTGGGAAAAGGGTAGTTTAGTCAGTTCTCTAAAAAACTATCATCACCCTCAAAGAATAAGAAACAAAATAACAACAACAACAAAAACAAATCCATGTGATGTTGGAATTTCATTCACAGTAAAATTTGTCATAATCAAATGATTGAAAATAGTCTCTTTGAACTTTCAAACTTCAGTAAGCACAGGAATGCATAATCTTTGCAGTTCTTAAAGAGGGTCAAATCTTTCTGATGTGACCAAGGATAATGTAAAATACAACAAAAAATTAAAAATAAAACAAAAATCAGATTCAAGCAGTTAATGGAGAATGATGGTCAAGGTGAAAAATAAACATGGACACATTTCCTATAATAGTAGAAATGAACATACTTTACACATTAGGGATGTGAGCCAACACGATAATTTTCCAGCAAGACTACATATTTATTTTAGATCAATGACTTTGATATGTCTTCAACTTTTTCATATTTTAATAGGTTATTTATTGCAGCTTATCTTTCCCTATTCCATCTTTGTATATTGAAAAATATTGTTTATGAGATAGGTAACATTTTTCTTAAGTTTATAGATTTCTTAATCAAGAGAAGTTATAACCAAATATGATATGAAGACCAATGCTTTATCTCCTAAGCATTTTGCAATTTATGCCCAATACCATAAATAGTTCTAATTCTATATTACCTTCTCTAATGAGAGTTGAGTATGGAGGAACAAGAATATAGCCAATATTCACTAATAAAAAATAGATTGTAGAAGACTGAGTATGACCAACCCCGAGTTCTCCTTCAGTACCCAACACACAAGATATTGATTGTGTACTTGTTGAGTAGAGCCATGTGAAGTTTCTGTCAAAGAAAACATAAGCAGATATCATAATGTGTGTGACTTTGTGGCTGGGACACTCAAAATCTTATAGCAAAATTTCCAGACCTTCCTCTTACTACAAAATATGGAGAATCTTTCCAAATAATATAGTTAGAAGATGGTGGCATTTGTGACAGCTCAACTCCCTGAACAACTGTGTAAAGAAGAGTTTTCCAGGATGGAATATTTGGGAGGAGACAAATATTTTGGAGTGGTTTTTTTTTTTTTTTTTTTTTGATTTGTGGTTATTTTTTGGTGGGAAGGGGTAGTACTGAAAATTGAACCAAGGGGTGTTTTATCACTAAGATGAATCCCAGTACTTTTAATTTCTATTTTATTTTGAGACAGGACTTCCCTAAATTTCCCAGGCTAAACTGGAACTTGGAATCCTATTGCCTTAACCTGCCAAATTGCTGGGATTACAGGTTTGTGCCACTGAGCCTGGCTGGAATTTTCTTTATCACTGAGATATCGAGGTTGGTTATTAGTGCAGCATATGCTAAGATATTCTGGTTGAGTAAAGACTAAATGACTGCCTCTATATATTACTAACAACAATATTCATCATCAGAGATGTAAATAAAATGGACATTGGAGGCGAACATTCTAGAAATGTTCTAGAAATTTCAATCTTGAAGAATGTTAAAAAAAAAAAAAATTAAATGAATTTCCAGAAAATTAAACATGTAACAGGGAGGTAGCCACTGAATAGAAATATAAAACACTCAAATATCAAGGAATATTTCCCTCAGTTTAAGTAATACTTCATTTTCCCAATTAGAAACACACACAAATGTCAACAGAAGAAGCATGTAAAAGTATATCTAAATACCTTCTGATAAAATTTCTAATATCAAATATAAAGATAAAAATATCAAGGTATTTTAAGGAATATGCAAAATAGAAAAGAATAGTCAGGCATACACCTGTAATCCCAGCAACTCCACAGGCTGAGTCAGGAAGATCACCAGTTCAAAGCCAACCTCAGCAACTTAGCTAGGCCCTAACCAACTTAGTGAGACTCTGCTTCTATAAAAAATCTGAAAAAAAAAAAAAAAAGGCTGAGGATGTGGCTTGGTAGTTAAAGGCCACTGACTTCAATACCTGGTACAAAAAGAAAAAAAAGAATAAAGAAGAATAGCCATCAAAAATAATTCTATGGGAAAAGAGTTTGGTGGGAAAATAATAGATAACAAATGTCAAATCTAAAATGAATTAACAAAGAAAATTATTTTAAACCTGATATTTATATTGAAATAAATGTCAATAACCAAAACCTCTAAGATAAGAAATATGAAACTTTTGCACATTTAAAACAATAGGATATATAAAAACAAACTATTTATAAGTATTTAAATGAACATATGCAACAATGTATTAATTAAAGGGATTATTTACTAGAGCAAACAGCTTAAAAGTTCATTAATAGAATGTTGCTTAATTATAGCTTGTCTAATCAATGGAATATTTTACAATTGTGAAAATTTATGTTTATAAAATGTGAATATATGTATGAATATTTAACATACCTAATAATACCATTAAAACTATTTTAGACTATAACATTGCCTAAATTATTTTGCTAAAATATCACCAGAAAAAACATTCTAATATCTAAAGCTCTAAGAAACTATTTATAATTGAAAGTTATTAAATGGTAATGTGTTTGAACATTTTTTTCTAGATGAGATTTACTACTTATTTTCAAGTAACATTTATTTGGAAAACATTGATTTTTCTTTTTCTGTTTAAAATAACACTATCAAAGTATAATTTATCATAAAATTTATCCTTTATAAGTGAACAGCTCAAAGATTTTAAATAAGTGCACAGTCTTACAACCATCCCCGTAATTAAACTTCAAACCAACTTTAATTATATTAAGAAAATCTCTCATTTCCATTTCCTGTCAGTGTTCCGTCTCACCTCTAATTTCATGCAATCATTAACCTGTTGTCTGTCTTCAAATGTTGGTCTTATCTGGTCATCTCACGGGTGGAATCATACAGTGTGTGCTATTTTTCCCCAGCATTTCACTGATATTTTTCTTGATATAAGCATAAACTTACAGGCAGGCCTACACGTACAAATCTGAATTCTGAAAACAAAATATTCCATTTAAATCTCAAAACCTATTATTTATTCAAAAAGAGATAAAAATGGTGTTGCATCATAATGAATGGTTCTGTGAACCTAGTAAAATAAATTTCTCTTCATATTTGAGCACCTCAAATAAAATTTGCAGTACAACATTTCTTTTTAATGAAATGAACAGACAACCAAAACTCAATTTTTTAAATAAGTCATATCTCTCTTAAGAGTTATTTTGCACAGACTGAATCTAACAGTTTTCCCATAAGGTCATGTTGCCTAGAGATATGATAAAATTTTAGTGTGCACAAATACACACTTTTATGTACATATGACAAAATCTCCTAAGGAGTAATTTCTCAGTACATAGTCTCATTTTCACATGACACATGGTACATATTATTTTAATACTGTGTTTGTATTAAGCTGAAGCTGCACCTAAATATAAGTACATATAATTCCATGCTCTCACTGAAGAATTACATGTAGTTTTTTCTTTTCTTTTTGATGCATTTTATAAATCTGTTGTAAGCTTACAAATTATTTCAGTGGAGTCTTTAGGTGCTCCTCTACCAGTCAGCCTTTACTCAAGATGGTTATGTCACTAAGACTGCTGGCTCCAGAGAAGCCTGCTCAAATCATGTGAATGGAGCCAACTCAGTCAATGAACACAGGACCCCAAAAGTTTCTTCTCCCTAGATAAGCTAAAAAGATATCTCAATAAATTTCATTCTCAAGAGTGAAAATACTATATAAGTATGTGACATGTTCTTAATTGAAATGCCATTCTCATTAAAATGTTCTGCATCTTCTTACAGATTACAGTTAATATTCTTTATTCATTTTATGAAACCTTTATTTTATTTTAATATTTAAGTTTATACTTATTTTATTATAAGACAATATGCTGTTTTATTGTATTGATATATTATGTACTGATTATTGTATTGTATTGTATTTAGAAATTTTATTTTAAATAAAAATAATAACTATACATATGAAGTATAATGTAAACTTTGCATCTATGTGTACATTTTAGAAGGATTTAGTCAAGTTAACCATCATCACAGTAACGTGACTTAATTATGTATTATATATTCCAAAACTGCATTCTCACCATAAAATTAATATTGTTTGAATAAAGTCCAATACTCAAAATTTGTTATGCCTCATTTTTAGTGTATAAATCAGCAGATTAATAAATGATTTGCAGAACTCTAGCATTCATATGAAAGCTAAAAATAAAACTTTTAAAGAGAGTAGTGTCTATTTATTCTTCATATCTTGGGTCAACTGTAAGTCTTCTTGAGAATTCTACCTTGTAGTCCCTTGTGGGGTTTTAATGTTGGTCAGTCTCATCATTAGCTTTCAATATGCATAATGAGGATTATAACTCTTTATATTACAAAGTACTTATATGCAAGGGTAATAAATCATATAATGATAAATTACAAACAAGATGAAATGCACAGCATTTGAAATATCGATTAGCAGTACAAAATCCTGTTTTGTTTTGGCTTCTTTTTTAGTGAGTAAATATGAATGAACAAGTGCATTTTTTAAAATATAATACTTTGGATTAAGCTACTCCAAGGTCTGACTCTTATGTTACTTGGCTTAATGAACATCATAGCTAAAGAAAATATGAAGATCTAAATATAAGAGGCAAATCTTAGGCTATACTTTTTAAATGAAACTGGAAATTTCATTTATCAAATCTAAATGTGTGTGCGTGTGTGTGTGTAACATGACTTGCTTTTGTATAGTTATAGGTTTTAATTTTAATCTTTTAACTTTAAAATCAGAAGAAAACAAACAACCCAATCAACAAATGGGCCAAGGACCTGAACAGACACTTCTCAGAGGAGGACATACAGTCAATCAACAAGTACATGAAAAAATGCTCACCATCTCTAGCTGTCAGAGAAATGCAAATCAAAACCACCCTAAGATACCATCTCACTCCAGTAAGATTGGCAGCCATTATGAAGTCAAACAACAAGTGCTGGCGAGGATGTGGGGAAAAGGGTACACTTGTACATTGCTGGTGGGACTGCAAATTGGTGCAGCCAATTTGGAAAGCAGTATGGAGATTTCTTGGAAAGCTGGGAATGGAGCCACCATTTGACCCAGCTATTCCCCTTTTCGGTCTATTCCCTAAAGACCTAAAAAGAGCATGCTACAGGGACACCGCTACATCGATGTTCATAGCAGCACAATTCACAATAGCAAGACTGTGGAAACAACCTAGATGCCCTTCAATAGACAAATGGATAAAAAAAAAAAATGTGGCATTTATACACAATGGAGTATTACTCTGCATTAAAAAATGACAAAATCATAGAATTTTCAGGGAAATGGATGGCATTAGAGCAGATTATGCTAAGTGAAGCTAGCCAATCCCTAAAAAACAAATGCCAAATGTCTTCTTTGATATAAGGAGAGTAACTAAGAACAGAGTAGGGACGAAGAGCATGAGAAGAAGATTAACATTAAACAGGGATGAGAGGTGGGAGGGAAAGGGAGAGAGAAGGGAAATTGCATGGAAATGGAAGGAGACCCTCAGGGTTATACAAAATTACATACAAGAGGAAGTGAGGGGAAAGGGGAAAATAATACAAGGGGGAGAAATGAATGACAGTAGAGGGGGTAGAGAGAGAAGAGGGGAGGGGAGGGTAGGGGAGGGGGGATAGTAGAGGATAGGAAAGGCAGCAGAACACAACAGACACGATGGCTTATGACTATTAAGTTACTTATCATCTTACAATTCAGCCTGTGTGCTTTGTTCTCCCTGAAGCTATGGACTCAGAGAAGCCATCAGTTAGGTTCCTATCATTGGGGACTTTCTTTTTTAGCCAGACTTTCACTCTCTTATTTCACTGTCTTTTTTTGTGTGTGTGCCTACTCCAAGCCCCACTTCCTCCTGTCACTTGCATAATGTTGCTGATCCCTTTCTCCAGTTCTTTCACTTGAGGCTGATCTTGTCCTAAACAGGCAGATTTTTTTTTTCTTACTAATCTTGTTTTTTCCTATTGGAAATCTTGATGACATGTATATATTCTTCTTCCTTATATTTTACTATAGATCACTTGTTGTCATATAAAAATTTCTTACATAGCATGAAGTATGTTTATTGTAAGATTCTTTTCAGTGAAGAATAACATTGGAAATTTAGAATTATTTTGAAGAAAACATAGGAAGTTCCAAATCTTAGAAGTTAGACAAGGGGGGAATTATAGAATAGAAAATTAATAAGAATTCTATCATAAATTTTAAAATGAAACATTTTTGTGATAATCATCTTAATGGGATCTTTTCTTTCAGTATCAAATAAAAGTATTTTTATGTGTTGTATTGAATATGTTTTGATTGTTTTCATTTTAGAAAAGAGGAGAGAAAATCTTTCCTTAGAAATTTTGAAATAATTTGCAAGAAAATAGGGATATTTTAACCCTTGAAGGAAGCACAGAGGTCATTAAATTCTTATTGAAAGTTAACTCATCAAAACATTAGCATTATCTTTCTGTAAAATTCAATATAATTGTATACAATTCCATTTTAAACAGGAATGGCAAGATACATTTATGCAATGTTTATTCTCTTTTATATCAGCTTCAAGCCTTATATTTAATTTTTTTTTCTTTAATTCAGTAATCTGTTCAAGGAACTTATATTACTTAAACTTTACTTTTAAGTCTTTCACTAAACCTTATTGAACCTCTCTACTACTGCTCAGTGAGTGGGAAAATATACTGATGTTATCTACTGGTAAATTTTTAGATTAAATCTAAGGTTCTGATATTACAAACTAAAGAATACAAGTTCTTACTTAATTTTATACAAATATGTTTGGCTTTATGGGCATGGATGATACTTCTCTCTGCTAAATATTATGATATGTTAAATATTGGCACAGGTGCTTTCATACAATCGCTTACTTAATTCAAACAAAGGTAAGGAACAAAGTCTTCACACCCATTTAGGAAAGGAAACTGAAGTTTGAAGAGTTTATTCAAAGTTCACATAACCTAGAAATAAATGATCTAAGAGTCAAAAAAAAAAAAAAAAACACATCTAATTCCAAAGCCATGTTCTCTCCTCCCTGCAATACTAATATTTTTTTTTATTTTCCCTTATAAAGATGTTATCATGTTTTTTAAAGCATTTCTTATCTTTTTGTATATTGTTGAGCAAATATGCAATTGAGTAAAATTTACTAGCATTTCCAAGGGTGTGAATATTCTAACATTATATAAGGTCTGAATTATTCTCTATTCTATTTTGGGTGTCTAAAGGAGAGTAAGTATAATCATCTGAATATTTAATGAAATATGTTAATGATTCTGCTATTTCAACTCCACAGAGATTGATGTAATGACTGCTTTTCTACCTGCTAATTGGTTTTGACAACTTTTGCAGATGGTCTCATACCTTCCAATGTGAAATTTCTTGTCTTAGAAATAAAAACATTGCCTCACATACTTCACTGGACTGTTATAACATTAAAGAAATCAATATGGGGGTTGGGTATGTGGCTCAAGCGGTAATTCACTCGCCTGGTATGCGCGGGGTGCTGGGTTCAATCCTCAGCACCACATAAAAATAAAATAAAGATGTTGTGTCCACTGAAAACTGAAAAATAAATATTAAAAAATTCTCTCTCTCTCTCTCTCTCTCTCTCTCTCTCTCTAGCTATCTTAAAAAAATCAATATGTATTGGCAGTGGAGTGGCATATATTTATACCTCTCTCCTGCCAGCATTTGAATAAATTCATGAAATAAAAATGTTGAGGATGTAAATACAGACAACTTTTTTTATAATTAGACTTGATTATTGAAGGTCGTTTTGAATTGAACTTAACAAAATTACCATCTCCTAAATCTAGATGTTAGCACCAATTAGTGAACAGAGGAGAACTGGTAATATATTAACAGGTTATGCTCATAAAGCATTGTGACCTTGTTTCACACTTTGTCAGATACAAAAGAGCAAGAGTTGGATGAGAGCAGTATATTTCTTGGCCAGCCACCAGAAGGCATGGCATGAGCTCTGAACCAGTTTGATTCACTTCCAGAGCTGATCAAAAAACTAATGTGGCCCTTTTCATCCCAAGTCTGATTTTGTCATCTGTCCAGGGTAGGATTTAAGGTAGAAGATTGCTAATTCCCATCCAATTTTAATTCTCTTTTTATACAATTAAATGATAATAATTAGCTGAGAATGAGTCTCCTAGTTTTAAAGCTTCCCTTTCAGTTATGTGGTAATGAGATTAGGTGGAGCTTGCTTTCGGTTCTGTCTTTGTACTGAGAAGAGTAAGTCCTTCCTTCCCTTCTTCCTCCCTCTGCCCATTTCCTATGCCAGCTGGAAAGCAGAAAAAAAAAGACATCTTTGATCATGCATTAAGGCCCATCCAAAGAATGAATGGGAAGAACACTGGGAACTCATGTTCTAAGGATCAGTCCTAAATCATCTGCCTTGTCTCCTGAGGGTGAAATAAATTATTCTGTGTTAAAAGCCATATATTTTGGAAGCTCTTGTGCCATCTAGTAGCAATCTTACTAATATCTATAAGAACAATTAACGCTGTCCAAATATTTCAGTCATATAAGTCACCAGTTATTCACTAGTAAGAACAATTGAGATACCATTTTCAGAGTTCCTTTAGTGTAATCAGTTAGCGTCTCATGCTTATAAAAGATGGCAAATTTCTGAGAAGAGAAACATTCTATCATAAAGCCTGGATTCTGCATTTAAGTGACAGAAAGCTCAGCAGCTTAAGTATAAGAAGACTAATAAGTATCACCAATGTCCCCTGCCCAAATTCTGAAGCAATGGATGGAAATAAGGAACCACTCATGTGGTTACCAATATTATCAGAAGATAATGGCTTTTTCTGTCCCTGAAAATCAGAATTAGATAGATTGGTTCAGCTACAGATGGCATTATAAAATGATAGGTCTGCACAGAATAAAGTCTTTTCTGTGGATAACTGTTTACTAAGACATTTATGATGCAGTAGTTGAATACGTGTGTGAATTTTTCCTTAATCATGTGATCTATTCCTCCTTTGCTAGAAATGAGTAAGTTGAGGGAGTGAAGGATGCCAATGACACTACATTACTTTATTTTTCTCCAAATGGCTGGAAACATCAAGAAGCAGTTACTTCTCACTTTTCCAAAGATTTTGCCATTCACACATTTCCTTACACTATTAAACTTACAATGTGATATGTAGCTTTTGTACATTGAAGAGTCAATGAGTTGTTAGACACTTATGAGACCTCTACATTCATGCAAACTATTTCAAACTATTTGAAAGTATCCTTTTCAAATACTAATGCTAGATAGATAATTTTTGTCTCTAAAATGCAGAAAAATACACCAAAACTATCTTTTTACTAAATGAAGTCCATGAAAACTTTATCCATATCTGAAAGATTTATTTTCAGTTCTCTTTATGTCTACCCTTGTGCAACACGCTACAGCAGTGATTCAGCAAAGAGATTAAAAGTCAGTAATAAAATTCTGAATTTACTATATATAACAACTACGGTAGTTTTGGACAGTGTCAAATTGGTGAAGGTGTGATGATGTTTACCAGGTTTCATTTTCCTCTATGGATCCAAGTTAGAGTTTGTTTAAAAAGTAACATAAGTGAAATTTTGAGAAGCCGAGTGAAACCTTATCCTGATTGTCTGGAGGTGCTGGTGATTTAAGCTGGGAACAGATGTTGATGTAGCCTGTGCACCTCACCTGCACTCAGTCTACCCCATCATTAGAAAAAGACTCAGCAATGCTGTCAAATTAATACTGGTCCTCTGTCATCCGGTCTCATATAGAACTCTTCTTCCTCCAGGTAGCTAACAGTCCCAGTTTCCATAGCGAACACCAGTTTGAGATGGACTTCCTCACCACCCCTCTTTTGTGATTTCAGTGTGGCTGGTGGACATGTTGAGCTTCACAGATTTCACTGTAAGCTTCTATAGTCCACTTACTCCAGCATTTAATAAGGGATGGTTACTGACTTTCATGTGATACTCCAACTGTTCATCCCAAACTATACTGCTCTTCCTCTCTTAGGTTCTAATTACATAATACATCTATTATTTATATTATAGTGTTCATAGTAGCTGTGCTTCTCTAATGAAAAACTGACTATCCAGCCACTACACAGGCAATTCCCAAATTTAAATACAAGTTTCCTTTCAGTGCTGAACTCCAGAGGAGAAATTCAAGTAGACAGATTCAGTGGCTTAAATTTCAAAGATATAAGCATCTAAAAGAGTTCCTATTGTGAACTAAATTCTCCTGGCCTTTTATGCTGAGGTCAAGGAAATTAGACACCTGCATTAAAACTCTCTAAATACTTGTTCTTATTCTCTGCTGAAGAGTTCCTTAAATAAATACACAGAATAAGGTTTCTTTCAGTAAATGCAACCTGACTCTCAGAATAGCTGCGATACCTGTGTTGGCCTCAGCTATTCTATAGGTTAATGCAAACTTCTCATAAGTTTTGCCCCAAAGCACAAAGGACTAATAGAGAACACAGATCATGCTGAAGTGAACAAGTGTCAGTGTTGCAGACTGAGGGCACAAGTGGCTCTTAACAACACAAGCAAGTTTTTCAATTGAAATAATTAAATGTTCACAGGAAATTGCAAAATTAGAACAGAAATCCCATGTATACTTGTAGCTTTCTCCCACTGGATATATATTAATTAATTGCAGCCAAATATTAGAAGTATGAATTTAGCACTTGACATTTGTGTATATTTATGTGCATCATGTGTAGGAACCAATGGATCCTGGTGCACAATATTTCATCCCCAGACATGGCCCCTAGGAGTGCCTCTGTTAAGTCATACTATGTCCCTGACTCCTTAACATGCGTAAATTCTTATTCCATCACCATAATTTTTTCATTTCAATATTTCAAAAGATTGAATCATATAGTATGTTTTATTTAATTTTTTTTCCACTCACCATGATGTCCTTAAAATCCACTGCAATAGCTGTGCAGGCAAGTTTTTTTGTGTTTATTACAGGCTAGTATTCCATTGAAGGAATCTTCAGTTTGTTTAACTATTTAGCTAGTTAGGGTCATTTTGGTGGTTTCCAGTCTTTGACTACTAAAATAAAGCTGCTATGTATATTATGCATGATTTTTATGTGGAATATGTTTCAAATGCTCTGGTTAAATTCACAGAAATGCAATTGTGTCTTATGCTAGTGTTTGTTTACTTGTCTTTTTAGAAAAATAAAAAAATTTCATATTTGCTGCAATTGTTGAGATTTCTACCAGTAGTATAAGAGATTTAGTTTTCCTGAATTATAACTAAGATTTACTATCATTATTTATTTATTTATTATTATTATTATTTAATTTAACTGTTTTGTTAGGTGTGCAATGAAATTTCATCACAGTCTGAGCTTTCATTTCTCTAACTTTTGATCTTTTTTCTTTTTGGCACTGGAGATGGAACTCAGGGGCACTTAACCATTGAGCCATATCACAATGCTTTTTTTATTTTTTATTTTGAGATAGGGTTTAGCAAAGTTTCTGAGGTGGGCTTTGAACTCATCATTCTCCTGCCTTAGCCTCCCAAGTTGCTGGGATTACAGACATGTGCCACCACACCCAGCTTGTTTCTCTAACTTTCAAGAGACGTTTAATATCTTTCCATTTGCTTATTTGCCATTCATATATCTGCATTGTGGAATATTTTATCATGTCCAATACCCAATGTTCAGTTGGATTTTTTTGGTTGAATTTTTGAGACTTCTTTATAAATTATATATCTGATTTTTTTCTTAGATTTTATGGTTTATAAATATTTTCTACCTATCTATCTGTTATCTTTTCAGTCTTCTTAACAGGATCGTTTACAGAACAAACATTTGGGGAAGTAGATAATTACAAATTAAATTCTCCTCGTTTTCATAAGCCTATTATCTATTTCATAGTGGCCAAGCTGTGTTAATTTGTACATTAGGAGGAATTGGTCCAATTCATTTAGTTGGCTAAATTTCTGCAGAGCTGTTTGTGAAACCCATTTGTTATCTGCAGGGTATACAGTGATATCCTCTGTTTGGTTCCTGGTATTAGTAATTTTATTCTGCTCTCTCTCGTCTTGCTGTTAAGTTTTGACAATTTTATTAATCTTTACAAAGAACAGGTTTTTGTTTTATTGAATTTCTGTATTGTTTTGCTCCTTTCAATGTCATTGATTACTGAATTTATAGTTTTTATTTCTTCTTTTTTAATGACTTTGAAACTTTTCCTAATGTAGGCATTTTGAATTTTAAATTTGTCTTCCAGCATTGTGCTACCTGAATCTTACAAATTTTCATATTCTGTATCTTCATTTACATTCAATTCCGATGAATCTTTTTAAATATTTATTTTTTAAGTGTATATGGACACTACACAATACCTTTATTTTTATATGGTGCTGAGGATCTAACCCAGGCCCCGCCCATGCTAGGCGAGCACTCTACCTCTGAGCCACAATCCCAGCCCCCTCAATGAATTTTTTTAAAACTTCCATGGAAAAATTCTTCTTTATTGTTTATTTGGAAATATGTTTTAAGTTTCCAAATATTTGACTTTCTCTTATTTCTCTATTATTGATTCACAATTTAAATGCATTATTCTAATTCTTCTGAATTTATTGATGATATTTTCTTAGCACAGTATTTAGTCTAAATAAACATATATATTGCATAATAACTAGAAAAGAATTAGGATTCTGATATTGATGTTGTTTATTGGAATATTCACTAAATAATTAGATCATGTTAGTTGATACTGTTTTGGGGTTTTGCTAGATCCTCACTGATTATCTGGTTTCTTTTTTTTCATCAGTTTTTGAGAATGAGTTTGAAGTCTGTAGTTATAATTATTGATTTGTCTATTTTTATTTTCAGAAGTTTTGCAGCTTTGTTGTTTGGCATATACTCATTTAGTGTTGCTGTGTTTTTGGGATATTTATCAGTTTGTCGATATAGAATTTTTTCGCTATACCTAATAATATTCTTTGTCCTGAAGTTTACTTCAACTGATATCAAGATAGTTACTCTTTCATTATTTCAATGTTTATATGATACATCCCTTGTTTATCATTTTAATAACAACTTCTATGTCATTAGATTTTGAGTGAATTTCTTAAAGATAGTATTTAGTTGGGTCCCATGGTAAATTTTTATTCATTTTTTAGATTATTTCCTTAGTTCATTTGTGTTTAATGCGATTTCTGATATATTAAGACTCTTCGGCACTTTCTGGTTTTTGTTGATTTGTGTATTCCTGTTTTTCATTTTTATGCTTTGCCTTTTCTATCCTCATATGTGTTGCTTGAACATTTTTAAAATTCAATTTTGATCTATCTATACTATTTTTGAGTGTGTGTTTGCAAGGTTTTTAATATTCACTTAGTTTTTTAACATTATATATGCTTAACTTTTCAAGTTCTGCTGGTATTTGCATTTTCCAAATTTAAAGAGTAGGTATAAAATCCTTATGTTTGTATGTCTCTTGACCTCAATTTATAATGCAATTGTCATAAATATTTTCTCTACAAATGTGAAGAACTACATAAGATATTGTTACATTTTTACTATGTTCAATATGCCATAGATGTTTGAAAATTGTATCTTAGTTATGGGATGAATTCCAGACTACATTGTTTTAAGTCCAAAATAATTATCAATTTAATGGAGAGAGAAATTACTACAGATACTGTTTTTTATACTTCTAAAAGTTTACATATTTACAGAGCATGTTGGATTTTTTTCCATTGAAAAATGATACTATAGGCCTATATAAGTTTTATGGATCATTAAGGAGATATTTAGAAGAAGAATCTAGAAAGTTTATATACATAATGAGTTAATTACTTTCAACAAAATATTGTGAGTTTCTATGCTGATATGCTATAAAGAAAATTTGGGTTCACAGAACGAATTATAAAGGAGAATTGCATAGATATCCCACTTATTTTAAGGTCCACTCACAGGACCTTTGGTGAGGTATTCTGGTAATACTGAAACATATTTTAAGTAAAACATGTCAAAAATATGTAAATACTGCAGAACTCTCTTGCGAAGTGGAATATTCATCCAATTATTCCATTTCCTGTATTCATAAACATACAGTTTGAATAGACATATGAAGTGTATGTGATGGCTGATTTGCATATAATGAAAATGCAATTTCACATTACTTTTTTCTTTATGCTTCATCTAGAAAAAATTTGTACATTAAAAATAATACTAAATGCTAAAAATAAGCTAAATATAAATGCTAAAAAAAGCTAAATGGCTATGTTTATAGGAAAGACCTAATAGATTTATGATAAATCAAATATATTTGCTATGCTATATTTGCCTAATAATAATATTCACTATTTTTTACAAATAAGATAATTAAGGAACACAAAAGTGAAACCAAAAAGAGGTATAGCTCTGAGCAGTCATCACTTTTATCCTAAACACAAAGGAAAAATATTTGAACAAACTGAAAATCAATAACTTTATATTCCTTATGAAAATAAAAGCCAAAGATAAAAAGGAAATCTTCATAAATAAACAACAAGAAAAAATACTTTATCTATTGAGGAACAATTATTGGCACTGATATTTTCACCAGAAATCAGCAACTGAGAAAAGAGTGATGTTAAATATCTTAAATACTGAAAGAAATATACAAACTAAACTGGAAGTCTATGTTAAACAGAATTATCCTTCAAATATCTAGAGAGATAAAAAATTTATCAGTCAAAAAAAAGCAACATAAAATATTTTCTCATACTTAATTGATCTAATAGGTATCTGTTTGAAATAATGCTAATAGCAACGTATTGGGTGATCTGGTGATCATACTATTTGGATTCATGAAATGAATAACAATGTTATAATGGTTAGGAGGGAAGAAGTCAGAATTTTCTGTTATAAAATACCTGTGATACTCAGGGAGTTCTGTAGCAACCAGTTCAAAATGAAGAGTAACATGCTAAGAGAAGAGAGGAATGATTCATAATATGGTAAATTAAAACCAGAAAAGAAGAAAAAGGGGGGAAGATAATGTAGAAAAAATCATTTCAGGGGAATTAAGAAAATAAGACAAATATAACTCACTGTTACCAAATCATTTGTCTTGGGATATTAGTTGAACAATTTTTGTTTTAACTAAGTCAACAGCTACGTTTTTAGGTTAAACAAAATATATGAGAGCTTCAGAACGCAGTGAAAGACTTAATATCTAGTAATTGTCATAGACAATTAATGCTATGGTTCTGAAGAACATGGTCCTGACCTGGGAAATTTTGAGGACCATTTGGAAGCTAAGCATACAAATTTACTTTGATAAACATACAAATTTACTTTTCTTTTTTTTAAAAAAAGGAAATTAAAAAATTATGAAGTAAAATCATTAAAAAAGGAAAATAAGCAGTAGTAATTTAGCATGATACCTAGTGCAAAGTAAATTAAAAGATCATTTACTGAAATGACATTAAACTCAGTTTCATTTGAGTGCTTTATATATCCTAGAGATTAGTGCTCTATCTGATGTGCTTGTGGTAAAGCTTTGCTCCCATTTTTAGGTTCTCTATTCACCTCACTGATTGTTTCTTTTGCTGAGAAGAAGCTTTTTAGTTTGAATCCATTCCATTTATTGATTCTTGGTTTTAATTCTTGCATTAGAGGAGTCTTATTAAGGAAGTTGGGGGGCTAATCTGACATGATGGGGATTTGGGCCTACTTTTTTCTCAACTTAAAGTGGATCAAGGACCTAGGAATTAAACCAGATTCTTAGAGAACTAAGACCATGAGTATGAGTCTAAAAGACCATGGTTTTAAGACCATGAGTATTGTTCAGAGTATTGATATGTGGATCAAATGTGAGTTTGAGGGAGGCTCAGAGAAAAATAATAGCAAAAAAAATTCAGATTATCTTGGAGATAAAATTACAAAAAGTTGTCAAGTTTGATTTTAGTAGTGTAAGAAAAAAGAAAATTTGGGAGTATTTCAAGAAGTAATCTATGACCAAGACTTGGGGAGGAGAGCATTTATCAGGATTAGTTTCTAACTGTGGATTAATTTTATATCATGAGGGACAAGGGTATCTCGTTTAAAGCTCCACTATTTATCACAATAATTCAGTGATTATAAGTGTTTATGAAATCATAAGGAACCACCTAAATAACCATTAAGTTAGTAGGTTTGAATGTTCAAAGAAAACAGCGCATTCAACTGTTCTTGGTGCTATAGTGTTAGCTTGGCTATTACAATACTCTATCTTCATTATGGGTATACTTGAGAAAACAGAAAATTGCACCAGAATTAAGGTATTTTGTAGCAATGTTATTCAGGGTTATCAAGTTAACATTATTAATAAGTATACATACTTAGCTGATATAAAATACTTCATGAAGTTCATTTTTATGGTAATATCATAAAATTAAGAGTTAATATATTTGTATGATTCCTCAGTTTTATAATTTTCCAATAGTTTTAGATTGATACATTTAAAGCATACAGATATCATGTGGAATAATACTCTTAAAGATTCATCAAAATTTTGGTATATTCATTGTCCAATCAATGTGTGTTACATGGTTTTGCAATTTAATATTTTACTGCCTGAAAGATTGATTTGAATGGGATGTTTACTACTTTGAATTGCATGAGATAGCTTAATGATCTTTTTATATTACTCATAATCAATGAGATTTCTAAAACATAATAAAGATAAATGCAATTAAATAATAACTACTTAAAGCCGTTATTCTTAAATTTATTACTTCTACAGCTATAAAAATTCTCTTCCTTTAAAAGCCTTTAAAAGAAAAGTTATTTCAAATAGAATACATTGTTCCAAATTCTTTATCAAGCAATAATGTACACAATAAGGGAATTACATGAGACTAATGACATTCATTAAACTGAATACATACTGTTGTAGCAAGTAAAGTGACTCATTCAAAATAACAGAAATAGCAGGCTAAAAAGCAAAGCTTCTGACTACAGTGTACTTTCCAAGATGACATTCTATTGTGAGGGTTAAATGTAAATAGACAAAGATATTTCATCCTGAGACAAAAAAAATATAGAACAGTATGGATGCTGAGAAATGTTGTGATTAAGTCTAAATTATTTCAGTAAAATAGAAGCTAAGATAAATATAAAACAGAGCTTGTAAAAAGTGAGCATGTATTCTTACAACTGTTATAGCTGTTAAAATTATAATTTTATTAGGGAGAAAACTAGAGGTGAATGACTGATATGTTAGCACATAATAGTCCATAACCAAGCTTTGTGTAACTTGGGTTTAAGCAGAAAACTAATGGAAACTGACTAGTTTTCTTCCATATTACTTGATTACATGGGAAGAAATAGAGATTCTGAGATTAGATTGCAATAGAAAACCAAATGAAACAACCAAAGGGTACTGAACTGAGTGCAGGCTGTTACAACATAACTTGACCTCTCTATGAAAGTGTAATGCTGTTGTTCTAAATTTTTTTTAAAAAAATGAGAATATATGAAAGATGGACTTAAGTAGAATGTTTTGAATTTGAAATATTAAAATTGATTATTTCTAGGTGATTACAACAGATGACCAATTTATCCTATAAGATTACAAACTTTCAGTGTAGAATAAGATTACTGGGATTGATAAGGTCAGGATAGATGAGGAAAAAGGAGTGAACAGATTTTGAATGTTTGTATTATGATCCTCAGTATTAATAATAGGTATTCTACAAAGAAGACTCAATTGTTTGGGACTCAGGAAAAGCTAGAAAACCCAGATATCTATTTTATGTTTGGGAGAATGACATAGTCAAATATGGTCACTTCCAAATAAAGTGGGAAAGAAGATAACTCTTAGTTTTATTATTATTTATTATCAACAATAGACAACAATAGACAGCAGAAAGAATGTGGCTAGGATGTGATATTTATGAGGTAGGTAGGCTGTGAGAATATAAAGGTTATTAGATCATATGGCTAGTGAAAGGGTAATCAAAAGAAGTTGACTGTTAGCAGGTGAAACAAGAAAAAGACAACCCCATGCAAGGTTCCCTACTACCTCTGAAGCAGGATGACTATTAGCACCCCTGGTAGAGACACCTCTGGAGAAACCAGGTCCATAGGGACATGGATGATATTATATCAGGTCCTGATTTTTGTCCCTAGATAGAAGCAGTGATATCCCACTTTGCTGGCAATGTCCTGCTTTGTTGACTACAGCAGCATCAAGCCTATAGGTACCTTGATGTTGGGCTATGGAGCCACACTTTGGTGAATAGGGAACTGCAGGTTGGGAGGGAAGCCCCATGTAACTTTCTGCAGGGAGCCTGGTATGCTGTGGTGGGCCTCTGTAAGGCTGCAGGCGGTGTGTTCTGCCACACTCTTCTTCCATGATGTTTAGTCTCATCTTTAGCCCAGAGGAATGGAGGCAGTTGTCTATGGATTAACCTCTGAAACCATGAGCCTCCAAATACACTATTCCTCCCTTATAATTGTTCTGGTTGAGTCCTTTAGGCACAGCAGCAAAAAAGCTGACTAAAACACTCTCCACAAAAACAAAATGAGACTCAGGTTGAAAGAATTGATTCATTCATCCACTTACAGTGGGGCAGGAAATAGTTGATATAAAGAGCCTATTGGTGTCACACCTGCCACACACCCCGCATCGTCACCCCATATGTCAGATGCTCATTGGTAGAAGGGAGTAAGTATATGCTCATTGGTAGAAGGGAGTAAGTCTCAAGCTGTTACAGTCTGCTTTGGATACCATATGATGACTACCTGTTCAAGAATGAAACAAATACAGACCTATCATGAGAGAAAAATTACATTAGATACATTTCAGATATCTTCATTTACTTCTATTTGTGATTCTAGAGTCAGATAACTCAGCACTGGAACAGGTTCAGAGAACTCAACCCAGTAAAGAGGCAGGTGGTGTGTATAGAAGGAAAACAGAATTGACATACAGAAACAACTTGATTGATTATCCTTTGGCATTCCCTTATTTGGGTAGGATATGAGAAGGCCTTTGCCTTATATGGACATGGTCTGATAGGTTGCCAGCCTGTGATTGGCTGAAGGTTGGCTTTCTCTTAGAAGATTTTAATCTTAATTTATAGTTCCTTAACTAATCAATTAAGTGGCACTTTAGTATATACAGAGACAGCCTTAATCCAAAACTTATGTATGGATACAGCTGTTAGGTCAAACTTAATTGCATTTACTAGGCCAAAGACAAATCTAGAGAGGAAGACAAAAGAAACCTGTTCCTAAAGACACTACTGAATTCCCATGCTAGGGGACATAATATTAGGATCAGCTCTTGGATCAGACAGTATCTTGATTCAACAAGGAATCTTTTTTTATTGAAGGCATTTGAGGTTTTTTAATAATTAAAAATATCCTAATATTATAAGCCATCTTAAATCTGGGATTCTTTTGTTTTTCTTTCCCTGAATCTTATTTGAATTGATTACTATGTTTCTTAGCCCTGAAGAACCAAAAATACATTCCATGTGAATATGTGTCCTCAAACAATAAGACGTGTTACTTTCCTTTTGAACCACTATTTTTTTTAATGTCAAGATGCACTATGAAAAAAGTAAGAAGAACATGGTAAGAGAATTATTATTTTTTCTTTCTTGCCTTTCTTAGAGCAATATCTATGCTTTTTACATTCTACAGTGATTGGTTATAAAACTCCATTTACAAATTCCTGGATATTTGCTCATTTTGTACATATTCAGAGGATTATTATTTCTTTATCATACTTTTGTGTGGACTTCATACTCTCTTGGTGACCTCTCTAGTACATATCATTTTAGGTTATGAGTGCTGAGTGGGGTATAGTATTGGACTTACAGCACCTGACAATTCAAATTTGGCATTTCCTTTCAACTACATTAAATTATTTTTCAGAGAACACAAATAAGTCCAACTAATATCTGTATTTCCAATACATGCCCTAAATTCTGAAAACCTAATTTTGTTCTATGGTTTGTCACCATCTTCGATTTATTGACTTTGCTCTCAGTGACATGTTGTCTGCAACATGGCTGTGAAGAACATAATGCTGTATTGAAAAGAGAGTGAGCAGTAAGCCTCTCAAAGTCACCCCAATCAGCACTAAAGTGTTTACTTTCTCCGTAGCTCATAAAAAGAAAAAAAAAATCAGCTAATAGCAGTGCCAAACAAGGGTCAGAGCACCCAGCAGAGGCAAAATGCTGCTTCAGGATGAATCAGTTTTATGATGGCAATAACATCTCATTTAAACTTGTCTACTTTGTGTACTTTGGGCTATTGGGTCCATAGATATTAGCACTGTGAGTTCACGATTTGAATTGATTATGTTCATAACAGGTAATGTCTCTCACGTACATAATGCCTGTTCCTTAACCAATAGGAGCAGTAATTGATACAAGCTATTTCATTTCATGTTGAGAAGTGCATGTAGATGAAACCAGAGGGGGAAAGATAATCTTTCATATAGAAAAGCCAGGTTTTCCCCACTTAAATCTCTGAAGATGACTTCTATTATTGAATAAACTTATTTTTTAAAAAATAAACATCTCTGCCTTTGTTATTTCTATATGAATTGGATATGACATCTTCATTGAATATGTGATAACATATTTGAAATTTCATATTATTTCCAATTCATAAAATAATTAGAATGCTTTTTTTAAAAAAAATTATTATGAAGACTTTATTCATTCTACAAAATCCAGATAAAAATAATAATAAAAAAACCACCAAGGCTTCATAGAAAAATCTTTAAATTAATTTTCCTTCTATTTGGCTTCTATAATTTATTATCCATTTATATTTTATGATGCTAATTTTATGTCTGTATGATACATGATCCAACACTAAACTAACTTATAGGTTCTTTTATTGAAGGGACTGCTGTATTGATTATTTTAGAAAATATTTTTATTCTTTTAAATTAAAATGATATTGTTTATGTGGCAGGAAGAATGACTTAGGTAGACATGTACTTAGACACAAAGGCAAAGCCACATGGGACCACACACCCACCAACACAAAGAATTGCAATTGTCCATAAACCTAAAGGAACCATGCTACTATGCCCCTTCCTTAAACAACCCGGAAAAAGCAAAACACAGCTATACATAATGGAAAGGTAATTCCAAGTATATAAAAGGGAACCAAATAAGTAATAGGGTATGTTAAAAAAAGTATTCCCAAGTTACCTAAGATTTCCTTTTGCTAAGCTTTTAAGGGATGGGAAAATAATGACAATGTTATTAAAGTACACTAATAAAATAAGAACTTATGAATATCACTTAGTATCAATTTTTTCATGCAAAATATAGACTTATAAGGACATATTGTGAGTTGTACACTTGTATCATATACTATTCACTCTAGGACTGCTGTGAGGTATATGTTTGTGCATATATACATTTTTAAATATGTATTGCCATATGGTTGTAGAATTTGACAAATAAGTAACAACTCTCATAAAAAAAACATAAAATAAATAAATTTAGTCTCCAATGATCAATATTTCCTGTGGAGGAGTGAAAGATGTATTCACTGATATTTTTGTATCCACTGACAGTACCATCCTCTTGCTCTGATAGATGATAAACTTTGAAAGGACTAAAAATACTAGCAGTGCTGTTGAGCATTTCCGGCAGGTCTTCCATGTGCTATGAGGTATCACAACCTCAGCGAAGTGTTGGAGCTACCCACAGGCACATTGCATTTGCCTCCTATTATCACATTGATAATCTAGGAATTACTTGGTGAATAATGTGTGTTCCTGAATACAATAACAATATGAGAACATTCAAGTAGTATATTTATAAAACATAATTTGGTAATTTTAGGCCCTTTCTACAGGACCTTTTCCTTCATTGACCATTGTTTTAAAATAATACTGCTGGTTACACCTATGCTATTTGTGATTAATTCAAATCATATAATCATTATTCATAACAATTGGTATTTAAATAAAATTGAGACAGTCAAAATAACAGATATTTCTTTTTTAATGAAAACTGTCCTGATACTTAGCAGTTATGTAGGCTTCTTTGAATACAATATATGACTTACCTAACTGTGCAATCAGCATGGCATTATATAAAATTTAATTTACATAGATACTTAAATTGATTTCCTAAATCTAATTAAGAATGATTTTTATGATGATCTTCTAAGAGGTCATTGCATTTAAAAATATTCCTTAGGGTATTACCAGACAGATATTTAATGTTCAAGTACTTGGAAAAAATGTCATCAACAGCTTCAAGGCATTAAGCTAGCCTATTTACTTTACAATAATAGCAGGGGGCGGAGACTCCAGTTATCATCTGCACTACTTTTCATGTCTTGCATTTTCCTGTTAGCTCAGCATGCCAAAATAATACTCCTTTTATTATGAAAAATTACAATAGGGTACTTCAAGGAATTAGTTTTTAATGCTTAAATGACCCAAGTTGCACTGATGCAAAGAATTTTATTATGATTGAAGAAAAATAATTGTGGTTCCCACACATCCATTTATTTTATTGCTCACAATAAAATTATTGTGAAGCTTAATCACTTGTTTGCTGTGAAACACCAACAAAATATCTATATATTCTTACACAAAGAAAGTTATTGAAAAGGGCAATTTGGTATAATTCACCATTTTCTTATCTTTTTGTCTTTATATTTCAGTATACATAAAAGAGATGCTGAATAGTGATAAGAAACAAAATATTAAACTTGCTGTGACTGGGATAATGAATGATGACATAAAATTCATTGCAAGGTTCAGCAGATATTCTAAGACAAAAAATAAAACAACAAAAAATGGGGCCAAGATATATATTTAAGACTTTTTCTTCTATTACTTACAATTATATGTGCTTTTATGAGTGGATAGTATTTTATTTCTATTATCCTCTATCTTTTCATTATATAATATATACTTAATATGATGTATATGTAAAATTAGTGATTGTAGTAATGTGTCTCTGAGCCCCTTTACATTTCATTGAACTGCTACAATTAAAAAAAAAAGTTGGAATTGAACTACAAAGTTGACAAATGAAAATAAGGACATGGTATATGAAGCTAGAAGGTATAGAAAAGAAGAACAAAAGATACGTTTATAAAATACAGCTAAATGAGAAGAAAAATGACATAATTTATAAATAAAACAACTTCAAGAAGAAAAAGAAAAACAGAGAAAGAACTTTATACATAGGAAAAATAAATCACATAGGAAAATAATTTGAAACAAAATTGAGAAGATCTATAATTAGTCCTGAAACATGAGAATGCTAAACTCTTATCCTATTGACACATAATAAGAAAAATTATTTTAGGATACAAGAGTTGAGAGAATATATAATGAAATACATGAGAAGAAATGTCAGAAAAAAAATCTAACCTAATTAACAATAGTCAGAACATGGAGACTTGAACAGAAGAGGAAGAGGAACTGTTATAAAAAAGAATCTTAAAATTCATTTTAATAAATATTTTATAAATCTTAAAATTCATTTTGTTATAAAAATGAATCTTAAAATATATTTAGAAACATGCACATATTTTAACTCTATAATTAAAAACAAAATTAAAACAAAGAATCATAAATTCTCTGGGGATATATAGCAGAGAGTTTGAATAAGCTTATATTTAAACAGAGTTGTCTGCATGGATAGTGTAATGTTGATCTCTGTATTAAATTAAATATAATCTGTTCTCTAAGCAAAACCTGAGGGTTGTATTGGCAGAGAGTAGTTTCAGGTTTGGAAGGAGAAAAGGAAAATGAAAATATTCCCATAACATCATTTGCATGAAGACAGAAATTATGAGAAAAAAGCATGCAGATGAGGATTCAAATAATTGCAAAGAAATAAAAGTCACATTTTAAACTGTCGGAAAGGTAAAATTATAAGTAAAGACCTTGAAAAAAATTGAAACCACCAATTAAAAAGAAGAATACAGGAATGAATGGCATCTTGATCATTCTGATATGAAGTATGAAAAAAAATAAAAAGAAAATCATTATATAAAATAAATAAAAAGTACAGCATAGAAATATAGTTAAATCCTCACTAAAAATAGAAAGAAATCAATTTGCTAACAGCAACAATAATCTCCAACTTTAAAGTACTGAGTGTGTTATAAAAAGAAATTGGATATGGAAATTAGTTAATGTTCAAGAAGTAAACTTGTGAAAGTATGAGAGAACAGGAAGTGTGTGTGTGTGGGGGAGAGAGAGAGAGAGAGAGAGAGAGAGAGAGAGAGAGAGAATGAGAATACAGAAGGATCCTAGGAAAAACTAAAACATTGTCAGAAAGTTAAGAAACAGAAAAAAATGGTAATAAACATGTGAAAGTACTTATTTAGTTTACATAACTTAGACACACACAAGCATCTTGATAAAATTTCAGTGGAAACATTTAATACACGTCATAATGTAATACATCTCATCATTACAAAGATTATTCTCTGTTGGCCATGAGCCAGAAACAAATAAGAAAACAGAATACCTGATTTTGTTAAAGTAACTACCATGTCCACTAGTCAAAAAATGTGATGTGAACTCAGAAGCCCACCAACTATCACAGCAACTTGGAGCACCCAAATTCTGAAAACAAAACTGAAGAAATGTCTCAAGGAAAATGTGGAGTTGGAGCACATTTCTGTCAATACATAAAGCTCTGCATTCTTTCATACTCATCCAACATTTCTGATAAATGGCAATACTGTCATCCTAAAACTTCCACTTGACTTCAGCTCTGACATAAATGGTTAGACTATCCTCTTTATTGATACACATTTGTATGGATATGGGCTTTTGAAGAAAAAAAATCCTTTATTTTGCTAAATATATGCTAAATCAGAATAAATATCTTTGTGTTATGTACAATGCAATGATTAAAATAAATTAATTATGACTTCACAATTTTGAATGAAAGTTCAAGACAATTTTACTAAAGTTATTAAATACTAGTTTAAACAAATATCTAATGTTAAAACAAATATTTCAAGAACAACTTAAAAGTAAACAAGTTTCAAAGTAAAACCTTTTATTTGTAATATTAAAAACTGAATAAAAGCTTTAAATCCCAAAGACATATGTGCTAATTTTTTCTAATCATAAAAAATATGAAAGCAGCACATATTGACATATTTATTTCATAATTAATAACATGAACTATAAAAAATAAGTAAGACAACACAGTGAGATAAATATTTTTAAAAATTTATATTTTATTATGTGTTTTTTTTTATTCACAGAAAGAAATGAGGCAAATTGAGTGTCTTACATGTTCATAACTTAAAATATAAATTTTGCACAAAATATTATGATTAAAATACTTGGCAAAAATACTTTATAGTCTTCCACATCTTCCTTGTAATATAAAACATATTTAATAGGAAGGAGTTTGTGAGGTAAAAAATGGGAAAGAATAATATAGTAATATAGTATAGATGAAGAAATTAACAAATATTGAGAGGAATACTTATAAAATGGAAGATGATACAAAATGCAGTAGAGATATATAAAAATAAAATAAGATGATTTTGAGTATATTCAGAATCTAATCTCTTATAAGGCTTTAAAAACAAAAACGTTTATGCAAATAAATGAAATTAAAAATACAAAGACACATAGGCTTAGACCAAAAAAAAATGAAAAAAATTATAATTATATGATAATTCTGCATGTAGCAAACCTATAATTCTAGACAAAAATTATGATTCCTCATGAAAGTATAAATTTAAAAATGTGATAAGAAGACAAATTATCTAGCTAATTATAAGACAAATTATTTTAATAATTATTTGAAGACTAATTTCTTTTTAGAAAAGGTTGAAAACATTTTTAAAAGTTACCAGAATTGCTGACTCTAATCAATATCTTCAAGTTAACCTAATGATATAAGCCTATCTCAGTTACTCAAAATGATGAACATGATTAAAAATAACTAGGTTAATCTCACATAAATATACATGGAAAATTATAAATATGTATAGCAAAAGATTTAATTATCGAAAAGCAAGCAATGACATTGATTTCTGATAGAAATTTATAATTGTGGCCTTAATTTAATTATACCATTAACTTCCAGGCATAAGACAAAATATAACAAATGTCACTCATTGGCAGATTATGTGGAAGATGCAACTCACAGGTCACTATTATTAAATAAATTCCATAGAATATATATACACACACCTGTTTTCCTGGTATGTTTATACATTGTACCCTGTGTGTGTGTGTGTGTGTGTGTGTGTTTGTAATTGTATGTATGTCTGTGACAGTGTAAGTATGTATCTGTGTGCATGCATATCTATTAAATGTAGAGATAGACTTCAATAAAATGTCTTTCTGGAAATAGGCCGTTACTTCTTTTATCTTTTTATTAACTTTATACACATATGACATGGAACTGTATGGCCAAATTATCTGAATCACTTTTTAAACTAATTTCAAAGCAATTCAAAGCAAAAAAAAAATCTCTAAAAGCTACTACTCAGAAAAAAAATATGATATTCATTCATAGAATGAATAGCCTCAACTCATACTCAAAACTAATGAGGGATAAATGATAGGCTAAATGTAAAACAGAAAAAAAATAAAGAATTTTTATGCAACCATGGGTAATTTCTTTATGTCTTAGGTAAATGTTAATGTCCTAGAAAGGATATAGAAAACATAAATCACAGGGGATTAAAAATGTGACTAAGCAGTAGAGAGCTTTCTTGGCATGCATGAGGCTCTGGCATGGATATCCAGCACCACACACACACAAACACACACACACACATACACACACACACACTCACTATATATATATATATATATATATATATATATATATATATATATATACACACACACACACACACACATACATATATATATATACATATATGTATGTGTATATAGATATATATGTTGATGAACTTTTTAAAATGTAAAATTTATATAAATAAAATTTTAAAAATAAATAATACGTCACTGGGGGAAAGTATTTTCAGCATATATTTCAGTCAAATAGCATAAGTGTGTATGCATGTATATGAGTAAAAACACAACATATAAAAAATTCATATGAAAATACAATTATAGACAAAAGATTTAAACAGATAAATCTTTTCACAAAGGAAGTAAAAATTGTCAAAATGACAAACACCAAATGGTGCAGATATAGAGTAACAGACTGCAGTATCATCACTGATAAGGTTAATAGCATTAGACTTATCTGCTATTTAATAGTTGCATACTTTGAACAAATTTTTGTAGGTTTAGTTTCTCTCATTTTTTTTTCTAGTTCTGGCCCTGAGCACCTCGTGCGCTTCAGGTAAGGCTTTTACCACTGACCTGTATTTCCAGTCCTTTGGCAACTTTTTCTAAACACATATCCTCCAGCTCAGAAAAAAAACTATTATCTGAAAGAAATGATAGCATGCATCTGGAAGTAATCTTATACTAGAATTTCCACAGGAGTTTCATTTGTAATAACGGAAAGTTGGAAAGAACTCTAATGTCCCTCACCAGAAAATCAGATAAACGAATTGTGGTGCATTCATTCATTGGAGCATTATTCATAAGTAATCAGGAGTTGCCGCCAGGTGCAACAGGAAGATTCAAATAAATTAGTATGTGAAGGAAATAAGGTGTGCACATAAATAAAACTAATATGACTATATTTTTGAAATTTCTAAGAACAAAAATAGTAAGCTCAATTAACTAAGCACATATTCTGGAGACAGAAATATGTTTGCATTAGTACTAGACACTGAAGGTATCTAGAGAGAATATGCAAAGTGGGAAATGGACTAATTAGGATACCATATACATTCTATCGCAAAGAAGTAAGCACAATGCCTGGTAAGTCTTGGTTTTTGGATTCATTTTATCCCTAACATGGCTGTCATGCATCACTGATATATTGAGTGAAACACGTGACCCCAAACACTACCATAGTTTCCAGTGGTGATCTGATCAGGGATGGTCTCTGGAGCAATTAAATGCTGCACTGAAAGAAGTCCTGCTTCTTTAACTATATTATTGTGAACATTGATGCCAGAAAAAAAAAAAAAAGTAATAGGATGTTTACGGCAAATCCTAATAGGAGAAAGGAAATGAAGGCTTTTAGTACAGTGGAGTAAATCCAAGTCATTTCCAGTAGAAATTGATGGAACTCCTGAAAAACTGTTATAGCATGCCACCAGGTCCTAGTACAGATGGGAATTCTGACTGCGAGACACTAGAGTGGTGACAAAGTCTGTCACATACTGGGTTGTCTCATACTTACCACATAAGAAGGTGAAACTTGGGAGTTGATTGTTCACATAAAAAACACAAATTAATGTGGACAGTGATTTTTTTTTTTAAATTACATTTCTTGAGGTATTGGTGTTAGTTGGCTAGTCAAGTGGGTGAGCAGGAAAAGGGCAATGAAGGGTGACTGAAAATCACAGGCAGCCTTATCTGAGATGCAAGCATCTGGAAGACAGGGTCCTTGGATGTCACAACCTCCCCTAGCCCTAATTACATTCCCTTAAGAAAAAGACCATCCCTTATCACCAAAATTATGTCACAATCCCTAATCACCCTGGCAACTGAACACTTGCTGAGGGGTATGCAAAGGGTAATTAATCCATTAAGGGAAAAGAAAATTGAGGCCAAAACAGGGCCACACAATTTCTTTCCGTCACCTAGTGTAGGAGCACCACCTCATCCTTTCTTCAAGGCAGTTCACACAGTTGCTATCCTGTCAATCAAAAGTCAAAAGGTAGGCCTGAGTAGTACTCTTGGAAACCTCTGGGGACCTTTCCAAGGAAACTGGAGGGCAGGAGGAGCATGTCATTCTTTTCTTCTCTGAGGGGATCCACTCTCTCCTTTGAGTGTCCCCCTTTTCCCTTTCCTTCTAAAACCTGCTTCCCTGAGTAACATGTCTCAAATCTCTCTGGCATGATCACAAGAACCAGTGAAGAGAGAACCTGGTGGCTGTTTCAGCTTCCAGCAGGTCCATCCTTGTAATGTTGGGGACAAATACAACAGGTGAACCAAAGCCCTCATGCACAGACAGGGAATAAAAGAGTGTGGAAAGATTTATGACCTGAAGCTGTAAGAAGAGCACAGGATAACTACCCAAAGCACAGTCTTTCCCTGAAAAAACAACATAAGGTGATATTATTTGGGACACTAGTGCATATTCATTTTGAAATACTCTTCTTCACTAATAGAGACAGGCACATCCCTAAGCATATTCAGCTTAAGGTCATGCTACATATATTGCATTTTTCAAAAATAGTGAAAGCCTCCTCTCCCACAGAGAATTTAGCATTATAATGAGATTTTAATGAGCAGGTTGTATGTTAGGTCACCTAGAATTGTGGATCTCAGTGACTCAGTAATTTTGGTAATTTTGGCTGGTTCCTGAGGTGTTTTTTTTTTTTTTTTTTTTTTTTTTTTTGAGGACCTGATCATCACACGCAACAAAAGACAACTTGAAGGAATGTGAAGGAACACTAGTGACCATTTAAAGGAACAATAGCTTTTTTTTTTCCCCCTTAAAAGTTCCTGCCTAACATTTAGAAATATCATTTTATGTTTTGGACATTAAAACAAGGAATTGTATATGTTTGGTACCCACTTTAGGAATGAAGCAGAGACTCCAAAAGGTATTCAAAAGCTTCTCTGCGTTTTTTCCCTCCAGGAGTTCTTTCAAAAATCATATCAAACACTGATAAGTGAATTGACACCCCCAGCCAGCCGGATATTGAGTGACATTTTTCATCACACAGTTTGTGAATGGCCTACCAAAATTAATTTTATGAATTCAGATTCACATATTTGAATACAGCCTTAAATTCTTCCCTTCATAAATATTCACCACAGGTAATAAGGAAACAAAAATATCTAACTGAACTGGAACAAAAAACAAAAACCAACGAAAAACAACCTGGATATTCCATATTTTTGTCAAAGTAAAATGTGGAAGCATTTCAGGATCTATGTTTACCACCATCCTGCACATGTAGATATTAGAGATTGTAACCTTTAGAGGATCAGGAGCCTGTCAAAATTCTTTCTCTACTAAGCTTACTACAATGCATGAATGATGTAGCATGAAGAATCATTTTATATTAATGCTTCCAAGGAAGTTTGAAGACAAACTATTAGTATAAGCTGTCAAGCATTTCTCTGACCCAACCATGAATTTTTTTTTAAAACTGATGTAAAACCTTCCAGAGCTTAGGTTGGCTTCAAAGTACTTTAGCAAATAGCTAGGAAAAGTTAAAAGGAATTTTTTTTTTTTTTTCAAATTCAGTTGATATACAGTTTTCAGAATCTGACTTTATTGCAGGAGGTTTAGACTAGGGTGAATGAGTCAATGCAAGGATATATTCCAATAAAATTCCACACCTCACTCTGTGTCCTTAGTGTAACAACCTTATTAATAAATTAATGCAATATTTTCAGGGATGTTTTACAGATGACAAAAAATATTGCCAAAGCATACTTTGAATCTTAGAGAAGGAATAATATGAATTGAGGCTATTATGTTCTCTTGCTACTGCTATGAAAATACTTTGTTTGAATAAATTTATGGATGTTCTGTCTATAGGCTATGTAATATATTAAACTGAAACAAAAACTTACAAAAGTAATGGGCTGAAAAATAATTTGAGATGAACAAAGCTGATTCAAAGAATGATGCAGCTTTGTATATAATATTTAATTTCAACAGAGGTCAGTCAATCTATGCCCCTCCCAAGATTAATATGAAGTGCATCCTTGAGCATTTTTAATCATTGTAACCTGAATGACCTTAGAGCAAAAACTAAGTTTAGCTAGGAATTTTGCTACACATCAGCATTTTACTGAAAGTTCAGAAGTGCTGAGTATACTAGTGCCACTCATGAAACATGTTTATACATTAATGAGGAAAACTTACCAAGAAAATATCTATTTTATAGAGACACATAAAATTAATTTAAAAATATTTTCAAGGAATTAATTTCCCATCAAATGCAAGATTTCATAGCATAATATGAAAATGGCCACTTATGCTGCCAATAAAGTATGTGATTAAGCTGTGGTGTTTGACAAATTGGACCTCAGGATCAGAATCTGAGCAAAGGGAGGGAAAAATGCTTTCTTTAGTGCATAGCAAAAGAACTCATGGCCTGGACTCAATTCTAGAGGCTCAATTCTAGACAGACACACTGAGAAGAAAATGAGTATTAAGCAGGAGAGTGAAAAGCAAACTTTCCTTAAGCTATTGCCCTGTATCTTTTTCCTCAGACCCATCTCCTCTGTGAGAAGGGTCAGGTCACTGAAATAGCCATGCCTTGGTCATTACAGTGTTCAGAAGTTGGCAAAAACTAATTGCTTGTTACATATGGATAAGCAAATTAGATTCATTAAGTTTCTAATCACTGACTTACTTGAGATCCTCCTGTGCTGAGTTTATTTGAAGATTGTTACTGCAACACCTTGAATTTGACCCACTGACCTCAGGACTGCCAGTTTCTTTTGTAGCTAGTTATAACAATCTCAGTATAGTAATGGATATGCACTTAAGGAAATAAAAAATAATCACTGAGTTTTAGGTATATGCTAACAACTCAGTTGTTGCTACAGTTTGGAAATGAAAGGTCTCCCAAAGCCCATGCAGTAAGAGCATAGTCCCCAGTTTGGTAGTATTGTGAATTTTTGGAAAATTTTAAGAGGTGGGTCTCAGGGGAGGTCTTGCGGACACTAGGGCAATGTCCTTGAAGAGGATAAAGGGACCCAACCCTGTTCTTACATGTCTATTAATTGATGAAAGGAAGATAAAGAAAATGCACATAGCCCAGTGAGGTGGCACATGCCTGCAATCCCAGCAACTTGGGACACTGAGTCAATAGGATCACAAGTTCAGTCCATCCTCTGCAACTTAGAAAGGCTCTAAGCAATTTAGTGAGACCCTGTCTCAAATAACAAAAATAAAGAGGACTGGGGATATGGTTCAGTGTAAAGCACCTCAGAGTTCAATCCAAAACAAAAATAGAAACAAAAAAGAAAGAAAGAAAGAAAAATAAATAAATAAAATGCACAGAGACAGAGTACAATAGTAAAATTCATATGCTATGAATTTGTTGTCTTCTTGGCAAAATGGATAAACCAGAAATTATTATGTTAAGTAAAATGAGTCAGGCACAGAAAGATAAATACCCCATGATCTTTCTCTTATATGGAAAACAAAAAATTGATCTCATGGAATTTGAGAGTAGAATTATGGTTACCAGAGTCTAGGTACAATTAAGGATGGGGGACAGAGAAAGTGGATCAATGGATATGAAATTCTAGTTAGATGCAAGTTCTGAAGCACTGTTGGACAGTATGATATATATAATTAACCATAATGTACTGCACATTTCAAAAAGTTAAAAGAAAGAACATTGAATGTTTTTATCATGAATAAATAATAAACATTTGATAAGATAAATATGTTTAGTCTGATTTAAACATTATGAAATGTATACAACTATGGAGTATTACATGGGACCCCATAAATATGTATGATTCTATTTATCAGTTAAAGAATAAACTTTAAAAAAATTAAAATAAAAAAAATGGAAGCACACATTAAGAAAAATGGTGGAGTGTGGTCCAATTGTGGAATAAATTTCAAGAAACTATGGGAAAAGAGAAAGCCTAGCCCGGGTGAATAAAGCTGGGCTTGTGAAAATCAGAGTCCCCAGCATGAAAATTGTGCAGAAACTAATTGGATCAAGAAAATGTGATCATTATCATACAGATTCAATAGCAAAGTTGGATAATCCATTGCACAACTGTTCTGCCATGTTTTCAAAATACATTGCACATCACTATCATTGTTCTTTCATTTTGATCATAATTTGTAAATTCTTTGATGGCTACTTATTGCTTAATGACAACTGTCCAACAAAAATATTTTCTCTTTTCCCATTTATGTTCTTAGTGTACTTGGGGTGTATCATTTGAATGATACACATATATTATTACTAAGAATAAGATTTAAATTCTAACTTGAGCAGACTGAAGCTATTTTTAACTTCTATAAATCAGTTTTCCTCTGTTGTCAAAATGTTACATTTTGTCACATGGCACGGTCCTTTCCAGACACTGATACTTAATTCACAATGTGATTTTGTACAAGAATCTGGGTTTCAAGCAAAAATACAGAATAATATCAACTTCCTTGATTGAAGTGACTAAGAAAACATCTGCTAATTGTCTTGCACACAGTGGGTGCTCAATGAAGAAAGGTGTTTTGCAATTTGTTGTTATTTTTGTTATTAATCTTCTAAATTAAAAAAAAAATAATCAATAATTAGGACTCTAGAATGTGCTACTTCTTTGCTTCTTTGTGTGGTGGATACTTACAAATATCTGTTTTATTATTCTAACACATTTAATAGCAATTGGAAGTGCTAAACCATGGGGAAAAGCTTGAAAAGAAATGGTTGATATTATTATTATTATTATAATGAGCACCCGAAATCTGAAGGAAGTGGAACTAAAGACATGAAAGGAGCTAGCTGGAGTGAGTCCCACAGACAGCTTCATGAAGACAGCACAGTAACATGTACACATTAACAACATAATTTTAAGATCAATAACAACAACCAGGTCTCTCTCTGCAGGTATATTTTGTATATTCATTGGTTGCATTTAGTTGCCAAATATTTACAACTCAAATTTGAAGTGTTGACATGACTTAACACAGAGATCATAGTTTCCCAGTACATATAGACATAAAATTTTAAAAACACCTTTATGTAAAATGAACACATTTTTAGTTGAAATAGATGTGCTAATGGGTATCTTTAAACCAACGTGGCTTTTTGAGCTTGGGCTATCAAGTACAGAAAGTCGGTATATGTTATAGAAATGTTGATACAGCACCCTTACAACAAACTAATCCATCAATAACCAGTGTTTCAAAAGTCTGTAAGTAAGGATTAAATGGGGCAAATCCTTTTTTAGTCTAATCTTCTTAATTGTACATGTTATTTAAAACTTTTTGCAAATGAGCTTTTTAAAGGTTCCTATGAGATACATCTTTGGTACTTAAATCTCTATGTCAGTGTACCATTACGTGACTAGTTGGTATTTAAATGTCAAAAAGGAGAATATTTCTACAAGATTACTGGTTTTGTTCATAGAGTAGTTATCTGTGTTTACTTTTATTATTTTAAATAATTTCTTGGTGAAACTTGTGAAAGCTATCCACTCAAAACAAAATCAAAGTATTGTAGTGATCACACCATTTTTATATTGCATTCATTGATGAATTTCAATGATCCCCCGCCCCCCTGAATTTTTGTACACTAAATTGTAAATACATATTTACAAACTGTTAACTAAAATGGCTCTGTCCCAGGCTTTGAGCATATTTCCTAACATATTCTCCTGTGATTTTTCTTTTCTGGGATGCACTTATGGGGAGGAAACAGGAGAGAAAATGTAGGTATTGTGAGGTGGAGCATGGCTGGGATCAGCAACATGCTCATTCTCATCAGAGTCACAGCAGGCAAGGGAAGAGTATTTACCTGACACTGCTGGTGGCCAAGAAGGGCTCCCTCTTCTAAAAGGGTACTGTAATTTGATACCTGTGTGGTCAAGGGTGAGCCCCAAAACTGTATTGTTCCTCACTTTCTAGGTGTATAGTGAATATACTTACAGAAGCTGACTCTTGTGTTACTTTGAAAATTAATTCAGTAGCTAAAAACATAATTTAAATTACAGACACACAGAAACACACCTACTTTCCAAAAAGACATGCTAACAAAGAAAATATGTTTTACTTATATATTTCCTAATTTTGCTTGATAATTCTAATTGTTTATTTTTGACATAAATTTCTACAAATGAATTGTAAAGAAATTTATTATTTATATCCACCTCACAGAGGTTAAAGGAAATTTTCATTAATTTTCACAATGGACTGACAGTTTCTATTTGAGGAAAAAGAACAAAAACAAATAATATTATCTATCTAAAAGAGACATAGTCCACACCAAGCTGCATATACTCTGGATTCCTGGGCATTTTATATTGAAAAAAAGAATTCCAATTTTAATCAGAAGAATGACATAGTGGTGGTTGTATCAGGATATTTTTCTTGGATCATACTTGTGGCATAATATAGATTTAAACATTCCTTTTATAAAAGGTTACAAGTTTTATTTGTTGTATTTTGATGCAAACATCTAATTGTAGATAATCTAACCCAAAGAACAGTGGAATTCACAGATCTGATAGTCTAAAAAAAGAAAATTGAGTTATTACCTAGTATGCTCCTGATTAAGAAATGAGCATCTGTATAAATTTTTCTAAGGCACATTTAAGTTTCCAGGAATCTTACCCCAGAGCAAATAGAACACCAGGATACGTCAACTCCAAAATGTGAATCTCTGAGCCACAGCTCTGAACTATTTGAGATGTCTTATTTTACCTTTTAAATCTGCTTGATAGCGTTATTTTTCTCCATGCATGATCTGTAATGTGGTGCTCAGATCCCATAGGCAACTGTGAAAATAATATCTGGTTTAGAGCAGCAGAATTATTCTTTTTTTTTTTCCCCACAAATAAACCTGTGCCTTCTTTTTAGTCTTTAACTTACAATTTTGATTGTGAATTCAGTCAAGAATCATCCATTACTTACACAGTAAATAATTCAATCCAAGATTTTGCCTATAGACTTCAAATAAATTGATTTTGAAAAAAAAATCACTGGAGTTTAGGGATCCTTCGATATGTGTATTTCCTTTCCTTCCTATAGGTTTAACTGAATTATATGCTACTTTTAACTTTTGGAAGAAACTCCATATTGTTCTCATGATACTTCCTTTAATTTACATTGTCACCAGCAGTGAATAAAAGTTCCTTTCTTGGCATTATCACCAGTATTTGTTGTCCTTTACTTTTATGAAATAACCATTCTAACTGGGGCAAGATGGTCTCTTACTGTTTTGATTTGCATTTTCCTGATTGATGATGATGTAAAAACATTTTTCATACATTTCTTTGCCATTTTATTCTCTCTGTTTTAGAACTAACATTCAAATCACTTTCTACTATAGTTGGATTATTTAATTTTGTTATTGTATTTGTTACTGAGTTTTTAGAGTTTCTTATATATTCTGAGGAGTAATCCCTATGAGATGTGCAGTTTCGAAATGTTTCCTTCTGTTTTTCAGGTTACCTCTTCATGCTTGATGATTTCCTTTATTGTGCAGAAGTTTGTTAGCTTGGTATAATCCTAATTGTCCCCCTACCCAACGCCTTTTTTTTTTTAATATGTGCTGCTTGTGCTTTATGGGATCTAGCTTCAAAAAGAATATTACCTATAATAAAGTTTTGAAGTTTGTCATCCATGTCTTCAGGTCTTCCATTTAGATCTTTGATCTATTTTTAGTTGAATTTTTGGGATATAAGGTTCAACATTCAATCTTCTCCATATGCATACCCAGTTTTCTCAGTGTTCTTTATTGAATAGACTGTTCTTTCTCTGCTGTAGGATTTTGCCACCTTCATAGAGTATTGATTTGCAGCACATGCATGAGTTTATTTCTGGGATTTCCATTGAGTTACATTGGCCTTCATGTCACTGTTTTATACAAGTACTGTATTGTCTTGATCATTGCAGCTCCATAGTATGTCTGGTGATCAGGTGTTGTGATATCTTCGACTTTATTCATTTTGTTCAAGATTGCTTTTCCTTTTTTTAAAAAGTACTTTATATTCCACATAAATTTTAGGATTTTTTTTTTCAGTTTCTGCAAACAACCATGTTGGTATTTTGTTAGGGATTGGATTGAATCTGTAAATCACTTTGGATAGTATGAACATTTTAACAGTCTTAATTCTTCTAATGTATGAACATGGAAGGCCTTCCCATTTTTTGTGTATGTGTCTTCTATAATTTTTTTCATTAGTGTATTATAATTTTATTGTAAAGGGCGTTTGCATGTTTATAGTTAGTTTATTTTATTTTACTTTTATAGCTATTGAAAATAGAGTTGTATTTCTCAGAAATTTCCTTATTTGGCATATAAAAATGCTACTGAGTTTTGTACATGGATTTTGTATCCTGTAACTTTACTGACTATATTTCTCTCTTCTAAAGTCTTTCAGTGGAGTCTTTAGGTTTTTCTGCATATAGAATCATGACATCCACAAACAGATAATTTGACTTCATCCTTTCCAATTTGTAGGTCTTGTTAGCATTTTAAATTACCAAGGAATAGATACATTTTATCAAAATATTATAATAAGTGTTTACTGTTTGAAGAAAAATATTTTTACCAAAATTTAAAAATTCAAACCAAATGTCATAAATTATTATAACTGAAACATGAGAAATTAAACCATGCAACAAGAAATGGTGGATGAATGCTTTATAAAAATAGGACATGAATATATTTCAAAGCAAAATCCACTAGGTCTCAAAAGCAAGGAACCAGAAAGATATTACTGATTTTCACTATATACAATATAAAATAGTTTTTAAAGAAAAATGCAATGAGCGCTGGGTTGTGGCTCAGTGGTAAAGTGCTTGCCTCACATGTGTGTGGCACCTAACATTAAATAAATAAAGAAAGATTCAATGAATGACTGAAAAAAAGTTAAAAGACTTCAGGAAAATATTTTTAGCACATTTAGAAAAATCTGATTTTCTTAATAATCAAAGAGATTTAAATACAAAAAGGAAAATGTGAATCAAATAATGGACACTACTACTGATAACAATGAGAAAATAAAATCACCCATAATTCAAGAAAATTAAATGATAATAATGAGAAACTATTTTAGTCATACTGAAAAAATTATGATCATTGAAAAATAAGAATACAAAGCTGACATGTTTCAATAGTGTTGTTGGCTAATATTGAACTGATAAATTCTTTGGAAAAATAGTCTAGAGTTTGCTGTCAAAGCAGTTTTGGGTTAATATAAGTTATGATGCCCCTAAACCCTACAGAGATAATTACATGTTTTCAAAAGATATGTTCATGATTATCTCCTTATATTATTTTGAAATATTTTTTGTCCAAGGAATCATTCTTAAGTTTATTAGTGTGAAACTAGTAGAAATCCTTTAATATCAAAATCTCAGAAGATAATAAAACATAAAGAGAAATTTATAAGTGTTCTGAAATTGTGAGATGCTGAGATATATTGAAATTGCAAAGAAGGAAAGTGGAAAGACTATACAATTAAGACTTTTGTAAATATAATTGTAATTCTTGGCAATAGCTCAATCTACCATAAAATATGACACTACATGACAAATATTTCAGGTAGAAAGTAGGAGACAATTTATGTTTACAATGAGTGTAAATTTATTGAACTCACTAGGTTGAAAATATATTAAACAGGCTGGAATTGTGGCTCAGCGGTAGAGCGCCTGCCTAGCACGGGGAGGACCTGGGGTCGATTCTCAGCACCACATTAAAAAATAAATAAATGAAGCATTGTGTTGTGTCCATCTACAAAAAAGATTTTCTCTCTCTCTCTCTCTCTCTCTCAAAAAAAAGAAAATATATTAAACAGTTATAAGAGAATAAATGCCATCTTTTCAATAAACTATCTAACATCCCCACTTAAAACTGCAGTATCCCTAAGACTACTACTTCAACTGATTGGCCTGATTTATTCCTTTTAACGTTTATTTTTCCATATTGCTCACATTTTCTCACATACTCTATAATTTACTTATTTATTCAAATATCTCCTCGGAACATAACATTTTGCCCCTAATTCATAAAAAAAAATCTGGCATGAAATGAAGCAAACATTAATAGATGGTTAATAAATGAGTCACTCCACTGCTCAGAATCATTTACATTTTATAGTGTTGGTTATAAGATCCTGAAGGAGTCGAGTCTGTCTCTACCCAAAATCAGTTCTCAGCCATTTCCTGTTAACACCCTGTGTTGTGACTACACTGCTTCTCTTCTCTTTCTGTGATTCCATGTTCCTATCTACAGGCACATGGATCCAATTATTTTTATTGAACTATTTTTTACACTGATAGTATGGTTTTTTTTTTTTTAATTCATCTTGCAAATATTAGCTTAGATAGAGATTTCCTAGAAAGAGTTACTCTGGGCAGTTGGGGCCCAGAATTATTCTCTTTAATTCTTTTAGCAGTCAATTACTTTAGTTCAGAGATTTGAGAGTATTTTCAGTGTGTTTGCTGACTGACTTAATTGTTCTTTTTGGACAAAAGCTCTTAAAAAATCACACTTCATTCAAATTCTGATATAGTAACTCCCAAATAGTAATTTCAAAACAAGTTGCTAATGAATAAATGGAAATATCATAATTTCTTTATCATTTACACTCAGTTATGTAGAACAGAGTCCAATGCTATGTGCATTGTAAGGCACAGTAAATTTTTAATGAATGAAATCATCTCATTCAGCTGTTAGTTTTTATCTCTATCCCATAGTGCGAGGTAGAATTTTTCTTATTTATTTAAGAATACATACACCTTCAAAAAAACAACAGGCATAAAAATGACAATAAGTACATAATTGTAATACTGACATGATTTGTATTCCAGGCTCTGGGCCAATTGTTTTACATATTTTATCTCCATTGATTGCCATTTTTATTTTACAATGTGCACATCATCCTAATTTTGAATTAACAAATTTAAAAACCTTAAATAATTTATCCTCGTTCATATCCTAATGAATCTCAGAACTGATTTTACTTTTACAACTCAAATTCTGTAATCTGCAAATTTATACTTTTTCTTGAGAATTATCACTTGCATTCATGCCTTTTTCCCAACAAAATGGCAAAATTTTAGCCAACTTTTTTAGCTACTAGTTTTCTTTACTGTCATAAAGTTCCTGGAATTGTCAAGCGCCATGAAAAATGGAGATAACACACATGTCTAGATTTTTAGTTATAGTCCAACATGAGAGGCAAGGATAGAAGAAACAGTGGAGTCGTTGTCAATCTTTAAAGCAGGTGGGAGAGATGAATCCAAAACCACTGGGAAAGAATTTTCATAGCAATAAGAAAGACATGTGGGTGATGCTTAAATAAGCCAAAGAATGAACATGAATATATGGTAAAAATTGTGATATGATATAACTTTAATAAAGCTATTTGGGGGAAGGGTTACAAGGTATTGAATTTAGGGGCACTCGACCACTGAGCCACATCCCCAGTCCTATTTTCTATTTTATTTAGATTTAGGGTCTCACTGAGTTGCTTAGTGCCTCCCTTTTTCTGAGCTTGACTTTGACTCGCAATCTTCCTACCTCAGCCTCCAAAGCTGTTGAGATCATAGGCATGCACCACCCTGGCCCAGTTTAAGCTATTGTTTTGGTGGCTATGTGTTTCTTGATTGACTTCAGTAGTTTCATAAGATTGAAGAAGACAGTAAGTTGGTTTTGGAGTGAAATCATAATAATACATTGAGAAAAAAAATCATTTACTTCTAAAGATGTCAAGGAGCAAAATATTAAATGATATAGTATAAGGCTGTAGAAAGTGAAAGTTAAAGAGGTTGAATCACTTTGAGTATTTTAGTGGTTCAGAGTGAACAACCTTGTAGCTTTATGTTCATGAGAAACAAACAGAAGAAAATGAGGAGATTAAGATGTGGGAGAGAAAGTGAATTTATTTAGTAGAACCCTGCCTCAGTGATAAATAAACAGTTGTCATTTAGAGAATGGGTGGGTTATACTGAATGGAAATGAGAATGCCTTGTTTTTTGACAGAGTGTTTAAGAAAGCTAAAATAGGGAAATTCATCTTTATGTACATGTGGTAAAAATGATTTGAAAAAAATTTGCTTATTTTTATTTTTCCTTTGAAGTGAAAGTCAAAATCATTTGCTAGCAATGGTATCAGAGTTCAGGATGAAACACTTGAAAGTTTCCCAAGATCATTAGAAAGATTAAAAACACAGAAGTTTTATGGTACTATTGTAATATCAGGTGATTGGGATTTACAGAAATAACTTTGTTAAATACCTGAATTTGTGGTTTAAAACCAGCAATTTACTAAAACTTAGAAATGGAGAAGATTGCTGGTGTTTATTCAGAGGTTGAATTTTGGAGGGCAATTATGAAAGACTGGTAAGTACAGCAACAGCAATGAGAATATTGAAAAACTGACTGAACTGAATTATAATGATGATATAATTTATTCAATCTATATTTGAGCCTAAGGGGAATCCCATATCTTAATTATGCTGTCTGCTTCCTAGCACAGTAGATTTCCTTTCAAATGAACCTTATAGTCCATGACCCATCATTTATACACTCAGTCTTAGTTATCTGATCTTAACTCTTTGTGCAGTTTTCTTGCTCTGACATCTGTGTTTCAGGTCCTAGATATAGTGAAACAACCAAAGTATGAGTGTATGGAGACATACATTGTATCCCATAAACACAGACAATTGTGTTAATTAAAAACAAAACAAAAACGAGTAAAACTATTCAAATCCATGGTCTACATCTACCACACACTGCAGAACTGTCTTCTATTTTTCCCCACTCTAAATTTTTTCTCATTCTCTGTGACAAAAAAAATTCAATTTATTTTGATAATTTATTAAACTGTCCACAAACTGCTAGTAAAAATTATAGGAGGGTGTGGTTTTGGACTAAACTCCTGCACAGATTAGGAGAAAAATAAAAATGGAGGCCCTCATGCTAAAGTTCCATGCCACCCGCTGCAACTGAGCTGTTTATTTGATTGAGGTAAGGAGAAAATATATGATGAATTACAAGGAGAGATGACAGCCAAATTTTACAAACAAGCTCATTTCAATTGACATGATAATCAATTTTCTTCTGCCTTAGCCCACACACAAAAAGAGTAACCTGAAGTATTGTGATGCTAACTAGCCATTTATTTTCTCATTGCTCTTGTCTCTTTGTCCCTGACTTACAAAGAGCAAGAATGAAAAGACCAATCTGACTTTTGTTTTTGTTTCTGCTTTCTTCAAGAACTTCTCTGCATAAAACCAACCTGATTTGCTCAGATCATCAAAATACTTGCTTTAATTTATGGAAAGAATTGTTGCCAATTCTAGAATTTTAAATAAAGCAGGCTAAAGGTATAGCTCAGTAGTAGAGTGCATGTAGCATGAGGAAGTCCCTGGACTTCAGTGCCAACAAATACATACATACATGAATATATAAATAAAAAAGTAAAGTACAAAAGGCATTTAATTATTAAACTTAATTCTGATGTTGTCCTGAGATACCACAATATTAAAAGTGAATGCACATACATACACACATGCACTTTTCATAACTCTAAATCTGCATACTTACTAAACTAGCATGCCAGAGCAGCTCACATGGATATGGTAGCAAAGAGTTCATTCTCACATGAATTTGAATATGCAGTTCTTTATTTTTTATTCTATTTTATTTATTTGTGGTACATATTAAATATATAGAATGGTGAATTTCATTGTGGCTTATAATATGTCTTGATCAATTCAATTCCCCATTATCTCTCCTTATCTCCTGTCCTTCCTCCCCAGATCTCTTCCTTTTTCCTGATAATCTGCCTATTACATTTATGTTATGTACTTTTTCCTTCCTCTACCTTCAATATAATTGAGAAAAGAACTTGATTTTCTCCAACCAACTACATTCTTTTCACTACAAAGAATGCATTTTAGAGCTCTTTGGAAAAAGTGTCTATACTGGTCCTTGCCTATTTTGTGACCAGTTATTACTGATTTACTTACTATTGTTTCAACTTGTATGTTTTTCTTACGTTTTGGATATTCACTTCTCATCAGATACATGTTTAAATATTTTCTTCCAATCCACAGTCTGTCTTTTCATTTTGTTGAATATTTACTTTGCAGTACATAAGTTTTTAATTTGATTAAATTCTGGTTTATTTGTTTGTTTTTGTTTTTGCTACCTGAATTTTGATGTGAGACTAAGAAACCATGGCCAAGGCTAAGGAACATTTTTCCTACATTTATTTCTAAGAAACCTTACCTCTTCAGATTGGGTTGATTTATTTTATAGCTGAAAATAAGGGTGAGTTTATTTTTTTTTCATGAGAATATTCAGTTTTTCAAACATTTATGAAAGACCCTATCTTTTCCTCTGGTGTTTTCTTGGTGATTTTTTAAAAAATTATTTGAATATATGTGTTTTCATTCATTTCTGGGCTGTCTGTACTGTTACATTAGTCTCTTTTTTAAAAAAATGCCAGTACCATACTGTTTTGATTACTATAGTTTTGTAACAGTTTGAAATCAGGAAATGTGATGTCTTCAAATATGTTCTTCTTTATGAAGATTATTTTTTCCAGCTATACAATTACTTAAAATGTATTTGCTTCAGACAGCTCTTTCATTGCTGTGACTAAAAGATCTGACCAGAACAATTTTAGGAGAGGAAGAGTTTATTTGGGGGTTAGGGTTTCAGAGTTCTCACTCCATTGACAGCCAATTTTATTCCTCAGATCTCCAGGAAAGGCCGAGCAACATAGTGGAAGAATGTGGCAGATGGAACCAGCTCAAAGGATGATCAGGTAGTAGAGAGATTCCACTCTCCAGATTCAAAATATGTGCACCAAAACCACACCCAGAATGAACCACTTCTTCCAGCCACACCCCAACTGTCTCCAGTTACCACTCAATTAATCCACCAGGGATTAATTCATCAATTAGGTTAAGCTACAATAACCCAATAATTTCTCCTCCAAACCTTCTTGAATTATCTCACAAATGAGCTTTTAGGGGACATCTCACATCCAAATGGTAAGAGTTTTCTAAAGAATTAAAGTAAAAATATTTAGAGATACATGCATATATATGTTTATTGCAGTACAATTTATAGTAGCCAAGTTATGAAATCAGCCTATATGTGTCTATTGATAGATGAATAAAGAAAATTTGGTATTAAATACAATGGATTTTTGTTCAGCTCTAAAGAATAATGAGATAATGTCATTTGTAGAAACTGGATGGATTTGGCTGGCATTATGTTAAGCAAAACAAGCTAGACACAGAAAAACAAGTATTATATATTTTCTCTCATATGTAGAGGGTATAAGGAAAGAATATAAAAAATGATGTCATAAAAGTAAAAAGGAGTCCTTAAGGTTGACAAAAGAAGAGAATGTGGGTGAGGGAGGAGGGGCAGTGAACTTGAACTAATTATGTTATAAGCATATACTATTATGCCACAATGATAACCACTATTCTGCCTAATCAATATGGACCAATGAAAATATAGTAAAAAAATTGTGTTGCCATAGAGATCTTTTGTGGTTCCACACAAATTTTAGGATAAAATTTTATTTCTATATATGTAAAAACTGGCATTGGAATTTTGATAAAAATGGAGTTGATCTGTATATTGCTTTGGATAATATGAATGTCTTAATTATATTAACTCTTCCAATCTGTACTATAGGCTGTATTTCAATTTAACTGTGTATTCATCTTGTCCAAAGACAACATAAAAGTAGCTAACAGGGTGTGTTACAAGTGCTCTACATCTTTTATCATGAGGGATATGCAACTCAAAGTAATAATGAGATATCACCTCACACCTTCTTAGGAAAAACAAAGATGTAACACTTATTTATGAAGGTGTGGAGGGAGGAGACCCTTGGGCACTGTTGATAGTAATGTAGATTATTATAGCCATTGTGGGAAACAGTATGGAGGTGCCTTGTAAAATTAAAAGTACAACTATCATACAACCTTGAAACCCCACTTCTGGGAATTTATCCAGAAGAATTGAAGCAAACACAGGGGGCTGACTTCACAGACATATATGCTTTCCCATGTTCATTCCAATTCACAATAGCCATGATATGAAAACAACTTAAGTGTCTATTAATGTATAAGCGGATTCATAAATTTATATATTTACATATATCACACATACACAGACACACACACATATGTTCATACTATTCAGCTTTAGAAAGGAAAGACTGTTGAGCCAGATGCCATGGTGCAAACTTATAATCCCAGTGGCTCTGGAGGCTAAGGCAGGAGGATCATAAGTTCAAAGCAGCCTCAGAAACTTAGCAAGGCCTTAAGCAATTTAGTGGGAACCTGTTTCAAAATAAAAATAAATACAAGAAAGAAAGAAAGAAAAAGGAGAAACTCCTATTTGGGACAACACGAATGAAACTTCTTCAATTGAAATGAAATACACAAAAACAAGAATATTGTACTATGGTCTTTTTAAGAGTTAAAAAAAGTTGAGTACATTAAAATGGAGAGTAGAACATTGCTTACTAGAGGCAGAAGGGTAAATAGGAAAAAGTGGGTCAAACAGCATGAACTCCTATTTATGAAGAACAAAGAAATTCGAGATAAAATATAAAGCATGAAGACTATAGTTAATAACATTGTATTGTTAATTGAGCATTTGTCAAGCAAGCAGATGGACTCTAGGTGTTTTTTCTTCACATTTACATATATATGCACACACTATAGTAACTATAGAAAGTGAGGGATGAGCTAATTTTGCTTTTTGTTGTAATTATCTTGCTATGTATGGTGTGTGTGTGTGTGTATCTCAAAAAGTGTGTTGTGTATCTAAATATAAACAACTAAAGCTACATATTGAAAATCTATACTTTCCCAGAAAATTTAACGTGCAAGCCTACACACACAGAAACACCCCCCCACACACACAGAATCAGTATTCTGTATCTGCAGGTAGTATATCTGTGTTGGTCCTGCAACTGACTACATATCCATATTATTTGTATAAAAATTATTTAAAATATAATGTCGGTGTTGAACATGCACAGATTTTTTTCATTATCACAATTCCCAAGACAATACAGGATAAGAACTGTTTGCATGGGATTAGTTTATGATAATCAATGTAGAGATGATTAAAATATACTTGAAGGTTTGAACAGGTTATAAAAATAATATGCTGTTTTATATAAGGGGTTCTGCACCTGTGGAATTTGGTGTCTGAAAGGTCTTTTAACCAATCTCCAACAGATACAAAGGGACAACAATATAGAGATTGGAGTTCAGACTCTGAAAAGAAATAATTACTTCAAATGAAAAGAATCAAGGGCAAGGTCACATAAGGACACCACAGAAGCAGCCAACCCCAAAGTGGTGAGTCAGGGAGGATGAGTAACATCTACATTGAGCTGTGTATAATTAGGATAATTTTCTGCCTAGAGAAAGGGGATGTCAGATGATTATGGACAGAGTTGATGTCTCCAATTCCAGAAATAGCATGGTGCACTAAAAATGAGAAAAGCTTTGTGTTATACATCAGCATATGATGATTAGGAACAGAGAAGTTGGATAAAGAATGCACCTGGGAAATATCTAGGAACATGCACATGACTTATGTGAGTGCCTGTGAGGGCAAAGAACAGTGAGTTTGGTGGAGAAAAACATGCTTCCATAAAGGAAGAGCCACATGCTCACATTCTCCTACAGATGACATGTCACTACCATAATATATCCATGATTTTCAATTGCATCTACTGTTTGGCAAGTGTGAAGCTTCAAGCTTCTTTATAACTGTTGTTATAGTTGAGCATTGTATTTAGAAAATGGACTTACAAGATTTTGAGCAATAAAAAAATGTAAGAAGTTACAATCACCTACCATTTCACCAATCAAGAGTTGCCTGCACTTAGTACATTAATAAATTTTTCCTCTGATTTTGTGTGTAATGAGGACATGATTTTTATAGTGAGGATCACATCTACTAATGTATCCACTAGCCTCTAGAAAGTCTCGTTCTTTGATTTTACCAAGTATAGCAAATCTTAATGAGCCATTATCTTTTAGTTTGCATATATGCCAATTTTATGTAATAATATATTTAAACAAGTTCAGTAGCATTGATTATAGAGAGAAATACAGAGACAAGGACAGAGAAAGAGAAACATAAATTTTCAGGTATGTATTTGTGCCCTTATAATTTCTAAGTTGGTGAACTTATTTCAGAGAATTTCTTTGTGCCCAGAACTCGGTACCTGAGGAATTTCCTCAGATATCTTCTCCCAGAAATGAAGTTCCTCTGTAAATTATGGCTTAAATATATGTCTATTAAAGGGCACTAGGAATCCTTTGGAACTCACAATGATAATTGGCAAAATAAAGACCACTTAAAATATCTTGATGAAATTCTAATCACATTTCTTACTGTCTGTGTTCTGTCACTCACTCTCTTCTGCTCTGACATTCTTGCAATTAGATTGTACATTGTCTTCTTTCAACCCCAGCCAAAGTGAAAATGAAATTTCACAGGCAATAACACAGAATCTATCCCTTTTCTACTAAGTAAAATTTAAAGGTGTAAAATGTGTAAAAGAAGTATGTATCCTCAACTAACAAGTGTCAGCTGCTTGAATGTTTTTCTGTTGCTTTCAGGATCTCAGATGAAAACAAAACTTGCTTTGAAATCAAAAGATTTTGGTGTATATCAGTTTATCTGATTTGGTGTAAATCAGACCTATAGAGTATATTTGGCAATTTACCTACTGTACAAATGATCTGCTTCTACATCTGTAAAGTAGATTTGATAGTCCATATTAGAGAGGTGTTTTGAATATTAAAAGGCATTAGGTGTAAAATGTGTAGTACCTATTTGGAACTCAAAATACTAATTTCTTTTCTTCTCCTTCAAATTATGATCTTCAAAGATCATTTTTTGAATTCTCAAACTTTTATCACAATGCTTGATACATGGCTAATACTCATTACTTAAACATTTTTGTACAGATTCATTTGCAAATACTGCATTGTATACATATATATGTATGCATATGTATGTAGCAATGTATTACTGTGTAGATTCTTGGTCATAGTTTAATTGATATTTCCATAATAGTTGCTTTTCAAGTTATAAAAATCAGTGTGTATCATTACCTTCTAGCCTGAATGCCTACTGGTCCTTGATGACTTGGTGAAATGTTGGCTCAGCAGATCCGCCTTCCCAGTGTCCTCAGCATTCCTAGACTTGCACTCAGTTGTCTCAGCATGCTGACATCTCTCCTACCTCATTGTGAAATAAAATTTTACTTTACATAACTGAACCCACTTGTAGGCAGTACTATTGTAACTCTAGTCCCTGCAACCGGGATGGCCATCCTTATATTTGAACAGCTGAACAATCCACTTCAAGGTACAGGACAATTTAAGAATGACTGACAGGAGACAAGCTAGAACTCTGAGCCAGGGATTGATGCATCATTCCACTTCTTTTAAGATCTTTTGATTGACTCCATTGTCTCCCACAAACTTATAACCAAACAAAAAGACCAAGTGTCAGAGATTGAAGTGGCAGGGGATAGGGAGTGTGTTGGTTTCATTTCCTTGTTATAGCACACACCTTTAATACACACCATTTCTGACTCTCCCCCTCCTTTCTCCTATTCATAGTTTCTTCAATGGCAGTTGCATTGCAGTGATAGACTATGTAGATTTTGAAATATCTATTTTGTATATCTTAATTTATGAAAGTGAATAAATAACTTTGCAATAATGTATCTGTGAAAAATCACAATTCAAGTTACTACGTTTGTTATTAAGAGTAAGATTAACAAAAGTAGCATTTAATTAGTTTATTAATTTATAAATAAGGTCTACAAATCACATAAATTATACTTTGAAACTTGTTTATACATATTTTGAAACTTGTTTGAAGTTTTCCTAACAAAGCCAGCCATGCATACATTTTATTTTTAAACTTTTCACCTAGCTTTTGACAAATCACAGCATTATTTCCTTTCCTCAATTAGCAAGTTATCAGCCTGACACATTTATGAAAGCAAACAATAGCGTGAAAGAACCTGACTCGTTAGTCCTTCACATATATTATCAACATCTGTTAATTACTAGCAGATGATTTCCATATCTCTGTTGTTAATGACAGTAAATCATGCTATAGTCTTCTCTAGCTCTACATTATTATTTCCTAATTATTGTCTAAGGAACTTAGGGGGAAAGTGATTGTTAAAAGACAGGAAAATTAAAAACAGTCACAGAAGACTTGGAGGCTGAGGGGAAATTTGTGGCATGATGGGAGGTGGAGAAAAACATGCTTCCATAAAGGAAGAGCCACATGCTCACATGCTCAGATATGCAAATTAGGTGTTTGATCAAGAATAAATGTACACAAAAGAAAAAATATAAGGAGCAGATATAGTGTTGTGGTGGTAGATATTTCAATTGTGTCATGGTTATTAGAAGGATTCAGGACATAGAATTAAGCAACATTTGTGGCTAACTGAAGTTGGACTGATTGAGAAAATTTTCATGTGATTTTGAAATTTCTAGTTGGTAAAATTAGATTGATAGTAATATTTCTGCATCTTCTATAATATCCCATCTAATACTAGGTAGAATCAATAATAACATGTTAAATTATTTGTTATTAACTCATAAAATGGGAATAAAAACTAAGAGTTAAATAAAGCATGAACATAACTATATTTTGCTTTAACTAATTAACAATAATAAACTAGTTGAAATTGTAACAGGGAAATAGCATCCTAGTACAGAAATGCTCCTAATTTGATTCAGTTTAAGGTTAAAATACTTTCATTGCAATATACTTCAGGGTTACTTGATAGTGTAGTTAAAAGGTTTTCCTAGTTGAGGTGTGAAGTTAAGGGAGTTAAAATTAAGGTTTGAGAGAACAGAACACTGGGGAATCTTTCCAGAATATAGAGACTTTTGGTGAAGATTCAGAGGAATTGAGTAAATTAAAAGAATATTGAAAAAGATGATGAAAGAAAACTTTTCAATCTCAAAGTCTCAGTTGGATAAAAAAAAAAGCACATTTGAGATTTTCTTGGCTCAAACCTTGATAAGTAGTAGGTGTTTCTGTGGAAACCTATTTACAGCGGTGGCACATATTTGAGACAAACAGGGAAAAGATGTTCCTATTAGATCTAGTCTCTTTTCTTAGTATTGCTATAATAAATAAAAGTTATTGGTGATGTATGTAAGATATTTATATTTCACTCTTTTATTGTATTTCAGCTATTCACTTATAAATGCACATAAGACAAATACAAACACATAGTAATTATTATTTATTCATGCCACACAAAGAGTTCATATGTCGGTAAATAGGAATCATGCTTACACATATAGTAGGTGGGCTTTTTACTGGATATCTGTTGTTATTTTATTTATTCATTGCCATGATAGAAATTTAACCCAGGGTCTAGCACGTGTTAGGGAAAAGTGCCTTACTCCCAGTACTTTAAATACTCTATGTGCACAGTACTTTTTATCTTGTTTTGCGTCAGCATCTTGCTAAGTTGCCCAGGCTGGCCTCCAACTTGAGATCCTCCTACCTCAGCATCCCAAGTAACTAGGTTTATAGGCATGGGCCCCCACAACCATTCCTTGTTAGGTTTGTTTTTATTCATATGCAGTGAACGAAATCAAATATGCACAGAATTAAATGAGGTTTGTTTATTTGTTTCAGAGCTGGGGATCAAATCCAGGGCCTTGTGCATGCCAGGCAAGTGCTCTTCCACTGAGCCACATCTCCAGGCTCAAACTGATGAATTTTAACAAATTTAAATAAATGTCCACCAAAAACCCAATGAAGATATTGAAAGTTTCCTTTGCCTTAGAAATTTCTGTTCTACTCCATTCCAGTTAGTCTCTATCACCCAGAGGCAAACACTGTTCTTATTTCTATTGGATGTTGCCTACCCATCAATTTTATATAAATAGAGTACTGCAGCATAGAATCTTTTTAATAGGAACTTTTTATTTCAGTCTTTTATCCTTTTATCTCTCAACATAATGCTTTTGAGAGTAATCAAGGTTGTTGGAAAGGCAGTAGGATTATTCCATTGTATAATGGATACTGATATGTTTATCTACTTACCTGTTGAGAACGTTCCCTTTCGTTTCTAATTTTTTTATTATGAATAGGCAATGAACTTTTCAAGTGATTCTGTTGCATCTATTGAGATAAATAAAGGTATTCCTCTACTCTTAAAATGAATTTCATTGATCGAACTGATTCAGGAATGAAGTTTAAGCATTCTGGTATAAATCATACTTGATCACATTTTATTATGATATATTTTTACATATATCTTATCTTTGCTAAGATCTACCAAATTCATATGAAGAAACATTATCATGTTCTACATCAACTACGCCATCAACTTTTACTAAGAGAGCACTATTCTAATATTAAACTAAGCAAAATAATTATAATCAAAGAAACTACATATGGACATCCTCTATAAACACCAATGCAAACACGCTTATTGATTTTATAGCATATAATGCAAAATATATCATGACCAAGTGGCATTTTTTCAAAGAATGCAAGACTGGTTTATCATGAGGGAAAAATAATCAACAACAACCCTTTTACCATATGTGACAAACTGAATATGTTCCCACCAAAATATCCATGCCTGAATAATTAGAATCTATGAATATATTAATTTATATAGTGAAAGGGGAGATTTTACTCTAAAATAGATGGGTCCAACTACATCATGAGAAATACTACATGAATATTCTATTTTTTTTCTTATTCTTTTTTTTATTGGTTGTTCCAAAAATTACAAAGCTCTTGACATATCATATTTCATACATTTGATTCAAGTGGGTTTTGAACTCCAAATTTTACCCCAAATACAGATTGTAGAATCACATCGGTTACACATCCACATTTTTACATAATGCCCTATTAGTAACTGTTGTATTCTGCTACCTTTCCTATCCTCTACTATCTCCCCTCCCCTCCCCTCCCATCTTCTCTCTCTACCCCATCTACTGTAATTCATTTCTTTCCTTGTTTATTTTCCCATTCCCCTCACAACCTCTTATATGTAATTTTGTATAACCATGCGGGTCTCCCTCCATTACCATGCAATTTCCCTTTTCTCTCCCTTTCCCTCCCACCTCATGTATCTGTTTAATGTTAATCTTTTCTTCCTGCTCTTCCTCCCTGTTTTGTTCTTAGTTGCTCTCATTATATCAAAGAAGACATTTGGTATTTGTTTTTTAGGGATTGGCTAGCTTCACTAAGCATAATCTGCTCTAGTGCCATCCATTTCCCTGCAAATTCCATGATTTTGTCATTTTTTAGTGCTGTATAATACTCCATTATGTATAAATGCCACATTTTTTAATCCATTCATCTATTTAAGGGCATCTGAGTTGGTTCCACAGTCTAGCAATTGTGAATTGTGCTGCTATGAACATCGATGTAGCAGTATCCCTGTAGTACGCTCTTTTAAGGTCTTCAGGGAATAGTCCGAGAAGGGCAATAGCTGGGTCAAATGGTGGTTCCATTCCCAGCTTTCCCAGGAATCTCCATACTGCTTTCCAAATTGGCTGCACCAGTTTGCAGTCCCACCAGCAATGTACAAAAGTACCCTTTTCCCCACATCCTCTCCAGCGCTTGTTGTTGTTTGACTTCATAATGGCTGCCAATTTTACTGGAGTGAGATGGTATCTTAGGGTGGTTTTGATTTGCATTTCTCTGACTGCTAGTGATGGTGAGCATTTTTTCATGTAATTGTTGATTGATTGTATGTCCTCCTCTGAGAAGTGTCTGTTCAGGTCTTTGGCCCATTTGTTGATTGGGTTATTTGTTTTCTTATTGTTTAATTTTTTGAGTTCTTTGTATACTCTGGATATTAGGGCTCTATCTGAAGTGTGAGGAGTAAAAATTTGTTCCCATGATGTAGGCTCCCTATTTACCTCTCTTATTGTTTCTCTTGCTGAGAAAAAACTTTTCAGTTTAAGTAAGTCCCATTTGTTGATTCTTGTTATTAATTTTTGTGCTATGGGTGTCCTATTAAGGAATTTGGAGCCCGACCCCACAATATGTAGATCGGAGTCAACTTTTTCTTCTATCAGACGCAGAGTCTCTGATTTGATATCTAGCTCCTTGATCCACTTTGAGTTAACTTTTGTGCATGGCGAGAGGAGGGGATTCAGTTTCATTTTGTTGCATATGGATTTCCAGTTTTCCCAACACCATTTGTTGAAGATGCTATCCTTCCTCCATTGCATGCTTTTAGCTCCTTTATTAAATATAAGATAGTTGTAGCTTTGTGGATTAGTCTCTGTGTCCTCTATTCTGTACCATTGGTCCACCCGCCTGTTTTGGTAACAGTACCATGCTGTTTTTGTTACTATTGCTCTGTAATATAGTTTTAAATCCGGTATCGCTATACCACCTGATTCACACTTCCTGCTTAGAATTGCTTTTGCTATTCTGTGTCTTTTATTTTTCCATATGAATTTCATGATTGCTTTATCTATTTCTATAAGAAATGCCATTGGGATTTTGATTGGGATTGCATTAAACCTATAGAGAACTTTTGGTAATATCGCCATTTTGATGATGTTAGTTCTGCCTATCCATGAACAGGGTATATTTTTCCATCTTCTAAGATCTTCTTCTACTTCTCTTTTTAGGGTTTTGTAGTTTTCATTGTATAAATCCTTCACCTCTTTTGTTAGGTTGATTCCCAAGTATTTTATTTTTTTTTAGGATATTGTGAATGGAGTGTTTTTCCTCATTTCCGTTTCAGAAGTTTTGTTGCTGATATACAGAAATGCCTTTGATTTATGCGTGTTGATTTTATATCCTGCCACTTTGCTGAATTCATTTATTAGTTCTAGTAGTTTTTTTGTAGACCCTTTTAGGTCTTCTAGGTATAGAATCATGTCATCTGCAAATAGTGATAATTTAAGTTCTTCCTTTCCTATTTTTATGCCTTTAATTTCTTTCGTCTGTCTAATTGCTCTGGCCAGTGTTTCGAGAACTATATTAAATAGAAGTGGTGATAGAGGGCATCCCTGTCTTGTTCCAGATTTTAGGGGGAATGCCTTCAATTTTTCTGCATTGAGAATGATGCTACCCTGAGGCTTAGCATAGATAGCTTTTACAATGTCGAGGTAAGTTCCTGTTATCCCTAGTTTTTCTAATGTTTTGAACATAAAGTGATGTTGTACTTTGTCGAATGCTTTTTCTGCATCTATTGAGATGATCATATGGTTTTTATCTTTAAGTCTATTGATGTGGTGAATAACATTTATTGATTTCCGTATATTGAACCATCCTTGCATCCCAGGGATGAATCCTACTTGATCATGGTGCACAATTTTTTTGATGTGCCTTTGTATCCAATTTGCCAGAATTTTATTGAGGATTTTTGCATCTAGGTTCATCAGAGATATTGGTCTGTAGTTTTCTTTCTTTGAGGTGTCTTTGTCTGGTTTTGGAATCAGGGTGATGTTGGCCTCATAGAATGAATTTGGCAGAGCTCCCTCTTTTTCTATTTCCTGAAATAGCTTGAAAAGTATTGGTATTAATTCTTCCTTAAAGGTTTTGTAAAACTCCGCTGTATACCCATCCGGTCCTGGGCTTTTCTTGGTTGGAAGTCTTTTGATTGCTTCTTCTATTTCATCTATTGATATTGGTCTGTTTAAGTGGTGAGTATCCTCCTGACTCAGTCTGGGCAAATCATATGACTTAAGGAATTTATCGATGTCTTCACTATCTTCTATTTTATTGGAATATAGGTTTTCAAAATAATTTCTATTTGTCTTCTGTATTTCTGTAGCGTCTGTTCTGATATTGCCTTTTTCAAAGAAACTATAGAACTCAATATCACAATCAACAACCTAGACTTAACTGACATATATAGAATATATCAACCATCATCAAGTGGATATACTTTTTTTCTCAGCAGCACATGGATCCTTCTCAAAAATAGACCATATATTATGCCATAGGGCAACCCTCAGTAAATATACAGGGGTGGAGATAATCTCATGCATTTTATCTGATCATAATGGAATGAAACTGGAAATCAATGATAAAAGAAGGAAGGAAAAATCCTACATCACATGGAAAATGAACAATATGTTACTGAATGATCAATGGGTTACAGAAGACATAAAGGAGGAAATAAAAAAATTCTTAGAGATAAATGAAATTACAGACACAACATATCGGAATCTATGGGACACAATGAAAGCAGTTTTAAGAGGGAAATTCATCGCCTGGAGGTCATTCCTCAAAAAAAGGAAAAACCAACAAATAAATGAGCTCACACTTCATCTCAAAGCCCTAGAAAAGGAAGAGCAAAACAACAGCAAATGTAGCAGAAGGCAAGAAATAATTAAAATCAGAGCGGAAATCAACGAAATTGAAACAAAAGAAACTATTGAAAAAATTAACAAAACTAAAAGTTGGTTCTTTGAAAAAATAAATAAGATCGACAGACCCTTAGCCATGCTAATGAAGAGAAGAAGAGAGAGAACTCAAATTACTAACATACAGGATGAATATTCTATTGAAGATGGAGGGAGGTTCCATAAGCCAGCATTGACTCCAGAAGGTGGAGACATGAAAACAGCAAATATATCTAAAAACTCAAGAAAACAATTAAATTGTGTCTGCAAGAACCAAAGTATGGATTTCATGATTTATTTTCAAAGGTGTTGGAGAGAAGACACAACAAATTAAGTCTCGTAAAAAAACAAGACTGATATTTACACATACATATTTCTAATCCATCAGAGTTGTATACAGAAAAAACTAAAATGTATGTATGTGTGTGTATATATACATATACTTATATATACACTTAGCTATTGTGAATATTGCCTCAATGAACATGGGAGTCTGTAAAGTATATTAACTGTATACTAGTTAACAACTTATTTGAGTCTGGCGAAACAGAACACACACCCAGACACACAGTGAGTTACATGAAGTAGATTTATTACTCGCAGAAATATAGCAAGGAATAACAGAAACCAAGGTCTCACTGTGATTTAGTGTCTCACTAGCAACATAGTTGAGGGACCCCCAAATTCACTTTATTTGGGGTTTTATACCCCAAGACAATGTAAATATAATGGCTAAAGCATTGAATAACATCTGTTTCTTCAAAGGGGAGAGGGAGAGATCTGGTATGTTCCTATCTTTCCTTCCCTACCTCAGAGTTGCATATCCCAAATATTTTACATTTATTCTTGAAAACTACAATGTTGGGGATGGCTATGTTGGTCCAAGTCATTGAACAAATGCCCCCACAGGATGTAGATCTCATCACTAAGATACAGTTTTCAATTTCCTTGAATTTTTACCCAGAAATCTCATTTCTGGGTCAAAAAAAGGTCTACTTATAATTTCTTCAGGAATCTCCAAAATTTTAGACCAAGAGCTACACCACTTTAGGTTTCTTCCAAAAGTATAAAAAGGCCCCATTTTATCCATAATCTCACCCACATTTACTTCTTGTCTTATTATATTTTTTAAAAATGTTGCAATTTATACAATTTATAATTTGTTATGTTCAAATTTGAATATTTAACATACTTATCATTCAAACATTTATTGCTATCTTGTGATAAGGACATTCAAAATGTTCTCTCCTAACAATTTTGAAATATATGACATATTTTTATTAAATTCATTTTTTACTCATGTAAGATCATAAAAAATATCCATATTTATGGGCAACCATGTGAACCTTTGATATATTTATATGTTTTAAAATGTTTAAATCAGGTTAAACATATTCCTATTCTCAAAGATAATTTCTTTATGGTGAAAACATTCAAAATATCTTTTATAATTTTTTATTATCAATTTCCTTTTTAGGAATTGGTTTCTAAAGTGATTCTTATTTTTTTTAATTTTTTTTTTCTTGATTTCTTAATTTTTTGAGATACTGTGATATTTCTGATCTTTCTACTATGTTGATGGCGATTAGATTGTTACAAACTTACCGCTTAACCCTGTCTTAACTATATTCCAAAGATTTTGGTATGTTATTTCTTCACACTCTAATTATTTTACCTCCAAACATTCTAATATCTAAACCATAACTTTCCCCCCTTGGTCCTCAAAAGCGCATACACATCTCACAGTGCAAAATATATTTACTCCATTTTCAAGAGTCCCTTTAGTCTTAGCAGATATAGCATTACCCCAGTCAAAGTCCAGAATCTCAAGGCAAATGTATGGACTCTTTCTCCTGTAAATATGAAAAATATCTCACATATATTCAATGTATATTGGCACAGAGTAAACATTTTCAGTCCACATGGAGAAATAGAAGGAAGGAAAGGTAAAAAAGCAAGACTGATTTTCAGCTAGGCAAGCAAGTCTTATAGTTCCATTTTCAGCATCTGGGGGACATGAGATTGTGATGTTCCTACCAAAGGCATGTGTAACTCCCCACCCCGTCACCCATGGTCTTGCTGGTTGCAGTCCACATGGTCTCACCCTTCATTCGTCTCTGCTTAACTCCTACAGCTTTCCTCAGTAGAGTTTCATGTCACTTGCTACTTGCTGCTTGTATTCTCTGGGGTCTACAGTGCAGATTTGGCTTCCTTCTTACATGTTCATATATCACTCTCAGGTCCAGCCCATAGGAAATCTGACCCTGCTACACTCTCTTAAGCCTGGTCTCTTAGGCTTTCCTTTGAAACCTTGGTGAAAGCTTCCATGACTCTCCTAACTTCAGCATCCTACACATCTGCAAAACCATCACCACATGGGGGATGCCAAGGCTTTCCACCATCTGGAACATAGTCAAGCATCTAGGCCATGACTGAAGCAGCTTCTGAGTGCCTGGGTAACCAAGCATGGTGAAACAACTCTGTAGGCCTTGTCGCATAAGCAGGGATGTAGATATCTCTCTAATGAATAAAATCTGGTGGATGCTCAGAAAACCACAATACCAATAAGACTGTGAATTGCGAAGATTGAACTCATGAGATTTCAGAGAAAGAGTCTTTTGGTCTTTTCTCAAAAGGATTTTTTTTTCCTTTTAAACTTTGAGCCTGAGATGTGTGTGGTCTTGCTAGTTCTTTAGATGCCTGCAAGTTAATTTTTCTGCTGTTTCTGTGAAAAGTATTTAGTATCTGTTTAATGGCTATAATCTCTTTAACAATAATACCTTCCTTAGTCCATTTTACTCATGTTTTTCTGGTCAAACTGCAAGTTTTCAAACATTTCTTCCATTGGTTATCACAATAAACTTGGCTAAAATTTAACATTGGTATCCATGACATCCTCTCAATGCTGCTGTCTTGAAATTTTCTCTGTTAATTAATATATTATCTTTAAATTCAGCCTCACAGAAGGTCTCAGAACATAGGCAAAATGTGTAAAAATATTTGGCAGATTTTAACATGAACAGACTCTAGTTCAATTTCCAAAAGACTCTTTCTCTGAAACCTCATGAGCTCAATCTTTGCCATTCAGTCTTATTGGCATTGTGGTTTTCTGAGCATCCACCAGAATTTTTTTATTAAGCTGTGCTCACAACATTTTAAATCATGTACAGCTTACATCTCTAAACTTTTCAAAATTTCTCCCATGCATAACATGTCCAAAGACTTCTGAACCACATGGTCAGGTTAGTTATGAAAACAGATCCACTCCCAGTATCAATTTCTGAAACTGTAAAATTTAGAAACAGAAATTCCTTCACTGTGAGCACATTCCCTGCAAGAACAATTGAGGTGATGAAAAGTTTATCTTGGCTAGGCTTTCAGAGGTTTAGTCCATGGTCTGTTGATCCCATAGCTAGGGGCCCAAAGTGAGGCAGAATATCATGACAGAAAAGTGTGGCAGAGGAAATCATCATATGATATGGCAACTAACAAGCACAGAGAGAGAGTTCTGCTCATTCAGGACAAAATATAAACAGCAAATTCATGTCCCCATTGACCTACTTCCTCTAACTACGCCCTATCTGCCTACACAGTTCCTGCTCAGTTAATCCATCAGTATTCATGATTTCACATACAATGACATCCTTCTATTTCTTTTTTGCTGAACATTGGTAATAATTTAATTTTGAATTGTTTATAAATTTGTTACTTAAAAGAATCTCAAACATATTTTAAATAAGGTTTCCATTACAAAACAATAAGAGAACATTTTGGGATTATAATTTTAATTCTAATACAAAATTTTTAATTTATCTTCAAGAACAAGAATTATTCATAAGGACATGTTGTACTCCAGGGTTTCTTTGCGTGTATGTATGATAATACAGAAAACAGTGTAATACTTTGTAAGAAAGTAAAACTGCACTCAAAGAATAGCTGCAAAATTTAAAAATTATACAACAGTAACTCATACAATTAATATCTAGAAAGTGACAAAGGGCAAGACTGAATTATAGAATAAAAGAGGAATTGTGTCAGTGAGTGTAATTATTTGGAAAATATTTAATAATTCTTGAATTAACAGGTCTTCATTTGAATGAACTTTGAAAGAGGTACATGATAGCATTTATATGACATATATGTAAGCATTTTATTGTATAATATCCAAATGAATTCATGCAATTGTATAAATACTCTCAAAACAATTGAAATATAAAATATTCACAATTATAAATAAATCTGTGACTCAATTTATATAATTTTTTTGTTTAAATAATCTGACAATTTTCACATCTACGATTATTATTTTAAATGAATTTGTTTTATTAAATGGAGTAATATATTTACCTTGTTAAATTGGTCATTGTGTTTATTCCATACAGCAAAAGACACCACTCAGTTCATCAAAGGAAGCATTTGATAGATTTTCTTTATATTCAAATTCTCATTTTTAAATTTGTTTTATTGAAATGAATATAACTATAATTTGAAAATCAACTTGTTTATATAATATGCATAAATTTGAATACAATGATACATTTTAATTTCATTTGCATCTGTGATAATTCAGTTTAAATTCATTTTAATTCTTTCTGAAATTATTATTCCTTTTATCTTGAAATGCCTTATGTAGTTTTAATCAATGGCATGTATTCAGTTAAATTTTCTGGTTAAGATAAGTCATAATCAGGGGGTAAAGAATGATATTTTATGAAGCAGGTTTTTATTAAGAAGTTTTTCTGAAAAAGACATGATGTAGGTGTTTTCATGGGGTGGAAAAGAAAATAGCATACCTAGCTACACTTCTTTATATTATATAGCTGGAAATTATTTCCAAGGGTATTCATGTGGCTCACAGATTATGAGTGGGTATGAGCCAGACATACGAAGAGGGACAATACGTCTGTATGTTTTGACAAAGCAGGTATTTAGATAGAGGGAAGAAATAAGGGATTGCTTACAGATTAGAGTTTTGCCTTTGAAGTGACTGAGGACTCTCTGATAAAGCAGTAAGAGGTTTCTAACAGTTCTGAGACATTAGAGGTGTGATAATGAAGAAATTCATTCTTATCTATGAAACTGACCTATAATAATTTTAAGAGGAATTACTGGAACAAACTAGGCAGATCATATTCCAAGTATTATTGCTAGAGCTAAGTGAGGAATTGATTCAATTGTTCACACGTTAAAATGTGAATCTGAATTGCTTCTAGGGCGATGGAAAGATAAATGAAAATAAAGATCTATGAATTTGGTGGGTAGAAAAATGATTTCCTCATTGATAGATAAATTGTATAGGGCCTGGTAACTACATCACTTTAAGGAGGAAGTCTTGAGAAGCTTTTAAGGACAAATATATAAAATCTGGCTAATTTACTTCATGTATAAATTTTAGGCTGATAAAATTTTAAATGAATATCTAGCAGAAAAATTTTGGTCTTCATGGGACTATGGCTTTTACTTTAAATAACCAATCTCCTTTCTGTTGAATGTATGAGTTATGGTTAAGCATACATTCCTTAGATTAATAATTACTTCCAATTTGGAACTATTAGTCCTGGACACTAATGGTGGTACAAACCAGCATAGGTACTTCCTTCATCATTAAAATGTATTAGGCTATAAGAAGATAAAATAGATCATACAACACTCATTATCAGTGTTGTTGGTGTCATCAATCACTGGTTTCTCAATATAACAAAGTTGATTTAAGTGTCACTCAATACCAATGACTGCACATACTCCATTACTGCACAGTATTGCCTGTAATTGCCTTTTATTCTTTCATAAAACATCAACTGCACCGACTAAAATTGTAATGTGAGAGCCTTAATTTGGTTTCTGAATTAATTCTATTGGAAGTATTTAGAACAATCTCGTTTATTCCAAAGAAGGAAAATGGCAATTAAAATTCTACATTGAATATCGGAATGTCACTGAGGCCAAGTAGCATTCTACCCTTTTTGCAAAAGCTGTGTGCTATTTTTTGTTCTTTACTCTCAACTGTAAGCCTTGCTTTTATTCCCACAGTGATGGCATTACTCCAATTACTGGCAAGTAAATGGATTCTGCTTTATAATTACATAAGTTTGTGAAACTGGGACACTAGTAATCCTTCAACTAAGAAAGAAATATGGAACTGACATTTTGAGTTGAAAAATAGGTCTTGATATTGTACAAAAGAGTAAAGAATTGCAGACAAAAAAACATATGCAGCTTGCTAATGGGTGAAGTGGTGGTTATTATGAAGGTAATGCCTGCACTCTTCAACTACCACTACCACTGCACAGAGTTGATTCTCACGAGGTGAGAAGATGTCTTCAGAGTCTTTGAGAATAAACCATATGCAGCCAACAAAGTAGCTTAGTGTTGAGAAAGCCACTGAATGCAAAATAAGCCTCAAATTAAGACAAGCCAAATCTTAAAAGGCAGAGATAAGGGAGATAAGGGGAAAATGTGAAGTCTGTATGGGAGGAATGAGGAATATGATCTGAGAAAATGCTTCTGGTGTATGAAGCTTCTATAAGTGTGTAATTCAATTTTCCCATTACAAAACCAGTGAAGTTACCAAAATATATTTTATTATAATATAATCAAGGAGAACTTTATTTTTTATAAATATCAAAATGGTTAAGTAGTTTTCCAGTTCCAGTACACATAATTTTAGTATCAACAGTTCCTAACTGTCTTATGTAACTCCCACTTAGTTGTCCTTTGTTCAGCATATTTGAATAGTAATTGATTACTAATTATTGTAATCAATTTTTTTTACTTAAAAATGCCTTATGACTTAACTTTGAATTTGAAGAAAGCAAATAAACACACACACACACACACAAAACACACACACACATAGTTACTGTGTTTTCCCTTAAGCAATAATCTCAGTTCATCCTATTGATAGGTTGTATTGATGTTGTTTGATTATCTGGGTTTCTCCATTATACAGGAAGAAATACGTGAATTATTTCCTCAAAGATTTTGATTACTGAATAATATTTTGGAAGTCAAAGCCATTACTTTCTATTCTTAGTAATGTAAATATGCAAATATGTTATATTAGAATTATCTAGTTGACTTGTTTAAATCACAAACAGAAAAAATATATAATAAACTATATAGTATGAGCTTTTTTACTCTATTAGTTATTAAACATAACTAGGAGAATTTGAAGGTTCATAACACACGGAAATAATATGTATTTGAGGAAATGAAAATTCTGGTTGTTAGGTTTAAATATGTAGGTTTTGCAGTAGTTCATGTGATAAGACAATGCAAGGATTTTCATAGGAAAAATGATTGAGTTAAGAGGGCTTTAAACTTATCAGTGAAGTAATCCACTGATATGGATTAACTGGGTTGTAAGTATAGGCAAGTAGCATATTGCTGTAGGTGGTAGATCACTGGGCATGTGTCTTTGGTGTTTATATTTTGTCACTCTCTCAAAGCAGAGTTCTCTTTATGCTTCCTATTGCCATGTCCTGACCTGCTTTCCTTGGCTACACTCTTTCTCAATAATGTTCTTCATCACTTCCAATCCAGAGTTATGGACTCAGCCATCTATCAACTAAAAGCTCTGAAACTGTAAGCCCCAACCAAACTTTCCCTCCTCTATGTTCTTATCAGGTATTTTGGTCATACTGATGAAAAAAATAAATAAACACTGTTTATCTAGCTTGATCATTTTATATATAAAATATATCTATAACACTATATTAGTAGGTCACATGATGACATAACTATGGAAAAATCTAGAACAAGGAAATGGACAAAAGAATATTTTATGTAGAGTGGTCAGCAAAGTTCTCCATAATAAGAAGAGCTTCCACTGAGCTATGCCAGAAATCATCCATGAGGGTATCCAGTGAAAGATGTTTTAGGCAAAGAGCAGACAATCTGAGTCAAAACTGATCTGACAGCTTCAAAGAGGTGAGTGCAACAGCATCGGATTTTCCAAGGAGAGTGGAAAACAGATGACAGAATAGCGATTCTTGGTAGGAATTTGCATTTATCATCTAGTGGACTTCTTTGTTCTTATAAAAAATGTGTTTTTCTCTAACTGACCTATGTACACACTGACAGGTTTTGTAAAAACCAATGACATGATCTGATGGGTTTGAAAAAATCACATTAGTCCTTGTGTTGAGAATAAACCACAGAGAAGAAGGTAAACGTGATAAATCAACTGGTAGGCTATCAAAAAAGTCCAAGTGACTGATGATACCTAAGACCAGGTTGTACAGGAAAGAGGGACATTTTCCATACATTTTTTGAAGGTAAATGTGATGGTGTTTGTTGATAGTCAGAAATGTATGTGACTGACCCCCAAAAAATGATTCTTAGACTGTGGCTTGATCTGACATTTACTGAATTGGGAATATTGCAGGGGATTTGTGGGTAGATAGGATTTTTATCTTGGCAGTGTTGCATATGAGATAAATGTTAGTGTGGATATTAAGAACACATCTATTAATAGAAGTTTTAACTTTAATGAAGAAATTAATATACAGACAACATTTTGTGCCATAAGTTATAAATAACTATCATAGGAAGTTTTGATAAAGAAAACTTGGAATGTTCAGACCTAATCATCAACAAGGAGTTCAGAACCTTAGAACAGCTAATGAAATGTAAAATAACTAAGTCATGAAGTTATGATGGAGTATAAGTAAAAGAAGAAAATCATTCCCAAACCAGAAGTATTTTAGTTACATCAGGAAGATTTAATAGCAGCCATTAGAAAGGTCAGTTTGAAGGTAAGGTTAACCTTGAACAAAATCTGTTTTGGTAACATGGATTTAAATGGATTTGGGAAAAAAAATGAATACAAATGAAATATTCTTATTTTAAAGTCTTTTATTGAAGAAAATGCACACAAATGAGAAAATGTTTGGAATTTTGTCCTTGTATAAAAACTAACTGGAATCTACTGCACATGTAGAAATGGTGGCCTTAATTATCATTTATCATTAAAAATTATCAGCCCGAAGTCAAGTTCAGTGCTGGAGACAGGGGTACACAGTCAAATAGTGTTAGTGTCCCAACCCCCTTTTCCTTCCCACTTCCCAACACAAGCAGCCAGGAAAGAATACTCCAGCTTTCTTACCACCAGGTAAAAATGAAGGAAAACCAAACTACTCAAAAGAATAGTAATCAAGACCCACATGTATGGGCACAGAGGTTCCAATCAGTTTCAAATCAACCTCATACTTAAATATACATGTATATATACATATGTGTATATGCATATACAATAAATTAAAAATGTGTGTAAAAAAAAAAAAATTATCAGCCCAACAGAAGATAAAAAACCAGGTGCAAGAAAACCAGAAAATGGGGTCAGAACATGTGGACAATCACTCTTAAATTTTCCTTTCTTGTCCAATAAGAAGTAGCAAACTATAAATAAAGAAGAAAGAGAAGATGTGCCAAATTTCAGGAATGAAAAAATGGGAAAAATAGTTGATTGGAGAATGGCTTAGTAAGCAGAATCAAGATAGCAAAGAGTGGAAATAGTAAACCAATTGTGCTTAGGAGTAACATATTTAAATATTAACACAAAACTTTAAACAATGCATGTAAAGATCAAAAATAAAGAAAAATAGAAGTACCAAAAGCTTAGAATTAAGTTTATAAAATATAAAGATAGTTTTGGCTTTTGTAAAAAAGTGTATTTTTGAAAATAATGTTTACATTTTTAAATGTATATAATTTTATACACTTATGGACACCATAACAATTTCCTGAATAGCAGAAAACCATTACAATTTTAATTCCTGAAAAAATGATTGTAATACTAATGTACAATTTATATTTGTGTTATTGATATAAACAAGTTTTTTATGTTTGTCATCTATAATTACATATTTACAAAGGTTTTAAAATATTATCCCAACAGCTATTTTATTTAAGAATCCTCTGTAGAACTTAGAAAATTAGAACAGTGAAATATAGATTTTTAAATACACACGTCACACATACAAACATAAAGAAAGAGAATGCAAGAAGAAAAGATTATCTAAACTCAAACTACATGCAGAATAATTTGAAGTTAGTAAATTATTCTGCATATAGTTATTAATTTTTAGTAAAGTCATTTCTATCAAGTTTCTATGACCTGCATTTCACTGAATGCATGAATTATTCTAAAAGGCTTTACTAAGGTGAAAATACTAATACATGATCAGAGGGTCTTAAAACCAGAAAATCATGGTAAGGTCTTTATAAATGGGAATTATACTTGGATATACATATTCATGGGTTCTGCTTCAGTGGACTCAACCAGTTATTGTTTATTGATATTTGGGGAAAAATGACATCTGTACTGAACATGTACCGATTGAACATGAACATTGGTTTTTGGAATGAATCTTCAAATAATATTGTATAATAACTATTTACAAAGCATTTTGTGCTGCATTAGGTTTTGTAAGTAATCTAGAAATTATTAAAGTACACAAGAGGTTTATATAGGCTATTTGCAGCATTAGGTTTTGTAAGTAATCTAGAAATTATTAAAGTACACAAGAGGTTTATATAGGCTATTTGCAAATAGTACATCATTGTACTAAGGGACTTCTTTGAAAATTTTGCTTTTAGTTGGGTCCTGGAACCAATCTCTCATGAATATTAAAGGAAGACCATACTAGGAATTACCTAGAGCTATAAAAACAATAATGGCTAGCCTTAGCCTCTGATTGTATGAACAAAATTAAAATCAATGAATACATTTTTTCTTGGATTTATTGAAGAAATCTTTGATGGAAATACTTTCAGCATGGCTTCTTAAAAATAAGTACTTGCATAAATAAATAAATATAAAAACGAAAGAACATAAAATAACTACTTGCCTCTAATAAATTCATTTATCATTTAATTGAGACTTTTGCTTCACTTTACACTCACTGAACAACAGAATGTGTTAGTCTCTGAGCTTGGATAGGAAGGAAATCTAGGGGCTTAGCCTATTAATTTATGGTTGATTTATTGAATTATAGATGTCTAAGAATTTGAAAATATTTATAAATAAAGAGCTATCCAGAAAGTAGCATATGCAAGCATCCTGTAACATGGAGGGGCATGACTATGGAATGGAAAATCTGTAGTCTCTAAAGAGAACAGATAAAGAGCTGCATGAAGGGAGGTGATATGAGAGATAGGCTGGTAATTTCTTTTAAAGGAAATAGTCTTTATAGCAAACAGCAATGATTATTATTTAAGTGTTAAGTCTGGGAATTGATTAATTCATTATAAATAGTGGAAGGCTGCACAAGAGGAAGAGAATTTTAGCTTTAAATTAGGTGGCAGATACTAGTCTTTTGCAACAAATTGGTGATAGTGAAAGGTATGGAGAGATTATTATAATGTCAAAATGGTATTATTATAATATTATAATAATTTTATTATAATAATAATGAAAATTTCATTCTGAGGAAATAATGAGAGAATGAAAAACATTGCAAAAGTCAAGAATAGTATCTGATAAGAGCTTTTATGGTGAACCTAATAACAGAAAGTTTATATCAGAAATATTATTTCTATACAATTAGGGACTCACATCTCATTAATGAGAAATACTATTTGTTTTTCTTTGGTTAGCAGCATTTCTAAATATTGCTGATAATACATTGGTATGTATTATGTTATCTGTGTAATTCCATGAGTATTAATACACATGCATATGATCAGAAATGAAACTGCAGTGCATTTTCTACCAGGGACCGTCTACATTTGAAATTTCAACTATTCTTTCTTGAAACAAAGCCAGATCATTACCTTTAATTTCTAATTACATGATCCAATGAATTCTGTTTGTGAATGCTCATTTGCCTTGCCTTTATTTTGTTGTTATAACATTTCATTGATAAAAAGTACATGCAATAAAATGGATTTACTTTCATATGAAGCTCAATAAATTTTGTCATGTGGAATATCACCTAAATTAATATGATTTACATAATCTAGGTCCAGTCAAACACCTGCCACTAAATACACAGAGGTAACCTGACTTAATTTTATTACCAAAGACTGATCATTCCTGAACACCATAAGTTGAAAAATTTAGAGTATATATTATTTTACATTTGACTTTTTATGATGTTTCTGAGATTAATTAATGATGTTCAATATATCAACAGTCTGTTACCTTTTATTGATGAGTAGTATTCCAGTACATAAATATACCCCAATTGATTAGTTCTTCATTCTCCTATTTACTTCTGTTTGACTAGTATTTATACAGCTGCTCTGAATGTTCTTGTGCACGTCTTTATTATGGACAAATTTATAACTTCAGGAATTTATTTCTGGGCCATTAATGGTCATACATTTAAAGGTATTAGAAACTAACATAATGGTATTAAAACTGACATTTTTCCAAAATGCTTTGTGCCTATCAGTGTAAGTTTAATTCTAACAAATAAACATCTATGAGGCGTTATCAGTTAGACACATGAAAACTTGAAACTGGCAGAAATAGGGTGTAGTATAGAGCATTCAGGATTCTTTCCTCTCTGGTGATGCAGTCAGCACTTATGCCATGTGGTAGAAAGCTGTCTTGTTCAGCTGACACCTTGTCTAGGATCAGGTTGTATGTCTGAGCATAGGCTCTGCTAAAACTGGAAGAAAGATTATGGGACATTGAAGTAGGCTGGTCACATTACTCATATTCAGAAATGTGCTGACCCAGGTTTGTTGTCTAAAATCAAGGCATAAAGATCTTACAATTTTATTAAGACAGAGCCTTGATCTCTGAATTGTATTCAGACAGTTTCTTCTTGCAGAAGTACTCACATTGAATTATCTTTTTCTTAGAAAAAATGGTAGTCTAAGAATGTAAAATACAGTGTTATATAAACACAATGATACATCAATAAATACTGGGAAAATAATGTTGGAAATTATAAGAAGTGAGAAGAGTGAATGAAACTTGTTTTCTGGAATGTCTCCTGCTTCCTTGGTTTGCCTGACAAAGATAAGATTTTTGCTTCCCTTAGATTAATATTTTAAAGTGATTGAACAAATATTGACATCAACTATGTGTCTAAATGATGGTAAATGCTGATAATAAATGGAAATATGATTCTCAGTTTCACATTTCTGACAATCCAGTGAAAGGGTAGGGAGAACAAGTAGGCAAAGTATAATTCTGTGATTGTGTATCTCTAGGAGGTGGAGGGTGGTACACACACATGGATGCCAAGGCTGCTCAGTAGGGATGTAGTAAATATTTCAATTGGTAGAGGAAATTCTATGAAAGCTATATAAATCCTGAGAAATAATTTATGCTCTTTTTTGTTTGCTTACCATTAGAAGAATGAATTTGGTTTGTATTATTTTGATTTTTACTTGACATGCTTTCCTTTGCCAAAAGACTCAATAATAACTATTTCCATCTTGCAATCATATTTTAAAAATTTCTTAATGTTAACATGTCAAATGATGCAAGTGAATTTTTATACATGAATAAGATAAAAATTAAGTTGCAAGTAAGATGTTGTCATATTATTCTTAAGCATCTAGAAGTCTACCGCAGTGCTTATATATAGCAAGACCTCAAACTGTCTTTATATAAAAGAATTAACCTTAATATACAGTTGTTTTTATGATTTGGATCTGGAATTTCCTGAAAAGCTCATGTGTTGAAAGCATAGACCTCAATATGGCAAGGTTCAGAGGTGGGTTTTTAAGAAATGAATTGATTGTGAGGGCTATAACCACATCAAATGATTAATCCATTTGAGAACTATTAATTAATTAATTATTATCATGACTGGGTGATAAATGTAGGCAGTTGGGGCATGGCTGAATCACTGGGGCTGATTCCTTGGTGACTTTATCTATCTCTGTCAGCTTATTCTCTTCCCTTCCATTGCATTCCATACCATTCCCTTTTCTTCCCCCTCCCTCCCGCCCCCCCTCACTGTTATGAGCTGAGTAGCTTTCTTCTACTATGCCTTTTCCACCATGATGTTTTGTTTCCCTTTCGGCCCAGAGCAGTGGAGCTGACTATGGACTGAAACTCAGAAACTGTGAGCCAAAATGAAGTTTTCCCTCTCTAACTTGTAGATGTCAATAGTTTTGTCAAAGTGACAAAAAGTGATTAACACAGATTTGATACTCAGCACTAAGCACAATTGTATTCATTGCCAGGATTTTGTAGTAGGCTCATTACATGGAGTTTGGCAATCAGCAAGAGGGACCTGGGACTTTTAACCCCACCCTTTGGCCTGTCCATTGTGTAATATATAATTAATCAGTGGCAATAATATCCTGATGAAAGCATGATCTTTACTTTTGAGACTTGAAGAACTGAAAGTCATTTCATGGCTAGGTGATAGGAATCAGACACATATCATTCAGACCATCTCCTCTAAGAAGGCACCTATCAGTTTCAGAACCCCATAGCTATCTGCATAAAATAACTCCAAATTAGCTTTATGGAAAAAAAATGTGTTTTGACAAGCATACTCCTTTATTCTTGTTGAACTGGCTTTTTGGACAAAATTGCTGTCGTTGCCCTAACATCTTTTCTCTTGACTTAACTGGCATGTCATGGGGTGAGCAGCTGGATTTTGTACTAACAGAAAACTTGGTGAGTCAGCTAAGAGGATTGTTGCTTGAAATGAGCCAGCCCCAAGGGAGGGGGGAGACCCATGGAATATCTCCAGCAGCTACCAGAACACTTGCTCTAGGGAGTTTCCATTTCCTGCCTTAATCAAGGCACAGTCTGCCCTAATATCTTCTGTGGACATAAGGAATTGATATTTGAAAGAGCTGACAGGATCTTGTGTTGGTGAGTTTGCTCTGCTGTACACAGAGAGGACTTCCTTTCTCACCTTCTGTATATGGTTTGGGCTTTTGCCATTTGATGGTTGATATGAATTATTTGTTGGATCTTGCACCCAGTTCTGTATTTGTGATGTCTTTGGGTTGTGTGTTTGTGTACAAAAAATATACATGGGAAGATCAACATATATCCAAATTGATGGTGCGAGGATAAAGGAGTAAAAAAAAAAAGCTATAAAAAGAAGGAATGGCAGAAATAGTCTGAAACAGAGAAAACTAATGTGCAGATTGAAAGAGAGAAAGACAATGGAAAGAAAACTGCCCCATACTAAAAAAAGGAGAGAAGAGACAGAGAGTTAGTGAGAGAGGGGGGAAAATGACAAAACTCCTTAAGGAATTGTATTTAAATTGGCTTACAGATAAGTGAGAATTTAATTTTGTAAGTAAATAAAAACTAAAATTGTTTCAAGGATTGTCAACATACATGTTGCCTGGTTTTCTTGTCAGTCACTAATACATATATTTCTGTTAGTTGCTTAAGTTATCACAGGAAGATATGTTAATTTGAGTATAATGAAGTATTCATGACTTTCTATTTTTTAATTACAATGACTTGGAGTTTTTTTCCATTGACACAGAAATAAGTTAAAATGATGATTATTAAAAGTATTTGCAAAATCATCAAGCTTACAATACTTCTAAATTTTATAAAAAAAATTCTTTTCATAATTTGAACATTTGAATTTTGCATGAAAAGATATTTTAAGCTGGGCGTGGTGTTGCATGCCTGTAATCCCAGGATCTTGGAAGGCTGAGGCAGGAGGATCACCAGTTCAAAGCCAGAATCAGCAATGGCGAGGCATTAAACAACTCAGTGAGACCCTGTCTCTAAATAAAATACAAAATACAAAATAGAACTGGGGTTGTGGTCCAGTGGTTGAATGCCCCTAAATTCAATCCCCAGTACCAATATATATATATATATATATATATATATATATATATATATATATATATATATATATATATATATTTTTTTTTTTTCTCATTTTGTTATCAAATTTTAGTCCTTGTGTGAAAGTCATTAAAGAAAACTTAATTTTTTTTTTGTTTGGGGGATTGAACCCAGTGGCAATTAACCACTGAGCCACATTCCCTGTCCTTTTTATGTTTTATTTAGAGAGAGGGTCTCGTGGAGTTCCTTAGGGCTTAAATTGCTTAGGTTTGAACTTGAGATCCTCCTGCCTCAGCCTCCTGAGCCACTGGGATTACAGGTGGCTAAATTATTATAGTAAATTTGAGATTCTGTATATCTGTATACACATTAGTCAGATGTGTGTATACATCAGAACGCTAGGTGTGGTGTTTCTGAGGTTAGTCTAATGTTCTGCTCAAGTCTGTAGAGTTAAAAAGTATGTACGTTTAATATTTGCAAGGTAAGTGCTCTCTCTCTTTTATACAATATGCATTTCATCTGGGACCTAAACATATAAAATGGTCAGTGACACATCTGAAATGTTTGCCCTTTGAATTTGTTACTCTGTGGGTGGCTAAAATATCCTGCTGTAGGAGTCCTGCCGTTTGAAACTTGTTGTGCATCTGTTTGCTTTGACAGACAAGGCATTTTAATATTATGGTATAAATGACTTGTATTTTGTATTTTTGTATTTTAACTTGTGTTGACTTGTCAAGAAGCAAAGTAACTCAAATATAGTTTTCCTACTGAATTCTGGATCCATCAATTGTGAATTTTTGAAAAATAAAAACCAAAATGGTATGTATAAATCTACCCGTGTAACTTTAGTACTAGTTATTGCTGATTATTTTGTCAGTTCAATGAATGAATGTCTTATTAGTGTAACTTAAAAGTGGAGTTCGGTTAACCATAGCTTGAGAACCATTCCATCTAATCCTCTTTATTGCTCAAATGAGGCTAGATGGGCTTCAAAACTGATTCCTACTCATCTATCATTTCCCCTCCATGTGACATCATATCAGATCAAGAACTAGGACAGTCCCACCCTGGCAATGAGGGACAATGAAAATCAAACCACAGGATGGTTGATGAGTGATGCATTCAGAGAAAATTATTCATAGACAAAGCATGTGTGTGTGTTACTGGGGGAGAGGTATCAACATCAAAATGAAATAGTTTTTCTCAGCCCTACTAAAAATGAATTAATCCATGTGATGATAAAGGGAGGCTTCTTATGCATGACTGCCTGACCCTGGAAGACAAGAGCCCTCCATTTATGACAGTTTATATTTGTGTGGTTTTAATATTATCATTATAATGCAGCACAACTGTTGTCTTGGAGTAAAGAAAAAAATACTATGGAATTATTATTTTTTTAAAGAGAGAGAGAGAGAGAGAGAGAGAGAGAGAGAGAGAGAGAGAGAATTTTTTAACATTTATTTTTTAGTTTTTTGGCGGGCACAACATGTTTGTTTGTATGTGGTGCTGAGGATCGAACCCGGGTCGCACACATGCCAGGTGAGCGTGCTACTGCTTGAGCCACATCCACAGCCCCTATGGAATTATTTTTAAACAGTGGGTTTTGAATTCAGATTTTATAAGGAGTCACCAGTCACGGACCCAATTTCTTCTGGGAGTCAACAAAACCAGAACCCATAACCTGTCAGGTCAACTACTTCATCTGAAGGTGTGCTATATGGGCAGCACAAGACCTAGAAAGAACAAGCTTTAATCACTAGACAACAATTCCAGAGCTTCCAAGGCAGTGTTTGCCTCTAGCTTGTCCATTGTGTGACAAGGTGACAAGAAGAACCCAAGAAAATAATGATTTTTGTTGTTGAGATTTCCAGAAAAGAAGAGCATGTCATGACTAGACCATAAGATCAGAGGTACATCATCGGTCCCACCTGCTCTGAGATGGTGTCCAGCCATCTGGGAATCCCACAGTTCCCTGTATAAATAATTGCTCAGTCAACTTCCCAGCAAAAAGGCTTTGTGACAAGTGTTCTAACTTCTCACTGAGCCAGCTTTTCAAATAAACCCATCATCTTTGTCTCTTGACTTAACTGGTCTGACATAGGAGGAGCAGCTGGACTTAGTACCACTGATAGATTTGCTACTAGCATCTAACAAGCAGAGGCCAGAGGTGTTAGCATTCTTCAATGCAAAGGGCAACAAGAAAATCTCTCCAGACTCTGCTTTCAATAGTGCCAGAGAAATACACTGTCAAAACATTATCTGATTTTGAAATATACAATCTTACTGGGTATGCTTTGTATTGATGTCTTTTGTCTGCAAATTCATTCCACCTGAAATTATTTATCAAGACTTCCTTACTATGAAGCATTTTAAGTAGCTCACATTATGTTTAAAATGGTAGGTGACTTTTGAGAATAATCTACACTGTTAATTGGATTTCTTTGACCAGCCTGTATTTTAATCATCTGCACATTCAATAACTGAATCAAAGGTTTGACAATTATATGTCATGGAAAGGTGCTTCTAATTCCAGGTGACAACTTGGAAATAGTTTTATGTGCTATTTTTCTCTCATGTTGATATATTTTTATCTTGGATCATTATTTTCTGCAGCCTAAAGACATTTTGGCTTTTTCATGCATCCATAATGAAGACAATTAAAATACTTTGTATATATTATATGGACAGGATCTCTTCTTAATTGTTTATTGTTTGCTTTCAGAGTGATCAGTTATATTAAATGAGGCCTGAAGTTAAAGAGCAGCTTGATGTTCTGTTTTTAATTTATCATTTCAGGTGATACTGACTGCTATTAAGGGTTCAAAAGGGAGCTAGAAAACTAGTGATATTCAGCAAGCATTGCACATCACTGAAATATTTCCAGTAGCTAAAATTTTCAAAGCTAAAAGAGTCTTCTCTTCCTCTAAGAAACCCTCCAATGAATCTAAGATGATCACATAAATTTCTATTTTTCTTAAATGAATTGATTCTAATATATTTATGATTTAATGTTTCTCAAAGAATGCAACATGCTGGAATGCCTACATGGATTAATCATTTTGTCTAAATTACCAGAATCTTAAAAAAAATATACAACACATATATAAGAAAATAAGGGGCAACTGACACAGAAAGCACTACTGGTACATGTCAAGGACTGTCAGGGAGTATGGCAAATGAAAAAGAAATGACAGTTTAGGCAGGAAGTGAATTGCTGTCAGTTAGTGGCATTTATTTTTCAAGAAAAACAAGCTTTTCAGTTATCTACCTAAAATATTCCTAATCTTATGTGCTGACCATTAATGGCTGAATCAAAAGTGCAAGGTGAAACAGAACACAGCTGCTGTGTATGATTGGCCAGTGGGTTGCCATTTTATTTTTTATTTTTCAACTTTTGTATTAAGAAATATTAGGCGTGATCCTGAATTTGAAAGTCTCTACCTTAGGAATGTACACTGGGATGCTAGGGCCCTGATCATCAGGTGGTGATTTCATAATAGGAAAGACAAATGGAGAAGACCTCAGGCTGCAGCCTCCTCCAACCCCACACTACTGCTTTTTGAAAATAGCAAAGCTGAAATCCTGCACAGTTGAAAGACAAAAGGTCAATGTAAAAAAATCAGTTAATTTTTTTTTACCTTGTACTGAACAATCTGAAAATAAATTTAAGAATTCCATTTACAATGGCATTAAAATGAAACACTTAGCAAGACTTATAACTGTAACTAAAAAAATGAAAAACTTATACTATGAAGTATACAGAAATAATTTGAAACTAAGTAAAGAGAATAACAATAAATTTAAAAAATCACCTACATATGGAATGGAACCCTTAAAATTGTAAAGATAACATTACTTCCAACAGTGACCTACAGAATCAAAATGACATATATCAGAATCCTGATTTCTTTGTAAAAAATGACAAACTGATTCTAAAATTCATATGAAATTTTAAGGAACTCAGAAAGGCCAAAACCATCTTTAAAAAGTGAAAAAAAAATATTCTCAACATTTCTGGATTTCAAAACTTACTATACTTCAATTGCAGGCAAGATAGTGTGGTACAACATAAGTTTTACACCAAAACCCTTAAAATGGACTCCATGCACTAACATCTTTTCAAAAAATATGATATACAAGGGAGTAAAGGGTAATTCTATTTGGGGAAACCCAACAAAGGAAATACTGCACTCTGCTGATTCAGGTCAGCTACCGCGGTTTCCTGTGCACTCCTGGTGGGCCATGATGAGATTGCCACTGTGCTTCTGTCTTTTTCTCTACATAATTCAGCCTATTCATGAGAACAACATCAGAAAAATCCCACTTGAGGATGAGACCTGACCACTGTTACTGCAAATTTTTTAAGGCATCAAACCATAGGAAATTCTGAGTTAAAAGCACAGCTAAAGTAACAACAGACCTAGGCACATGGCAGCCAAATGTCATATGGCATTCTGGATGGGATACTGGCACAAATGTAGGACTTCGGTGAAGAATTATGGATATTTGAATAACATGCAGGATTTAATATTGATAGTGTATCAATATTGGTTTATTGCTTATAACAAATATAAGATATTAACAGTACAAGGACCTAGGTTTGGGATATATAAGTGTCTATGTTACCATCACATGTATTTTTGTAAAATGAATACGATTCTAAAATTTGAAAATAAATTTACCTAGTGAATGTTAAGATAATTATAACCATATTAAAATTAGTACTGTATAAAAAGCATAGTAATAATGATATTAGGTAAATATACACTCTTCATGTATGCAAACACAAATATATTTGATAATTATAACCATATTAAAATTAGTAGTATACAAAAAGTATAGTGATCATGATATTAAGAATACACTCTTCATATATGCAAAATAAATATTATTTGATGAAAATATACTGTTAAACTAACTTAATTTGTATGCATCTTATTAATGTAAATCCATTCTCTGTATTTGGTCTCCTGATAGCTTATGCATGTTTCAATATTAACACTTCACATATGTAATAGAAATTATCCTGTATTTATTTATCTATGTTCCTAGCTGGACTATAGTTCTTTAATAATTTTCATTTGTTCTTATAGGTCTTCTTAAACTTTTATTATAAGAACAATGAATAGTAAGGGCTGGGGTTGTGGCTTAGCAGTAGAGTTCTTACCTAGCATGTGTGAGGCACTAGATTTGATCCTCAGCACCACATATAAATAAAATAAAGTTATTGTGTCCACCTACATCTCTCTCTCTCAATCTCTCTCTCTCTCTCTCTCTCTCTCTCTCTCTCTCTCTCTCTCTATATATATATATATATATATATATATATATATATATATAAAGAATAGTGAATAGTATAGAACTTTGGAACTTTTAAAACACTTCAGTTAATAAGTGCTCAGTGAATTGATGACTGATTTAATACATGAATAAATGAATAAAACACATGTGTGAGTGGAGTACATTTGCATACATATATTATGTGTATTTATGTGTGTTCACACACACATATATATAAGTATTCCGTTTTTGCATAGATATATAAACAGTAAACAATTTAATAACTTTTATTAAGCTACTAAAAAACAGGAAGGGATGAATGCACTGTTTTTATTTACTTTAGCAAAGTTTCAAATCCTATAGAGTATATAAAATAAACCTTTCTTTTTCTTTTTTCTCTTCTTCTCAAATAACTTGTTTCAGATAGCTTTTCCTTATAACCATTAATATCCTAGACATACACTGAATTTTTACTATAAATAATACTCTCTGAAATATACTGTTATCTTTCTAATATTTAAATAAGCTTTAAATGTCAATGGTCTTAAGAATAAAGGTTTGAAGACAAACTGTAGTAATGCAAACTTGTAAAAATGGAGACAGGATGTAACCATATATAAAGTCCTATTTAACAAGGTATGTACATCTTTAGTTTCTTAGCAACTCATAAATAACTTTATAATAGTATCTATCCTGCTGTTTTATAATTGGCAATTTACTTACTTAGCACATGGTTTAGATTTCCATCCCTGAGAGAATATGGATTTTTTCATTCATCAATCAAACTACAAACCTTATAAAAATTTTGGCACAAAGCTGGTATAAACTCAATTGACAGAGGCTTAAATTAATCATTGCTCATTTTCAATACCCAAACATTGTGCATTTTCAAGGTCATGCATAATTTCACATATATTCTCTAATATTACCTCCTAGTTAGATGCATTGAAGCACTCTGCAATCCCAGTGATATGGGAGGCTGAGCAAGGAGGATTTCAAGTTGAAGGCCAGCCTGGGCAATTTAGCAAGACCCTGTCTCAAGATAAAAATAAAAAAGACTGTGGATGTAGCTCAATGATAGAGGATCCTGGGTTCAATTCACAAAATAACAATTTCCTCCTGGATTTCTACACCATACAACATTTTCTCATTATTTCTCTGGGTAGAATATTTTTTTAAAGTCTTAGTTTGTGTTCTCCATCCTTTCTCCACTATCAACAACTTCTCTAAATCTTAATTGGGTTTCAAAGGGTACATTATTGTTTTTTGTTGTCCACTTAATTTTTTTTTGGAAGGGGTGGGTACAGGAAATTGAACCCAGGGATGCTTTACCACTTAGCTACATCCCCAGCCCTTTCATTGTATTATTTTACATTTTGAGACTCAGTCTTCCTCAGCTGCTTAGGGCCTCACAAAATTTCTAGTGGCTAGTCTCAAATTTGCAATCATCCTACTTTAGACTCTGGAATCACTGAGTCACTGGGATTACAGGTGTGCCCCACCATGCAAAAGTCCCAATTGATTTTTAGAAAAATATAGATTTTCTATACAATCTTTCTCAAATTTAGTCGATATTTCAAAATTTACTTGTCTTCATACATTTTATGGCATTTATGTTTAATTATAAACTGTGCAATTGATACATATATGCAATGATCGAATCAGGGTAATTACCATATCCATTGCCTCACACATTTGGCTCTTTTTTGGGGTGACAACATTACAAACCTCCTTGAGCTCTCTTGAAATGTGTAGTATTGTTATTGACAGTCATAGTTATAGTCAGCCTGGTGTGAAACAAAACACCAAGTCTCAACTTCCTGTCTAATTTATTCCTCCTAAATGTAACTTTGTACTAATGGATCAGCAGGTCCCCAATCCCTCCTCACCTTATTCTCCTCATATGATAGTAATCAAGACTCTACTCTCTACTTCTATGAGATTCACATTTTTAGATCCTGCATATGAGTGAGACCATGGAATATATTTTTTTGTAACTGACTATATCTGATTATCTCACTTAATACAGATCCTTCAGGTTCATTTATGCTGTCACAGATGAAAAAAATTTCATTCTTTCTTATTAATGTAAGTAATGTATAAGTAAGTATTGGATAAATACTCAAACACAGTGGCAACAACATACAAATGGGATGATATCAAACTTAAAAAGTTCCTGCATACCAAGGGAAGCATTCCACAGAGTGAAAAGACATCTTACAAAATTAGAGAAAAATATTTACACATTGAATCAGAAATGCAGTTAATATCCATACTATACAAGGAACACAAACAAACCACACAAACAACTCAACAGCTAAAATAAAAAATCCAATTAAAATTATTTAAAAGCCAGGTGTGGTAGTACATACATACTATAATCCTAGGTAGAAGGGTTGCCAGTTAGAGGCCAGCCTTAGCAATTTAGCAATGTCCTAAATAATTTAGCTAGATCCTGTCTCAAGAATAAGAAAATAAAAAGTTATGTGAATGTGCATCAAAGTGCCCTGGGGTTCAATCCCTGATACCCAAATAAATAAGTAAAATAAAATGAAAAAAATAAAATGGACACAAAAATTAAAATATTTAATTGAAATTTTTTTAAAAAAGACATACAAACCACCAAAAGGCATATAAAAAAACTCTCAGCCTCACTATCACTAGGGAAAAACAAGTCAAAACACAGTATAATATCAACTTACAAATAAGAGCAAGTATTGTCAAAGAGAAAAAAAAAAAGGATTCAAGTAAAGTACAGATTTACACACTATTGGTAGGATTTAAAATTAAAAATAGATATTAGAGAAAACATTATAGAGTTTCCTTTAAAAATTAAAATAGGGTGGGGAGTGTAGCTCAGTGGTAGAATTTGTGTTTACCATGTGTGAGGCCCTGAGTTCAATTTCCAGCAAAATATCACTACTACTACTGCTAATAGTTGTACTATATGACTTAGCCATCCCAACAATGGGCATATATTCAAAGGAAAGAGAATCATTTTGTCAGAGATGCATCTAAACTTGATTATCATGGCATTATTCACAATATCCAAGATAGGGAATTAACGTAAGTGTTGAGTTCTCTTCAAAAAATGAATTATATCATTAAATTCATTAATAAATTACACCACTAAATACAAATAAAAACCACAAAAATTGTGGCTGATACATAAATTTATAGTTTTTATTTATTATTTATTTATTTGGTACAAGGGATTTAACCCAGGGGTGTTTAGCAACAGAGCCACATTCCCAGGCCATTTTACTTTTTATATTGTAATTTTGAGGCAGGATCTCATTAGGGCCTCACTAAGATACCTAGGATATCTTTGAACTTTGCCATCCTCCTGACTCAGCCTTCCAAGCCACTGGAATTAGAGGCATGTGACACCATGTAAACACCAAAGTATATCCTGTACCTTTAATTTCTCTATGAATTGGGCTATAGAATAAATTTTCAAAAGCTGATCAATCTTCTGTTTGTAATGCTGGAAAATATAGGTTTACAGTTTTTAAAAGTACCCATTTTGCTGAGAAAAATGTTATCTTGTGGAAGAACTGTAGAGACCACAACATAATAATACAATGCAAATTACCTTAGTAATGTGGAACCTTGGGAAAAATATCACTTGTTAATCTACAATAGCTATGCTGTCATAATTGTATAAACTTGGTGAAAGATTATACTTCCTTAAAACAATGAGATCATCAGCTAGATAGTCACCAATTAGCTAATTTAAGTTCATTAAAAGAAAATAAAACGTGTAATTAGGAAAACATTACTTTAAAATATTAAAGATAATTATAGAATTTAATAATTTGTGTAGAATTATTTCATATACTCTTTAAGTAAAATCATACTTCTACCTTATTCTAAAGGCTTAACAAATTAGGAAATCAGACTTAATATATGTATTTAATACAAAAATAGCAGAATTATGATGTTGTTGATAATTAGGAATTCTAAACATAAGGATATGTCCTTTGTAGAAATGAATTGCTTAAAACAAAATCTTATTTTCTTCTTTTAATTGGAAAATACTTTATTTTAAAGTAATAAATGTAAATTGAAGAGATAATATTTAAATGTGAATTTGATATAAGCTTCTCTGAAATCATATGTGGCCATTAAACTTAAGACTAATAACTTTTAGAAAACACTTTGATAAGTCTCTGCCTTTTCAGTTCTTAAAACTTCAATTCCTAAACAGTCAAATCTAAACATTATTTCTTGGATTATAGTTACCAATAAGAGGCTTTGTTCATCTGAATATTGATGAGGGTTTGAGAAATGAGGTAGAAATTTGGCTTTACTTTGTCTTTTTATGAAATATTAAGAGAAAAAAAAACAGTTTTTATTAAAATAGTCTGCAGATATATTAACTAATAGGTATTTTATATATCATACAGAAAAAAATACCTATGTATTTTGGTTGAATTTTTCTCTATTTAAAATGGTGCAGAATATCATAATTGGAAAATTACATCTCTTATTCATATATTCAAGATATATTTGAGTGTGTTCTGTTTAATGAATATATTAAAACTAGACATATACCAGTGGTCACATTGACAAGATTTCTCTCTGGTAGTGTTCAGGGCATAATGTGGATTAATTAACTCAAAATCAAAGGCAAGTCTGTGTGAAGAAGTATGAGAGTTTTCTAACTTTGTGTAATTTCTCTGATATGCTTCCCCTACTTTTCAAAATTGCTTTTGCTTTTATGAAATCAGCTAAGACGTTTTCTCTTAAGTTCTACTGAAGGAAATTAAATAAAACACATTACATACATTTTAGAATAATATGTAAAATACACATTTTAAAAATTCCAATATTTTCAAACTACATTGTATGCCATTTTTATAATTAAAAATGTGCATGTCTGGTCATAGTTGCAAATAAAATCCTGCTGTAATGTCAACTTAATTTGCCATAGGGAAAGCTTATAAAGTGATCTAATATAATGATATCATATACTTCTGAAATAACATTCTAATTTTAGTTATGATCCATGTTAAGTCATTTTCATCAATCTCATTTTTCTGATAAAAGTCAGAAAATAATCTTCTGTGTGAAGGCAACTAATCATTGGATGCAGTGGGTAAAAAGCATGACTTTGTCAATCACTTGCAGAATGAGGATGTTTGCCAATGCAAATGTAGAATAATTTGAGTGAGCAAATTAAGACAAGAGACAATAATTGGTTCTTTTAAAATCTGAATACATTTTTATCTATAAAAGGTCATCTTTGTCTTCAAATATTAATTTATAGTTAGATAGTCTTAAAATTTGATTTTGTTCAGAGCTCTTTTTAAAGAGATAGGGCCAATATAACAGCATCATTTTATAATTATTTTCCCTATATTCAAGTATTTTTTAGCTGAGATTGTGTAGCATCTTACAGAGATTAGGTGAAGAAAAATTCAAAATACTCATTTTAATCTATAAATGAAAAATGAGAACAAGAGGGCAACAAAGTCAAATGACAATTGAAACACAAATTTATAAGATTTGTATTTGGGTAGACTTCCTTTTATTTAAAATTATTATGTTTTCTATAAGGAAAGGAAATTGAAATATTGTGCTTTGGGAACATAGCTGAGGTTTAACATGGTAGTTGGAGGGTTTTTTTTTTTAATAACTTTATTTTCCTTATTTATTTATTTTTATGTGGTGCTGAGGATCAAACCCAGGGCGTTGCACATGCCAGGGGAATGCTCTACCACTGAGCCATAACTCCAGCCCCTGGAGGTTTTGGTATAAAAGAAAGAATGTTAGGCTCCTATTTGAAAAACAGAGCTACAAGACATTCTAAATTGGTATCCATGGTAAACAGGCATACAGTCTGCCTTTGTTCAGAAAACCATGAAATCAAAAGTAGACCCCACAGAACATGATCCTATTTTGTGTCAGTTAAAGCAAAACTAAACTAAACAAAAAATCTGTCACTGTCTTTGGAGAAAATTTCTAAGTCTTATATTGTTCTGATATGTATAATATTTCTGAATCACTGCTCTGTTCACATATCAAAATGTTGAAATATGGAACTATTTATGGGGTATCACACAAAGGCAATTTTAGTAGAAGAAAAAAAAAACTTCATTTAGTCCCAGAAGAAATAGACAAGTTTAGTGAATTATTCACCTATAACAAAAATCTATTGGATTAGTACAACCGAGATTTGTAGAATATGTGTGTTCACACACAAACACACACACACACACACACACACAAACACATATATATTTTCTATCTGCTGGATAGTAGTTTAATATTGTCTATAAGATTAAATGGCTTCAAAAAATTAAATGGCTTATTTATATTTAAATAAATATCTATTACTCCATTTTTTTTCTGTTTCTGTTATGCAGATGAATTTCCATATTGGCTAGTTTTCCTAAAGTCAAACTCAACTGTGTAATTCAATCTGTCTCTCATGTATGAGTTTCTTTCTCCATTACTTTTAAACTGTGGGTAATAGGACAGAAATGTATTGGGTACATAATTAAAAATCACTCAGAGAAGGTAAAATATAGATTCAAGAATATAAGTAGCAACTAACAGTAATATATTTATAAGAGGATATGGTAATTATGGGGAAAAGATATCAGTAAAGGGTATAAATATCAAATAATTCAGGCATTTTTATATGTATTGTTGATATAATGGTCAGGATTTAATGAAGGATGTGTCAGAGGTTAGCGATAAAGAAAAATAAATACATAAAAAATAATTACTAAATGTGGCTTTAAAAAAATGATTAATTTGAGAAGCAAAACTCTCTTAAAGGACTTTCATTTTCAATGATCATTAAGAAGCAGAAAACAGAATTATCTTCCAGTCTGAAAAAACTAGAAAAATGTAAAGTATATAAAGCAATCGTCTTCCAGATAGTAACGAGATAATAAAGCAGGAAACATAGGATAAAATCAGAAGTCATTAAAAAGAAAATAAAAGATGATGAAAACAACAGTTGTTTTTTTGAGGTGGTCAACAAAATTTATAAACAGGCTAAACATAGTGCTCACAAAAGAAATGAATTATAGATGGTTGTGATGGGAAGGAAAGAGAGCTCAGCATTATGGGTAGCACTGATGAAAAATTATAAAGAAATATTTTGACTAACAGTAAGCTGTTAAATCACAGTCAGAGTTTTAATGATTGTAAACTAAATAACCAGATGTGAACACACTTTATAAAGATTACAAACAATATGAGCTAAGATAGAAAAGTGGCATAAGACAAGTAGACTATAAAAGGAAAGAGGCATAAGACAAAAAATATCCAATGAAACTTGTCACTATATACAGATATAAGAATTGAAAAATAGAAATTAGGAGAAACTGCAGATTAAACAAAAAAATACTAATAAAGAGATGAATTTTAGAGAAGAAATATATGATAAAATACTGATTAATTAGAATAGATAAATAATTTCTAATGTATCCATTTAAGCAGGATTCCAATAGTAAAACAAAGAGTGGTGATAAAAGGTAATGGAGATGGTTGGGAATGTACGAGTTTGGCCATATGAAATTACTTTGCATTGAGGTAAACTCCGTACATTGCAAATGCAAAATAAAATAAAATAAAATAAAAATTAAAACCTGCACATAAAAATTGTAATGAAAAGAGCACAGAACACCAGAGATAAAGAAAATCTCTTTAAAAGATCTAGATGACCTGAATTATCATTCAGAAAAATTCAGAATGTGAGAAAATTTTTTAGCAAATAAGAAATAAAAGAGGAATCGAGAAAGAAAGCAACAAAAAGAATGAGAGAGATGGCAGAATCTATATTTATAGTAATTATCTCGCTAAAATGTTAGCCTCGGAGTACTGAATTGCAGGAAAAAACAAAAACCTATCAAAAAATAGACATAAAATGCATAAATTCACAGTAGTATATGAGGGAAATGAATGAGATGAAGGACTATCCAAAAGAAGGTAAAGCACAAAAATACATAATATCAAAACAGAGATAGAAGCATGTTCTGCAGAACTTTTGATTCAAGCCATAAATTCATAGAATGATACAGACAATGGAGAGGGCAATAGACACCAGAGAAAATTAAGTCCACACACAGTACATATACAGCAGCCAGAAGACAGTGACATTGCAGATCAGTAAGAAACAATGAAGCAACATAGCAGTTCTACTCCGGGTTATGTCTTAGAGGTACACAAGCATAAATGCACCAGGAATCCTCGAGAGGAAAGTCTAGAAGTACTATAATCTCTATGTGGGTAGAAAAAGTTATCTCTTTCGGGTAGTGGCATAGTTCTGTTACATGAAGCATTGCCTACACTTAAAAATATTACATGAATAACTTCATTTTCACTTAGCAAAGCCACAAAAATATATACGAGCTACTTGTGTTGTAGGATGAATAAAGATATTGCTGTACCTACATGATTTGGAATATCATAATATCAATATAAGTTAACTAGACAAGCAACTATTAACAATTCAAACTACACATTAACCAAAAAAGTCACAAAATTACACATTTAACAATATTTAACTTAAAGAAGTATAAAACACAGTATTGAATAGTATACCCTAGTAATATCAATTAAACTAAATCACTGGTAACAAAAATTCAAAAAAGAGGTAAGGGATTAGAGGAAATTGCAAAGTCAAAAGTAATTTTTTAAGATAAATGGGATGTTCAGACTCTGGATATTTGTTCTTTAAATTGTTTAAATGCATATAAAAGAGATAATAAAAGTGTTATTTTAATATGGAAGATAAAATAGTGGAGCCCATTATATTTTCTTTATATAAACTACATGCACACATTTTTAAAGAAAAGAGATGAATGAATTCTAAGTGTCTCTCCTTGGTTTACTGACTGCTCTTTACCTTTGCATGAGGATCATTAAGGGTTTGTGTAAAATATGAAATTGAGTGATGTCGTGAGCAGTAAATAAAATCATTGCTTTGAACTATGTAAACTCTGGACATTGAGAAGCTGCTTTTGGGAACCCTGAGTTGCACAAGTATCTATGGAAACGTCCAATCACAAGATGACTGCTGTTGATGGGGAGAATTCCTAGCTTGCCTTGGAATTTTCTTGTGCAAAAGCCATGAATTCAAATCCCAGATACCTGGAGATAGAAAAAATGAATGTAAAAATGGATGTAGAAAAAACTGCTGAGCCTTAACCAATCTGTTTTGCTCAACTTCATCCTATTTACCTCAAGACATTTTTCACACCAAAACCCTTTGATGCTCATACCAATACAATAAACACGGGGGTGGGGGGGGGGGGGTGGCTCTCATTCCTTGTTAGAGCCACTGTATCAGAATTGGTTCCCCTACTGAGTCCTGCTTTCACTTCTAATTGAGTCTTTGTTTTTATCACTAAAATTTCTAATTTCTCAGCCCCATTCACAGCCTGCGTTTAGTGACTCATTCATCCACTGCATGGGCCATGGCAGACAGGGTGAATCAATGCAACATTCAGTTTGGAAAATTATTTGCATCTTCTAGAAAAAGTGATAAATCACACATTTTTTTTTTCAATTTCTTCACTCTGAGATGTATGTTTGACATGTGCATACTAAATGCTCAGTGAATATTCTTTGAATCAGAGTCTTAAAATAATGTGATGAAATTTAAATATTCTCTGAAGAAAAGCATCTTATTAACTTTGGTCTTCATATGGGAAGGACTTATGGGTAAAATTTGCCTAAGGTGAAATATTGTATTTTTATAGATAAAGTGTTGAAAAGGTATAAAGTCAATAATACAAAGTAGCACATGTTTCAAATTGCTATATCAATTTGAGTTTATTAGATGGAAAGCAGAACAAACATTCATCTTTATTTTAGGGCAAAAGAGCAAAATATCATTAAATAAATAATTATTGAGTGATCGTTTTGAATGAACACTATTACAAAAACCAACCAGTTTTTTTTAGAATCTACTTTCTCTAGATTGGTTATGCTGATTTATGATGCTGGAAGAAGAAAGGTAAACTAAACATATTTATCTAATATTAATTTTTAATCTCTGATATAAAGTAACAACTCCTCTATTACTTTGTGTAATTTTGTGGTTCATTGAGCCAAACTATTCGAATTTGACAGTTTCTACATAAAACTGTTGCAATTATCCTTTTCAGAAAAAATTTTAAAGCACTGAATTTTAAATATATTGACTTTTTATAAGGTTCACTCTTCACCAGTCTACTAAAATGTCTATTTAGAAGATGGAATATTACACAGATTCAACCAGGAGAACCTGTTGTAATGATTAAAGTAACAGATGTAGAATTACAAGTGATTTCTGTTTCTTTTTTATCTTTCCATGTGGTTTTAAATTATAACATGATACAGGCATTCATTGTATAATAAATTTTATGAATAATATACTACTTTTATTCAATAGTATATAAAATCTAGAAGTAAAAATGATTTAAAGTTTTCAGAATATTTTATTTCAGTCTTATTTCTATATGCATTTTGTTTTTCATTAGAGTGTGTAACTTATTTTTCATTTTTTCAGTGAGTTCATAATTTGAACATATAACAATTAAACATAGATAATAGTAACCCCACCCATCAAACCCAAGCTGCCAGTCTGTAGACACACTGTGTGACCCTTTGCTTTTCACTTCCTGTATTCCCTTTCAATTTTTGATGCTCATGTTGGTCTACTTGAGTAACAGAATAGGAAAAGTGTTTTTCAAATCCTGACTTATAATGATCAATAAATCACTTTACTACCTCATAATATATTATTTTACCTTCAGAAATTCTGATCTGTTTTTTTTTTTTTTTTAATATGGATAAGCATTTGTTAGACAATTGTTCCAGGAATGGACAACAAAGAAAGGTAGAGCATACCCCCACATGATATTTGGGGGTGGTGGGAAAATGGAACTTGTAGGATCAAAATCCTAGTAAGAATTGAATATCAGAGAAGTGAACTGGCATGTTGTAGTTGCTATTTCCTCTTGTGACATTTTGCTAATTTTCAGCTCACTCTGGGCAAAGGGCCATGACAAAATTTCTACTGCTACTAGGCAGGATCATCAGCAGGAAGCACAATTAACTTTCTTGTTTCCAATATTATTTCCCGAAGCTACTAATTTATTACACATTGTCCATCTTCTTAGTATTCATTAGTGATAGCCACTGCATAACATCAATTTTTATTTTCTGTAGTCTCTAGTACCAGTTCTCTCACAGTCTACCATTTACCAATATGCCACAATTCATATTTTGGTTTTTGTTTATTTTTTAACATCACAGTACCACACTTTAAGCAACAGTTTATATTATTAGGATATGGCAAAAATGCATGGCCAGGCAAATAAATCCTGACATATTACCTGAAATTTATTGTTTTAATTTAATGCCAATTCTGATATATTTCTGATGATTTTAGGGCATTTGTGACTGCTTGGATTTTGCTACTTTGTTTTCTCAATATGACTCATCCATTGTCAAAACTACAGAAAATGAACACATTGCAATATTGAGGACAGTTGCTTAAGTACTTCATCATAGATGGAACCGATTATTTCTATTTTTGTATTTTTCATAGCTATTCACATAAAGTTATTAAGAAATATGAGAGACTATATGGATATGCCAGTTCCAGTAAATTTCTCCCCCACAACGAGTTTAAATAGAAATTGAAAAAAAAAAATTGGTTCTAAAGTAAATCTCTTCATTTTATAAATTTAAAAATTTTTAATAACATTCATTAAAGAAATGAGTTGGAACCAATACCTATATAATGAAAACAAAAGATGAGATTAGATTTGTGATATATTACACTGGGAAACTATGTCAGCTGATTCTTTGTAGAAATATACATTTGAAGTTTGTGAGGTCTAATGCTACTGAGACTCTCATTCACTTATTTTACTTTCTTTGTTGTCTAACAATATGTTTCCTGAATATGTTACTAAATACATTGTTTCCCCTGACTCTTTCTAAATTTTTATTGTCTGGCCAATGATAGACACTTTAGTGAACAAGAGATAAAAATGTCATTATTAGCGTTCTGTATGAATTAGAATAGATCCATCTGCCAGCACTAGATCCAGCCCCTCCCATCATCATTATATCATGGGACCAATGTCTGAGAACATAATTAAAATCTTATTATATTAGTATTTCTATATTGAGGTATCTTTGTTATGGTAGCTTAGCCTTTCACCTAGGTAATATACAAGTTCTGAGTGAAATGTTGAAACTGGAGTGGTACTCTAACAAAAAATATACTGTATGCCAATGACTTACTTGGGAATTATATGGAACACAAATAATTGGTGCAATCTGAAAGACTAATGACCCTTTGTCCATTGAAAAATACTTGATATTACTGACATCAGTGATAACTTGAAAGGCCAACTGCAAGCTTATGGGGGTCATAACTGCAAAAAGTAGTAAGAATGTTTTTACAAGCCTAAATGCAGGAAATAGGTTTCTGCTAAAAAAGCAACATCTTACAACCTATAATAAAAGTTTTGTGAGAGTATCAAATTTGAGGATTCTGTATCAGGAAAAAAAAATAACAAGAGATGGCTACAAAAAATAAATCAAGAGTTTTGTTCTTCAGAAACTTTTGAAATGCATTGTGCTATTTTTTACCAATACTGCTTTATTTCTGATTGACACCTGTATGTAAATGTAATAAAGATCAAACAAGGCTGTTGTTTATATGTAATTCAAAGGTTATGGAATATTGCTCTGATTTATTTTTCCCAATATGCATAATGTTTGTAAAAGTTTAGTATATTTATGAATCATCATATAAACATATTAATACTAATTTTAATTACTTATATCTGTAAAGAAATTTCAAATAACATGTAGACAAATACAAGGATAATTCTAGAATAATTGTTTTTATATATCAAATTCATCATTTGTTATTTAATATAAGAACTCCCTTTTATTTGTGAGATAAATTTAGTTTTGCACTACTAATATTTTTTGATGCTAATATTTATTTATTTTTGGTTCTTTGAATAACTTACATTTTAGTAGAATTAAAAGTCTTAAACAAAAGTATAAATATGAGATTAATTAAATACACCATTTTACTTGCATTCACATCTCTAAAACATTTTTTTTTCTTGGGGTTTTATTTTTTTTTTATTTTTTATTGTTGGTTGTTCAAAACATTACATAGTTCTTGATATATCATATTTCACACTTTGATTCAAGTGGGTTATGAACTCCCATTTTTACCCTGTATACAAATTGCAGAATCACATCAGTTACACATCCATTGATTTACATGTTGCCATACTAGTGTCTGTTGTATTCTGCTGCCTTTCCTATCCTCTACTACCCCCCTACCCTCCTCTCCCCTCTTCTCTCTCTACCCCCTCTACTGTCATTCATTTGTCCCCCTTGTATTATTTTCCCCTTTCCCCTCACTTCCTCTTGTATGAAATTTTGTATAACCCTGAGTGTCTCCTTCCATTTCCATGCAATTTCCCTTCTCTCTCCCTTTCCGTCCCACCTCTCATCCCAGTTTAATGTTAATCTTGTTCTCATGCTCTTCGTCCCTACTCTGTTCTTAGTTACACTCCTTATATCAAAGAAGACATTTGGCATTTGTTTTTTAGGGATTGGCTAGCTTCACTTAGCATAATCTGCTCTAATGCCATCCATTTCCCTGCAAATTCTATGATTTTGTCATTTTTTTTAATGCAGAGTAATACTCCATTGTGTATAAATGCCACATTTTTTTATCCATTCATCTACTGAAGGGCATCTAGGTTGGTTCCACAGTCTTGCTATTGTGAATTGTGCTGCTATGAACATCGATGTAGCAGTGTCCCTGTAGCATGCTCTTTTTAGGTCTTTAGGGAATAGACCTAGAAGGGGAATAGCTGGGTCAAATGGTGGTTCCATTCTCAGCTTTCCAAGAAATCTCCATACTGCTTTCCAAATTGGCTGCACCAATTTGCAGTCCCACCAGCAATGTACAAGTGTACCCTTTTCCCCACATCCTCGCCAGCACTTGTTGTTGTTTGACTTCATAATGGCTGCCAATCTTACTGGAGTGAGATGGTATCTTAGGGTGGTTTTGATTTGCATTTCTCTGACTGCTAGAGATGGTGAGCATTTTTTCATGTACTTGTTAATTGATTGTATGTCCCCCTCTGAGAAGTGTCTGTTCAGGTCCTTGGCCCATTTGTTGATTGGGTTATTTGTTATCTTATTGTCTAATTTTTTGAGTTCTTTGTATACTCTAGATATTAGGGCTCTATCTGAAGTGTGAGGAGTAAATATTTGTTCCCAGGATGTTGGCTCCCTATTTATCTTATTGTTTCTTTTGCTGAGAAAAAACTTTTTAGTTTGAGTAAGTCCCATTTGTTGATTCTAGTTATTAACTTTTGTGCTATGGGTGTCCTATTGAGGAATTTGGAGCCCGACCGCACAGTATGTAGATCGTAGCCAACTTTTTCTTCTATCAGACGCCGTGTCTCTGATTTGATATCAAGCTCCTTGATCCATTTTGAATTAACTTTTGTGCATGGCGAGAGAAAGGGATTCAGTTTCATTTTGTTGCATATGGATTTCCAGTTTTCCCAGCACCATTTGTTGAAGATGCTATCCTTCCTCCATTGCATGCTTTTACCCCTTTATCAAATATAAGATAGTTGTAGTTTTGTGGATTGGTTTCTGTGTCCTCTATTCTGTACCATTGATCCACCCGTCTGTTTTGGTACCAGTACCATGCTGTTTTTGTTACTATTGCTCTGTAGTACAGTTTGAAGTCTGGTATCGCTATACCGCCTGATTCACACTTCCTGCTTAGCATTGTTTTAGCTATTCTGGGTCTTTTATTTTTCCATATGAATTTCATGATTGCTTTCTCTATTTCTACAAGAAATGCTGTTGGGATTTTGATTGGCATTGCATTAAACCTATAGAGAACTTTTGGTAATATCATCATTTTTATGATGTTAGTTCTGCCTATCCATGAACAGGGTATATTTTTCCATCTTCTAAGATCTTATTCTATTTCTCTCTTTAGGGTTCTGTAGTTTTCATTGTATAAGTCTTTCACCTCTTTTGTTAGGTTGCTTCCCAAGTATTTTATTTTTTTTTTTTGAGGATATTGTGAATGGAGTCGTTGTCCTCATTTCCATTTCAGAGGATTTGTCGCTGATTACAGGAATGCCTTTGATTTATGCGTGTTGATTGTATATCCTGCCACTTTGCTGAATTCATTTATTAGCTCTAATAGTTTCTTTGTAGACCCTTTTGGGTCTGCTAGGTATAGAATCATGTCAACTGCAAATAGTGATAATTTAAGTTCTTCTTTTCCTATTTTTATGCCTTTAATTTCTTTTGTCTGTCTAATTGCTCTGGCCAGTGTTTCGAGAACTATGTTGAACAGAAGTGGAGAGAGAGGGCATCCCTGTCTTGTTCCAGATTTTAGAGGGAATGCCTTCAATTTTTCTCCATTCAGAATGATGCTAGCCTGAGGCTTAGCATAGATTGCTTTTACAATATCGAGGTATGTTCCTGTTATCCCTAGTTTTTCTAGAGTTTTGAACATAAAGGGATGCTGTACTTTGTCGAATGCTTTTTCCGCATCTATCGAGATGATCATATGGTTCTTATTTTTAAGTCTATTGATGTGGTGAATAACATTTATTGATTTCCATATATTGAACCAGCCTTGCATCCCAGGGATGAATCCTACTTGATCATGGTGCACATTTTTTTTGATATGTTTTTGTATCCGATTTGCCAGAATTTTATTGAGGATTTTTGCATCTAGGTTTATTAGAGATATTGGTCTGTAGTTTTCTTTCTTTGAAGTGTCTTTGTCTGGTTTAGAAATCAGGGTGATGTTGGCCTCGTAGAATGAATTTGGAAGTTCTCCCTCTTTTTCTATTTCCTGAAGTAGCTTGAAAACAATTGGTATTAGTTCCTCTTTAAAGGTTTTGTAAAACTCTGCTGTATACCCATCCGGTCCTGGGCTTTTCTTAGTTGGTAGTCTTTTTATGGTTTCTTCTATTTCCTCAATTTATATTCGTCTGTTTAGGTTTTCTATATCCTCCTGACTCAATCTGGGCAGATCATATGACTTCAGAAATTTATCGATGACTTCACTATCTTCTAATTTATTGGAGTATAAGGATTCAAAATAATTTTTGATTATCTTCTGTATTTCTGAAGTGTCTGCTGTGATATTGCCTTTTTCATCCCGTATGCTAGTAATTTGAGTTCTCTCTCTTCTTCTCTTCATTAGCATGGCTAAGGGTCTGTTGATTTTGTTTATTTTTTCAAAGAACCAACTTTTAGTTTTGTCAATTTTTTCAATTGTTTCTTTTCTTTCAATTTAATTAATTTCAGCTCTGATTTTAATTATTTCTTGCCTTCTACTTCTTTTGCTGTTGTTTTGCTCTTCTTTTTCTAGGATTTTGAGATGAAGTATGAGATCATTTATTTGTTGGTTTTTCCTTTTTTTAAGGAATTAACTCCAAGCAATGAATTTTCCTCTTAGAACTGCTTTCAATGTGTCCCATAGATTCCAATATGTTGTGTCTGTGTTTTCATTTATCTCTAAGAATTTTTTAATTTCCTCCTTGATGTCTTCTATAACCCATTGATCATTCAGTAACCTATTGTTCATTCCCCAAGTGATGTATGCTTTTTCCTTCCTTCTTTTATCGTTGATTTTCAGTTTCATTCCATTATGATCAGATAAGATGCATGGTATTATCTCTACTCCTTTATATTGTCTAAGAGTTGCCCTGTGACATAATATATGATCTATTTTTGAGAAGGATCCATGTGCTGCTGAGAAAAAAGTGTAACTGCTTGATGTTGGGTAATATATTCTATATATGTCAATTAAGTCTAGGTTATTAATTGTGTTATTGAGTTCTATAGTTTCCTTATTCAACTTCTGTTTGGAAGATCTGTCCATTGGTGAGAGAGGTGTGTTGAAGTCTCCCATGATTATTGTATGGTGGTCTATTAGACTCTTGAACTTGAGAAGAGTTTGTTTGATGAACATAGCTGCACCATTGTTAGGGGCATATATATTTATGATTGTTATGTCTTGTTGGTGCATGGTTCCCTTGAGCAGTATGTAGTGTCCCTCTTTATCCCTTTTGATTATCTTTGGCTTGAAATCTATTTTATTTGATATGAGTATGGACACTCCTGCTTGTTTCCAAAGTCCATATGAGTGATATGATTTTTCCCAACCTTTCACCTTCAGCCTATGTATGTCTTTTCCTATCAAATGCGTCTCCTGTAGGCAGCATATTGTTGGGTCTTGTATTGTGATCCATTCTACTAGCCTGTGTCTCTTAATTGGTGAGTTTAAGCCATTAACATTTAGGGTTATTATTGAGATATGGGTTGTTCTTCCAGCCATATTTGTTTATTCATGTTACTAAACATGGTTTGTTTTCCTCTTTGATTATATTTCCCCCCTTTACTGTCCTACCTCCCACTGTTGGTTTTCATTGTTATTTTCCATTTCCTCTTCCTGTAATGTTTTGCCGAGGATGTTTTGAAGAGATGGTTTTCTAGCTGCAAATTCTTTTAACTTTTGTTTATCATGGAAGGTTTTAATTTCATCTTCCATCCTGAAGCTTAATTTCGCTGGATACACAATTCTTGGTTGGAACCCATTTTCTTTCAGTGTTTGAAATATGTTATTCCAGGATCTTCTAGCTTTCAGAGTCCGTGTTGAAAGATCAGCTGTTATCCTGATTGGCTTACCCCTAAATGTAATCTGCTTCCTTTCTCTTGTAGCTTTTAAAATTCTCTCCTTATTCTGTATGTTGGGCATCTTCATTATAATGTGTCTAGGTGTGGATCTCTTATGATTTTGCACATTCGGCGTCCTGTAGGCTTTTAGGATTTGGGATTCTTTCTCATTCTTCAAGTCTGGGAAGTTTTCTCGTATTATTTCATTGAATAGATTGCTCATTCCTTTGGTTTGAAACTCTATCCCTTCCTGTATCCCAATGACTCTTAAATTTGGTCTCTTGATTTTATGCCATATTTCTTGGATGTTCTGCTCATGGTTTCTTAACAGTCTTGCTGAGCTGTCTATGTTCTTTTCAAGTTGAAATACTTTGTCTTCATTGTCTGATGTTCTATCTTCTAAGTGTTCTACTCTGCTGGTCGTATTCTCAATTGAGTTTTTAAGTTGGTTTATTGCTTCCTGCATTTCTAGGATTTCTGTTTGTTTGTTTTTTATAACCTCTATCTCCCTGTATAGTTGATCTTTTGCTTCTTGGATTTGTTTATGTAATATCTTGTTGAAGTGATCTTTCATTGTCTGATTTTGCTGTCTGATGTCTTCCTTGAGACTCCAGATCATCTGAAGCATGTATATCCTGAATTCTTTATCTGACATTCCATCTGCTGCAGATATTACCTGTTCTAACGTTGAGTTGACCTGCATTGCTTGTGGTCCTTTCTTTCCTTGTCTCTTCATACTGTTCGTGTTTCTTTCTGCTTGGTGAAACTGTTGTGCTATTGAATTTTCCCCCTATATATTTATATTGCTCTTGTATAGTTGCAAAGTCTCCCTCCCAGGCGCGGGCGGCGGCTCTGCCCCTCCTGCAATTGGGACAATGTGCCTACCACGCCGGCAGGCCGCTGGGGCTGTTCTGCCGGTCGGTAGCAGGTCCGCCTACCTTGCAGGCACAGGCGGCGGCTCTGCCCCTCTGTGGGCCGCTAGGCTTGTTCTGTCGGTGGTCGCAGTTCTGCCGACTTTGCAGGCGCGGGCAGCGGCACTGCCCTTCTGCAGGCCGCTGGGCCTGTTCTGCCTGTGGGTCGCAGGTCAGCCTACCTTGCAGGCACGGGGGTGGGCTCTACCCTTCCGCAGGCCGCTGGGCCTGTTCTGTCTGTCGGTTGCAGGTCTGGCCTGTTCTGTTGGTGGTCGCAGGTCTGCCTACCTTGCAGGCGCGTGGGGCAGCTCTGCCCCTCCGCGGAATTCTGGGCCTCTTCTGCCGGTGGGTCCCTTGCAGGCGCGGGGGAGAGGGGGCGGCTCTGCCTCTCAGCAGGCCGCTGCGCCTGTTCTGTGGGTGGTCACAGTTCTGTCTACCTTGCAGGCGCGGGGGGAGGGGGCGGCTCTGCCTCTCAGCGCCTGTTCTGCTGGTGGGTCGCTCTAAAATATTTTTAAGTATTAATATTTTTAAAATTAATACAGTGCTATATGTAGTTCATTATAAATTCAACTTTATTTTTCTTTTGTTTTTTGTTAATGCTATAACTTGAGTAGAAGGAGAAAAAAAGTGGAGAAATAGGAATAGGATTAAGAAATAGAAGCAGCATAAGAAGATGAAGGTAAATAAAAGAATTATATGAGGAAAAGATGAAAAAAAAATAAGCATTGTAATTTAAAAGGTCTATACTGGAAGGCTCTTTTTCTCTTATTGGTTCATTAAATTTAAAAAATCAAAAATATTGAAATTAAAAGCAAACAAACTAGATACAAAAAAATCATCTACTAAATTTTGTTAACAATCTATATATGTAATTCTTACTATAAAAATCACTCTTCTCACTAATTTTCTCAATTTTTGTTTCAATATTTCAGTAATTTTAAAAAAATATTTTATAATTTCACATATAATTATTAAAATTAAAAGGTAACAAAGCTTATGAAAATTTCATATTGACTTACTTGAACCTTGTAGATATTCGATTTTCATATTTAAAAATTTGTTAATGAATATAGAACATTTGAATATTGGAAGTAAAGTGCAGATAAAGACTTACATATGCATACAAAACATGTAATTATATTACATAAAATGTCAATAAATAAGAAAATGTAAAGATGACACATGTTCTTAAATTGAAAACAAAAAGATCAAAATAAAAAAAAAATTACTTAAAAAGGTAAGGAGCCAGATTTGAGATTGCAAAAGAATGATTTAACAAATATAAATATAAATTTATGAAGTTTGATGAAAAGAAAGATAAAAGCAAAAATAATAATAAATAGACTTTTAGAGATCCAAAGACATGATCATTACAAGTTTAATAAATTGGCAATGGGAGTAACAAAAGATGAATAATGAAAGAAATTAATTAAAAATAAAAATAATTAAATAAAACAGAATTTTCTTGAATGGATAGAAAACATTTATTTATGTATCCAAGAAAATCATAAACCCCAAAGATATCTTTAGCCAAAGTAATGAAAAGTCTAAAGAATCTTATAAGTTTTGAAAGAAATAAAACTCAATTGGTTATAAGTATTTTTAATCACATTAATGTCCGCATGATTTCAAAGTGAAAGTTCTACATTAAAAAATTTGATTTCTCTGCACTATCAATGAACTACCTTAAAATATTTTTTAAAATAATTCTGTTAAAAATAAAAAAAAAAAAGTTACAAACTTAGGAATGAACTGAAGGGCATTACAAAATTTGTATTCTGAAAATGGCAAAATATTGTTGAAATAAATTGAAAAACTAAATAAAGACACTGAAAACTCATGGGTTAGAAATTTCAGTATTCAGAAATCTATTGTCCTAAAACAGAACTATAGATCCAATGCCATCCCTACCAAAATTTCACCTCTGGTTATCATTTTTGTATTAAATTTATTTCTAACTATCAAAAACAATATTACATATATTAATGGGGTATCAATTTATGTTTCCATACATGCATACATTTTGTAATGATCAAGTCATGGAAATTAGCATATACATATCCATATCCACATGTACATTTGTCATTTCTTTGTGGCAAAACAATTAAAATTCATAATACATTACCACTCATTATAGTCACTCAACTGTGCAACAGAATACCAGAACTTATTCTATTATTTTTTGAATTTTAAATAAAGAGTTGTGAATATTTCAAATTTTAATGATTGTAAATATATATTGCAATTATTTCTTAGTAATATATCAGGCTAGTCACACAAAATTCAAGATTTATTTAAGAATTACAGTTAACTAGTGCAAATACAGAAGGAAATAAAACTTTCAATGTACAAACCAGTAAGCTAACCTATTATAGATCACCATATTTCTCAAAGTTATTGCTATCATATTATAAAAATATAGCTTATGGCAACAGTTTGGAAAATCAATTCAACATATACAGGTTGTTTAATGAGCCTCAATTATTGTTGATGAAAAAATATTGCTATGGAATACCATTTCTACTTCTATTCTCTCAATTTCTTTTAAAATCCATATTTTATAAAAATGTTATGAACACTTATGCAGATAAATATTACTGTTTAAACAAATTTAAACATACCAGCTGCTGAAATAACTCTATAAATGTTAATTATAATAAAATTTGGATTATTTTCGGATTTACAAAAAATTTCCTATTAAACTTACTTAATCAGCACATTTTAAAAATAAATAGGTAAACTTTAAGATAATAATGTATTTTTTAATTCAAATTTTATTTTAAGTAGAATTAGGCTGTAACTTTGAAAATACATTCATCCTTATTGACTCTTGCTTTCTATAAGTCAAGTTTATAGTCTTATGAAATCGAAATTGACCATAATACTGGGGATTTAACAGAAAACAAATCAGATTAGATAATTTTTCTAACAGAGTTGATATTCTAATGTAGATGGAGAGTGGTGTTTGTTCCAAATGAACACATAGTAGTTCCATAGGACTGGAGGGTAGTTCCATAGGACTGGAACGGTTTAGGTCATATTCCCACAACCCTAATGACAAAAAGACTGGAAATCAGAGTCTAATATATTCTTATTTTTATTTCACTTCTTTTTTGTTGTCAAATTCAATAGTCTATGAAAAGTGATTGTTTAAAAATATAATTTGAAAACTGAGAAATTTGCAAATTTAACAGAATGTATCTTTACGTTCAAAACACTAGAAAAACTAGGGATAACAGGAACTTACCTCAACATTGTAAAATCTATTTATGCTAAGCCTCAGGCCAGCATCATTCTAAATGGAAAAAAAAAACTGAAGACATTCCCTCTAAAATCTGGAACAAGACAAGGATGTCCTCTCTCACCATTTCTATTCAACATAGTTCTTAAAACATGGCCAGAGCAATTAGACAAAAGAAATTAAAGGATGGGCTGGGGATATGGCTCAAGCGGTAGCGCGCTCACCTGGCATGCGTGCGGTCCGGGTTCGATCCTTAGCACCACATACAAACAATGATGTTGTGTCTACCAAAAACTGAAAAATAAATATTAGAATTCTCTCTCTCTCTCTCTCAAAAAAAAAAAAAAAAAAAAGAAATTAAAGGAATAACTATAGGAAAAGAAGAACTTAAACTAGCACTATTTGCTGATGATATGATTCTATACCTTGAAGACCCAAAGAACTCTACCAAGAAACTTCTAGAACTAGTAAATGAATTCAGCGAAGTGGCAGGATATAAAATCAACACCCATAAATCAAAGACATTTCTGTATATCAGTGACAAATTCTCTGAAAAGGAAATGAGGAAAACTACCCAAATCACAATTTCCTAAAAAAAAAAAAAAAAGAATACTTGGGAATCAACTTAACCAAAGAGGTGAAAGATCTATACAATGAAAACTATAGAACCCTAAAGAGAGAAATAGAAGAAGACCTTAGAAGATGGAAAGCTCTACCTTGCTCATGGATAGAATTAAAACCAAGAATGAACAAATGGGATAGATTCAAACTAATAAGTTTTTCTCAGCAAAAGAAATAATATGTGAGGTGAATAGGGAGCCTACATCCTGGGAACAAACTTTTACCCCTCACACATCAGATAGAGCTCTGATCTCTAGGGTATGTAAAGAGCTCAACAAGATAAGCACACACACACACACACACACACAGAGAGAGAGAGAGAGAGAGAGAGAGAGAGAGAGAGAATAATCCAATCAATAAATGGGCCAAGGACCTGGACAGACACTTCTCAGAAGAGGATATATAACCAATCAACAAATATACAAAAAAATGCTCATCATCTCTAGAAATCAGAGAAATGCCAATGAAAACTGCTCTAAGATACCATCCCACTCCGGTAAGAATGGCAGCCATTATGAAGACAACCAACAACAAGTGCTAGCAAGGATGTGGGGAAAAAGATACACTCATACACTGCTGGGACTGCAAATTGGTGCTGCCAATTTGTAAAGCAGTATGGAGATTCCTTGGAAAGCTGGAATGGACCCACCATTTGACCCAGGTATTACTCTTCTCAGACTATACCCAAAGGACCTAAAAACAGCATACTACAGGAACACAGCTACATCAATGTTTATAGCAGCAAAATTCACAATAGCTAAACTGTGGAGCCAACCTAGATGTCCTTCAGTGGATGAATGGATAAAAAAGTGCCATTTATACACAATGGAATATTACTCAGCACTAAAAATGAATAAAATCATGGCATTTGCAGGGAAATGGATGGCATTAGAACAGATTATGATAACTGAAGTTATCCAAACCCCATAAAAACAAATGCCGAATGTCCTCTCTGATATAAGAGGGGTGACTCAAAATGGGGTACGGAGGGAGAGCAGGGGAGCAAGATTACTTCTAGATAGGGAATAGGGGTGGGAGGGAAAGCAGGGATAAGGGGAATAGCATGGATGGTGGAAGGAGACTCTCATCATTATACAAAATACATGTATGAAGATGGGAATTTGGTGTCATCTTATATACAAACAAAGATATGATAAATTGTGGTATAAAGGTGTATTAAGAATTGCAATGCAAAAAATAATGAGAGCTCATGTATAATGGCATAATTTGGTGTAAACATACTTTATATACAGGGTTACGAAAAATTGTGCTGTGAATGTATAATAATGATTGTAATGCATTCCACTACTGTCATGTATGTAAGAAATCAAAAAGAAAAATAAAGTTATTTTTTTAATTTTAAAAAATAGAATGTATCTTATTAGAAATTATTCTGCTTTGGTTGTTTTCAGAGAAACTGGAAAACAAAATGAAAGCTGTGTCCTTGGTACCTATATAGAGAACAAGTATTTCTCAATTTTTTATACCCAGTGGTGAATTTATTAAACTTTACTTAATAAACCATCAGGCCCTTATTTTCTTGAAGCTTTTAGAAATGTTTTAACACAAAACAAGTTAATTCTGCTTTTACTCTTGTAATGCTTGAGAATTTGTATATCCCATGTGTACAAACAGAACCAAAATTCAAAAAAAAAAAAAAGGTTCTCAACAGTACATTATTCATCCTGTTGTAAAGTTCCAGTTTTCCAACATCAAATTGGTCAGAGCACGATAGCTGATGAAATTCAGCTCTGGAGGAGGACTCCCTGTCCCATGTCAGCCTTGGAAAGGCACCCTTGTGCCTACTGTATTTTTGGGAATTCTAGCGGTGGTGGAAGGGTAATTGTCCTAAGTCATACAAGGAGATGAATACTTTTCTCATTGTTGCTTAAATTTCATGACAAGTAGGATAATGTAAGTCAGTTAGATAGATCCTACTCTCAATTTTTAATAAGTTGTTCTTTGAATACACGTGATTGCCAGGCAGGTGTCAGAGACCTTGAGTCTGGGAGGTGGCTGTAATTGATAGGGAGGACCATCCCTTCTGCAAATGCTTTCATTGCTCCTTCATGCCCACTGCTTCCTGGAGTTCCCTGAGAGAACACATTCTACATGGTGTGTTACTCTTTTTTTTTTTTCTTTTTTAATTAGTCCTTTTTAGTTACATATAACATTAGATGCTGAGACCTGCATGGCTCTTTATTCAGGTAGCCAAACAGGGTGATAAGGGGATGGAGAAAAGACAGACACACAAATAGAGAAAAAACCAGGTCCCCGGGGTTCACTCACAACCCTGGTAGGTAGCTAGTGACCACAAACAAGCTCGGCATATTTATTATATAGGTTTTAGCATCAAAAGGACTTATGGGGCAGCTGGCGTTTAAACTCTAGATCATGATCTGATAATTCTGTGGCTGGCATGGAATTTCTCTTTGAACAGGGCATCAACACAGCGGCTGGGAAGTCTCAAATAGACATGTTCCCATGGGTAATTTCCAGGAGGGGCAACGCCTCTGTCACAGGACAGTTCAAGAACCGTAATTTATTTGCTGCCCCCGAGAATTAGAATTCATTTTGACATAAATATAAAAGCATGGGATATAACTGGTTCATATTCTCTTTTCTATCCTGTCCTCCCTGCCCCTATTCTTTTCCCTCTACTCTTCTGATCTTTCTTGTATTTATTTATTTTTATTTTAATTAGTGCCTGTGGATATACACAATGATGAGATTCACGGTGGTATATTCATATAACTAAGTAGGAAAGTTAAACCTGATATTTTCTGACTGAGCCACACTACTCAACTCTGCCTAGTAACATGAAGAAATTGCTCTTAGTTCTTAATATAAATAAATTAGATAGCAGTAACTATAATTAAAATGTTATGAAAAGAAAAATAGTACTTTACTGAAGGACCTTGAGAAGGCAAATAGAATAAATTGGTTTAAGAGTTTACAAGCCACTGTGATTGCTATTGGAGAAAAATAAATTAGTCCATGAAAAAAGGAGATTGCCAGCAGATTCTGTTATTTTAATAAGTTCATTAAATGTGCCAAAACATGAGACAAAAGGCAGATATAAGGGAACATCCATTGGATCTGTTCTGAAGCTAAGAGTAAATTTATGTGGTAGTTGCAATGTAATTTTGGTTGAGACTGTCATCTGAGAGAAAGAAAATGAAAAGGAACGTAAGAAGAAAGTGTGTAGGAAGATAGTAGACTTTCAGAATTTGAAAATAAATGCATTAGAAAGTACAGGTAACATTATATATATATATGCAGTTTAAATATCATATAATTAAAAGATAGATAATATCACCACAAGAGAAAACAGAATAACACATTGGTATAATCTGCAGAGTTATCATGTCCAGAGTTTAATGTAATGTTTTATTTTTATTATTCCAAATATTAAAATAAATTTAGTCTTTTTGATTCTATTTAGAAATAATTTTAGATTAAACATGAATGTATTATCAATTTTCTGCCACAATGGACCCCCAAATCTGTCATTTAAATTTACTTTAAAGTGCTCTAATTCTAATTTTTGTTTGAGGGATAATTTTAAATTTCTCCAGTTTCATCCCATTAATGAATTCACTACTTACATTTTATCCCAGTTTATCTTGGAGATCATTTATAATATGTTCTTCATGTTGATGAAATGTTTAAATTGAGCACCAGTTATTGGTAAACATAGCAAAGCAAAAAATATGAAAGAATTAAGAATATTTCTTACTAAAAGCCCACCTTTTGCTGCCAAGTAGAACCAATTTTTACACATATATTATTTAACATTTACACAGCAAAAAATAATATATACTGCCAATTCATAAGTTAAATATCATGAGAATTAGTGAAAAAAATGGGTCCCTATCAAATATTTGATAAAATACCCAGTCCCTTGTGAAACAAGATTTAATTCCAAAGAGCCATAATTTTTGTTTATGTAAATGAATGTAAGACTGCCCCAATTTACTTGTGTCCTGAAAAATGAATACATCCCAGTAACTATACTTTGTGTTGTTCCAATGATTCTTAAATCTTCAGTGTATGTCATATCATCCATGTTTTTGCAATTATTCATATCCATTCCTAATACATAGCAGAATTGAATATATCAGACCTCATACTCTTTTCTTTTTATCACTAATCTCATCACCAGTTATATCAAAATCTAAAATAATAATTAAAAAATACTCTCACAACACATAACTTGATACATTTTCTATAACCCTTCTTAAGCTTTCTAAATTAATTCACAGAGTCTCGCTAAGTTGTCCCGGCTGGCCTTGGACTTGTAATTCTCCTGCATCTGTATCACGAGTAGCAATATCTACATTTTCAGTCCAAGAATAGTTTAGGCCAGATTGTTGCAGCTTGTCCTTGTCATAGCTTCAGCACTTCCAACAAGTGAGAAAGGAACAAAGATCAAGTTTCCTCTGTGTGTCAAACACTAAGATAGTAGATGCTATATATAAAGATTCAACATATTTTCAAAGTACATTGTACATATAAAAAAAGTACAATAAACTTGATTAAATTTTCAAATCGGAAAAGATCAGTTAGTATTTTTTTTTTTAAACTCCAGTCAAGGAGAGGATGATTTTTGACATAACTCTGAATTGAACAGACTCAAGGGTCTCTTGTGTCACATAGCAATTGCAGTATACCAAAGCATCACCAGACACACAGATAAAACTTTGTCAGTTTTAAAATTTTATAAAATAAATATATAGTATCTGTTCTTTTGTTCTTGTTGCCTTTTTTCCCACTAATATATTTGTTGGCTTTATTGTGTAACTTGTTGAAAGAGAATAAGCTCATTTTTTGTTACTTGATGTTCTGTTAGTGAATACAACATGATTTTCTTATTTATTCTGCTGCTGCAGAGCATTTGTACAGTTTTAGTTTCTAGCTCTCATGAGTAGTGATAATATTAATACCCTTTTACATTTGTTATAAGTGTGCACTCTGCATACTATATGCCTATAATTGTAGTATCTTAAGGTATGCCTACATTAAGTTTTAGTATATACTACAAAACATTATTGAAATGGATTTTCTTTACATTTCCAGCAGGAGTGTATGAGAGTCTGCATATGTATTTAAGTATACATAAATGTGATATTATATAGGTTATCATACTACATTTTTGGACCCATTATCCTAAGAGGTAAGAAATTTTACTATTACTAATGCAAATATAAAATTATCCCTTTACATTTTTCAGTGATTTAATCAATTGATATGACCCATACTTTTTGGAATGATAATCATCACTTTTTTATACCAAGACTAAACTTCTTATACCAAAGGAGTAATTGATACTATATTATCAAGTTCCAACTCTGGCTGATGAAATCGTGTTCTTCAACTCCTCTGCTGATGTTCTGTTGATGATAAAACTTATTTCTCATAAGGTTTACATAAAAGAAATCATCATTAATTTTCCACAAGTTGTACCCCATACAATGAAAACCACACTCTGAAGTTAAAATTTAAAGTCAATTTTCTACTTTAAGCGTAAAAACTTTGTGCTAGTTATATAAGAATATCATTAATATATTTAAGTAAATTTATTTTAAAGAACAATATTTTAGCATTTATCTTTTACATTTAGTTGAAGCCAGAGTGCACCTATAGATTGTAAAGGAAAACTCTTCATATCAGAGTACCAGCCAATGTCATAAAATAAATGATGAAATTAGGAAACTTCTGTTAGGCCATTTCTATGTCATTATACCTTCATGAATCATCATAAATGCTGTATATATTAATTAAAAATGATTGAAAAACAAGAAATCTGAAAATACCAAATATCACTGTAGAGATTAATAACAATGTTTTGGGAGGGGAAATTTTATTTATAAATACATGAACTGGCAGTCACTACCTTAACTATGTTATAGATTCTAATGTCAACAATAGTGGGAATTGTCATGTTATATGATAGTTAACTATTATTTTCTGTGTGTCCTGATAAGATGTAATATGCAGAACACAGTATCACACCTATGAGGATCTCACCAAGGATATTTAACCTTAATCTTATCAAGTTTGGTTCTCAAATGTAGAACAATCTACAGAAAGCTAGCCTGATTTCTTTAAAGAGTAAATGTAATTAAAACATATAATTAAAAAATCAGTCAGACTGTTAAGTTAGTAAGCTTAATAACAAATGTGTGAATCTTGTCTGTATTTAAAGCTGGCAGTATGCAAAGAAATAAGCACAGTGAGAAAAATGTATACAGTTGATTAAGATCCTGCTGTTCACACTACTTTAACTAAATTCATAATTTGCTCATGTATGCAATGAAGCACCAAAGGGAGCAATGAAAATTAAATTTTTAATGTCTACCCATTTTATGGGACTACAGAAGTTTTAAAATAAGCTTTACATTTTTGCCAATCCTCCTTGAATTTCAACCTCTGGAAAGACGATTATGTTCTTTACTTCTGTGAGCTGTAAAACCATTATTTTACTTTGATTGGCATTATGATGATCAATTAAATTTGGCTAAACTCAATATAAAAAAATTAAAACTTGAGTGTACCTGGAATACATGTGTTGCCTATAATGGTGGAATAAATACAAACAATATTAATAAATAGTGTTCATGTAAAAACTAATTTTATTCATGTATTTTTCATGTTTTTTATTAAATTAATGCCTTAGTAATAACTATATACATATATATGATTTGTGTTTGATATATGAATACTCATGATGTATGAATACTTACATATGCGTATGGATTCATATTCATGTCTATTCTCAGGACCTAAGTTTTTGGACTTAGTTTCTCTTTGACTCTAATATCTGACCTTCTTGTACATGTTCAATCATACTTTTCTATCATGCCACACTGTGATTTCTTTAGTTTGATGCAGTATTTAGATTTAAAAACATTTTGCTGATTTGTGGCTACATTTTGGATAATGAGCTATTTTGTAGGAGGAAACATATTGATTCAATAGTACTACATAATAGTACTTAATCTCATCACTCATTAAAACTAGACAGCTCTTAAATATATTATAATCATCTGAGTTTCAAAATATCACTATTTAAAATTAACTTCACAAAATTCTAGAAATTACAAAGCTTATCTTTTCATGAAGAAACAAAGAATTTTTAAAAATTAACTCTCAATATCACTTGTTTTGATGTCCCTAATGTTATACCACTAGTTGCTTTTATGTCCTTTCCTATGAATACTGACATAGCTAGGATGCCTTTTCTATATTTATATTTTTATCATTTTCTCCTACAGTATATATCACTTAAAGGTCTTTCTCTCCAGATACTGAATTTTCACTCCTTTAATACCTCTTTTAGCCTGAATAGCATAATAAAGTTTCCCTTAATTCTATAGTACTTCAGGTAACTTCATATTATCTCTCTCTCACACACACACTCACACACACACACACACGGATATACACATACATTATATATGATATATATGTTTTCCTCTATCTCAGCTGTGTTTATTCAGTATCAGGAAATTTTTTATTTGTTCTTTTCAGATACACATGACATTAGAACATATTTGGCATATTATACATACATGCATTATAACTTATTCTAATTAGGGTCCTATTCTTGTGGTTGCACATGATGCGGAGTTACCCTGGTCATGTATTCAAGCACAAGGATAGGAAAATTATGTCTGGTTAATTCTATTATTCTTCCTATTCCCCTCATCCTTCCTGAAAGAGGAGTATGAGTAAATTTGTATTATTTATTTACTTAGATCACTTATGGATTTTAAGATAGTGAATCTCTAATGATTTATAGTTGTAATTTTAAGAGGGAAAAGTACTTGTGAATTTGTATCCCTCTTACCAGTGCATATAGGCACTACATTTGAAACACTATATATAAATTAATGTAAGTATATGTGACAATGGATAATACTTGCATGTTCAAATATATGCATGCGTGAAAGTGTATATGTTCTATATATGTGCATTCAAATATATGCCTGACATTCACACAGAATCTCTGAATTCAATTATACAAATTGAGCCTATTTTATAAAGACAAGCATGCAAAATTGTGGATGCAGTAGAGTGTTCCATTATAAACTTGCCCCACTCTCTGTAAGTTAAAGCAGTGCTCCCCTGAAGACAGTGCTACCATGGTGATCCTATTGCATTGTAGGTGTGCACTCTCCTGTATTTATCTGCACTCCTTTTAGTCTCATTTCCCTCTGTCTACAGAATCTCAAAGATTAACTTTTGTATTGCTGAATGATAATCACAAGGCTACCTTCTTATCCTCATCCACAGTCCTATAAATCATATCCTCTCATTTTTCAAGCTTCTAGTCTCTGGAGTAACTCACTCTCTCCAACACTGTTCTCATAATTCTTGGTCATCTCAAGACTTTCTTACATAATTCTTTATTACCTATCAACCAATGTCCCTTTCTACCTCTCATCAGCTCTTATTCCTGTAATGTCATACCTAATAATTATAAAATCCTCTTCATCTCAAGTATAGCAGCCTCCCACCATTGCCTTCCTACAAGCTCAACTCCTTTGACACTGTTGAACCAAAGAACCTTGCAATTGTGGGTTTAATGCTCATAAAAATTTCAATATTTTCAGATATTTGAGAAAGTAAATTCTATTTAATTGCATGTATTTATATGTTCACACTTTCTTTCTGCTACTATGGATAAACTTTTCTTGCTATTGTACCTTTCTTTACACAAGACACAATTATCATTATCCTACTCAATAAAATACATGAAACATCTTAACACACTCACCCTGAATCCATAAATCTCCTATCGTACTCAATGTATCCCATAAATCGCTCTCTATTTTCTTCTCTAATTGAGAGTAAAATTCTAGTAGGTCCTAACTATTCATTTTGATTTTAAGTCTCTGCTTCCTGTCATGACTGAAGGAAATCTATCTATCACAGTCAGTAACAGATGCCATGTTACTAATTTTTTGATTGACAAATCATAATTGTTTACACTTATGGGATAATATATATTTTGATATATTTGTACACTATAAAATGATCAAATCAAGCTGAGGATTCATTTCAATTCTCATCCTATTTAATCATTCTGTATTCCATGATTTTCTTTTTCACATAGTTCCCAGAATATCACATATTAATGGTTTTTCAATCTCTTTTTCTTATTTCTGGTCATTTCTGTTTTTCTGATTCCTTTTGAATTACCTCTCAGTTTTGGTGAACTGAGGTGTACTGGAGATCTTTCCATGCTGTTGTACTAGCATCTAAATCATTACTTTTAACAGCTGTATACTTTGTGAAAATATGTAACATTTATAAAACCTTTTCTACAGTTGTGAAAATACTACATTTCCAGATGTTTAACATTATAAAATATAGGGAGGAACAGTCATTATATTTTTCTATTCACAACATTTCATGATATTTTAAGGTTAAATACCAAGAAGAAGATTTAACCCCATAATGGCAGTGATATATTTTCTTTAATTGCATTATCAAGGGAAGGAAAGAAAAGACATACTAATTCTCCCAGTAGTCAGCACACTAATATCAAAATTATAATATTTTATTCCATTCATGTTGGTAAGAAATAAATTTAAATGGATTAACTTGTAGTTCCCTGGTTATTTGTCATGTTACAAGTCAGTTAGTACTTACATTATTGTTATATTTTCTTTTCTAAAACCTTTAATATGATTTTCCCACATATTGTTGTTTTTCAATTGATTTGTTAAAGCTATACATTCTGAATACTAAATAATTACCACTTCTGTATCCTTGAAATATGTTTTCCCCAATGTTGCCTGCTTAATATTATGGGGCTTTAATGTCATATAAATTTTTTAAATAATAAAAAAAATAATTCAATTGTTTGTCTTGCTTTTATTTTTAAATCCAATTTTATTAACAGATTTTTAATTATTCCAAGATTTTAAGTAATTTTATCTATATATTTTTATAAATATTTACTTTTTAGATGGACACAAGAGTTTTGTTTATTTTTAAGTAGTACTGTGTGGATCAAACCCAGGGCCTGGAATGTGCTAAGCAAGCACTCTACCACTGAGCCACAACCCAAGCCCTATATTGTCTTTTAGTACTTAAAAATTTGTGTTTCTGGATATTTTTTTTTAATTATTATTATTTATTGTTTTTTTTTTAAAGAGAGAGAGAGAGAGAGAGAGATTGATTTTTTTTCAATATTTATTTTTTAGTTATTGGCGGACACATCATCTTTATTTGTATGTGGTGCTGGGGATTGAACCTGGGCCGCACGCATGCCAGGCGAGCGCACTACCGCTTGAGCCACATCCCCAGCCCTCTGGATATTTTTTAAGTGAAGTTTTTATGATCTGATTTTTAATTCTTCTGTAGGTTTGATATTTCATGTGAAGGGAAAATAGTTCTATTAATGTTTTGAATATTTTTCTATATTCTATTGATTTTGGATGTTAACACTATTATTTATCAAATTTACATATTAAAAACAGATGACTTTTTAATTCACTGCTCAGTTTTGGTAACAGTCTACTTCACCACAGATAGATTACTGTTTTAATCTTAGCTTTATAAGATTTATTCCAATATTATAATATTTAATATATAAAAATGTTGAAATGCTAACCATTCTTGCATATTTGAGACAAACTGTTTTAGAAAAGGTATTATTTAATTTTATTATTGGATTTGATTAGATATATTCTTCAGTGATTTTTATTTTAATTTTTGTGTGATCGATAGCCCTATTTGAACTTTGGTTTGTCATCATATCAGTACTTAGAAATAAGTACTTATCAATACTTAAATCATTTGGCCATGCTACACTTTCAGTAGAATAAAATTATTTATGTAAATGGAGTATCTTTTCCTAGTAAACATGTAATATATAAACAATTGGTCTGATTGGCTCATCTGTCTCAGAACATCAGAAAAAGCTGGTTTACTTGTAGTATTCCAAGGAACAAAAAGGCAATGAAGACAGTTAATGGCTTATGCTGCTTCTTCAGATAGCCATCATGACAGTACTGAGGGCACAATGAGTATTATAAAACACATTTGAAAACATTTTTATCAATCTGTGATACCATGAGCAAACAAAAGAGCACTAGTGCATATGACAATAAAATCATAGTTTGTGGCTGCTGAGACCTCTGAGAAAACAGTGAGGGGTGATGGGTGATTAAGAAAGACAAACACTTACAGAAAGATGGGACTAGGTGGGACACCATCCTCTGATAGAAAAAGATGGACTCAGAGCAATTATTACCATTTATTTATAGTAAAAATTTTCAAAATTACTTCTTCTAGCTTTTTGAAATTCAGTGTATCGTTCCTCTCTACAGTCACCTTACTGTATAATAGTGCACCATAACTTATTTTTCCTAAGTGTAACTTAGTATTCTTTGATGAAGCCTCCCCATTCTCCCCATTACCTGTATTTTCCTCATTCCCTGACACCCACCACTGAACTTTCAACTTCTATTAGATCATCTGTTTTAAGATTCTACATATGAGTGAGATAATGCAATGCTTGTTTTTTTTTTTTTCTGTTCCTAGCTTAATTCACTTAACAAAATGATTCCTAATTCCAACCATGTTTTCACAAGTAGCAGGATTTAATTTAATTTTTTGTGGCTGAATAGTGTTCCATTTTGAATGCAGTATCACAAATTCTTTATCTATTCATCAGTTGAAAACATTTAGGTTTTTTTCCCTTTCTTGGTGTTGTTAATAATGCTTCAATGAATATGGAAGTACAGATGTCCCTTCAATGTACTAATTTCATTTTTTTGGATATATACCCTAATAATGGGATAACTGGGTCACATGTTCTATGTTTAGTTTCTTGAAAAACCTTCATATTGTTTTGTGTAATGGTTAAATAATTTACATTCCCACGGAAAATGCACAGTTTTCCCTTTTCTTCACATACTACCTAGGACTTCTTGTCTACCAACAATTTCTGAATTTGTAATATCATGGAACTCATGTGACTAATATTTTTTACAAGGTGAAACATGCCTTATTTCTAATTGTGATTTATTGTTTCCTCTTTTTAAATTTATTTTCCTTGAACTTCATTAGATCACACAGGAAACTGGAAGAAATTTTAAAACATTGCTGCTGGCAAAAATAAAATTAGAATTAACCAAGAAGACTGTCCATTCTCATGGTCTGGAGTTGTATATGAAGAATTATTACTTACTTTATATCACTTCTGATGTATAATATTATAATTTCTATAATTTGCTACAGTTTTCATTGCCTAATCTCCCTGTAAAAACCTTTCACTGAACTCTTCATTAAAGTGGCAGTTAAAATTTAATTTTATATCCATATATTTTGATTAAAATATTTCTGTAAAATTTGCTTAAAATATATTAAAATGAAAAAGTTTGAATGACTATGTTAGCAGGTACATTCTGCCTGAAGAAAACTAAGAACTGTTTTACATTTTGTTAGTTATATTTCACCGAAATAAAAGCAAGAACTTTTGTAATGTATTTAATTTAGTTACACAAGATAGCATAGCCTTATACATTCTGTGGCTGAAATAAAGAAAATATCTTCCAGGACAATTTAAATTTAAATTGCAACCTATGGCAAAATTTCTATTATTATTTAAATAAATAATTATTGCACCTGGGAGATAAATGATTTCCATAGTTTTGCATATGGTGTAGAAAAGTTTGGAAGGGAAGACTTTTTTTTTTTAACCTAATTCTTAAACATTTAGCAATTATTTTAACAAAAATTGAAATTTGATTGTTTCCTTTGGTGAGAAGAAGCTTTTTTGTTTGAATTCATCCTATTTATTGGTTCTTGATTTTACTTCTTGTACTTTAGGATTCTTGTTAAGGAAGTTAGTTCCTAAGCCCACATGGTGGAGATCTGGTCCTACTTTTTCTTCTGTTAGGCACAGATCTCTGTTCTAATGCTTAAGGGAGGAGAAGAATTAAAAATCAGATAACATCTCAGATAGCACACTAATATCCAGAATATATAAAGAATAAAAAAAGCAAACAACCCAATCAATAAATAATAAGGAAATGAATAGATACCTCATAGATGAAGAAATACACATATGAAAAAATTTTCATCACGTCTAGTGATAAGAGAAATGCAAATTAAAACTTTTTAAATATGTTATCTCACTCTAGTAAGAATGGCAATTATCAAGAATATAAGCAACAATAAGTGCTGGTCAGGATGTGGAAGAAAATGATACAATCATACATTGCTGGTGAGAATACAAATTGGTGCAACAACTATGGAAAGCAGTATGGATATTCCTCAGAAAACTGGGAATGGAATCATCATTTGACCCAGTTATCCAACTCCTCAGTTTATAACCAATGGAGTTCAAAACAGCATACTACAGTGGCACAGCTACATCAATTCACAACAGCTAAATTATGGAACCATATTAGAGGCCCTGCAACAGATAAATGGATAAAGAAAATGTGGTACATAAACAGAATGGAATATTACACAGCTTTAAATAAGAATGAAATTATGGCATTTGCAGGTAAATGGATACAGCTGGTGAATATCATGCTAAGTGAAATAAGCCAAAACCCCCAAACCAGAGGCCAAATGTTTTCTCTGATAGGGGGATGTTAATCCATAATAGGGGGGAATGAGAAAGAAAGAAGAAACTTTCAATTGTGCAGAGGGGAGTGAAAGGAGGGGATGAGGGGATGTAAGGGATGGTGGAATGAGACGGACATTCTTACCCTACATGCATGTATGATTACACAACTGGTGTGACTGTGCACAGTGTTCAGCCAAAGGAAGAAGAAGTCATGCTCCTTTTGTGTACAATGTGTCAAAAGGCATTCTACTGTCATGTATAACTAATTAGAACAAATTAAAAAATGAAAGAATACAAAAAAATTTGAAATTTGATATCAGCCAGATCTATAAGTGACCATTCTTACAAAAACTAAGAGTGAGGACACAGCATAGAGAGCAAAGCCTACAATTTAAAATTTCCTTATTTTTCAAGCCAAGTTCTCTTTCCGTATGGTAACTTCTAAAAGTAGAATAAAAATCAACTTAAAAAGCAGAATTTCTGTCCTAGCTGGATGTTTAGATAATGTGCTAGATCAAAATATACTTATAGGTATGTTTCTTTTAGTGCCTATAAACACTTTTTATCAGACATTTAAAGCAGGCATACTATTTTAAATAGGCTTATTATCAAATTGAAGCAAATGGTAAAACGCTGGCTTTTTATTCAGAGGTCATCAATTTGCATCTTGACCTTGCCCTAAATGTGGCTGTGATAGCAAGCTGTGTGATGGAAAAAAAAACTTCTCTAACTATAATAAGACAGAACTTCAAGCAGAGCTTTAGATTTCAATAATTCAGGGTTCTCACCTCGAATGTTTTTAAGGGAATTTAGAACACAATATCATGTTTTAAATAGATGAGCTTAAGTACAGTGAATTAATGGACTGAAAATATTTAATAAAAAAGATGATTTGTCTGTTAGAAAGTAATTCAATGTTTAAATCAGAAATTAGAGAAATCAGATGCAGAATGATGATAACAGAGGAGTAGATGGATAAGAATGACAGAAGACAGCCAGTGTGGATAACAGCTAACATAGACTATTTTACAGAAATGGAAATTGAGGCATAAAGAGTTTAAAGTCATTTTCCCAAGGTCATACAGCCAATGATGGAATATGAATTGAACCCAGATATCCTATGTCCAGAGTTTATGTACTTAATCACCATGTCTTACTTACAACATCAGCTGCACATGATGAGTATAAAGTGCAGGGAGGTGAAGGACAATATTCATATTTCAGGTTTAAGTAATTGAATATATGATGGTGGTGTTCATGGAAATAAGAACACTATGCAGAACAGAATAGTTTGTCAATAAGGCAACCAATACATTTTTTTTGCCAGGTATGATTTTAGGAATTAACTTTCATATATTTTTATTCTTGGACTCAAGATGATAACCTAGTTTTTGCCTGGGACAAAACATTTTGATGTCACTTAAAAGTATTACAAAGTAGTGAAACCACACAGTGGTTCTTAAAGAATATGTTCAGATTTGAATATGTTCTTTAATTTGGCTAAGATGATAACACCCGAGACTAATCTGAATAAGATGGGAAGAATTACTCTCCCAAGGAGGGATAGGGCGTTTCCAGTGTAAAATCCTATAAGGATAAGCCAGGTTAAAACATGAAAGGTAAATGTTGAACAAAAGCACATTATCTGATTAGAGGTAAGAAAATTCCACAAGCAGAAACAGAAAGGGTGAAATGAAGAAATAGTGTACAGGAATGAGGTGAGTATGCACAATGTTCTTGCCGTAAGTATGCTGTACTAATGGATTTAGTTCATTCATATTGAGTCTGACACCAAGTTGTGGATTTTAATAGGTAGTTACATAGAAGTTTACAATTCTTCGAAATAAAATGTAATGTTAGAAAAGATGGAGTTTTTAAAAGACATTCAGAAGAGGGTCAGGGATGAAAGAACAAATTATATGTTTAGAACATGAAAAAATATAGCATTTTCAATGGTGTCGAAAGATAATGATTACATCTTCACTTGGGGACTAGTAAAACCAACAATTATTTTCCTAAATGCATCAATCATGTTTATAATTTTTAAGTAGAACTCAACCATAACTTAAGCTTTTATCGTAGAAAATTCACTGGGAATCCTAATTATTGGATCAATTTCCTGTGTCTTGTCTTAGTTGTCTGAGAGTGGTGTTATATTACTTAAATATCCTCCTTTTTTAACCTATTTACCTATATTATTGCCTCTTATTGATATACAGTGAGCTAAATAATTATATAGCTAAAATTAACAATGAATCTAACACAAAAATAGATCTCTTCTTAGTGGAGATCCATGATTTCTTTGAAAAATAATGCACCTTCCATTAAATATATGGGAAATAAAGAGACAAACATTAATAATGTAGGTATTTAAAATTCCATTATATTTAGAGTAAAAAAATCAGCTCTATTCTGTGCTTAAGAAGATTTAATGAAGTAAGGAGAGTAGAAGTCTGAATGCAGTAGAGAAGGAGCACATGAGAATTAAGAAAAATAACATGAAGATGGTGTGTTAAGGGAAGGGTAGGTTTAAATGACAGCTTGTAAGATCTATTCTTGGGAGAAGTTCTGTTATTTTTAATTGAAAAAAATATAAACTTTTTTTTATAGAATTAAGATTACAAGATATGGAAATACTACCAACCACCAAAAAATGTAGTGGGAATGTAAAGGAACAGCTTCCCAAAGATAAATTCATCAATGAGATGCAGAGTACAGATGAATGTTAGCCAGAAAATAATCTGTGGTTTTTCATTTCAAGAAAAAATTTGAGTCTAGATACATGTAAGTTATACAGTGTAAGAAAGTAGGTGAAGTCCTCTTATGATACCTTCTTTTTTTTTCATTGAAATATTCAAAATATTCATGTGGAAAGACTAAATGTGTAATTAGCAGAATAAGACATATTTGAAGAGAGGGAAGATTTTGGAATAGCCCCTTTTGGATATATTAAGAAGCAATAGCATCTAATATAGATCAAAAATGCTTTAAACAACCTCTTATGTATGACTTAACCCACATTCCCATAATATTTTACTTTTTATTCCCAGATGAAGACTGAACTCCATAGACAACTCCATTCTTAATAAAGCAGATGAGTTTCTATCACTGGTAGTCTCTCATGATTTAACTTAAAAACCTATGTTGGGATATCAAATTGCCTTCTCTGTGCTATTACAAAAGTATAGAAAACTTGGCAGACCTTATTTTTGAATTGAAGAGCATAAGTTAGTGGTGGCACTGGTTTGTGTACTCCAGGTACAATACTCAGAGGTGTTCAACATCTTTTCTGGAGTAAGACGAAGACAGTATGTTCCATGTTTGAAGTGTGAAAGATCAGTTTCTTCAGAAAAAGAAGGGGTGAAGTGAATAGAGGGTTCTTATAAGACATAGTTAAAATTATGAATCATTAGGACCTTGTTGTGTGGACTTAAAGTGGAAACTGACTGATCATTTGACAGAGGTAGAGTCCAAAAAAATATTTTACATGTGAGGTTAAAGCACAAGTACAGTGGTTAACAAAGGAATGGAAAGATGGATTTGAGGTAATTGAGTTTGGACTAAACTGCTTATGATTGTTAGGCGAGTCGAAAATCTCTTAAAATAATTTATGGAAATAATTAGGAGACATAAATATATTATAATAATTATTTATATTTCTACAACTTTTAGAGATAAAAGTATTTTAACAACACTTAGATGATATTAATATTTAAGAAATAGGTAAAAAGAAGGATGAAATTTTGCATGCACCCGTGAAGTGTAGGCTATTTTTATTCAAATAGTTACTGCAAATTTTCTTACACCTGCAGCTTTTCTAGTCATATCTGTGATTTATATCTTTAATAGTATCAAAATAGCATTCAATTTGCAGAGATTAATTGAAGATAATATTTAAAGAATATGAGAATTGAAGAAAAATCTAAACAACTTTACTTTCCAGCAACATATACCAGATTAAATGATCCTGAATAATATTCTTTTTTTTTCTCTCTGACATAATTGACTTTTCTCCAGTTTTCTGCTTTGTGAATTCCTCCTCCACTTTTGAAAGCAAAGTCATATCTTTTTCTTCTATAAAGAAGTCCATGGACATTCCCAAACACTTCCTTCACTGCAGCCAGTAGATGAATTTAAAACTTGTTCAAGGTACTACCTTGTAGAGGTCCATGCCATTTAAATTACTATTCCATATTGTCATATAGTTTTGCATGTGTTTTGCTTTATTAAATATGTTTTATCAATAGTTTGGTCAATTATCTGATGTCAACCATGGCAGTTTACCTCTATTTGTGTCTTAAGTACACCCCAAGCATTTGATAAACATTTTTTAACAGTTAAAAATGTAATAAAACAGAATTAATTAAAGGAACAGAAACAGAAGAGGCCTTCTGTATAGTGAACTATAATTGGGATTTTAAAATTCTTGAAATCTCAGTCCTAGAATTGATAAATTAGGTACAAGAAAAGTTTTACCAAAGGTCTTTATTATTTCAAAAACAAAATATAAAGAAGATAAAATTTAGGTAAGAGCAAGAGAGACTTAGTGGGACCACAAAAAGGAATCAAATTCTACTATCATCTGGTGAAAATCTCTGGTTAGGAAGGGAAGTACAGGAAGCTTCTATTTCAATACAATTTTAATAGCTTGCATTTGCCACAAAGGAACATAACTTTTAAGAAAGAGTAAGCTGTGAATCCCCTTGATAGAAGTTAATTGCAACAACTTAATCAAATGGAGTTTTAAAAAAACTGCAGTGCTGGGGATGGAACTGAAGACTTTGGGCATGCCAGGTAAGCACTCTTATCATTGAACTACATCCCCAACTCCATTTATCTGAATAATATCATCTTTTACATTATTTAGAACAACCCTTTAAGAAGTGTTCTTTGACATAAGCAAAATGAATGTTCATTATAAATCTAGAAGCTAAGTTGCTTAGCAAAAAAGTAATAAAAAAAAGAGAGACAGAAATAATATACAGGTAGTAAGGATAGTAAGTTTTTCCCCTGCCTGCACAGTATGACTAATGCCTTTTGTTTTGGGGCTCTCTATCATCTATCTATAATCTATCAGTCATCTATAATCTATCAATCATCTATCCATATTTTACTGTACCTCTAGCTACATTTTACTGTACTTGCTAAGAATTCCTGTGTTTTTCAACGTAAGGTTATTTAAAGATGAAAGTAGGAGTGGTTACTTGTCCCTTATTTTAAAATAATTAAGTAGGCTGATTTTCTAAATATTTATTTTCATTTTTCATGTAACAAATATTCTTCCTAGCTTTCTAGAAGTTATTTTTCTAATAAAACAAAGTATTTGTTTCCCTATTGATACAGCAGTACAGTATGTTCAGTGGTACAATTTACTATTATAAACAATGTAAATTTGTGTTCATGTAGCCAATTATGAGTGTACTTCTGGGGAAAAAACATCTGGATTATTTAATAAAACACAAAGAATGATTTGTGTTATTCTAATTTTTCAGACTAGAGGCCTAGGAATTAGAAAATTAAAATATCTTTTCCAAAATCATGTATGGAACGTATTAGATGCATCACATGAAAAGACACATATTTGATTCACTATCTTAATTCTAATCATATTTTAGTTCTACATAAAACTGATACTGTTGTTTAGTGAAGACTTTCAACTTAGTTCCCTACATGCCAACAGTAATTGTATCAAATACACATAATATTTTATGATGTTATTTTTTAAAAATCCTGCTAAGAGATTAAAAATAGAGAAATAATGAATATAGTAAATCTCACAAATGAATTTCTAATGTTGATATCTCATGAATTCAAAAAAAAATTTCTCTCACTAAAACTTGATTTGCCATGAATGAAATGGAATGTGTATTTTAATATTTTCTTTGCAGTGGACTTTGAGTATTTCATAATTTCATCATCATTAAATTGTTTATTTGTGAAATGTAATGTTAATACTGCATGATATTAATAATCATAGTAGTAATAATGATACAAACATTTAGATGTTTGATTATGAGACACAATTCTGAGCACAATTCATTTTGCTACAATTCATCATGGTTTCCCCATTAAGTGATTTAATTTTCCTTTATTTATTTTGTTACATTTTATTTTTGATAAAGAATATGTGAAATGGACAAGTCAGGAAATGCATAGAAAGCTCCAAGATTGCAAATAGCATATTAACATTTTGAGTCTAGTAATATACTTCAGAGTCCATACCTTTAACCATACAACCAAAACACCTCATTTTCTGATTTATATTGAGGATTAAAATGTATTATGGAACAATAACATCATGAAATACTTTTTTTCACTGGTTCTAAAAAAGAAATATTTTATTCATATTTGTACTACTCCTTTGCCAATATAATAAAAATATAGTTGAAACTCAAAGTTTTAGAATAAACATGTATTAATAAAGCAGTTTTAGTGTTTCAATATAGTTTTAAAATACTTTGACTGAGAAAATTCCAATATAATCACCTTGAAAGAGTGCACATTAGAAAATGAGAAATATTCATGAGCTATGAAGCCTTCAAAGTAATAAAAAACATGTTTAGGAAAGCATGTTATCATCTTATTGTGTTTAATTTAAGCATGGAATTGAGCATCACCACCTGTGAACTACAAAATGTTAGAATACTATCATTTGGAAAACATATCAAAATATAGATAGGTGTACATTATTAAGGTAAAACTTGATAAATTTGCTACTGCAATCTGCAAAATCCTTATGTATTATAGAATGTTTAAAATTATATACAAAATAACAGATGATCATTATGTCAATATTTTACGGCAGAGTTGAACCTAAGCTGCTTTCAAAGTTTTATTGCAAGCAATTTAGCGCTTTTATAAGCTCCTGACATGCTGGGGGGAAGAAAAGCAACTTCAGGTTGGAGTTTCTGTTATATTTACAATGATGATGACAGTGACTGCGTTGCTCTCATTGTCACCACTGCCATCACCATAACTCCCTGAAAACTTGAGCAGGCTGTGCTCTGCTGTGTTTTCTTGAATTCAAAGAAGCACATTGTGAATTAGGACCCAGTGAGTACATTTAAGTGGCTCAAAGAGTCAGGGTCAGGAAAATATAGCAGTTCACTGGAGGTGCTTGTCATTTCTCAAAGCATAGTGCAGTTTTATTCACAGACAGCTGATCTATTGCCTTGTCCTACTGACGAAGATTCCAAAAAGCTCTGCAGATGCCATCAATCGGCCCCCTTTAGCTCTTAATGTATCATGCCTGCCCAACACTTCCTTTGAAGAAGGGTGGAATACATTAAATTCTTCCCTGGAAATGTTTATTTAAAAGATAATTCACTAAATATCTTTTCTGCCTAACTGAATGAAGATATATTGTTTCAGAGAACTCTGAGTTCATTGGAGTCACTGAACTTTTGCTTCTCAGATACTCATTTCTGTTTCTAAGTTGTTTATTTTTAAATAAAAACAATTTTATCAGGGTCAATTCAATGCATGTCTATTAAACAATTTATAAGGGATTTGAATGTAAATATAGTTGACATTTTAATATTATTTATAAGTGGGAATTATGCTAAAATATTCCACATTATTTTTCAGACAAGCTTTAAATTTATATTATAATAGCATTTTTCTGATAAAGATAAAAGCAAAATAATTAGAATGCTTTTATTAGCTCTTATGCAAAATCAGTACAACTAATTTATTTTCTCATCATGAACTAGTTGATCTGAATTTATGCAAAGATAAGAATGTTTGTTTATTTAATTCAATTTTTACTTATTTTTTTCTAACATATTCATTGTACATATTAGTGGAGTTCAGTGTGATACTTCAATACATGCATATAGCATTCACTGATTAAATTCAACCTCCCTCTATCTACCCTCTCATGCTTTCCAACCTTCAGTAATGACTATTCTAAATTAGGGTAAGCTTTCTTTTCTTATATTCACATAAGAGAGAGGACATGTGGCACTTGATTGGGCAGGAAAGTTTCTGAAATAGTGATTGGTAGAGGAATTTTAAATCTATGAGAAATCTGAGAGAATATTTCAAAAAAATAAAAAAGAAGTAGAACTGACTTTAAATTAAATTGAGCTTTTTGTATATGATAAATAAATACTGTATTTCTGAAGATAGATTCAGGAAGGGAGAGAAATATGGGAAAAAATGTTTGAGATAGGGGAAGGAAGCCAACCCTGTCTTTCATGATAAAATAAGGGTGTTAAATTTTGCTCACAGGTATAAGAAAACTATTGGAGATGTTTAGAACATTTTGGATTAAACATAATTTATATTATATTTTATTCATTACATTATTTTTTAAGATTTATTGAGTCATTGTTGGCCAAAATTGTGCATATGTTAATAATATTTTTTTAAAAAATAATTCAATCCCAGGGCAAAATTGGCTTTATAGAATTAAAATTTGTGAGACAATTAGTTAGAAAATCATTGCAGTATTCCAAGGAAGAAAACTCTAGTAGTTGTTCAACTGTGGATATATTGTGAAAGAAATATCAGTAGGATTTATTAGCATGACTTAAATAGGGAGGGTTATAGAAATGGATCAATAATTGCTCAAGAAGTTTGTAATCATACTAAGTAAATATTTTTTTTCTTTACTCTGAGGGTTCTATTTGAATAAGATAGAAAAAAACAGTATTTCTATGTGATTCCTTTAAAATCATAAATAAAAAGAATATTTTCTACAATTCATGAGTAACTATTATCTCTCTGTTGAAATCATCATTATAAATTCCTGCTTAGGAACTTCCTAAAGTGACCACATTAATATAAAGCATTTGGAAGTTAGTGCTGTACTTTTAAAACCTATTTCCATTATTTACGATGCTTTATATGAAATCAAATAGGCTGGTGATCTGAAAATGCCTACAATTGTGCTTTAAATCAAAGAGTGTACTAATTGTATTTTCCTTTATTACAATCTTCAGTTAAATTAAATTCATAAAGAAAAGGTCAAATTTTATTTTAAAAATTTGCCTAATGATTTATTATATCACCTGTTAAGTTTTTATATGGAAATAATATAGTCTTATTTAATTTTGCTTCCATACTACAAGATACATTTCATATTTAGTAAGGGGTAGAAAATTGATGACATAAATAATTCTACTGCCATACATTTCCAGGCTAAAATATTTCTTTCAAAAGCTTTTCAGGTAGACCACACTATGTTTTCTAGATACACTCATTAGTGAAAGGAGTTTTGTGAAACTTTCATGTAAATCTTTCTAAAATTCCTCCACTGTTCTTCATATTTTTTAATTTCTGAACAGAATAAAAATTCTCTGACTCTATATATGGACTTAACCATCAGCCATTTTTTTTTAACCTGTGGTGTAGCATTTTTTGTTTGTTGGTTTGTTCCATTTACCTTGCATTTTCTTGACTTAAAGACCAGGATTTTTCCTTTCATAGCCATTTCCTGTTGCCCCCATCCTCTTCAATTACATGCACACCTCAGACTTTATTATCATCATTACTTCCTAAATGAAGCCTGCTGTTTCTCCTCTACCTATTAAAATGTCATTTCTCACTGTCTATTTTATCTCAGTGCTTACAATATTAGCTGGCTGACTTTGACTTGAGGATAATTTGTAATTTTAATTTTCATTTAGCTTTTCATTATCCTTATTTTCTAGTATACCAGTTCCTCAATAGATTATGGGTATACAGTTGTAAAATAACACAGGTAGAAGTCATAATGATGATTCTCAAGTGCTCATGGTATTCAAAAGCAAACAGTAACAGAAAAGGAGAAGGTCATCAGATTTGGAAGGTCATCAGATCTGAAAGACCTGAGTCTGAGGTTACAGCTACTATTTCACAGTCCCTAAGGATATTCTGTGAGTTTCAGACTATTTGTCTCTAAAATAGAGACAACATGTCTCTCTTTCTGAGTTTGGGGGGCATTTAATTATATATAAAGTAGAAACAAATTAGACAAAATTATTCATTCATTTAAAAGTCTTTATTTATTCTCTATGAAAAAATAGGCAATCTATTGACAACATGGAAAAACTATTAAGTAACTGACAGACCAGGGCAAAGTATTAGTATGTTTTGACTCCTTTCTGCACTTTTACATTCAGCCCCATGTTTAGAAGGAGAGTTAGCTATATATTGACTTATAATTCAGACCATTTTCAAAGTTAAGATGGCTCATTCTTCTCTTTATGTTTAATTCTCCAGCTCCTCTCTGCTCCATGGTTCTAATATTTTCATCTCTTTGCACTTCCTTCATTCCTTCCATTCATCCCAACTGAACATTACCGTCTGCTCTATAATGTTCCAATAGAAATTTCAGGCATTGATCCAAGTTCAAATACCATAATCTACAGAAAAGAAATACAATAAAAAGATTTGTGTTTATGTTTAAGGGAACTATCAACCTCTCTTTAGCATTAGTAATGATGGAAATCATGTCCCTTGATTTTTTTCATAGTATTGAGCTGGATTAATTATACTGTAGAGTACTGACCTTTATTTTTACTTTTTCACGTAGGCATTGCTCTCTTTTAAAACTTGTATGGGACAGGTGTGATTGTCAGAGTAGTGACAGATATTTCTGGAGTCAAATGTTAATAACACCTCATCTCTTATCTCCTATGTCTTACAAAGAAGCTTGACTATATCAGTGATATTAGTAGACATTTCAAAGCTGCATATCATTTGGCTGTTGCTTCTCTAATATCCTAATTATGATTACCAACTGTATGTTTTGTCATAAAAGAAAAAGAAATCTGTCCCGAGAATTATTACATTGTGGGATGAATTCAAACATCACGGTATTCATACACAAAGTTGACATTTTGCAACAGGTATTTAAAGAAGCAGTTATGTTGATGACTTTATGTACAGAAAATAGATTTCAAATAATTTCTTGAAGCTCCCATGTTCTTCTGTATCAAACATGTTCTCCAATATGAAGCCTATTCTGTGTGGGCATGGTAATGCACACCTGTAATTCCAGCTACTCCAGAGGTGGAGAATGCGGAAATCGGATGTAAACTTTCTCTAATTTACACCACCCTACCTACTGTGCTACCTTAATCTGTATGCACATATTCCAGATTCCCTTACATCATTATAAACTGTGTAGTGTCCAATATAAGTCTATGTCATCAACTTTCAGGCTGGTTGACACATAACAAGGATCTTTAAATTATATCTCACTAGATAAATCTGTGCACAGTCTATAATTTTATGGCCCCAAAGCTATGAATTCTTTTAAATAAATTGAGATTTTTTTCATTTAATGTTCTTATTATTGCTTTATAGTTATATGTAATAGTTAGGTTCCTTTGACATAATCATGTATTTGTGAAAATTTATTGTGTCCATTTCAGTTCCCAGTACTTTCTTTTTCTCTCCCCTCATCCCTTCTTCTTCTTCTTCTTCTTCTTCTTCTTCTTCTTCTTCTTCTTCTTCTTCTTCTTCTTCTTCTTCTTCTTCTTCTTCTTCTCCTTCTCCTTCTCCTTCTCCTTCTCCTTCTCCTTCTCCTTCTCCTTCTCCTTCTTCTTCTTCTTCTTCTCTACTGGTCTTCCTTCTACTGATTTATTGCTTTTTACTTGGTGATTTTAGGCATATATAAAGACAAAATTCCCAGTGGTATATTCATATATATACACAGCATAACTTGGTCAATTTCATTTGACAGTTTTCCCCTTTTCTCCTTCCTTCTCACTCCCACTCTGCCCCCCCCCCCTTTTTTTTTACTTCATGATCTCCCTTCTTTTTTCACTGTGTGTCCCCCTTTCCTTCCTCATTTTGATCTAGCTTCCATTAATAAGAGAAAGCATTCTGTCCTTGACTTTCTGTATCTGGCTTATTTAACTGAGGATGATGATCTCCAGTTCTGTCCATTTACTAGCAAATGCCATCACTTCATTCTTCTTATGGCTGAAACTCCATTGTGAATATATGTCACATTTTCTTCCATATCTACTGATAGGCACCGAGGCTGTTTTCATAACTGGTTATTGTGTATTGCTCTACTATGAACATGGATGCCCCTGTCTCACTCTAGTATGCTGATTTTAATTCTTTTGGATAAATATCGAGAAGTGGGATAGCTGGGTCCTCAGGTGGTTCCAAGATATCTGAGGAATCTCAATGTTTTTAAAGCGTGTGTGTATTAATTTGCAGTCCCACAAACAACGGTTGAATCTACCTTTTTCCTCACACCTTTGCCAGCAGTTATTACTATTTGTATTTTTGGATTGCCATTCTAATGGGAGTGAAATGAAATGTTTTATAGTTTTGATTTGCATTTCTCTGATTGCTAGTGATGTTGAACATATTTTTATGTACTTGTTGGTCATTTGTATTTCTTCTTTTGAGAAATGCATGTTTAATTATTTTGTCCATTTATTGATTGTGTGTGTATGTGTGTGTATGAGTGTTAAAGTTTTGAGTTGTTTGAATATTCTGGATCTTAATCCCCTGTCAGTGGAGTAGCTGGCAAAGATCTCCCATTCTAAATGTTCTCTTCATCCTGTTATTTTGCTAACTGTTCAGAAGCATTTATAATTTGATGCCCTTGCACTTATTGATTCTTGATTTTATTCCCTGAGTTTTGGGGGTTTTGCTAAGAAAGTTAGTGCCTGATTTTGTTGTTGTTGTTGTTGTTGTTGTTGTTTTAAAAAGAAGAATATGCGACATATGTGTGACCCCAGAAGGGTAAAATATTTACTACTGGGCCTTATGCAAGAAATGGTTGTCTGTATCACCAGAGAATATTGTCTAATTATACATTTAAATGTCTTCTATAAGATAAAAATTAAAATTTATATTTTGGATCAGGATAAACCCATATAATCTATACTCACATCACTAAATGCCTTCTTAATGTTTTTACATGGGTATTAATCAATCATGATTAGGACTTCAATTAAAAGAAAAGAACTTCTTTTATTCTCCTTCTCTCTCATCCTTTAATTGGACTCAAAGGGTGTAAGTATTTTTTAGGTCCTAGAGTTTTGAGTAGAATCGACATTCTGGAAGTTTTACAGTACTTAGTCATTCATGAGTTCTATCCATTCAGTGTAGAGAGACCATACAGGGCATTCTTAGAATCTTATTGACATACTAGAAAGAACACACATTTGTAAAGAATTTGTTCATTCCAAGAATAAGTATTCCTCTACACACACTCTAATATAGCTCAAGAAAGTCTAGAAAAGATAATAAAGTACATGCAATAAGTTGTCTGTGAGAAAAATTATTGAAATGTAAATATCCAAGCATAAATATCTAGAAAAATTATGACATCCACTAAAATTCTATGAGTCCGATATATTGAAGGTCCGAGTATAATAATTCCATAGAATTAAAAGTATTTCCAATTTCAGTGCTGTTTAATGTTTATGATAAAATATCTTAATATAAAACAGTCTATTTTTAAACAGTAGCCCTTGCTCATAATTGCATATTTGAGAATTCTGATGATTGTGTAATGAATCTATTAATAATGCATATAATGATAATAAATTCAACCTTTTACTCTCTAAGAATATTCCACTTTTGATATTAATCAATACTTAAGGTGATTTAAATACGAACATGCAGATTTTGACATTCTGATTAATAATTTTTCTTCTTGGATTCTTGAGATTAGGTATTTAAAGGATAATAAAGGATGATATTTAATATCAGCAAAAATGTATTAAACATTTAGGCATGTTCTAATCCTGTGTGGCATTTGCTTATCTCACAACAGAAAATCCAGAGAATATTTCTATCATCGTATGCTGTCTTTACTAGTTCAAATCAGAGTAGATTTAGAGATACTGATTGACCTTTTATCTCTAAGCATAGCAAACATCATAATTTACATATTTTTTTGCTTTACATAGTCAATTTAAACACTTTAAATGAGAATAATCTTATCTATTTGTAGTTATGGTGATATAATAATATTGACACTAAAGCAGAGTTATTAATTTTCTTCTAAGACTTTTTAATGTATGATATGACATATAATTATTCTAAGAATTGTTGTTTACAGATGATTTATTTTCAACATATTTTTTGAGATGTAATTGACATATAGAATCATGTACATATTTCATGTATATAGTTTGATGGATTTGAATATGTTCATTCACGCATGAAATTCTCACCACAATCAATATAATAAATATATGTATTGCATTTCCTTCTCTCCCTAACCCCTGGTAACTACCATTCAACTCTCTGCTTCTATGAATTACACTATCTTAGACATTTCATAAAAGTAAGTTCATGGTTTTATTACTTGTTTATTTCTCTTAGCTCAGTGTCCTCCAGGTTTATCTGTTATTTTATATGGTGGAATTTCCTTCTTTCCTAAGACTAAATAATATTCAATTGCATATAAATATTATATTTTCTTTATTCATCTGTTACTGGACATTGTTGTTTCCAAATCTTGACTGTTGTGAATAATGCTGCAATTGAACATGGAGGGCATGCATGTCTCTTTGAGATTCTGATTTCAATTATTTTGTTTATATACCCAGCAGTGGGAGTATTGAATAATATGTGGATTGTGTTTTCAATTTTGAGCAACTATCATATAGTTTTCCATAGCAGTTTTATGTGCCAACCAATAGTGTACAAGGGTTCTAATTTCTACACATCCTCACCAACACTCATTATTTATTTTTGTTTTTCATAATAGCTACCAAAACTCTTATTAGATGATACTTATCAAGATTGGAATTTGCATTTCTCTTTTTTTAATTGATTCTTTTTACTTGTATTTACAATAGAATCCATTCTGATATAATTATACAAGCATGGAATATATCTTGTTCTAGTTAGAGTCCCATTGTTATGAATTTACACGGTGGTGGGATTCACAGTGTTGTTTTTAAATATGTACATGGGAATACTATGTCAGATTCATTCCCCTGACTTTGGAATTTGTATTTCTCTAAAGATTATTGATTTTGAACGTCTTTTTATATGCTTTTTGGCTATTTGTACATAAAATAGTTCAACTAAAACTTTGAAAAATGTTTTTATACCCTTTGTCCATTTTTAAATTTGATTATTTGTATTTTTCTTCAGTGTTGTGGAGTTTTGGATATTCTTTATATGTTGCTGATGTTAAAATTTTATCAGATATATGATTTTTCCAATATTTTATCCCATTTTTTAGATTGCACTTTTACTTTTGTTTAGTTTATCCTTTGACTCTACTCTCCTTTTTGAAACACTTTTGTAAGTTTAAAATTATTTCCAAATACAAATATATTTGCAAATTGAGAGAAAATCTTAACAGGCCATTAATAAGACAAGAAATTGAAACAGTAATTTAAAAAGTCCCAACCAGAAAAAGTCCCACATCTCACAGCTTTCCTAGTGAATGGTACTAAATATGTAAGCAATTAATTGAAATCATTCTCAAACTCATAAAAATTTGAAGAGGTGGGAACATGCTCAAACCTAGTTTGCAAGCCCAGCATCATCCCAATACCAACAGATAGACAAAGTAAAATGAGAAAATAAAATTACAGGCCATTATTAGGCTTTTCATTAGGGTGATTGATCATGTGGACACAACTTTATATCACTAGAAAACTTTGAGACATTTCATATTTTTATTCTTAAGTTATAAAATCCAATATACTAAGCATAAATTAAATGAATTGAAAATATGTACACTTTTGTAGGTAAACATTGTAGGTAATGCATTGTCCTTAAAAGCTGACAGAGAAATAAAATATATCTGAAAGTCATAGAAAATTTTAACAGCTTATAATGATCAGTTTGTGATATAGGTATACAACATTGTGACCTTTAATTTTATGTAACATCTTGACTAGTTCAAACAGCAACTAAAATATTATTTTGCTATGAGAGTATTTCTAGGAAAGACAAGTATTTGAATCATTAAATTAAATAAAGAAGATGAACCCTCACCAATGTGAACAGGCATCATACAATCACTTGAGGAACAAATGAAACAAAAAATCAGAGGAAGAAGGGTGAATTCTCTTTATCTCTTCTTGAACCAAAACAACTATCTTCTTTTGCTCTTGGACACTGCAGCACCTGGTTTTTGGACCTTTGACTCAGCTGAATTGTACCACTCAATACCCTAGGTCTTCAGCTTAAATAGACCATATTATCAGATTTTGTGGTCTCCCTAATGATAGGCAATATTCATAATCAATCTATTATTTTCCCTGCCTATCTATCAATCATCTATCCATCTATGTCTTCTGTTTTGTTTCTCTATAGAACCTTGACACATATAACATATATAAATTTACATAGAAAGTTACAATTCCTGCTTCGAACAACATCAATGTTTGTATAAATCCCCTTCTTTTACTAGTTTGCTGAGTGTTTTTAAATCATAAAGGATAGTTGACTTTTTAGCACATAATTTTTCTACACCCTATTGAGATAGTATTTGTTTTATTATCACTTATTTTATGTATGTAGGGTCTGCATACTGATTTTTATTTTTAAAACCATTTTCAAAACTTTAATGAGTAAATCCACATTGTGGATTTAAATTTAAAATTTATTTAAAATCTTTGTCGAACCCAGTGTCCTACACATACTAGGCAAGTACTCTACGGCTGAGCTACAACCCCAGCCCTAGCTTTTTATATTTTATGTCTACATTAGTAGTGCTTTCAGGGAGCTTAACTGTACAATTGCAACATTTGAATTGTGTTTAAAATTTTTTATGGCACTATATTAGTCACTTATTAGCTAATAATCAGTGTATACTTGAAAAAATATTTATTTTGCCCTTGTTTAACATAAATGGATAGATGATAGATGATTGATAAAAAGATAGAAAATATGCAAATATTCATGTCAATGGATATATTTCAAGGTTCTGTAGAGAAATAAAAGTGATAGGATATATACACAGAGATAAGAAATTGATTATGAAAATTGGCTGCCGTTATGGAGATCAAGCAGACTGATAGTATGCTCTATTCCTTAGTTGCTGCCCGCCCACCCCACAATCAATGAAGACAATAAACAAACTTTCAAGAGGCTTTATTTTCATAGCACATTATGTTGGCTCCTATATTCTTTATTATACAACCATCTTAAAATTCTCATATCAACCATTTCCTTCCTAGATGACAATTTCAAAGGACCTCTTCCTTCAATCTACAAAGCCATTCTCCTTGCTCCCATTTTATAACTTTGCTTCTTACCACACTTGAACACTGAAGCACTTAGAAAAATACTCAATAGATTTCACAAATACAACTATTCTACTGCCATCTTGTAGTGTGCTTGTGGATTATTATTGAATATGGGCTGTCCTTATCCTTTATGCACTATCATACACTTTTGATAAATGAATGAATGAATGAATAAATAAATAAATAAATAAATAAAATAAGTTTCCAAACTAAGATCCAAACTAAATCATATTGGATTAAAAGTAATCAAATAATCTTAAATATAGTAATCAAAAATTTTTAAATATATGATATAGCATTATATGTCTGTCTTTAATAATTAAATTTGAAAAAAAAAAACAAACAAACAAAGATTGGTCTAAAGGCCAGTTTTCAAATGCAATTTCAAGTAGTGAAGACATATTTAAAAATAATAATGTAATGCAGGAGTATCTGTGATTTCTATTGGTGGTATGATCATTAGCAGTATTGTTCTAATGATGGTATAAATATAAGCACTGTGGTTTATTTCCTACATTCATAGTTAAAGAAAAGGAAATATTAAATTTCAGTTAGAGTTTTGGTCAAATCACAATTGGTTTCCCCATCTTAATCAGTGATCTCACAGAATTTTTACCCTAGGTGTCAGATCTAGCATTGATCCTTACCCCTTGTGAGCTATCAGAGCGCTTTGTCAATCAAATATTGCCATGTATACAGTGGACTTCAAACTTGTTAGCTTCTCAAAACAGCCCTATGGTACTATCTTTTATTCTTTCATCTCACTTCTAAAAACAGTTTACTACCCACTCTTTCCTTGCTATGCCACTTTCTTTTCTGTGCTTGCTGGACACACATTCTGTTGGATTTCCTTCCACCACACAGCAGCTTGCTTCTGTTTTCTTTGACTTTCTTCTTCTAGCCAATCTCCTGTCCTCTATTCTACTTCAGCCCCCGCATCCCATGGTAATACCAGGATGTTGTCATTCCTAATAATTGCAAACCCTGCATCTTACTCTTCAGATATGTAACTCTCTGACACCAAGAAGTCAGCCCTCTCTCCTTTTCTATACCTGCGTTAGCTCCCTGATCTCATTCCGTCTAAGAGCTTTAAATTATATCTATATGTCATTTCTTCTGGTTCCTCTTAGACTAAAAAAAGAAAATGATAACATTTTAGGATAAAGGTCAGCAGTGTCGGAAAAATGTTCCCATCTCTCCATCATGCTTGCACAAATATTTTCAGAAGAAAAAATGCTAGTGGAGAAGAAATAGAATAAGCCCAGAAAACATAAGCAAGATAAATTTGTGCTTAAAAGATTTCTCTGACATATCAAAAGAAGTACATAATATTTAAGGAAAATCTTTAAATTATAGTTAGGATGTATATTTCCACACAATTCCTACTTTTTTCTTTTACAAATACATATGTATTTGTGTATACATACACACAATTTGTGATAGTGTTTGCTATTTGGTTCATAATAAAATCTATAATTTTCCTTCATTAGGTATAATATTCAAAGACATTTAACAGTTCCATAGAGAGATGCTCTGAATTGTCAAACCCAATTTAAAGTGAGTAAACTTGCAGAATATGTATTAATTCAACACGACAAGGATGTATTGTTTGTATTAACCTGAGGATGGCACCATCAAGAACAAAACATAACAATATTAACCAGAAATCACATCTTTCTTCAAGGCAGTTTATTTTGTTGACATATCAACAAAATTTCTACTTTAGCTATATTTTGAGTTTTAATAGATGGTTATAGACTTTATGAAACTTTAATCTTGAAATTATTTTTGTTGTGAGAATTTACCCCAAGGCCACACATGCACCTTTAACAAAAGGCAACAGGCAGCCATAGCATCCTTATTACAGTAGATCCTATGTTGCTTGCATAATGAACTATGTTGTTCTAACTGATGAGCTTTCAGAAATACCTTTTTTAAAATGACATATCTAAAATGAATGAGCATGAAATTTCTTTACTCTTTAGTGAAGAAGGTAATATTTGATATGAAACTTTTAGTAAATCTTTTCTGAAATTAACTGAGTTGTATCACCTAAGGTCAAAAAAAAAAATGCTTTGTAACATGAACTTCAAGTTTGTTAAAGGCTTTCAGGAAAATGTTTTCAATCTGAGAAAACCAAATTGAATTGCTTACTGATCTCTTGCTACTATTGACATAGTGAACATTAATGCCCTTCTCAGCAAATGCCATCTATCTAGCATTGAAAACATTTAGTATGTTTCTCTTTTTCATTGACAGGGTCACCCTGATCAAAACTCAAAGTTCTGTTTATTAAACTAACAGTGATCAAGGTAAAACTTCAATGGATCCTAGGTGTACAAAGTTTCTAGTTACCTTATAAGGAAATATTTCTCTTCACATTTAAATTTAAATACTTTAATTTCAAACGTATGTATAAACATATATAAATACATATACATCTATATATCAAATACATTAATTTATATGTTTTTCTACTTATTTTTATTGTATTAATTAGTTGCCTATCATTTACACTAAAAAGGAAAATTTTTGTATTACATTTTTCTATGCCCATAAATTATGTAATTAAATAGGAAATATATGTTCCATTTAAAATTTAAATCTTCATCATTACAAAAACTATTAAATTTATTTAATAGTTATATTTATACTTGTAAAGAATATGGATGTTTGTTAAGTTAATGACTGTACAGGTATATATGGGTCAAAACCTGTTTTCACTCTTCTCCCACATTTATACTAAGTGATTCCTTGTGTAGGCTGGGTTTCTAGAACTCTCCAAGGCAGGGTGTCCCAAGTCATGCAACTTACATCATTTCAAAATTATTTATCCATATTGCTTTGTATTTATAATAACTTGGGCTTTAGTTATATAAAGAGAGCATAAATATTATTTCTTAACATATATATATATATATATATATATATATATATATATATATGTGTGTGTGTGTATATATATATTATATATATATTACATTCACAAGAATAATATGCATTCAATTTAGGTAACTAGAAATTCATTTTGCTTGATATATCAGTATTCCAATGAAAATATTTTAATTATTTATAAAGTGTCTATGAGCCTTTATTATTGCACTAGAGTAAGTGCTGTGATTTCTTCTTTTTTAAAAATTCAGTAATTTGAAATATCAGTCCCTTAGTATCTCATGCCCAATGTCTTTTCTCCCCTCTGCCACACAACACCTTTCTTCAGAAGAGTTATTTATCCTCAGTTCACCAACTCCTAATTCCAAACCTTTCTTCAAACCATTTCACTTAAGCATTGACTTTTCTGATTTTAGCAAAATCTGGCTGCAAGAAGGGTATACAAAACCACACAGGAAATGGAATAAAACATATGTTATCCATAATAAGAAATCAGAGTAAGAAGAAATTGATTATTAAAAAGAAAAGAAAATTCTAAAGATTCTAGTAATAACAGCTGTAAGGAGCAGCTAATAGCCCTATGGCTGTAATAGGAGGCCAAGGATAATCCTCCCCAGCACAGCCCTCAAAATTGTTTTCTTTTGGAGCGGGCAGGACCTTAACTAGTGGAGGACAGAGAAGTTTTTGGTTCTGTCATGGCAGAACTTGTTGGAATACTATCCTCAGGAAGCCTCTGGAAGACTACTCTTAGGGAAAGTCATTCATAGGAAGATGTCTCACTAGGAACACCACTAATAGTATCTCATATTGGAAATGAATGTGGAATGCCAGCAGGTGGTGAAGGCAGTTGCTCGTCACTTGGTCCTGCTAGCTTGGAGCAGTGCACTGGAGAAGCTTGAGACTGCAGGAACCCAGAGGTAGGAAAAACCACACACAGAGAAGAACCACAACCAGGAAGCAAAATGCTTTCCTCCTATAAACCATTTGGTTTTAGAACCAAATGGCAAAGGAGAAAATATTTCAAAACCCTAGCCCCATTTTTACATGACAGTAAAAACATCTGGGTGTTCAATTGAAGGCAGTAAATGGATTACTTGCATAGTCATCAGTGTTCTTCAGTATTATTTGGTGATCAATATCCAGTCCTGTGTTTCCTCTAACAGTCCACTTTTCAATTTCTGGGTTAGGTTATTCTGATGTTTGCTATCTAAAAACTATTGAAGAAACTAGAGCTTATTTTTGAAGGGTTTCTCTAATTACCCCTTTGGCACCATCATTTAAAAATTTTTAAATGCTGCCCATATATTAACAACAGCAGAATTTAAACCTCAAGCAAGACCTCTCTAATTTAAACTTGAGAATCATATGTAAAATAGTTTAATTAACATCTTCAGGTAGACATCAAAGTGGGCATATCAAAATTATCTTAGTGGCAGATGCCAGAGATTGAACCCACAGGTACTTAACAACTGAGCCACATTCCCAGGTGATAAATAAATAAATGTATGTATATATAGTTTGAAACAGGGTCTCACCAAGTTGCTTAGGGCTCACTAAATTACAGAGGCTAGCTTTGAACTTGTGATCCTCCTGACTCAGCCTCCCAAGCCACTGGGATTACAGGTGTGCGCCACCACGCCTGTCTCAAAATTTAAAATTTTTTAAATTCAAATATTTTTCTCATAAAATTTACTCCTTCCATAGACTTTCTATTCTCAGTAAATAGTAACATTGTTCTTTTAGCTCCTTATAACATGATTTATAGAGAAATTCTTTCTTCTGTGATTTAACACCCAAATTCAATACTGCAGAAAATGTTTCAATGCAGCCTTCTAGTATATTCTGAAACTTTCTTACAGTGTCCATAAATACAACCCTAAACTAATCACCATTTCTAACCTGGAATATTGCTCACAATTCTTTCAGTAATGCAGCATACAATCAATCATTTTTAAATATCATAGAGATCATGACATTCTATACTAGAAACTGCCCAGTGGCTTCTTACCTTATTCAGAGTATTTGTGAAAAAACTGACTGATGGCCCAGAGGGCCAAACACAGACTCACTTTTTCTTCACTTAGTTCCTCTCTCACTCTGTGAATCCTGTCAGTCATACTCTGCATAAGTTGTTTCCTTGTGATTTTTTTTGGATCACCAGAATACTCTTCCCTTAAGTATCCTATGACTGTATTCTTCAAATACTTCAAATTTTTATTCAAATATCATGTTAGTGCTACCTCTTTGGTCCATACAAATCTACCATGAGTAGTCTTATTTTCCTCAATAACCCATTCTGCTATCTCAAATTTTATATATTCAATTATTTTTTTTATTTTTCTTCTATGCTAATAATATATGCTCAGTATAATTTTATTATATGCTCAGATCACTGAGAGCAAGAAAATTTGCTTGTTTTGTTCATTGTTGTCTTCACTCTGCCATGCATGATGCTTGAATTATAATGATATTCACTTAAATTTTTGGATAAATAAATGCATACTCAAAAATATATGTACTTTAATTTTGTTCCCTTACTGAAAGTATACAAAATCTCCAATTTTGGTGATAACTAAAATGAAGAATTAGTTCTTTTAAACACTCTAAGGGTTTTAATCCCAATGACTGTATTTTTGTCCTTTTGTTCTTTAGCATTTTATGATTAAAATAAAATTAACTTACAAGTGCTCAATTTTTAAAAAAAATTACGTCAAAAGTCAAGGGTTCTTTCCCAGATAAGTTAATAAATGGATTCATTAATAACCACAAAAATTATTATATAATTTTGGATGGCAAATATCTGGCTTATTTTATTCTCAAGTGCAAACATAAATCGACCTAATTACTACTCTATATCTATTAACATAAGAAAGGAATAATAGGAATAAATAAATAATAGGGATAAATAATAAAATAATAAATAATACAATAAATAAATAGGAAAGGAATAAATAACAAAGCTCAGCACAAATAGCTACTAGTGTGCATCATTTGCAAATATTGCAAATTGCCAGAACTCTTGGGAGACATACTATTAATACACTTTCAAGAACCTTAAAATATATCCATAAAATTTAGTGTGCTAATTACTTTTCTAAGATTATAATACAAGAAAACAACTCCAAAATACACACATTTTTATCATAAAGTTTGCCTTAACATCTTTAACAGAAGAAAACAAAATATCAGCAATGGGCGCATATTCAAAATGTAATAACAGATCACCACAAAAATGTTTGTGCAGTATTCAATTACTTTAAAAATGCACGCAGAATGGTTTAGAAGAAACATATATTTATATATCCTAGTGATTAGTGCTCTATGTGATATGTGAGGGGTAAAGATTTGCTCCCAAGATGTAGACTCTATTCCTTTACACCAAAAAAATAAATAACCCAATCAGTATATGGGCCAAGGACCTGAAGAGATAATTCTCAGAAGATGATGTACAATCAATCAACAAATACATGAAAAAAATGTTCATCATCACTACTAATTAGAGAAATGCAAATCAAAACCACTCTAATATTTCACCCCACTCCAGTCAGAATGGCAGCTATTATGCATTCAAACAAGTATTGGCAAGGATGTGGGAAAAAGGTACACTCATAAACTGCTGGTGGGACTGCAAATTGATGCAGCCAATATGGAAAGCAGTATGGAGATTTCTTGGAAAATTGGGAATGGAACCACCATTTGACCCACCATTTGACTCTCCTTGGTCTATACCCAAAGGACTTAAAAACAACAGACTAAAGGGACACAGCCACATCAATGTTTAAAGCAGCAAAATTAACAATAGATAAACTGTGGAACCAACCTAGATGCCCTTCAGTAGATGAATGGATAAAGAAAATGTGGTATATATACACAATGGAATATTACTCAGCAATAAAAGAGAATAAAATCATGGCATTTGCAGATAAATTGATGGAGTTAGCAAAGATAATGCTAAGTGAAATTAGCCAATCCCAAAAATCAAATGCTGACTATTTTATCTGATATATGGAGGCTGACTCATAGCGGGGTAGGGAGGGGGAGCATGAGAGGATTAGATGAATTCTAGATAGGGAAGAGGGGTGGGAGGGAAAGGGAGGGGGCAGGGGATTAGCAAGGGTGGTAGAATGGATGGACATCATTATCCAAGTACATATATGAAGACTTGAATTGGATGTCAACCTACTTTATATATAAACAGATATGAAAAATTGTGGTATATATGTGTATTAAGAATTGTAATGCAAAAAATAAAAATAAAAACAAAGTACATGTATAAAGTCATGTATTGGCATGAACATACTCTATATACAAGATATGAAAAATTGTACTCTATATGTGTAATAAGAATTCTAATGCATTCTGCTGTTGTGTATTTAAAAAATAAAATCAATAAAACTAATACATATATTCTGATATTATATATATATATATACACACATATATATATATATATATATATATTCATTCTGTTATATACTGGAAATTTGCTGAGAAAATTTTCAAATGCTCTCTCCCTTAAAATATATGAGGTGAGTATATGAATTTGCTTGACTGCAATAAGCATATTGATATATATTTCAAAGCATCATGTTACACGTTTAAAAAAAATTTTAGTTGTAGATGGACACAATACCTTTATTTTATTTATTTATTTTTTTATGTGGCTCTGAGGATTAAACCCACTACCTCACATGTTCTAGGCAAGTGCTCTGCCACTGAGCTACAAAACCAGCCCCCAGTGTTATACATTTTAAATATGTACAATTTTAATTAAAAATAAAAATATGAAGCATAAGAAAAATATGTTTATATAATTTTAAGCTCAAATATCTATATAAGTAATTAATGAACAAAACAGTGGATTAAATATTAGTTATATTTGGTTTTTTATTAAATATTATCTTTGTTTTAAATATTTATCTTTCTTTGTTTTAAATTCAGTGCAATTAATATTATTTAATGGATTCCTAATGATCCTGTGTATTAAAAATCCTTAACATATTTTTGAAATGAGAAATGTAACACATTTTTGGTCATAGTGAATATAAAAATAGCTTTTATACATACACACACACAAGTGCATATTTGTATTTTTTCTTGGGAAGTGTTATATTCTGTTATTTGTTATTTAACAACTTTTAGCACTACCAGGATATAGCCTAGGTTTTTCTGATCTTTACCCTTATAAATAACATTACAATGAACACTCCTGAGCATATATCACCAGGGGCAACTTAGCATGCTTCTGACAAATAGCTTCCCAGAACTGGAAATGCTGAGCCAATGTAAAGGAACATGTTAAAGTATGATTATTAGTTCCAAACTGCCCGCAGATATGCTGTTAAAATCATACTTCCATTAATTTTATATGATAGTACTAGTATCAGTTTTCTTACATCTCATACTGCAGTCAAACATAATCAATTCAATTAATTCTTACCTATCTGATAGGCAATAAAAGCATCTCAGTGCTGTTTTAACCTAAATTTTCTGATTCCAATAATTTCTAATGCTCTTTGTCAGATTCACATAGTTTGTATTTTTAAAAATACTTTCAATCTTGTTTAACATTACGAAATTCGAATGAAAAACATATGAAAACAAAATTTGTTTTGCACCAAAGTATTTTTTTCTTGTCTATAATCTCTTCAAATCAGGAGAGGGCACATCACAAATTCACCCAAACAGCACAATATCTTTTCCACAATGCAATGTGATGTGACTCGAATCATACTCATAAATATCTCCCATGACAAAACAAATGCCTTATGTACAGCAATCATTCATTTTGCATTGACAAATCTTTTTTTACCAGCTACATATGGTCAATTTCTATTTTTTATGTTGTATCTTTTTCAATTGCACCTAGGAGTCATTTTAATATAGATAATTGAATTGCAGTTAATTCTCCATCTGGTGCTCCAGATTGGTTACTTACTACTGCTGATTTGAGGCTGATATTTTTCATTTATATTACTTGATCATTTTATTCACTGTCACATCTCTAACTGTATGTGGCATTTATAAAGCATGCCATGCAAACACAGTTGACAATTCCCAAAGTGTAATTCCTTATTGAAGCATTTGGACATCTTATGCAAGCCCTCATATGATCCTTGATTTGACTTTGCTACTACCATATCATTTATTTTATTTGTGAGGTGTGATCTTAACAAGGTTTTTAACTAGAAAGTGTCCGTAAACTATCATGGGGTTTCTTAACTTAGTATGTTACTTTAACATGAAGTATATATTGATGATAGGGTAAACAGTGTGTTATCTTTTGATTATCAAGAAAGCCTGATATTTTATCATAAAATTGTAGCAAGATGAAAATACTGCATAATTTCCACATAGTTTTAGTGACATGGATTCAACTTTTTATGTGTGAGTCATCTTTTTAATATTTGAATACTGGATTACAGTTAAAGTACTTTCACTTCATTTAATCCTATTAGGTTAGTAATGGATCTTGTTTATGGGTGAAAGAATTACTTTGAAATCATAGAGAAGGTTAATTTTAATTATTGGGACTTTTAATAAATTGGCAATTCAGATACTACTTTCAAATCTATTTCAAAATTGTGATAATGATATTTCCATTTTAGGTTTCTGTGAAGGGTAAATATGATGATTAACTAAGTATAAATTAAATTCACCATGTGTATTTTTAATCACCTGATATTATTCCCATTTTAGGTTTTATAAATCAATTCTCTTAGAAGTTTAAATTAATTTTCCAGTTCCATGAATTTCGGAATTATCAAGAACTCATGGTCCTCATTCTAGAATTTGCTCTGTAAATGTGCATGGATTGTAGACAGTAGGAATCATCCAGTTCAGTCTGCTTATTTTACATCATGGAAATCTAAGTCATGAAACTGTTGAATTTGTCATGCTCTAGTTAAATACACTAGATTTTAAGGCAAGCGTTGGGGCACAAACATGTATTCCTGGTGACTTGTGAGGCTGAGGTAGAAAAATTACAAGTTTGAGACCAACTTGGCAACTTAGTAAGACTGTGCTTCAAAATAAATGTTAAAAATGTCAGAGGATATAGCTAAGTGATAAAGCACCCTTGAGTTCAGTCTTCAGTATTGCAAGAAAGTACAACAAAATAAAATTAAATAAAATGCACTTAATTTTAACATAGGGAGGAAAATTGAATTTTTTTTTTTGCTTAGTTTTGTTTAAATTATGACTTTATGGTATCTAACATTTGCCTTACTTAAAAGTGCATGTGCAGATGAGTGGGGACACATGCACATACACGTATTTCACTATCTCTTCTTATTCACAATGAACAGACAGCTCTCTCCTACTTCATTAAATTTACAGAAAAAAGCCTTTGACTATGTCCACATCATATGTTTAGCATCTACAAACCAGTTATACAGAAACTCTATTCTAGTCTTATTAAGGTGCATATGATTATATCTACATATCTCTATCTATCTATATCTACATATCTATCTATCTATATGGAGGGTGGAAGAGAAAACTGGGGGAGATAGAAAAAGAGTCTTATTCATTGATTTCCAAATGCAACTTAGATATCCAATGTGTCTGATCCAGAAATTGTTTCCTATTAAATAGTTACATGCCACTACCTGCATGGCTGCCAATTCAGATTCCCCGACTGGGCAGTGAGAGAATGGAGAAAAAGCAAACAGACACACACATAGAGAAAAAGCTGGGTCTCAATGATTGACTACCAGCCTGGTAGGGAGGTAGTGACACAGAACAAACTCATCATGTTTATTATATAGGCATAAACATCAAAAGGATTTATTGTGAGAACATTTCTTCAAAATAAGCAGAACTAAGGTCATGTGTAGGAGCAGCTCCATTGATTATCAGCTTATGCCCATAACTTTCTATCCCCAGACACCTTGTGTCTGAACTTCAAGGTCAAAAACCGAATAGCTCTGTGGTGGCACTGAACCTTCTATTGAACAGGGCATCACCATAGCAACTGGGAAGTCTCAAATGGATGTCTTTAGACCAACAGTTCTCAAGAGAGGCATCACCTCTGTCACAGGACAGTTCAAGACCCATAATTCACTTGCTGCTCCTGACAGTTACATATGGAAAAATTACAGGGTCCAATAGATGTTTAGAAGCATTTCCTACATTGCATCACAATTTTTAAAAAATATTCATCTTTTAATTACATAAAATAGATGCATAGTTTAAAATTTTTTACAGAATTCTAAAAAGAGAATATTTTAATTATCCACAAGGAACTTCTTTCAGTATACATTGAAACTTACATCTATTTAAATCTTTCAAAATACATGAACCTTTCTTTTCAAAAGGAAAATACTAATTGGGGAGAAATCATTGGACATTCAAGATATCCTGCTTCATATTTATCAAAATTCTGTAATAAAGGTTTTAGTACAGTCCATGAAAAACAAGTTTTTAAATTGCCTATATGAGGTTAAAACGTTAATATTTTCTTTAAAAATTCTTGTTTTCCTTAAAAAATATAGTATTAAGAAAAAAAATTTTAGTATTTCTTCTCTGTATAAGTGCAATAGAAAATCAAGTATATTTTATCTGTTTTCTCATTTTTAAGCCCTTATGCGTGATTTATGAAGTTATCAGAATAAATCATGTAAAAATCTGAAGTTGTCTGTAGTTTTCTTAATCTGTTATTTTAACCTTTTTCTGTGAAAATAAATCATATAAATATCTCACATTTTCATTTTTTATCTAAAAGCAATGTAGCAATCAAGGGGCACACTCAGGAGGCATGTATGTTCAGCACACAAACACACATACACACACACGTTCAAGTATTTTGAAAATATGACTGAATTGGCTGTTATCAAGTAAAGTCAACTATCAGAACTGTACACTATCAGGAGACTTCATTTCTATGAATAACTGGAAACACTTCAAATCTATGGTAAATAATATTGTGCTATATATGTTTACAAAGGAAGATTTGTTCATCAGTGTCAGGAATATTAGATAATGCATTTCTAACTTCAAAGCACAGTGTTTCTGCTTTTATTTTTTTATTTTTATTCTTTAAAGAGAGAGAGAATTTTTAATATTTATTTTTCAGCTTTCGGTGGACACAACATCTTTATTTTATTTTTATGTGGTGCTGAGGATGGAACCCAGTGCCGCGTACATGCCAGGTGAGCGCCTTACCACTTGATCCACATCCCCAGCCCAGTGTTTCTGCTTTGAAAACCATCCTTTCCTCATTTATCCTGCAAATTATCTATTTGGAGTGGTTTGGAGTGTCACTTCCTCATAGTATTCTTCTGGGTCTTGAGGATTATGAGTGTAATCTCTATGAGAACTGATGATGAAATCACATACACGAAATATGCTCAAAAACATTTTTAAAAATGAATAAGAGTAGAGAAATGATATGCAAATTCAATCCTCAGAAGTAAAGGGAGATAATGATCTTGAAAATGTGACTTTCAAGCTTTATATTCTATGTCAGACCACTAGAGCCCATCTCACTTCCCTTTCATCATCGCTAATTTCTGCTAATCAATATGCATTATTTTTGAAATAAACAATTTAAACAATTTTATTTTTAAGTTGTATGTGATATTTCTCCTTAGTAGTTGAAGTAGAAGAAGTATATTCAAAATATAAAAGATTACCTAGTAAATTATTTTTTTCTAAAGTTCAGATTGTCATAATTTAGAACAGTAGATGTGGATTTGTATTGTTATAATTTGTTTGTGATGAAATCTCATTTTCTAGAATTTAATCCTGGTGTTAGCAGGGGCCAGAGAGATGTATTGCATAAAATTTAAAATATGTAAATCAGAAACATTTTCTTTACACCTGGAAGTACAGTGCAGTTTGCATTTATTCTTCCTGAATTTCTGGTTTATCTTGCTGGCATGTGCAACAGCCAGAAGGTTGGTTGCTCCTGCTCCCATTGGTACTTTTCCTTATCTTTATTTCACTCCTAAAAGTGATACATGTTTAGTTTAATACCAAATGGAGCCAGGTTCTCCTGCAGGTCACATGCATCATTGAAGTTGGAGTCTTAGAGGTAATGAGTGACCAAAATTGGTATCAGCTCATTCTTAATTAGTTCCAAATTATTTTTGTCTCCCACCAACCATTCTTTTCATCCTCACTCTTAGTACTGTGTCAAACTAAGACCAAATGCAAAAATTCGCATCTGTGTATAAATTTTAACTGGCTCCCTCAATTACATAAAATCCAAATATATATATATATATATATATATATATATATATATATATATATATATATATATATATGTGTGTGTGTGTGTGTGTTGTGTGTGTGTGTGTATAACTTATCCATTGTTGCCTAGGTTTTATCAATGCTATTCATTGTTTCATTGTTGCCTAGGTTTTATCAATATTATTTTAGATCTTTTTCTTTCTTTTTAAGTTTGTGTTAGTATCTTTTATTGAACTTGAAATGATACAAAATAAAAGTTCCAAAGTTTTTCCAGATACTTTCTAATAGGTAACACCAGAGTCTGAGCTCAAAAGTTAATCATATTTTCAATATTATTAATATAACTATCTTGGATATGAGGAAATATGGCAAAAATACGCCTTTCTCTTGAATTTGTGTGCTATGTGTGGTAGATATTTTGGCTGTTCCATCTAGATCCTTCTGATCATTTGTACAGTTTTGGTGACAGATCCCCCACTTTTGCTGTGTTTTATGTCTAATTCATATCCACAATATCTTTTGAAGAGTAGCTTTGGGCTACTGGAACTGCTTTGCTTATGTTCACAGGGAGATGAAATTGCCTGGGGTTTTATATCCCACCGTCTCTGCTCCTTCCCAGTTATTGATCAGCTACAAAAACTCAGCTGCTTTGTCTCATGTTAGGCCAAATTTTGAGATCTAATTTATACAGAGAGCTGCATCCCATCTATCCATTAGATCAGTTAGTAGATGTAACTTTGCCTGAAATCGAACTCTTTTTTGAATTCTCCCCTTTCCTGTTTCCTATACGATCTTGCTAATCTCATTAAGGTAGAGTTTCCTAATAAATTATTTGTATGTGAATTCTCATTTATAGATCAGATTTCAGTGAATTCAATCTAAACCATCAAGAAATGTACAAGTAAATATGTCTTGTTTTCATTTTATTCTTTAAAAAGAGATAAAACAGGCCATTGCAATAAATCTCACCTAAGCCTTTTTTAAAGTTAATTTATAAGGACTTTAGGAAGGAACACATCTTTATCATATTTAAGAAAATATTTTTAAACAGTTCATTTAAAAACCTGAATGAAACATAACTTAGAAAGTTTTCAAAAGTCAATGTTACTTTACAACTTTTTTATTATATCAGTGAAAAACTATATATCTACACTTTAATTTACTGAAAATATTAATTAATGGCTTTGAATCAAGAATGATTACTTTTGTGACTGCCATATGCAATATATATGTCCACTTATGTATTGTGTCATTTTGCTTACATTTATTTTATAAGAAGCAAACAATCCTATTATATAAAATATATTTTACAATTTTAATCATGAAATTCCCTTATGATCTAATATTAAATCTATGCTAAAGTCTTTATCTTTCCTTCTCTGTCACTTGTTCTATAATTTAATAAAGATAATGACAATTTACCTGAACATCCTTGAATTTTCAACATCTGTATACAGTCACTATTTGTCCTCTTGAATTTGCTTGTTTACAAATAATAATGTCTTTAAAATGTGTTCTCCTTTATGTTGATTGATGGGCATACTTGCTTTTTTATTTAGAATATTTGCTAAAATATCTTTTATTACATGAGCATTTTGGACAGAGTTAACTTACTTGAAATGCAAACGTGATTCATTCTTTCATAGGACAAGGAGATGCTGTGACAGCTAATCAATGATTGACTTTGTCCTTAAGTTGCTCAACTGTCAAGGATAAAGTATGTCAATCAGAGAGAACTAATGCTCCATCAGTTACAATTACTTCAGCAAAAAAAAAAAAAAAAAAAAAAAATCACAAGTACCCTATCAGTTCCCCAATATTGAAGGCAAGTAAGAAATTAGCACCATTGAGTGTTCAATTTCATTCTCTTATATTTTACTTTAATTAACAAAAAGAAATACTGAGTTAATTTTACCTCTCAGACCTATCCATTGATTTTTATATAAGCATTTCTTGTCCTTGACTTACTAGTCAAGAGATTTTTAGCCTTTAATTACAACCACAGATTAAAAAATATATACCAATCTAATTCACAGAATGCCATAAATTAAAATGCTTATGAAGCTCAGAATTAGAAGAAAGTCACTTACCACTTGTATGGCCCTTGGGAATTTACTTCAGTTTTGTAAACCTGTTTTTGCATTTCTACTATGATGATTAATAATTCAAGGGATGTTTAAGAGGATAAAAGCAAAAATATTTATGAAAGTATCTCCTACAGGTGCTGCTAAGTGAAATAAAAATAAATGATTGAATACTTTAACATGTTTACTGTTTTAATATAATATTTGAAACTAAAGAAAAGGGGATTACATAATAGTTCATTTTAACCCATTGTTTTCATAAAGATGGACGTTTATGCTCATGTTTTAATTTAAAGACCCAAACCAAAATGCAGTGAAAAATCTTCATTTTATATTACATATCAATGAAACAGCCATATCCACAGGGAAAATGAAAGTTCGAATAAATAATAGAAGGAGATCATTTTGTTCTGAAAGGCAAATCAAATGCATCATAAATACCTCTAGTATTGTGACTTACATTCATGCCACTTTATAAACTTAAATACTTAGGATTTTTCGTTTTGTCTTGTGTACTTGATTTTTTTTGTCTGTGTATATGTTTGTTTTGTTTTCTGGATAATAGACTTTAAACAAATTTAATTAAAATATATGTATATATATATTTTTATAAAAGTTTCAAGGTTGATCATCCATTCATTCCATGTTAACACAAAATTTCTTATATAACTTCTTAAAGTGACTCATTGAGCAATTTGCAACTTTGTAAAATATAATTCATGTCAAAATGTCAGGCATTAAGTTTCCCGTGGGCCTAGAGTCCAAAGTTGTGAGGATGTGAGGTTTTGGGTGTCAGAGATTACAGAAACAGCCAGGTACTCTCTATCTTGGCTTTTAGACAGCCAACACATGGCTCCTGTCACAAAGTAATTTCTAGTGATCACTGGAGCTTTTCAAATGGAAGTACAGTAACCTTGAACATAGGAAATCTGGCAATATTAGTACTTGCTTATAAAAAATCTTTGAGTAATTTGGAAGTAACTCAACACATTATAACTAGAAGTAGATCTTTACTCATGGATAAAGGAGGTAGAATTTAAATGTTGATAAAAGGAAATGATTTCTTATTTATTGTGAGAGTTTGGGAAAGCAAATTTATTTTCATATACATGAAATGAAGGATTGAGCTTGGATGTAGCTTAGTAGTAGAATGCTTGTTTAACATCCTTGAAAACCTGCTAAGTTCAATTACCAGCACCATATGTGTGTGTGTGTGTACATGTGTGTACATGTGTATGTGTGTGTGTGTGTGTGCATGTGTGTGTAATACCCAGAGTGGGGAGGGGAGGTGGAATGTGAGAGGAACTGACATTTTTGATACAGTAAAAATTATATAATGTATAGCATCATTTATCTACATGACTTTTTCTCTTTTCTCTCATCCCCAGTAATGGTGTTTTCTTTGTAGTGATGCAGCCAGGTCTGAGTTAGAGCACAGCAATGTTAATCTTAGAAGGAAGTAAGTTAACATTTCCAAGATCTCCACCCTCTTTTTTCCCTCTGCTGACTAGATTCTAGCAGTAATGGAACCCAAGGTTAATGAATAAGAATAAGTCAATCTGCACCCTGGGAACTTAAAACAAGCAAACAACAGTATCCTGCATTCCCAAGCTTGCTGATAATACTCATTGCAAATTTTCAAGCCATGTTTAGAGCAAATTTTGACAAAAGTTAAATATATATGAACACAAGTTAAATGCGACTCTTTCCAGTGCCTTGTTGACATTAAAAATACTTTGTTGAATCCTTCTGGTTTGTGACTTTCCTATTATTATAAAATCCTATAGCAATTAGTAAACAATGGTGGGAATATCTAGAAGACAACAATAGGTGAGGCTGGAATAAGGTTGTGGTTGCTTTTTTTTGTATAAAGAAACACTTATACTAAATATATCATCATCCTCTTAGACTCAGAATGAATGTGTGCAGACCTAACCCATTATCATCAGATAATTCTATAGTGTTTATACACCTCACAATCAAAGTATCAAATCATATAGTTTAGATAGCATGTGTGCCTTCTCTATATTAGGCATACATAATATATGACAATGTAAAAATGTTATATATTCAGCATTTCAGATGAAGCATAGTGAGATTTTTCCCCATGATGATCTACTGATACCCTAAAGATAAAAGGAAAATACATTAACACAGCTTCAGTTGGAAATTAACCCTAAGGAAAGCTATTCAGTGAAAGAAAGTGAGGAACTCTCCAAAGACAGAAAAGAGGGACCAGAGATCATAGAAAAAAGTACCAAATATTTTCGTGTTTTGACATAAATAAATGTTTTTAAAGAATTATCCTAACATTTTTTTCCAAACATTGAATATCTAACAAATTGGAGGTACAGGAAAAGATTTTGCAGATGCTTGTATTCTCTGAACAAAATATGAATCTTCAAAGGCAGAAGAAAGGGAGATCTTTCTGGGCCACATTTGACAATGTTTTATTTTCATGGGGAGAAAGACAGCAGTGTAGAATTTTATTGGACCAGTAGATATTCTTTCATTAAGTTATTTCCCAGACTGTTCACTTGCATGCTGACACAGATGAGGCACTCTATTTAGAAAAATGAAACCATAAGATATCACAAGTGCCATTAGGTTTTTTGCTGGGAACACAACTTAATAAAGGTACTGTCAGCTATACTATGCACGTCTTAGCCAAACATATTTCAAAATCGGTGAATCTAGCAAAGCTGTGCAGAATCTTCTGTATTTCCAGTATTGAAGATTCATTCTTGTAGTATATTACTTATCACTTCAATCTAAGCACTAGATGAATTTTCTAGCATCCACTGGCATTATCCTCTTATATAAATTCCTATGGGATGAACTGATAATTTAAAGCCTCTGACTGTACAAAACCAGCACTTTTTGCTGGCTAAAATGACCAGAATATGCAGTTAGGTAAGAAATTTAAAAAAACTCAATACTTCTCTCTAAGAAATATATTCTTGTAGGAAATAATATTTTAAATTAAAAAGAAATGAAGTATCTATTCCGTTTATAAAGTCTTTATTTAAACAATAAATAGTGAATTGTTGTTTTTTTCTGTTTAAATGCCAATTAAACAACAAGGTTATAAGATTCTAAAAACATATCTTGATTTGCCGCAGTCTGGCTGGGCACAATTCAGGAGCCACTTGTCAAAAGAAACGAACTTTATTTTTAGAACACACACCACACCACACAGCTCTTCAGAGTCCAACTGCCACCACCGGCTTCCCACAAGCCTCTCAATCTCCCCCACTCCTCCTGCTCTTGAGGCCAATTGGCTGGGATGTGTGGGCGGAGCCAAAAAAAGTCCCCCAATGAGCAGCTCCGTGGTCTGAAAGGGCGGGGAAACAACCCAATGAGCGTCACTGCAGAGGAGCCAATCAGTTGGCAGCTAGAAGTTTGCTGGGGCCGCTGTGAGCCAATCATCAGCTGGCAGCTGGAAGTTTGCTGGGGCCTCTTAGGCTGTGGCTCTCAACATTGATTGAAAAGCCAACCATTATACAGTGATGTTAAGTTTATTACACACTACATATTTTACTATTCTTATACCTTAATAATTTCAAACATATTTTCCCACACTGAATGAAATTTAGAGGAAGAATATGATATCAAGATAACAGACTTTCCTGAAGGAATTTTCATAAGAATAGTTGGGGAGATATATATATATATATATATATATATATATATATATATATATATATATATATATATTAAGCAGAACTCATCTTTACTTTCAAATTTGATTTTTGTGGCTTTTTCTAGATATAAACAACATTTAGGATCTTACGTATTTTGAATAGTCAACCAGTTCTGTCTCCTTGACATACTAAAAAATGTGTTTTGATTTGAAATTAAAAGTACATGAGACAACTGAATTCATCAGCAGTGATTATTGAATCTATCTATATAACAAGTGTTCTTACAAAATTTTTCACAATTACCACTGATTTTGTTATCCAATTATACCTTTCACATTAAAATACATCTAATAATTTACTTTAGATATTAAATTTTTTGCAAGTTGTCACAATATGCATATTTGAAGAATGATGAGTTTTTATTTATTTAATGCTGTAAAACACAAATGCCAATGACATACATACATACATGCATACATATATGTATATATTCACATATATTTTTTCTCTCATATTTAAAACTCAATATAAAAGAACAGCTATAATCATTATATGGATCATAGTATATTAGTATTTTCACAGTTTATTCCAACACATTTTCTTTTATACTTGAAAATATCTTCATTATGTTTTATAGCCCATAATCTAGCCAGTCAGGTTTGTCTTTTAGTGGGTTCCAAAGATTAAAACACAGACCAAAAACTTTAAGAAGGTTAGAAGCAGCACAGATGTCATATTATGGGGCCAACTCTGTATTATTTAAAATTTATTAGTAATTATCTTAAAATGCATGTACAATAAAATGAACCATACCAACCATTTTAAGTGCACAGTCTAGTAGTATTAAATACATTCAGATAGCTGTCCAACTAGTCTACAAGATGCTTTTTATCTCATAAAACTGTAAGTCCATCAAACTATTGTGAATTCCCCTCCTAAACTAAGCTCCTGGCACCCAACCTTCTACAGTCCAAGTACATGTGGTACTTGCCTGGCTGGTTTGACTTAGCATAATGATCTTCTTTCCATTCATGTTGTTGCAAATGACATGATTACATTCCCTTTTTTTTTGGCTGAATAATATTTCATGATGTATATGTACCTTATTTTTTTTTTCCTTTCATAAGTTGATAGGCACTCATGCTATTTTTATTTCTTGGCTTTTGTGAATAGTGCTTCAATGAATGTGGAAATGTAAATTTCCCCTCATCATACTGATTTCATTTACCTGGAATATATTGCCAGTATGGGATTGCTGGAAAACATGGCAGTACTATTCCTATTTTTTTAAAAAAAACTTTGTAATGTTTTTCATAATGCCTGTACTAATTAATATTTCATTATTTCCACATCCTTTCTCACATGTTATTTTCTGTTTTATGATATTGTCCACCCTAATGAGTATCCAGTAGTATATCCTTGTGGTTTTGAACTACCATTTTTCTGAAGATTAGTTACATTGGGCACATTTTTATGTACTTATTGGTTATTTCAATGTCTTACTTGGCTATATCTCCATTCTAATCCATTGCCCAGTTTTTAATTGAACTGTTTTTTTTGTTTGTTTGTCTTTGAATTTTAGGAAATTTGTTTATATTTTTTATATTAATCCCATATCAGTTGTATGATTTCAATTTTTTTCCATTTGATGGGTTGAATTTTTACTCTGTTTCTGTTTTGATAACACAGAAATTATTCATTTTGATATGATCCAATTTTTCCATTTTTACTTTGGTTTCCTGTAGTTTGGGCATAACATGGAAGAAATCCTTATCAAGTTCAATGCCAAGAATCTTTTCCCTAAGTTTTTTTCTAAATATTTTATGATTTTCTTGATTCTTTAAAAATTAATTTTGCATATAGTATATGCTTAGAGTCAATTTATTTTTATTTTTATTTTATTTTTTGCATGTGGTATCAAATTTTCACACCATCCTTTCCCCCATTGAATGCTTTTGGACTTCTTATCAAAAATAATTATTTCATATATGTGTAGATTTACTTCTGAAGTCTATGCAACTACATTGGTGTATAGATTTCTCTTTATGCCAGTACTACAATGTTTTGATTATTGTCTTTGTATTCAATTTTGAATTTTGAACATGTGAGATGTCATCTTTTTACTTGTTAAAGGACATTTTGACAATATGAATTTTAAAATATATTTTCCTGCTTTTTTCAAAAGTGTCATTGGAATTTTGATAGTGATTTTACCATTGGATTGTACTTCACAGATGCTACAGCTATACTTAATCTTCCAATCCAAGTGCCCAAGATGTTTTTCCAATTATTTGTTTCTTCCATAACTTCTTAGAGTAATATTTTATAGTCTTCATTATACAAATCTTTTGCTTTCTTAGGTATTTTACTTATTTTGATACTATTGTGAACTATTTTTTTTTCTTAATTCCCTTTGTGATTTTCATTGTTAGTGTTTGTAAACTCAATTTGCTGACTTTGCGTATTATATTTTCAATTTTTTTAACTCACATTTTAATTTTCAAATTTTCTTTGCAATTATAGACTTAAATACAAGATATACAAATAAAATGTAATTACCAAACAATACTGACAGTACTGTAAGTTATATAACCAAAATAAAAAACATGTCTTGCCAACTTCCCAATGCTTACACAAAATTTTGTTTTAATTGCTTTTGAAAAATGTTATTAATTATATTCCTTGTATATGCATATAATTCTTATTCTTTGCATTAGCAACTTAATGGTCTATTGTATGAAAAAATAATTCATTAAACTATTGAAAAATCATTGGGCATTTTGAAAGCTTTCAAATTTTTCTAGCTTGTGCAGCACTCCAATCTGAGTAGTCTTATTTACATACTTTTTATCACACTTGTATGCACTTTTATGAGACTGATTTCTGTCATGACATCAGTATATTTTCAATCTCAGAAGAGAGGAAATATTATTCTTATAACTGTTGTACAATCATGTCACTTCAGATCCTTTATCCCTTAACAATCTTTTATCACATACTCTGTGCATGTCTACATATCCACTGGGGGAAGGAATGAAGGGAGATTATGTTGGAGTTTCAGGGTCTTTAATCATGCAGATTTAGCCTGCCTTTTAGTGGATAAGATCTAGTCTGGGGCACAAGTCAGTCCTGCAAACTGACCTGAGGATTGTGATTTTTAAAGCAGCACTGAATTTCTGCTTATCCACTTTCCTCTGGGTTCTATAGGTCAATATATAGGTTAGAACAACATCTGATTGCCACTGTGGCCTTGTAACCCAGAACAGTGAATAAATCCACATTTGTTATCATTTCAAAATCCTACTTTCACCAAGCCCAGTCTCACAGCATAATCCTTATTGTCAATGCACAGCAAACAAATGACAGCCCACTTGAGCTTCTCAGCAGTGCTGAGTACTACCCATCACACTCATAGAATTAGTGAAGTGAGTGGCTTTCTGTGAAACAGAGACAGGTCATAGATTTTATGGTTAAAGAACAAACCATCTCAACAGGCTCAGTCTCTGCTACATATCTTTCTGTAATACTGAAGAGAGCTATAAAATCTCTTAACTGTTTGTGTATAGTGTGCATGAGTGTGTGTGTGTGTGTGTGTGTGTGTGTGCATGTGTGTGTCTGTCTTTTATTTTTCCAAAGTTTGAAGGATCCATACAGTGATGTGTGTTAAAAAAGGATACAGACAAAAGTCGCACACACAAATGCAATGTGAACAAAATAAACTTCATTTTTGCCACATTATCACCTTGTGATGACTCTGCCACTAATTTCCAAAATTAAAATTGGTATAGGGTCAAAGAAAGTGGCATAAAGCTCTGGAGTGTTTTGCAAATAATTAATTTCATGTGAAAATAAACTTTGATGATTCCACATCAATCAGGATGAGTTATATTATACCACCAAATTATCTCAATATCTCAAATTCAAACAGCAAAGGGTCATTTTATTCTCATTCCATGACAATGTTGAGTTAGTTGGGACTACAATTCTTACAATTCTTAATTGAGGATGAAAACTTCACTATTGTTCCCTCAGATAGTTTATTTAAAGCTAGAAAAAAAACCTCTTTAACAAGGACTAACCATTCTATGGATTTTGATTGTAATTTAGTGACTAAGAAAAGTGACATGACCATACTTAATCAAAAGAGAGAAGAGATATGAATCCTCCTATTTTCTGAAAAATAATCTTGGTAAATATGGTCATGAACAGTGTAAATCTCTACTGTGGCTTCAGTGTTTTGTAAAGTCTAAATTCTAATACATGGTAGTTGAGCAAGTTGTTTAAGAAGTGTTACATTATATTCATTTAAGGGTAATTTAAAAAATATATTTTCCCTGATCCCAATTATTTCTCCTTTTATTTAATTAGAACTTCTCCTTGAAAAAAACTTTATTTTTCAAAGGTTTAATTATAAAACTTTCCCATTTCTTTGATATTAATATTTTAAAAAGACAAAGAAACTGAAAACTCAAAGAAGTAAAAAGATTCATATAGTGCCACTAGCTGCTTGTCAGACAAGATAGGAGAACATAAAGATGATTAACAGTGGCCATCCCAATTACCAGGTGCAATTCAGATGAACTTGTGTAGTGAATGATGCTGTCAAGTTCTCTCCCATGAGAACGGTATCCTTTCTCTTAACAACATGCAAAATAATACAAGGGGGAGAAATGAATGACAGTAGAGGGGGTAGAGAGAGAAGAGGGGAGGGGAGGGGAGGAGAGGGGAGGGGGGATAGTAGAGGATAGGAAAGGCACCAGAACACAACAGACACTAGTATGACAATATGTAAATCAATGGATGTGTAACTGATGTAATTCTGCAATCTGTATATGGGGTAAAAATGGGAGTTCATAACCCACTTGAATCAAAGTGTGAAATATGATATATCAAGAAATTTGTAATGTTTTGAACAACCAACAATAAAAAATTAAAAAATGAGTAAAAAAAAAAAACATGCATGTAATTGATGGTATCTACTGGTATCTACTGGTTATATAAGGAGTGAGACTTCCTGTATTTATAGTTCATCCTCTGATTGCCTGTAATGTGCATAACAGTTTTGTTTAAGGCTTATTCAACAATAAAACAGATTTCTATCTTTTCTGCATTAGTGTAGAGGTTTTCTGGATTAGTAGGAAATTTCATTTTTAATTTCCACAACAAAACCAATCTATATATAAACAAGCAGAAATGATACACAATGCTTCCCTTGAGATTCCACAGTGAGATCACAATGAGATTTGTGATTATTCCATGAGGAAAGACTTAAAAGTTTTAAAGATTACATTACAGTATATATAACTTCCTCTCAATATTACTATTCTTTGCATATATACCCAGTAATGTATAATACTCCAAAATATAATTTAATTTAAATTATAAAATCTAACATATACGTATCAGTAAATGCTTATATATATATATGTGTGTGTGTGTGTGTATAAATATATATTCAAGGAAATAATAATTACAGTGACATAATAATATTTACTAATCACCATATAATTTATGCCAGATTCTATGACAAAAATGATTTATATCAATATCAAAAACCACATCATATTTAAGTAGTTTATATAATTTATATATATATATATATATATATATATATATATATATATATATATATATTACATACACTATATTTGTATGATGTATTTATGTAATCAGGAACAAATTATTACCATTTGCTATTTGTTACTACAACAACTACTACTATTATTGTTATTCTATTCCATTACAAATATATCATTTTATTAATATATTTATACATATATACTTAAAAACATAAATGCATGTCTATATAAATCCTGTATGTGTGTGTATATATATATATATATATATATATATATATATATATACACACACATACAGAGAACAAATTAAAAAGTAAAGTAAGTTGTACACAATTACAAAGTAAACTTATTTTACAATGAGAGTGTGTTTCCTTTCTCCAAAATACACTATATTCCCCCTAAAGCATGCAGTTTTTTATAAAATTATGTCCCTATATTTTCATGTGGTATGAAGAATAATACTTTTTCCTCAAAAACATCTAAATATTAATTCTTAAATCTTGTAAATATGTTACTTTGTATATCAAAATGTAATTTGCACATGTGATTAGATTAAGTATCTTAAGATGGCAAGATTGCCCTTGTTATCCAGGTAGACACAACGAAATCAGAGGAGTCTTTATAAGGGAAAGGAGTAAGAAGAAGAATCAGTCTGGGAAGAGATGTGATGATGAAGCAGAGTTAGGATCAATGAGAGAGATTAGGGAATGCTATGTCCTGGCATGAAAATGCAGGATGGGCCACAAGCTAACAAATCAAGGTGTCCTTACACAAAGGAAAAGTCAGGAAAACAACTTTTCCTACATATTTCAGAAGGAATGCAATCAGCTTTCACTTGTTGATTTTAGTTCAATGAAAGCCCTTTCATATTTTGACCTCCTGGACAATACATTTATGATAATGTGTTGGTTTTATCCAATATTTTTTGATAATTCATTACATCAGAACTAGAAAGCTAATATGCAGGATGTGCTGAACTTCATCCATACACTTTTCTCAATACATTCAATAAACTGTTCTCACCAATGTCCTCTTGGCTCTGCAAGACTGTGTCCGGGAATCAAATGTCACTTTCCTTTTAACTTCTATTTGGATTAGCAAATTGGAGTGTACAACCAAAGATTCTGACTGTTAGAGAAAAGTGTTACGTGAGCCTTCTGGAAGCGTCTCCTGCCAGATTAACAAAGACAGGCTGCATTCCTCCAATGAATGTCACAACTCTTCTTAAGTAGAGCCCTCTTCACTTCCCTTTCAGTATTGTTTATGATCACTCTTCTTGACCTTGCAGGTTGAGGGGTATAAAAATACTCCTTTTGTGAATATTTCCTGCAGTTCATTGTTTCATAGGTGATTTATCTGTATCTCACTTGAATCATTCCATGTAGCCCTCTTATTAAACAGATTGTGCTATTTTTTTTTTTTTTTTTTTTTTTTTTTTTGCTGAGCCTCTGGTTAAATGGTAAAAAATCAAGAGTATCCTTTTGAGCAAAATATCTGAATACAACACAATAACAGAAATTCTTAGTCTTGAAATTTCTTATTTTCCCTTTTTCAAAGTAACTGTACTGAGAGATGATGGAATTTTACTAGCTGTTTATGTGTTAAATTTATTTGGATGTACATAACATGACTGATGATAATTTTGTAAGTAGCCATTAAGTATGTTTATAAAAATTCACCTTAGAAGTATTAGGTAAATTATAATCAAATATTTCTGATGACAAAATAAAGGAGAAAACTCTGGATATTTTATTTTAAAGCAACTTACTTTGTAGTATTAATTTCAACTTCATATAAAATTTTCAGCCTGGTCATTTTGTGCATACTTCAGTCTTGTCATTTTGTTCACTTAATTATGATCCAAAACTTTTATTGTTTACTGTGTAAAGCAAATCTTATAAAAAACAAAAAAGTATTGCACCAGAAAATTTGCCTATAATTCAAATATATAGATGACATTACTGTTTCTTCACTAACAATTAAACAATCAATGAGCTGATTCATCCCTGAATTTGCTTGAAAGCAATTATAGTACACAAAAAAGGCCTATATTTAATTTATAATTTCTAAAATTTGCTCTGGTGTTGAGGCCAACAAATATGTTTTTCAATGTACAAGCTCTAATATTTTATGTTTTGTGGTACACTGGACTTTGTTGAAGCTCTGCTGCTGTGGGCAAGTGTCATAGATGATATATTCATGCATGGACACACCTGTAGTCCAATGAAACTTTATCAACTTTGCATTTTTGTAAAAATAAAATGCGAAAAATAGATTTGGCCTACTCTGTCACTTCTGCACCCAATTTGCATCTGCAAGGGAGTCTGAAAAGGGGGTTTTTAGTTTTCTAATTGCTTGAGATAGAATGTGAGAGTCAATATAAGTAACAACAAAACCCCTTTATACTAATATTTATTTTTTGTTAAAATTCTTGCTTGCTTAGTAGAAGAAAAATAATAATAATAAGTGATTAAAATGAAAGGAATATTAAGAGTTAAGGAAACTCAATAATTTTCATGACCTGCTATCCAGATTTAAGGAATGTATCATGGCTTTGGTTTTATATTGTCCTTTGGTGAAAGTCAGGAAGGGATGAATCAGCTCATTAATTAGTCATATGCCCAGCTAATTCTATTGAAGTTGGCCTGAATGTAACAGACATATGAGAGTTTTTCACCTTTGTCACTAATAAAATCAATGGACTAATCACATTGAACTGCTTCAGAAGAAACTTAAGTATTACCAAGTGAATGATTAAAAGTTCTCAATATCTCCATGGGATGCTTTTTAGAATAGCTATAGTAAATTAATAATCAAGAAAATAGTAATTGCAATACTTGTGCTAACAATTCAAAACAGCTACACGTGGTAGAGAAATGTACTAGGGATGTGGAGGGAAAAGCAACTATAAAATTAACAGCTTTTTCAAAAGTCACATTAATTTATTTCTCACTATATGTGCTATAACATAAATATACTAGAATAGCAAAAATAAATGTTATAATAGGAAAACAAACTATAGTGCCATTAATAACAATGACCAAGTATTTATTTGAGGCTACTGATTTATTCTGAGTCAATGATATTTAGGTTAATGGAAATTAAAAATAGTGATAACAAATAATTGCAGAAGGTAAAAACAGTTATTATTACCACTGCCAGGTCTGTTGGTAAAGTTAAAAATGGCATAACATCCATATTGCATATATAATAAATTTCAGAAAATGGTAAATGTTAAAATTTCTTTTACTGCCTGCTTCTTGTGAATACAAAGTTACCAGCCCTATATATTTTTATGTTTTTCGTTTAGCAATCTAACAATGATAACATAGATATTTTATTGATATTTAATCTATATATTTTAATTTTATAGTTTATATAAAATCTCAAATATTTGGATTCCTATTTTAAATAAATACACTACAAAACCAAATGCAATAACATTAATTTGTGTTGGTCAGATTTTTGTTGTTGTAACCAAAATACTTGACAAAACCTTTTGCTCCCAAAGGAGTAAAAGTTTATTTTGAGCTCATGGTTTCAGAGGTTTACTCTATGGTTGGCCAATTCTATGGCTCTGGGCGTCAGATAAGGCAGAACATCTGGCAGAAGGTTGTGGCCGAGGAAAGCTGCTCAGTTCATGGCAGTCTAGAAGCAGAAAGAGCAAGATGCTAGGGGCAAAATATAAACTCCAAATGTATACCCCCCAGTGACCTACTTCCTCCAGCCCCATCTGCATAAAGTTACAACCCAGTAGTTCATTCAGATTATTAATGTACTAATAAACTACTCCACAGTTGAGGTTACAGCTGTCATAATTTAATAATTTCATCTCTGAACATTCCTACATTGTCCAACATGAACTTTCGAGGGACACCTCACATTCAAGCCATAGCAACATCACATTTTTAAAGAAACTTTGTTGTTTATGAATTCATTTGAAGTTAGTTAACTTAAAAGTATGATAAAATATGAATGAATAGTTAGTGGCTTCTTATTTAAAAAAAAAATCCAAAACATTTTAACAAAAGGCAATGTCCATGATATGCATTGTACTCTGATGATGTGACTAAAAGTGTACTTATCAGCAGAGTATATATGATGTTAAATATGATGAATTTGCATTTTTACACTCACACACAAAGATAATTGTGGAAGTAAGAATGGATGAGCTTGTATTCAAAATCTCTCTTCATTTAACTTTTCACAAATATATACGTGTGGAATAACTGATTTATTCTGAGTAAATTGATTGAATGATTTTATATTTCAATCAATAGCCCTGATCTGTTATTTTTGATAATGGAGTTTGAACCCAGAAGCATTTAACCTTAGAGCTATATCCCCAATCCTTTTTATTTTATTTTGAGAATGGTTCTAATTTGCTGAGGCTGGCCTCAAACTTGCAATCCTCCAAAGTTATTGTTATTGCAGCTTTGTACTGTGAAGCCCAGTAATGCCCTGACTTTGATTCTCACTGCATACATGGGAAATCCATTCTGTTCTTCAACTTGAAACTTCAATTTTACTCATTTCAAAATATAGAACTTGATTTATCCTCATGATGTCCCATCCTGCAATCCTCCAAATCAGTTCTCAGCAATATTATTGATTCCTTGATTATTGAATTATTCCAATATTATTGAATCAATTACTTGATTCCTTTCTGTGTTATATAGCCTGAAATAACCCAAACCTCAGTGAAGTGGCACTACGTTCACCTTGTATCCCAAATTCAGATGTTCCTCTCCTGCCACTGTCACCCAGGGAAAAGACTTGGCTTTTACAAAAAACTTTAAAGTGTTATATTTACCCAATTCTTTCTTTATGTTCACTCTAAACCATCTTCATCTTGTTGTCTAAAACTGTAACTAGGTGACTGTTTTTATAACTTAAAATTAAAGTACTCTCTTGTTAAAAACTCTCATTTGCTGGTTATTTTAATTAGGGAAATATCCAAATTTTTCAGCGTGACCTAAAAATCTACCCAATTTTTCTACTTGTTACTTTCTGGACATCTTCAATTACAATTTTATTTTATTTTATTTTTTTGCTTTTTAATATCAGATTGGCCCTCTCTTCTGTTCTCAAATATCTGATGTGCCTCTATTCCTTAAGATCTATGTACTGGTTTCCCCTGACTGAACCTGCTGTCCCAGATCTAGAATATTCTACTCAAGTTAATATTGAAAATGTACATTTGCGTAAATGAATACTTCCTAATATGACTTTGTTTCACCCAATTTGTGTTTTCCTCCAGCCCAGACAAAAGAGAAATAGACTTTATGATCAGCTCTTCTGTACAAAATAAAACTGTCACTGTTTTAAAGTAGAATTTTATTTTCTACTTGCTTTATGCCAAATGAAGTGCTTGGGCTAGTTTATTAGCTTCTTTTTTTTTTTTTTTATTCTATACTCGGCCAAGTAATGAGACTCAAATAACTATGTAAATTCATTAATCTCATAAAGTAATTAGTGTAAAACCCAATGACTGTTAAATTATTTCAAAATGAATTAGTTACAACATAACATTTAATTTTCATGATAACCCTCATCTATTTACACAATATGATAATTTCAATTAAATAAATGCAAAGATGTAATATATTAAACAGAGCAGCCAAAAGCTTGTTCATCTCTTGTAAAAGTGCCTTCTCTGACCTACGGCTAAATGAATTAAAATATATAAGACATTCAATAAACTGGCAGATAGCAAGAAATTCTTCCTCCTTCACCCACTGAGGGAGCAAAACAGCTTGTTAAGAAGAAACTGAAATGTCTTTGATGGATTCTTGAGGGGTCTCATTTCATTAAACTCTTGAAAGAGCAAAACGCCACACACACAAAAATCCTTCCAGTACTTTTCTTCTCTCTCTCTCTTTGCTTGTTTTCCTTTATAATATTTATACTAATTCAATATTTAAAATGATATGGAGTGAGAAGGTGGGCATGTTTGAATGAGATATAGGAGTCATAAACAATGGATATATAATTTCTTTAATAATTTGAAATAGTCTTGAATATCTTCAGTCCATCAAAATATTTATTAAGTACTTCTACTCTGATATCAAACATATGACAGCTACACTGTAACACCTCAGATTGTAGAAAAGAAATGGTAACAATGTCTATTAATGTAGAGCAAATGTGGCTCAGTGAGTAAAGCTACATATGAGCCTTTTTCTCTGTCACTAAACCATGCAATATCCCATTTGTAAGTCTTAATGGCCTCCTTTCTAGCATGAATTTGATAAAAATGGTGATGATTGCCATCACAATTTTATATAGCCATAATAACTTATAACTTATCTATTTGTTATAAAAAGCCCACAAAATAATATATGCAAAAGCTCTTTCCAAACTAAGCAATAATTTATGTGTTAATTACAGATATTAGTTTGCTGTTTTATTTTTTATTTTTTTGGTACTAGAGATTACACTCAGGGGAATTTAACCATTTGAGTCATTATTTTGGGACAAGGTCTCACTAAGTTGCTGCAGGCCTCGCTAAATAGCTGAGACTGGCCTTGAATTTGCAATCCTCCTGCCTCAGGCTCTCAAGCCACCTGGGATTACAGGCATGTGCTACCATACCTGGAAGTTTGCTATCTTTAAGGAACTAACTTTAGTTATATAAATAAGAACTAATCTGAAGTAATATTTTGGCTTTGATGACAAAAAAAAAAGTAGCTGAAGAAGTGAATGGCAAAAGGATAAGAGTTAAAAATGTAACCCTTTTCAAGTTTCTCTTGAAAAATAAATGCAGTATTTTAAATTTTTTTCAGCTTTGTTTCCCACCAAGATGAAGTAAAGGGCCTTACCTGTACCCTTCTGCTATAAGAAAACTATAAAACCAGGCAATATAATAGCAATATGCAACCACTGAAGGGCATTCAGCACAGAACTCAAATTCTCCACTGAAGGGAAATATGTGGCATGAACTCCACATTCACCTCAGATTTCTGCCTAGAGGCAGAAAGTTGGTCCATTTATAAGGCAGCAGCAATGCTTGGCAGAGGAAACAGATAGGAGTTCAGGGCTGTTGAGGCAGCTGTGACTTTCAGGACAGGCTGCTGTAGCTGAGGAATCTGTAAAGGAAAATAGAAGAAAAGAAAGAGAGACCTCAAGAAATCTAAATAGGTGTCTCCTCGGTTCATTTGTTGAATGGTAGGCTGCACATGCACAGGCTTTTGAATCCTGGCTGGAAATGTACTGACAGCCTGGGATCTGATGATGAAGACAGCTGAGAGAAGTATAATTGTGACCAAGAATGGTGGTTTGATCTCATAGCACCAGGTACTTAACTCACCTAAGAAAGGCCACATCTCAAGAGTAAGTTTCCTCTAGCCTTTAACAGTGATTATCAAACGTGGGCAATGATGTCCCCTAATAAAATTGGGAAACGTCTATTGAGATCTTTTTGTTGTTACACATTTGGAATGTATTGACAACTACGGGATAGAGATCTAGGATTGTGCTGAACTTTCATTAATGAAAAGGACAACCCTGCAAACAAGAAAATATCTGGAACAAAATTAAAGGTGAGGCTCAGAAACACTGCTCTACCAGGAGGTCTACTCTAGAAATACTCAATAAAGTAGTAGCAGACAATGTGCCATTGCTGATGCCCTGTATATCACAAAAACACTAGACATAAGACAGGAATATATGATCCAGTCAATTAATAAGAGTAACAGAAACAGACTAACAGATGATTAAGGAGAAATAGCACTTAAACATGTTAAAACTGTTGGTTCAAGTATGTTTGAAACTTTGAAGTAAAGGTGAACATCAAGAAATAATTTTGACTGAAGCTAAAATAGAAATGATTAAGACTATTAGAATGATGAATGAATTTGGTAATGTTGTATGTTACAAATAAACATTTTTACAATAATCAGTAGTGTTTTATACACACCGATAATGAGAATGCTGAAAAGCAAATAATGAAAGCATTTCTATTTGTGATAGCTATAAAATTTTAAAAATGCATGGAAATAATTTAACGAAGGCAGTAAAAAAATCTCTACAGTGAAATTAAGAAATCTGATGAAAGAAAGTGAAAAAGTCAAACACACACAAAAAAGAACAATCTCCCACATTCCAGGTCTAGGAAGACTTAGTACTGTTAAAATACTCACACTATCCAGGAAATTTACAGAGGCAACTCAACCCTTACCAAAATTATATGGACATTCTTCATGGGACTAATAAAACAATTCTCAAATTCATACTGTAGCTGAAGAAATATCCAAAACAATCTTGAAAATTGAGACTATCTGATGCATCAGAGTGCCTAATATCAAGACATATGACAAGTCATAGTAACCAAAACAGCCTAGTTCTTTTATAAAAATCAATACTCAGACACAGAAATTACAAAACTAAAATTACATATTTATAAAATACTGATACTCAACAAGAAATCAGAACATGCATTGGAGAAAGAACAGTCTTTTTAATAAATGATGCTGGAAAACTGTATATAAACATATTTAAATGGACCTTATAGTGCATAGTAGAGCATAGCATCAGACACAAAAATAATTGACAAAAACATGAGAAACATGTACTTTCCCACCAACAATGTGCAAGAATGTCTTTTTCTCCACATCCATTCTAGCACTCCTTATTTTTTTTTTATTATAGCCATTTTACTGGATTGAGATGATTTTATTGGTTTTTTTTGACTTGCATTTCCCAGTGATTTGTGATATTACACATTGTATCAACATTGCCCTTGCCGACTTTTTCTTCATAATTTTTTTTTTCTTATTCTCTGATATTTTCTAATGTTTGATTAGTTCAACAGATTTGTTTTAATGATACACATTCATTGAACTTTCAATATATACCATATAACTTTTTCTTGTTGTGATTAGCAGGGATTGAACCCAGGGGTGCTTAACCACTAAGCCACATCCCCAACCATTTTTGTATTTTATTTAGAGATATAGTCTTGCTAAGTTGCTTAGGGCCTTGCTAAATTGCTGAGGCAGGCTTTGAACTCGTGATCCTCCTGCCACTGGGGTAACAAGCATGAGCCACCACACCTCGATTATAACTTTTTTCCATGAATTTTACAATTCTACTGAATTATTGTAGTTAAAGCATTTCTTTTTTATATTTTTTGTGACATTTGTATTTCAACTGAAGAATCATGTCTGTTTATGTTAAAATAATTTTATACATACATAAAATTTACCCCATTTATTTTTTTGTCTTTGTTGTTCCTTCCCTTATTTTAATTAATATTTTTTAATTATGTTTGTCCCTGTGTCATTTGTTGCATACAAAATTATTTAATGTTGCTTCAATGATTCTCAAAGCAAGCACAAGGCACTATTTACCTTATTGATTGTGATGTATATATTAATAACATCCTTATTTCCTAGACTGTATGATATGTTTAAGATTCTTTTCACTTGACTCTTTCTCAAACTACTACCATTTGTTTTTATTTAATTCTATGTAAAAACATTTCTTCTAAGATGGTTGACTATAATTTTATATAATCAGAATTTAGTTAGGTATCTCCTAAAATTTTACCATTTCATTTTTCTCTTCTTCCTTGTGAATATTTGTACATTGACATCAGATTACTTGTCTTAAAGTTGTAATTATGCTTTTCTACCTGTGATGAATTTGCTATTTTTTTATGGCTCTACCTATTCTTCTCATTTTTTGTTTTATTTTTGTAGTATAGAGATGAAACCCTGGGGACTCCTGTTTTCTAGGGCAAGTGCTCTACCACTGAGCTATATTGCAAGCCCCTAGTCTCCTGTTTTTAATGATATCTTGTCTTAGTTATTTTCTTTCATCTGCATTAATACATCATTTCATTATCAGTTGTATAATCAATCATGATGGTACCAGTGCTACTTTGAAAACAAGCTGGCTGTTTTCTAAGCTTTCTTTTCTCCAAAGGAAAATTTTTAAATATCACCTTTTAAGTAATTTTGCTATGATATGCTTACAGGATGTTTTCTTACTTCGTAGTCATTGGGATTTACATCACTACTTGGATTCATAGCTTGATATTTTTTTTTTCAAAATTGTATCACAGTGACTGTTTCTCCAAACACTGTTTCATTCTTCCTTTGGAAACCAAACTATATACATATAATTTACTATATTTCTCATATACCTTTTATTCTTCATCCTGTGTTTTTTATTTTCTGAAATTTTAAATGTATTTTTTAATATTTTCCAGTTTTGTTTATATTTAACTTCTAATAATGCTTGCTTTGTTCTCTTCTTATATATATAAACATATAATTGTGGGAGCTTGTGTGGTGTGTGTGTGTGTGTATGTGTGTGTGTGTAATTTGTCTTTGTTATACACAAGAGATCCAATCCACAATCCCTATGGGGATTGGTTCCAAGACCTCACATGAATACCCAAATCCTAGACACTCAAGTCCCTTTTGTATAATGGCATAATATTTTACCTACATCCTGTTCACATTCTGAGGTACACTTTGAATCATCTCTGGACTACTTATAATGCATAACACAATGAAAATGATATGTAAGTAGTTATGTTAGGTTCTTTATGGAATGAAGATAAAAAATTATCTGTATATGTTGAGTACATACAAAATCAATTGTTGGATATTTTTGATCTGTTGATTAAATATGCAGATGCAGAATCTGTTGATTCAAAGGACTAACTTTATTTAACAATTATTTTGAATTCCCTGTCTAATATATAGTTCCCTCAAATATCGGTTTATATCATTGCCTTTTTTTTATTATTTACTACTTAAGCTTTTTGTATATCTATGTATTGTAATGCAATGTGAGGCATCATATGTAAAATAAGAGATACAGTCTCTGAATAATATTGTCCTCATTTTGTCATATATGCATATAAACCTTTACCATATTGAAAAACTCTTTTTTAAAAGAAATATTCTCTAGTAAAAATCTAGGGTGTTTATTAAGGAACCCTTTTCCTTGGGAGAACTGAATGAAAATTCTGTTCTGTCAAGAATCATGAGATTTATAAAAGCTATCAAATTTTCACCTGTTATCTCTTGTTTTAGAATATCAGATGCTTTTTTTTAAAAAAAAGGTGTAATAAAAATAATCAGTTTTGTTGTTTTTGAGATTTCAGCTCCTCAAACTATCATTGCTTGCTTTGGTAGATATTTGATGTCTTCATTTTTTTTCCTTAAAATTTTCACATATTGATAAGACTTAGAACTATGTAAACTTCTGGATAAATATGTACTATTAAAATGTAGGTGGATGAAGATTTGGGTTTTGGACTTAATATGTGTTGGGATGATTCTGTTAAGAAATGTTGTTTTAATTGAACATCTTTATCTGCAAGTAGCTTGGAACAATTTAAATATAAAGTCTTAAGATCAAGACAAGTATTTAGTATTTCCAATGAAATTCTCAAATTATCTAATATGAGAAAGTTTATTTATCTATTGCAAATTCTTTAGTTTTCCATAAAGATAGAACTGAAAACTCTTTAGAATAAATTTCTTACTTTTCCTCATTAGAGTTTCAATAGTATGATGAATTAATAAAACATTGGGTGAAAAAGAAATTTTTTAAATTTAATATACTTAGCAGATCTTTTCATAAAATGTGATATAAAAATTAGTGTTACAAAAAGATGAAAAATAATATTAATAATACTACTAATTATAAGTTTATAATAAATTTATAATCTATGTATATTTGTCATTGTTAGAAATTATAACATGCATACATATAAATAAGAAACACAATATTCTCTTAAGATTCATTTAGATTATTCATGTTTAGATATGTGCTTCTGTATTAGAAATGACATCTGTATGCATACATATAAGTATGAATAATGAACACATAAACATTGTCTTAATATCCATTCCAAATACTCATATAAAATGAACATTTCCATCGGCCAGTGTAGCACATGCCTGCAATCCCCGTGGTTTCGGAGGCTGAGGCAGGAGGAACACAAGTTTGTGGTCAGCCTCAGCAATTTAGCAAGGCTGTAAGCAACTTAGCAAGACCCTATCTCAAATAAAAAAATAGAAAGGAGTGGGCATGTGGCTCATTGGCAAAATGCTCTGGATTAAAAAAAAAAAAATAGAAGAAGAAAAAAAAGGAAGAAAAAGAAAAAAGAATATTACATCACTGAGAAATTCAGTAACTAATATCATGGCAAACACTTTGGCTGTTGGTGGCATAAAAATTGAATTTGTTGCCAAATTTGAAGTCAAAGACATGGCCATAGTGAAAATTCCTGAGTCAGCAAATTAAAGAAAGAAAGCACAATAATAGACTATTAGAAATTAGGTGGCTAATAGCCTGGATTACTGGGAAATGAGGGAGGTGGGTGAGGGAGGATCTGAGCTCCAATTAGGTTAAAGCAAATTTCTAATTCTCAAGGATACCAAATAAAATGCAGTTATTCCCACAAATATTGGCCCTGCCATGCTGCCTTGTCTTATGGTACATTATTCATTTCCCCTCTGAAAACCATTGAACTTGCTAACACCGATGTGAAATTCAATATTTGTTGAAACAGTAATATAAGAGAGATAATTTATTTTTGGCTTTAAAAGTATCTATTTGTGAAGACTTTCCATATAAAATAGCTGAAAATGGAAAGATTAAGGCATTCTTTGCTGCATATTTAAGTTTGGTAGTTTTAAGCCCAATAATAAAAACAAAGTCACAACAATTACTAGTTATTTTATTCATGAAAGATTTCACAGGTATTTCATTTGCTTCTTACAATACAAAAGATATATATATATATATATCAACATAATATGAAATCAACTAGCATAAGGAAACTTGGTTTCTGTTTCTTTAGTTTCTCATTTTGAATTCCATAACACTTGTTTTATGGTACATACTTTCCTTAACTATAGAAGTTAAATCATAAAATGAGTAATTATATAAGATGCGACTCATTTTTGAGTAGAATATTATGACACTAAGGGTGTTATTTCGATCAGATTATGTTGACTCCTGACTGATCATCAATGAGTATAACAGTAGAGAGTAGTTACAGATGTTTAAAAATTCTATAAAGTTTTCTCACTGAGGTTGAAACAAAAGAAGGAGACAGCAAGGAAAGTGAGCAGTAAAATGAAGAAGAAAATGGCTAAGTATGGGAATTTGTGATTTAAGATATACAGAAAAATAAAAGAAAAACGCCAAAGGGTCTGAACTTGTAACCTTGCCAGAGACATAAATTAAACACAAAGACAGTGAAGGATCAAAGTTGCAAAGAAGGAAGCTACGAAAAGGTAGATAGACTTGAAAGGGGATTAGAAAGTGTCAGGCTGTTTAGCAAAAGTTTTAGAAGTATAAAAGGCCTGGGTTTTAAGGGAGTAATCTTACTTTAGGAAGCTAAAAATCCCAATAAGAAAAAAGGAACATGCTTTAGTCAGGAATTAGTGAATTACCTGAAAAAAGTCAGTGAAGAGGCAATCAGGTTATTATCTATTGACCTTAAAACAGGTTGAGTGGAGGTGGGACAGATGATAAGAAAATCACTATGACTATAAATGTAATGTCAGATATACAAGTTAATAAAAATTGATAGCTATATGAAGTATTGCTCTATCAAATTCCAAAAAAATGTTATGTTTAATTAAATTTTTCATTTTCATTAAAATATTTTGATCAATACAGATGTGCAACCATACCCTCTCCATACATAAATATTATTTATTGGGAACTCTCTGAAAAAATATTATTTGAAATAAAATAAATACTCCTTAAAAATATACATTCAGGAATATGAATATTGATAGTCTGCTCTGATAAAATGATTTTCTAATTATTAAACAGGAAATAAAGTGCCATAATTTCTTTAGATATTTGTGCACATTACCTATTCATATTATGTTTACTATGTTTGGATATAAATAAATGGAGACTTAATCAAATCACATTACATAATAATGCCAATTTAAATGATTGATATTATTATTATTATTAGTTGTAGTAGTAGTATTCGTATTATTATTTTGTCCCCAACAACCCCTTTCTCAAACTGTAGTTACAACTCAGAAAATTACATAAAAGGACAAAACTTCATCTTTAACATTTATATAGGTGTATAATACTATGCAGTGCAGAACTCTGGAAAATATTGTATTTCAGAGTGTAAGTCAAGGAGACTAATTGAAAAGTTTTTCTATGTTTTCCTTGATTCTAAATGATGGAAGTTATGAAGGAAATTTCAGCCTAATTAGATGATCCCGTTGCAGGTGAAAGTGAAGCTGGCAATAAGAATTCAACTGTGTCACATTTAATGTGCTTTGTCACCTGAACCAAAAATGAAATACAGAGACCTAAGTGGACTTTTCCCATTCTAATTCATCTTGGCTAAGAAGCAAATGTCTACCAATTTTAGATTATCACTGCTCAGATCATAAAGTCCTGATCCCACTGTAGCAAGTTGAAGGAAAGTAGACAAGCAGAAATGATCATGACCATGATGGTGCAGAGATCAATGACCATGATGCAAATATCAGGCAGGACTCATCAAACCTCACATCTACATATCCATCTTTAAACCTGGCATCACTATGAGCATGTTCTATGAAGCAATGTGGAAGGCATTGCTGTGTTGGATGGAAATTCTGTTTTACCTCTCCCTGGCCACTCTTAGATTCTCACAATAGGAAAAAATAGGAAATAAATTGAACAATCTTAGATTCTCACAATAGGAAAATATAGGAAAACTTTTCCAAGCATTTCATCTAAATTTCTAATTTCTTGCCTATTGAACATAGCATGAGAAAAGATGATAAAATGAAGCTTTGGCTCTTGATTGTTATCTTAGTGTAACACAAAAGGACTCCTCCTCTCTCTCTCTATTCTACCTCCAACATAACACCTAAAACGGAAGTCCTTAAAATTGCATATTTTATTTCTCTTTGTATATTAATACGTTTCCCACTGATTCACCTAAATTATCTCACACTGTAGGACGATATTGCTTAGCCTTTTCAAATTACTTACCTGTACATTATGAAGACTATCCCCACTGAAAGCTTCCTTACTGCTTCACACACAATGGTTCTAGTCAGACAAATCAGTCCACTACTCCACTGATGGGATTTCTCAAAGACCAAACTTCAAAAAGCAAACCAAACAAAATACAACACACTGCAGATCACAAGTTTCCAAAAATCATAATAAAAATATGAAACTATATGAATTATCTTAAAAATAGACTTCAGATTTTCTATTGTCTCCTGGATCTAGAATTAACAATGGGAATTGAATTTGAAGCCAGCATAATGAACTTATACTGTAATGATCATCATAATAAAACATCACACATGCACATTCATACTTACATGAACATAAGAACATGTTCTTTCATAAAGCAATTCTAAAACATGGCTTTCGTTTTAGGCACATATATATAAAATTATGGGTCAGTGTGGCAATGTTCTAGTCACTGTAACTCAGCTGTAGGAGGTTACAATATAAAGACTTGGCTACAGGAGGGTTTGATTGATCATTTCTGTCAGATTCCTGCAGACGTTTGAGGATAAATAATATATTACTTTATTTAATCCCTTTCTATGTCAAGTACAGATTAGTTAAAACATTTAGAAGCACACCATCTTATTGTGAAGCCTATGTTGCTGAAGGGGGAATAACCAAAGGTTTTTTGGAGGACAATGAAGATAACAGAATATCTCTCTCTTACCAGGTTGTTTTCTCTAATTAGTGAATGCTGATCTATGATTGTGAGTGGGGGTGTGCATGGGAAGAATGGAGGTACTTTGGATTGGGCAAAAGGATGGATGGGGAGGGGTCATGGGGGTAGGAAAGATGGTGTAATGAGATGGGCATCATTACCCTAGGTACATGTATGATTGCACGAATGATGCATCTCTGCATCCTGTACAACCAGAGTTGAGATGTTGTGCTCCATTTGTGTACAATGAATTGAAATGCATTCTCCTGTCATATATAACAAGGTAGAAAAAATAAAATAAAATAAAAATAATAATAATAATTAATAATAATACTCTATGGAATTTTTTATTTGACTGAGGAATCTTATTGTCTTAATAGGTAGTGATAGATACATAAATGCATATCTTTCTCATCTTTGGCTAAATTAAACATGCAAAATGTTTGGCATTTTACAAGATGAAAGTTATTTTGAGGCCTGTATTCTAAATAATAAAGAATTATATCATGGCCAGATGGGTCCCCACTCTATTGAGTTGGACTCAGTGATCTACAAAGGCCTAAAAGCAAAATTTATCAGACTGATTCAATACTATTGTGTTGTTTATATAGAATTGAGTCAAAAGTATTCAAACCAGCTAATCCTAAGCTGTTTGCCTTGCTTTGCCTTTTAGAAACTCTATAAAGTCTTTACCTTCCTCTTTCCTCTTGCCCCTCATGTCCCATTTCCTTATCCCCTGAGTCTTCTTCATCTGTCCTTGCCTGGCACACCACACCTCACATTTCAAGGACCTGTGAGCATAGTAACTTGTATTCCTGGTCTCTTCTGTGCCTCTTCTTCTGTCTATTAGAGGCAAAAAAAAAAAAAAAAAAAAAAAAAAACCACAGGGAAACTACTATTTTAACAATATATTGTCTACTGGAAAAGAAAAAAAAAGTCAAGCAGATAATTTCCATTACTGCTACAAGGACACTGTTCTCAGCAGTTATACCATTTTAGAGTCACAAAGAATGAAGAAATCAAACTTTCTCATTTAGAAACTTGGAAAACTCACTTATTTTAATGAAATCATCAGGTTGCATGGACACAAGGGATGCTGGTTTCAAAATACTTCAGAGTGGCAATTTTTATTTGAGCCTTAAAAGCACTTATATCTTTAAGGACAATTATCTTAACCATCTACATAAGGTTTTCCTGATAAGAGATGTGTCTAGAGTTGTTCCTATGTACGACTGGGTCAAGCAAAATGATTTGTTGTGATAAGGGGCTTACATTGTGTTCTCTAAGGGACCAGAAATCATTGGAATGTTTAAATAGAAGTCAGAACATGTGTGCATGTGTGTGAGTGTTGTGTATTTTGTGTACATAGTGGAGCTAAAGTGGAGACAGATTTCATTTATTAATTTATATATTCATTATTTTTAAAAATCTTGCAACGTGTCAGTTAAAATGTAAAGGCAAATAAAATAACTTATATGTATCCCTGACCTAATTTCCTGTGTCGTCCCTGCTAATTGTCAAAGGAAGCAACACTTAGTACCATTTTTATAGAGACAATATGTGTACGAATTAAGAGGATTTGGAATGTTTGTCTTAAAACAAATTTCTGATGGAACACACACACACACACACACACACACAAATCAATTTAATATATAGCATAGGAGAAAAGTCATGGTTGGTAAGCAGTCATGGGTGAAACACTCATGAAAATAGGCATTGGAAAATCAAAAAGTAAAAGAACCCCTATATTAGCATGCCTAATGAAGAGAGAAAAAGAACCCCAAGAAAGATGCTAGGAGAAGTGGTGAGAAGGAGATCGCAAGATTCACAAGAAGGCAGTGTCCACTAAAGCCACACGCATCATTTAATGAATTGAGAAATCAATTCTATACGCTGAGAAGGCCCAACCATAAAGATTCTTCCAGGCAATCATAATGAGATAAGAACTATGAATCTGGAGCTTTCTATTTGAAATTAGAAATCACATTAGGTTCTTTGTTCTGTATAAAAAGATAAGTTTCTTCTTGGTAGTGTCTCATACTCTACAGTTCCCAAGTTTCAGCTCATATTATTTTGGGGAGTTAATAAGTTTCACATACATTGTCCTTGTCTTTTTTGTAAAGCTTATGAGTAATTTCTTTTTGTGAGCGCACATGCGGTACCTTTGAGTAGATCAGAACCACTTGACAAGTGAAGCAGAGCTTCACCAGCATCACCAATGAATACAAGAATAGATCATAATAACATTAGTTTTAAAATATTTTGACACAGGAGTGAGATTCCCATTTACTATCTTTTAATTCCCTTTCCTCTCAGCACAGCTGGAGCACATCATCACTTTTCCTGGCCAGCTGTCTGCATTGTCATCTTACATACTGATTTTTAGCTGGCAAGTGGTAGCTGAGGAGGAAGAGCAATAGACACATCTCAAGGAGACTTCTGACTCATTTATCCTTGCCTATGTATTGAAAAAAAATATAGAAAAGTATCATTTTAATGTAGAATTTTTTCCCTCTGAAGCATTACTCTTATTCAAAAATTCTTTGACCTGAATTTTCTTGATTAAAATATTATGACAGTAATTTTAAAATCAAATACCCTTCCAATAAGTAGTAACAGGTTTCTAAAGCATTAACAAAGACAAACTATTCTTTTATTTTGGAGAGTTAATGTATGGATTGGAATTCAAACATCACCTATTTCAAAGTTTGTCTATCTTTATTTCTCTGCACATATACAAACTAAATAAAAATTTAAATGGTTTGTCTTATCATTAAATATAAATGCTTATTAAGGCTTTGTATTAAAAGTCATTTATTCATAGTTTTAAACTGTGTTATTGTTCTTATAGTCTGCAGGAGCAGCAATATTTTGTTTTACATATAATTTAAATTACCTAGATATTGTTTTAAGTTGGTTATTTTATAACTTAAATTTCAAATTATGCAAGCATTTTAATATAAAAGATCTATGCCTTTTCATAAGAGAGATTCAGACAGTTTCCTTGATCTAGCAACTATTGTTGCTGTATAAACCTTGTTGGTTATAAATATTTTACTTTTAGTATCTATTATTTAGTATTTAGTATTAAATTTAGTATCATCAAAACTCAGGTTTAACAACAGCAAAGTGTGAGGAAATCAAACAATGAAGTAATTTCATAAATTACATTTCATAAAGAACAATGTTTCAGTCACATGTTGGGAGTGTTTCTTACTCATCTTGTATTTACTTTACTTTTATGCAATAGAATGTGGCTTCCAGTTAGAGCTCCTTTAGCTATCGGTATAAGAATTCAGTCATTTATCTCTACTCTAATTATGTTCCAGAACATTAAAACTCCAATAACTTGGGTCTCAGGAAGAAATTGGAGGGTCCCATTTTTAATTGTATTTTAATATGCAGTGTGCACCAAAAATCAAACCTTTGTGGTTTTGAGTCACTGTGACTTTTAGACTGATTATAATTTTAGCATAAAATGAATTGTTGTTGAGAAAACATAGATGCCTATGACTAAATTTAACAACAAAGGTATTTTGAAAAAAAAAACTTAATTTTTATTATACTATTAAATTTACTGAATAATTTGTTTCAAATAAATCATTTATTTATTTATTCCAAAGTTAAGTACTATCTTAAATACATCAGATATTCCCAGAAATCACTGGAATTTATCAGTCTAAAAGGAAAAAAAATAGCTCCAACTCAATAAAACATGTTAGTAAAATAGGGAGACAATTAATAGTAAATTAATGCATATTTTAAAAATTTGAAGCATCTCAGAAGTACCAAAATAAAAGTAGGAAGATGTGGGAGAAAGTGAGATTAGAGTAGTTAGAAATCACAGGAAAATAGTAGGAGGTAAGATCAGAGAACTAATGGCAGGAGTTAAAGGGAGCTGTAGTATAAGACACATAGGTGAATGAAAGGATTTAGGATTTAATTATGCATAAGGTAGATAATAATCTTAGTTTTATGTAAGAAATTTTGTAACTAACTTCCGATTTTTAAATTAATCTATGATGCATTGGAAATGGACAAGTTGAGAGCAATATAGGAAAGCAAGAAGAATGGGTAGAGGGTTCTCCCAGAATGTAAAGGAAAGATCATAATGGCTAATATCACATTCTAGCAATAAATTGGTTAAACATATTGGAAATGTGTATATCCTTTGTAAAACAAAGATCAAAAGCAGGGCTGGTTAGCAGGTTGGCTGGACAACATAGAAGAAATAGATAAAGACAATTTCAAATTTTTGCTGAACAACTGAAAATACTCATCATTTTCTTTCTGGAAGGCAACTTGATGAAGTTGCCCAATCATCTGCCTGATCCTAATCTCATTCATCCAAACTATACAATCATGAACATATAAATATCTGCTTTTTTATGACCACCCTAAAGCTGTTCCTTGTCCTGTATCCCATATCATCTGACAGCACTGTGATTACCCCCAGCAACTCCACTGAGACCTCTAGATGTCATCTCATTATTCTGAATTTCAGCACTTAAGAATGACAACAATCTGGCATATCTAACTCTGTACCATGTTCTAAAACCTTTCCATTTCTCTCAATCATATCTGCCATTTTTGACACAATAATTATTTAATATGACCTTTATAAGAATAATTATCTTTTGAGTATATTTATGTTTTCCATTCTACATGAGAGTTATGTGATTACAACTATCCAACAATACACCATATCCTAAACTATCAGTTCTAGATGGATTAAACATAATGAAAAAGGCACTGTAATTTATTTATTTAAAAAAGAATAAAATGAAATATTATGACAAGTCAGGACAATGTACAATTTCTAAAACAGAAAAATACAAAATATTAAGAAAAATACATACTTAATTAAATTAAACAGTGTAACTATAAAAATGGATATAGAACATTCAAACTTATATTTGCGAAATGTTAGTTTACATCATATAAATGTATATCTAGAAATTAACTAGTAAGGAAGTGTATTTCAATTAAAAATGCTAAGAAATTTGAAAGTTTTTAAAAGTAACACAAATGGCTAATTACAGAAGAAAAAATGTCCCCCTTCATTTTCCAATATGAAAATACAAATTTAAATAAAAATATGGTAGCCTTATTCACTTCATTGTCAAAATCTAATGATACCAAAGGTTGGTAAGGACATGGAATAATCAGAGTTCTCATTCATTGCTTGCAGGAACTTCAATGGGAAAATGTTTTAGTCTTACCTAACACATTTGATGTGTACAGTAATTCTACTGTTGGCTTTAATCCTAGAGCAATATGTGTTGGCAACAGCATTAATATTGGCATTTGGACCAGGTATTCTTGTGTGTGTGTGTGTGTGTGTGTGTGTGTGTGTGTTTTGTACTATAGCAGGATGTGTTATAGGAAGCTTACCAGCATTCCTCCTGGACTGCACCAGCTAGATGAGACTAGTATTCCCTACCCAAATTGTAGCAATCCTAAAATAATTTCCAATATTGCTGAACATCCCCTGATTGCATACAATCACCCACAGTTGAGAAACACTGCCAAAGAGAACCTTTTACATATTTGCATTCAGATATATGTAAAGTATGATACTAGATGTCTTATTTTTAATAGAAAACACTAAAAGATATCTGAATGGCCCATCAAAAATGAATTTAAAAGATAATTCACAGTAAGTTAATGAAAAATGGCAAAGCTGTAAAAAATAAATTACTAACAAATGAGAATGTATGATTTCACACTCTATAATTCAGCAAAACAAAATCATAACGAGATAAACTCATGATTATTGAACATTGTACGACATTAAAAGAGGAAAAACTAATCACTTTTAAGAGATATCTATATATGTGGAAACATGTTAAAATTTTTAAATAAAAAGTTTAGAGTAGAAGTTAGCTTTTGGAGAATAGAGAGTTATGTAAATATGAAAGATATAGTATACATTTTTCTAAGGAACTGGAACCATTCTATCTTCTGAACATGGGCAAGTGTATTCTTTAAAATTTTCAAATCTTATTGGAATTATGATCTGTAATGTAATTTACAGTGTATCAATTTCTTAAATAAAAAATAATAATTAAAAACACAATTTATCTTTTTAAGCCAAATTTTAAGTAAAAAAATTAAAATATGGCAATAAAAACATAAGATGAGGAAAATTGAAATTTATATGCTACTAAGCACCAAAAGCAAATGCTCATTGACAATTAAAAAAAAGGATGAAAATTTATATAAAATATTCACCAATTGAATTTGGTTAAGTAATACTTAATAACAAGGTTGAACTTAAGGCAAAAAAATGTATCAACAGTAAAAATAAAAGTACTACAGAATTTTGAAAGAAAAAAACTACAAATAAAACATGACAATCTGAGATTCACATAAATAAGATTGCAAATGTGTGCGTATGTGCAAAGTATATCAAATTAATTACAAGATTCCAAAAGTTATTTACAAATATAATTTAACACTTATTACATCTAATATAAAAACTGGTAGTTTCTAACTTAGAAAAAATAGAAATAACACAAAATATGTAATTTAAACAATAAAAATAAAATTATATGTATATATATATGTGTGTGTGTGTGTGTGTGTATATATATATCCATAAAGGAAAATGAATAGAACTAGTAAGCATTATGTTAAGTAAAATATCCCAGATGCAGAAAATCAAAAGCTGTATGTTTTCTCTCATTTATGAAATCTAGAAAAAAAAACAGAACTAAAATAAATAAATAAGATGAAAGTTAATCTGGAAATAGAAAGGAAGTTAGTAAGATAAAGGAAAGGGGTTAAGGGGAGGAAGAAGGGAGGACAAGGTGAGGCTCTGGGGACTTAAATTGAAAAAAAAAAACGTGTTATGTGCTTGTATCAATATGTCATAATGAATCTCACTATTATTTATAATTATAATGAGGAAAAAAAACACTTTAAATATGAGCTTAAATGATCGGAGTGTTCATGGCCTTCTGTCTATGTTTTAAACATGTATTTATTTTTCTCTAATGTAATCATATATAAATATTGTGTATTTCACAATCATATAATATAAAAATTATTTTATTTACCATAAAAATAGTAGTGTCCTTTCTTTCTCATGAAAAGGATGTATTTATTATCTTCCCCCCCCCACTGGATCCATTCATAGAGCCCAGGTTTATTGAATCCTACATCCATCAGATTTATAGTCGCTGCTACAGACACTGAGATAAATTAGAAATTAAACATGACTGAATTATGTCATAACATACCTTACATTCTCATAAAGACTGTATCATAGTATGTGATCTCTAAGAATAAGACACAGATAGTGTGATAGAGAGCAAAAAGGTGCACTCTACTATGACATGATGGAGAATCAGAAATGTCATCTCTTTCCACAACAAAGTTCAATACTGGCTAAGACAAAGATGTTAAGATTCTGTTGTTATCTATCTCCACTCCTAGGAACAGGTCTAAAACTGTTACATTAAATGTTTATTCCTTTTTTTCTTTTGAAGAGGTATTATCACTAGTTTATAAAAATTTAAATATATTACAGGTAATTTAACCAACCTGTAAAGCTGGATAGAGATACTAGGTATAATTAAACCTGAAATGAACTATACATGACAATTCAATCAGTAGCAGTTTCAGTATTAGTGCTTATGACACAGAATCTGATGGACAACAGATGTCCTCTTTCTTGAACAGTTATTTAATGGCCATGTATCATTCCCTGCTCATTGCTTTTTTTGTATGCATTATGATTATACATAATAGCCTCCATAAAAATACATTGTCCCTAGGAAACTTGGAAAACATAGCCAGTGATTAAATAAGATCTTCCGTAACTGAGATTTTAAACCCATCTAAGAAAGTCTGGTATTATGATGGTCAAGGTGATATGATGATACAGCACAATGTTTGTTTCCTCGTTCTCCTCACCCTTGACTGCTTAGGAAATAAAGTGGCTTAAGAGAAATCATTTCCTGCTCATTTCTTTCCTATTCCTGAGAATTATCATAAAGACAGTCTCTGTATTCCCCTCCCACACACTGATTTAAAGAACCTTGGAACTAACTATCTGTGAGAGTCTATGCATATTATGGTGCCTAATGTAACAATGCATGTACAAGAGCACATCTCTCAGGAGTTCAGCAGCAACAGAGCCTTTTAAAAACAGGATGAAGATAAAAGAAGAAGGCAAAGAATAATTCTATGTCTATCACTTAATCCAAGAACAGGAAACTGGACACCTGCCAGTTTTAGTGAGAAAGGAAACAACAGAATGAGAAAAACAAAAATGGCTCTCTGCTGCAGTCTGGCTGGGCACAATTCAGGAGCCACTTGTCAAAAGAAACAAACTTTATTTTTAGAACACACACCGCAGCACACAGCTCTTCAGGAATTCCCTCAGAGCCCAACTGCCACCACTGGCTTCCCACAAGCCTCTCCACCTCCCCCCACTCCTCCTGCTCTTGAGGCCGATTGGCTGGGTCATGTCGGTGGAGCCAAAAAAAGTCCCCCAATGAGCAGCTCCCTAGTCCGAAAGGGCAGGGAAACAGCCCAAGGAGCATCACCTCACCGCAGAGGAGCCAATCAGTTGGCAGCTAGAAGTTTGCTGGGGCTGCAGTGAGCCAATCATCAGCTGGAAGCTGGAAGTTTGCTGGGGCCCCTTCAGCTATGGCTCTCAATAAGTCAATAGTGCTGGATATAAAGCCAGCTTCCAGAGAAATAGGTGAGTTTTGAGGTAAGGCAGACCTTCTTTTGGAAGCAGGAGAGTGAACAGAAGGAATCTGTAATAGTCAGCCTTTTGTGGCTGTGAACAAAATGCCTGGCATAAACAGCTTAAATAAGGAAATGTTCTTTTTTAGCTTATGGTTTTAGAAGTTTCAGTCCATGGCTGGTTGGCTCCATGGCGCTGGGCACAAAATCATTGATGAAGGGTATAGTGGAGAAAAGCTGCTCAGATCATATCATCAGGAAAGCAGAGTACAAAGAAAGAGTTGGGACTAAGATATAGTCTTGAAGGGCATGCATGGCCCCAGTGAGCTATTTCCACCAATTATTCCACATCTGTCTACAGTTTCTTCCTCCTCCTAGTAGTTCATTGAAATTATGAATCCATCTAATGCATTAATTCATTATTGAGTTTAGAGCCCATAAGCTCCAATCACTTCCCAAAAGCCCCATCCTTGGACTAAGGCTTGGGGACAAAGCTTTCAACACATGAAGGTTTTGGGAGACATTTCCCATCCAAGCCATAATAGAACTAATATCAGTGGCACCAAGGTACCCAATGGATTTCCAAATAAGCAGAGGGGCTTCAGAGAAGATGCTCCCATTCTTTGTCCCTTAGAATGTCAGAGCTGAGAAAAAAGAATAGGAAAACATTTAAAGTTGGTGGCCAAGAAGAAGAGAGTAAATCCAATATTTTTTGCATGCCAGAATTTGTGCCCATAGTTTTCTTCTGGTTGATGGTCTGAGCTTTCATATATTTGGCAGGATCCCTGTTGACTAAAATTTGCCTGTTGAGGCCTCCATTGACAGTGGTGCAATTTGTATATCTAAATGGGCACATGGGGCCGGGAGTTGAAAGCAGGTACATATCCCACTGTTGCTGAATGCATCTTTCAGGCTGATGTGATAGCCATCGTTGTAATTAATTTTTAATGTGAGAAGGGAAAAAAAACCAAGGTTCATCTTGGAAATTCTCCACCATCTCCTTGCTTTCCACCATGTGTTGGAGGGAGATGCGATACAAGTTGGTAAAATTCTCTGTTAATTCCAAGGGGCTTAGCTCTTCAAAGAAAATGGTAGTAAGGAGATAGACTAAAGTCCCCTCCACAGTCCCATTTCTGCTATAGGGGCACTCCGTTCTGCTCTAGTTTCTGACAATCATTAATGTTGAGATTTGCTCTCACATTCCTGCTTCTGTTGGTATTGCAGAGCCAGAACCCATCTGTAGGTCTTCAGCTCTGGCGGGGACCAAATTAATCTTGGAATATCATCAGCAACTCCACACTAGAGAAGTTGGCAAAGAGCTGGAAGAACTTCAAGAACATGGTGTGGTAAAGTTGTGCTGGGCCTCATAAAATGAGGCTGACAGGAGCAGGTGGTCACTGCTCACTGCATGGGCCGCCACCTCTACCATGTGAGTCAGGAAGCTGTTCCTTTCACTAAACATTGAAAATGGTTAGAGAACCACGTGTCTTTGGAACTGGGTGCTTTTTTTCACTGGGTAGGCAGATTTGAGACATAGGGAGGAGTGCTCTGAGAGAATAGTAGTTTTACAAGACAAATGATACTTCATTTAAGTGCTTTTCTTCTATCTCTTTCTAGTAGGTTTTCTGTTTCTTCCAGCCCTGTTTGGCTTGAATATCTAGATCCTGCAACTGACTGAGTAGAAATATTCCATGCAATTTGTGTTTTCTTTTAGCTTAAATGTGTCAAAGTGTAAAAGGCATGCCCTTGTCACCTCAGGGTTTCCCTTAAATGGATCTTACATTGATAAAGTGCACCTGAATGAATGAAGACTTTCTCTTTGCAGAGTCCCACAAAAACTTAACTGCATTTATCAGGGTTGGCCTGACTCTGTGGTCCAAGATACCAACAGACAGTGGAATAGCAATTTCCAAGATCTTGTCCCTGGGCCACCTCTTTCAACAAGTGTTGATGCTCTGGGAACTGTAGCTGGTAGATGTGGCATGGGAAAGAATGCAGATGACACTTTTTCTGTATTTTCTATTCATTTCTATTTCTGTATTTTCACATCCTGAAAACATCCAAGCTTCTGATCCTCCAGCAGTAGATTCAATAAATGCAACCATGTAATCCCTCCTGGGACAACATCTTGTGTTGCCAGTCATTTGTTTATCACTTAATTTTCAAGGCAATACACTAAACAAAACAGTCTTTGTTTCATAGGAGAAGCCAGTAAGAGAGCTATGACTCAGTTCTAGAAGCAGGAAAACAAGACTTATTTTTCTTTTTTAATAAGTTTGCTATTTTTATTTCATGTTGTGATTTTTTTACTTCAAGTCTTGTTCAAGTTTAGATCAAAATAATAATAAAACCACTAGATATTTGTAATATTTTAAATCTCTTGATTGGTGCTTGTCTTTTGACTTGATTCTGATATGACTGTTTCCAATAAAGCTCCCCCCCAAATGTTTCTATTCTGGCTTTTTTGTGTTAGCTTTCCATTACTGTTAAAAATACCTGAAATAGTCAACATATAAAAAGGAAAAAATTATTTTGGCTCATCATTTTACAAGTTGCAGTCCACAGTCTCTTGGCCCCATTACATTCGGGCTTGTGTTGAGGAAGCACATCAGGAAAGGTATTGTAGAACAGACTATTTATCTTGTGGCCAGGCTTCAAGAGACAGAGGAAGGAACTAGGACTCCACAATCCTCTTCTAGTGCATGCTCCAGTTACCACAAACCTCCTAGCAGGCCTTAGCTCTTAAAGTTTCCACCATTTTCAAATAGCACCAATCTGGGGACCAGTCTTTTAACACATGGATCTTGGGGAAGATACTCACAATCCACATCATATTAATGCTATTTCAATCTAACAATCTATTATAAAGATATACTTTCTCAAATATTCTCTGAAATCTTTTTAGGTATAATAATGTTGTAGTCAGTTTTTAGCTCCTGTGATCAAAAGACCCAACTAGAACAATTAGTGGAGTAAAAGTTTATTTAAGGACTCCTGGCTTCAAAGGTCTCAGTCTCTAAGTGGCTGGCTTCATTGCTCTATGCAAGAAGTGAGGCAGAACATCATGGCAGAAAGGTATGGTGGAGGAAAGCAGCTCAAGACATGGCACCAGGAAAGACACACACACACACACACACACACACACACACAGAGAGAGAGAGAGAGAGAGAGAGAGAGAGAGAGAGAGAGGGGAAGAGCTAGAGTTGCCCACACAATAGGAAAAATATAAACCCGAAGGCACTGCCTTCAGTTATCCCTCAGTTAATCACTCTCAGAGTACTAATGCACTGATTAGGTTAAGATTCCCATAAACTAATCATTTTGCCTCTAAACTTCTTTGCTTTGTCTCACACATGAGCTTTGTGGGATACCTAATATTGAAAACATAACATTCTGTCCTTGGACCCCCAAAACACATATCCATCTTACAATGCAAAATATTTTTAGTCCTCATATTCTCAACAGTTTCATGACTGCCCCAAAGTCCAAGTCCTAAGTTTCCACTGTGACATAAGGGATTATCTGAGTGTGGGTCCCTGTAAAAGTCAAGTGAAAGTTCCATATAACCAACCTTTAAAAGCACAGATTAAAATTTCCATTCCATAAGGGAGAAACATGTCTTAGAAAGAAGGGATGGAACCAAAGCAAGACCAAAATCCTGTAGTCCCATGTCTGCTATGGAGAAGCAGCCACTACTAGAATGGGCCAGAAATGAGAATAATAAAAGAGGGAAATGCAGGATGTGCCCCTTTATCTTGTTCTCCAGACAATTAGCACCAATTCCTGTTGAGTAAATATACCTGGAACCTTTAGGCAGGGGATCCTAGGAAATGGTGATAGGAAAACAGAAAGCAATAAATAAGAGTGAAGGATAGACAATGACTGATATGCATGGAAATACTTAGTAATGTATCAAATATTACAAGAGAAGTTCTATGAATGCACATACTGAATTCATTTATGAACAGAGTTGGATTGCTTTAATAAATTACGTTCTAAGGTTTTCTTTAAAATTTTAAGATTTTCTCACATTTTGACCTTCTTAGAAATACAGAAAAATTATTCTTTGAGGAACTCAATTTAAATTTTGTGAATATGAAATGGTCCAGGAAAAAGTATAAACATGCCACATATTGGATTTAGAAAAATCATCTTGATTTTGAATTTCAAAGAATCTTCTAATTTGTAATTTACTAAAATAAGTACGTAGTATTATTATGGAATAGTTATATGATAGTTAATAAAACTCAGGTAGTTACAGCAAACCAAGGTTTATTTTTAAAAATACTAAAAGCCTTAGTAGTTGATACACATGACTGAGTTTTCAGTTAAGACTATCTCACACCAAGTACTGCACCATGTCTCAGACTTTAGAGTCTCCCAATGAGGAAATATGGTGTAGATATGGAGCAGTGTGCAAAAAAAATATAAGCACATTTCACTTTCCTAAAATAAATTGCTTACTATCACTTAACAGAGTTATTAAAAGTTACCCAAACTTTAAAACATAATAATGAAGTGTGGATTTAAAATATAAATTTTAAACACTTAAATGAAAAAAAATGTTGTAGCCATTCTAGTGTGGGCAGTGTAAAATGCATGCAAGCATACTGAATGCATAAAAGCAGAATCTAATTATAGTAATGACAAATATTATTATAAAAATAAATTACATCTATTCAAAATTATTTGGATTGCCATTTTTCTATTCTTAAATGGGTATTTCCAGTTTTGGAAATATGTTCATTCATAGCTCCAAGAATTTGCATATATAAATTACAATTAATTACCTATTTGACCATTTTTGTACTCAGGTTAGAGTATAAAATGTTAATTATTCTTTTTATGGTTTTATTAGTGCTCTATAGTTATCTGTACTATTGAGGTTCATTATGACCTAATCATACATGCATGGAATATAATTTGCTCCACTTCAGTCCCCAGGACTTTCTTTCCCTCTCTTCCTTCCTGTCTCTGTCCTACAAGCATGGTCTCCCTCTGGCTTGAGCAGAATTCCTTTAAAAAGCCTGGACTGTGCCTAAATCCTTTGTGGTACTATTGTTCATCTCTACAAATGTGGATCCCAAAACCCAAGGTCAAGAAAACTACTAGTAATTTAGAATGTTTCCTCCAAAATACTAATACATAAGAAACACTTTGATCTGGGAAGACATTACTGAACATAGTTAAACTATAGGATCACTGTTGATAGGGCCGGAGCATGTCACCCCTCAGCTCACTTTTGTGTAGTCTGAAATCCCTTCAATTGCCAGTTCTGCATTTTGAAGGCACTGAAGAAGAACTATTGTTACTTCGATCACAAAGTTCATCAGAAACTCAATGTGTATTTCACAGTTACCCTAGCTGACATTTTCCTGGGAACAGGAAAATTGTGCATTCGATTACAATTGCAGGTAATGATTAAAAATATACTCAACGACTATAAAAGTGTGCCACCAAAATGAACAGAGTCCTCTGCTAGAGAGAGAGTGGAGGAAAAGGAGGATGGGAAGAAGAAAGAGGGGGAGGGAAGATGGAGGAAAAAAAGGAGAAAAAAGAAGAAGAGGAGGAGAGAGAAGAACAGGAAGAAATATTAATATTAAATAACTCATCAGAATGAAATAAAGAAGGCTGAGGCTGTAGTTCAGTGACAGAGCACTTGCCTAGTACATGTGAGGCACTGGGTTTAATCCTTAGCACCACATAAAAATCAATAAATAAAATAAATGTATTCTGTAAAATGTAAATAAAAAATACAAAGCTATTGGTAGAATGTGAATTTTAAAAATTAAAAAAAAATGAAATCCAGAGAAAGGGAAGTTGAAGAAAATAAGTTTCATATTGTATCTTATTTCAGTTGGATTGCTTTTCCTTTGATTACCAATAAAACTTTCTCTTTTCTTCTGTTCTAAAATATTTTCCTTTTTTATCATGTATTATAAAACTGCATTTAATCATGTTTCCATAATTATACAGAAGTGCTGGAGAATTAATCAAAATATTGTCACCAGAAGCAGCAGAGAACAAATAAACCTTTGTTTTTTGCATAGAATTTGATGATAAGGAGTCAAAAACAGAAGGCTAATGAGTTGGGTTTGTCAGTAGAGAAATTTTCTTTTGTTGCCTATTATTATTTCTTGAAAATAAGTAAAAAACAATTGTGTTCAGCTCACAGTAATAGATTTCTCAAATAAACATGAGGAGGATATATTTTTTATCTCTTATTACATCAGAATTTAAGAGGTAATCTAGGATGAGTGCAGTGTGAGTCCATAAAAGCATCAGAACCCAGGATTTATCTATCTGTTCTATCATAGATATCATGCATTGTCTATACTTAAGTTCATCTCAAACTTAAAAACTGGTTGCTGAAGCTATAACAGTCACAGGCACTTTCCAGAAAAGAAGAAATAGAGCTCAAAGGGTAAAAAGGTGCCTACAAATTGAAACAGAATCCAGGCCTCTTTACAGAGCTTTCATTGAAACTCCACAAAATTAATATTAATATTAATATTCCTACTTCATTAATATTCTCTATCATTTAAGAAAAGGCCCAATTTTATTTTATGCTGGACATATTACTGTTAACAGTTATCATTCTCTCCTATTGTTATAATTTACACAAAAAGGGAAGCTGAGTAGGCAGTAGAAGTCCCTGCTACAGGCTTCCTGTATATAGAACTGTTTAATCGGATTCTATATCAGAAAAAAAAAAAAAAAAGAATGAAACTGAAAGAAAAAAAAAACTTTCAATTAAAAAACCATCATGAAACAGATGAATGATAATGTTGGAAACATGAAACAAACAAAAGAGAACATTTTGTGAAAAATAACCCGTTAGAATTTGTCTTGGTGCAGCATCATTCATTAGTGTAATGAGACTGGTCTCTCTCCACAACTTTTTTCAACTCTGATGCATGGATTTGGAGCAAGCTACTTAGCATGACTACCTCTGCACTTTCTGTTGCTCTGTCTTAGGAGTCAGATATTCATACAGAAAAAAAAAAGTTCTCTTCTTCACAACTCAGTATAAATTTCACAAAAGGGGAAAAACACATCCCTATAACTAGTGCTCAAGTTCGTTTAATTTTAAAGTTCAGTATTACTCATCCCACTTCTCTGAGGATATAAACCGAGTTTTTACTGAGTTAAGCCTTTTGACATTGCAAAGTCAAGTGCTTTTGGCCTTGGATTTAGTGTAAGAGCAGAACATTCTGACTTGGCAATTTGTAGAGGCTCATAATAGATCATAATATATTTCACTTCTGCAGGTGTATTTTAACGGATGCAGCCTAGAGAAGATATTTTGAGACTTAGGCTACTTATGTTTTAATACTTGACAAGGAAGTGCAGCCTACTCTAGGTGAAATGCTATTTCTATGCAGGCAGAGTCGCACATGAAGGGATTTAATCAAAGCTATAAGGGCCTTGATGAAGAAGCAATATATGTGCAGTCCTTCAAAAGGTTTGAAGACAGACATGGTCTCTGTTGAAGCAGAGAAGATGATGGGCAAAAATTCATGGGAGCACCTGAACCCCTGTTTGGAGAGTTGTTCCAAGGACAATAGATGCAAAAGGCTTATCAGACAGATATTGGCCTATTATCCACAAAATGATGGGGCCCTCACAAGACAAAAAAAATAATCCTTGGAGATGCTGTGTACTTCAGCAAGAGTGACTTCATTTTCATCTATTGTAGATCTATAAACTCCATATGTATCTGGCTATGATGTGCCTTTGAATTATCCAGAGACTGGCCTTAACATGAATGCCTATTGGGCTAGGAGGTAGGAGAGTCTTGGCATGTGTAACACTATCACTGAGGTCTTTGCTAGCAATGTGACTAAGCACAGATACAACCATCAGGAAAAAAGTGTATCTCTACAGGCAGGTGTTTAGACATTAAAGGGAATGCAACAATAAAATAAAATATTTGTTGGATTTATAAGCCTAAAAAAGAAGTTAGATTTCAGTATTTCACGTTTTAGGGGATATGACTAGGCCCAAATAAAAATTAACAAAAAAGCAAGAGATAATCTTCAAAGAAAGTCTAAAATAAATCCTCCTGCAAAAGGTATGAGTCAGGAAATCATTGATTAGTCAGTATCCTCTAAGAGCTGCAGACAGTCTACTGTGAAAGCAATTAAAGATGAACTTTGTGAATATGGCTTCCCCTATAAGAATGTATGTTAACTCTTGCACATATGTAAGAGAAGACCTGAAAGACAGGCTATAGGACTAACACATTATTGAGTGAGATTCTAGGAGAATTGATTTTGTAGACTCAGTAGCAAGCTTTGCCTGTGTTGTGATGTGAAACACCTCAAATTAGAATGCTCAAGGAAGGTTATTGGTAGGTATTCTAAAGGAATCACCTATTTTAATTACCTGTTTTCAAATAATCCCCCTGTCATCAGAAGAAATTGAAAGGACTTTTGAGAATTGAGTGAACAAAAATAAGGACAAGAAATATGCACCGTAATATACTGCAAAAGAGGGCTGGAGAAAGGAAGGTCTGTACCTTTGGGTTCAGAGATCTTCCTAAGAGCTTTGGCAGCTAGCAAGCACAAAGATATTTCAATATCCTTAGTAATAAGAATAATGCTCATCAGCACCACCATGTGGGGTCTCTGCACCTCAATCAGAGTTGCTATAATTAAACTTAAAATATAACACCAACAAATTTTGGCACGGATTTAAAGAAACTACATCATTCATACTTCATTTCTGGAAATGTGAAATGGTCCAGCCAATCTGCAAAACATTTTGGCAGTTTTTTAATATAACTAAACATGCAATTACCATTCAAAATAGCAATTGCACTGTTGGGCATTTATCCCAGAGTAATAAAAACTTATGTTCAAACAAAATCATGTACACAGTTATTCACTGCAGCATTTTTCCTAATAGCTCAAACCTGGAAACAGTAGAAATGTTCTTCAGCTAGTAGACAATTATATGGTAGCATATTCTTGCTGTGGAATACTACTCAGCAATAAAAAGGAACAGGTTACAGATAAACACAACTTTGATGAATCTCAGGAGAGTTACGATGGAAAAAAATGTTCAGTTCAAAAGACTTCATATTGTATTGTTCCATTAATAAAAAATTCTTAAAATGCCAAAATTACAGTGGGAGAACAAATTAGTGGTTTCCATGGGTTAGAGGTATATAGGGAGAAGGAAAGTAGTAATAGCTGTTGAAGTTTGAATGATGGATCCTTGGTAATGAACCAGGCTTCATCTTGTGGTGGTGTTACATGAATCTACACACTTGGAAACTGCAAAGAATAAAATATACACATATATACACCTATGCACATGCACACATACATAGGAGTCCATGTAAAACTGATAAAGAATAAGATGAGTGAATTGTATCAATACCAATTTCTTTGCTATGTTATGCTTCAAAGTTATGGAAAATGCTACCATGAGGTAAAACTGGATAAAGAATATACATATTATTTCTCAAAATTGTTTGTGAATCCAAAATTATCCTAAAATACAAAGGTAAATAGCATCCAATATAAAAAACACAATAATTTAATAAATATATCAAGAGAGAAGTTTAATATATAGTCAATTTGTCTTCCCACAGAGTATTAGATAAGAAAAAGACAGGATGCAATTTAAACAAAAAAGAAGCAAAGATTTGCTCATTTATGTTTTCTTTATCAGGAGTTTGATCTTACAATGCCTCTTAAGATCATGTGCTCTTTGGGGGCTTCATGTACTGCACATAACAAGCAATCCTGGATTACATGATATATAAGAACATTGTTCAATCACTGGGAAAGTTTTCTTAAACGGGAAAAAAAGGATGAGCTACTTTATTCTATGCATCTGATGAAACTGAAGTTCAGCTCTGGTGAATAATTAGTCAATTGATTGCAAAATCCTGACTGGATTTGTATTTCTCTAACCTTTATCATTTTGCATATTATTCTCTGGTTCTAATGTTATGTAAAAGGTCCAAACTAATTCTTGCATTGTGGATTTACATAGAAGTGTATAAAAACAAATATATCATAATGTTATGAGCTTATATTATCTTACTTTTGATTCAGTTAATAAACATTTTTGTTTGTTCATGTACTTTTACTTATAAATATCTTAATCATCCTGTTATATAATTTCAAAAGTCTCCTGAAAATCAGGAAAACAAAAAAAAATTGGTCTTCACCATCAACTTATCATTAGGCTATACATCGTTATGTGTCTGTTGAAAATTTATTATTAAAATATCAACAAACTCATAGAAATAGATAAAATTTGCAGAAGATTGACAAAACAGCATTAATCAGGAATCATATTGATCAGATTTTAGAAATAAAGTAGGTTAAAACTGGATTTAGGAAGAAAACAGAGATTCCCCAAGGAACTTTACATTAAATAGTCTTTTCAAGGCTGGAGGTAAGTAGGAAATAAAGTGATGAGTGAATCAAAATCTCTTAAAAGTCAAATAGGGTCACAAACTACATTCTCCTCCCCAGGAATCATGGCTGGTCTTTTAATTTGACCCTTTCAAATAGGTTCATCATCAAATTCATTGGATATGATGGATTCAGCTTGTGTTTCCCATGTGAAAAATGAGGTATAATATTTTTTTCATATACTTATTGGCTGTGCATTCATCTTCTTTGATGATCTATTCAAATATTTTGCCCATTATTGATGAGTCGTTTATTTTCCCATAATTGAGCTGTGAGGATTGTTTATTCTGCAAACTAGTCTTTAATCAAATATTATTTTATCATGTTTCTATTTCCCCCCGTCTGTGGCATGGCTTTTTATTCTCCCAGTTCTTCTCCAGAGAAGCATTTAGTTTGGATTTCATTATCTCTCACTACTAAGGCAGTACTGATAACAAGTCTTGTCCCAGGAGAAGCAGAGGTGGAACAGCAGCCAGGTGGGCTGAGACACAGGGATTACACAAAACCTCCTATCTACTTGTGGGCCTGTGGTGCCCCAGAGAAGTACCCTGCCAGGGCAGAGGCAAGTCAGGGCATGCCAACCTGTGGCACCATAGCATGGGCTGCCCAGGCCCAGTGTGGAGGCCTGCTCCACGCAGCATCAGAGCTCTGAACCCCAGCATCCACAATTAGTTGGACTAAGCCTTCCACTTCTTAATCAGCAATAGGAAAATGGAAGTGGGGCAGACCCACCAGGAGATCACAGGGCTAACCAGTAGTATTGGTACTTTTCCAACCTTGATTAGCATAAATTTGGATCAATAGCATTGACCAAAGTGCTTTATAAATCCCTAGACTAGCACACCCAAGTATCAACCCTTCTCCATTCCCTTCTTGATCCGTGGCATTTCTGTTTTTATTCACACTTGAATAAATTCTACTCTAACACTCACTCATCCTCATCAGATGACTTAATTCTTTGAATTCCCGAAACAATAACCCAGAAATAAGAAATTTGTGGTGAATTACTGGGGTCTGCTGCAACACTGGAGGACATGGTCTGCCTTTAAGAGCTGCCACAATTCTTGGATGCAGCCTGTGACACTTATGTAGACCTCACCCACAAGCAGAAATAGAAAAACTCAAGTTTCTATGCTCTATGAGTTCTCTACCAACTGCCCTGTGAGTTATGAGGTTTTTCCAAACTTGCTGGTAATAGTCTGTTCTCACTTTTAGGTAAGTACTGAACACCATTACCTCATTTGAAGTTTTTTTTTTTTTTTTTTTAATTTTTTTTTTTTTTATGTGGTCTAGGTAATTGTCAGCATCAATCATTTTTCTGGTGCAAGTTCATTCTGTGCCAACCAGTTCTCTGCTGAATAGTCAAAGCAGGCAGCAGAGTGCTGGAGAGCTCTCTGTTTGCAGTTTATTTTTGTTTTCTCTGCTCACTCTCTCCAACACAGGGAGTCTCTGTGTTCCACCTACATTCCTGACCTTTGCCACAGTCTGGGCTCTCCTCAAAGTCCATGCATTGGAGCAATCTCAGGGCTGACTTGTTTCTTGTCTCTCATGGATCATCACCCTTTGTTGCTTGATTACCAGTGGCTTGAAAAATAGCTCTTTCATGTATTTGCCATTTTTTTCCATTGTTGTTGTTTAAAGAAGTAAGATAAATCTAATCCTTTCATTCCATCTTTTCAGGAGAAGCAAATGAAAATGTGAAGTAAAAAATTGTTCTTTTAAAAGCAAAACATTCAAGGGAATCTATAAAACATTAAAATTTTAGTTAAATCAGAGGAACCCCCCCACCTTATTCACCCTACATCATAACATTAATGCTTACTAGAGTAAATTTTGAATAAATACCAATGCCTTTAAGTGAAAATGATAGTATAAATGTCAATCTACATTGCTTTCTTTCAGGGGAGAGGACTATAGGGCTAGTTGTATCTAATATCAATTTACTTTTCTTGAATGTGGCTACCTGTAGAAACTTATAGGTTCTTCCAGAGGATACTCTTCATCTACAGAGCATAGGAGTAATTTTTCTGGACTATTCATGCTTGAAATGAAAGAGTATATACGAAGACATTCAAAGAAGAAAAAAATCAATAGGATAATGAACATGAGCAAAATTGCTCAACAATGCACTTGAAAAAATAATTAAATGAAATATGTATTTAATATGTGTTAAGTTATATAGATACATACATATGAAATGTATTTGCTATATACAAATATGTGTAACTTTAGTGATAAAGTTGTGTATGTATAGGTTGAGCCACTTACTTAAAATATCATAAACTCAAAATATTCATATTAACACTAAACACCAATCAATTCACCCTTGCCACACACAATTTTCTACTCTTTTCCAAATAATATGTACATGTTATAGTTTAGATATTGGGTGTCCCCTAAATTTCATGTGTAAGACAATGCAAGAGGGTTTAAAGGTTGAATGATTGTGTTATGAAAGCCTTATCCTAGTCAGTACATTAAACTGATAGGGATTAACTGGGTGGTAACCTTGGGCAGGAGGTGTGTGCTTGTAGGAGGCAGGTCATTGTGAGTATGTCTTTGGGATTTATATTTTATCATGGCAAGGAGAGCTCTCTCTCTCTCTCTCTCTCTCTCTCTCTCCTTTGTGCTGTGATGTTCTGAGCTGCTTTGCTCTGCCACACCCTCCCACCATGCTGTTCTGCCACACTTCCACCCAGAGCCATGGAGTCATCTGTCTGTGGACTGAGACCTCTGAAACCATGAACCTCCATAAACTTTCTTCTCTAAAATTGTTCTTGTCATATTTTTAATTCACAGCAGCAATAAAAAACAAAAAACAAAAACCACTTGACTAAAATAGAAATTGGTACTGAGAAATTGTGGTCATTGCTCGACTAAACTGACCATGTGGTTCAGAAGCTTTTAGAGCTTTTGGAAATTTAAGGGAGGAATTTTGAAAAATTTAGAGATGCAAGCTAGAAAAGACTTACATTGCTTTAAGTGGAATTTAATGGGCAATTCTTTGAGGAGTTCAGAAGACCTGAATATTGATAGTACTCTGCTCAATAAAGATGAGGTTTAAGAGAAAAAGGAGGGCTCTATTAAAAAATGGGACTTTATGCTCTATTCTGGTAAAGAAGCTGTCCTGAGATTTTCTTTGAGGCTGAATTTAAACGTGATAGACTTTTTAATTTGGCAGGAAAGAAATTCTAGTCACCATAGCATTGAAGAGGTGGCATGGGTATTGCTGGCAGCTTTTATCCAAGTTTATTGTGATAATATGAAGCAGAAAGCAAAGAAAATAAGACTTGAAAAATGTACAGTTTGGCCACAAAGCTATGAGTAAAACTGGGGAAAGGGAACTTGGGGTTATTCAAGAGCAAATAGCCACTGAACAGAAGTTGTTAAGTACTTTAGCCAGAGACAGCAGGAAAGATGGCTTGAGGTCATCTCAAGAATTGGCAAGACCACATACATCTCAGGCTCAACAGTATAAAAGTAAAATTTTCCTTGAGACCATGCGGGCACCTGGTTTGCATGGAAGGAAGGTCTATGAAGTTTTATTCCACTTAGCCACCCAGACCTCAGAGGCTGCTGTAACCAGATTTCCTGGAGGCTTAGCTCCTGCATGAGGTGGTGGCAGATCTTAGCATGGACCATACAGTGCTGGTTCTGCAGAAGTGCAAGGTACTGAAGTTATGGAGTCATGGAGCCTTCCACCAAAATTTCAAAGAAGGTCTTGGAGGCCATGCAAAGTGCCCCAGGTCAGAATCCCTTCCTGTCAACCCTGAGAGGGTGATGTGTGGAGATGTGAGGAGGAAGCAGCAGTGGAGATTACCAAGGTAAAGAAATGCCAGTAACAAAGGACATCTCCCAAGAAAAGCTTGCAAGAATTGACAGAAAGAGAAAGGTCATGTGGACTGCAATCAGCAAGGCCATGGGGCTGAGCTACATGAGTTCTTTGGAGAAAATATCACAATGCCATGTGCTCTAGATATCAGACAGGAAACTACAGAACTTGTTGCCCAGCGGGATTTCTGTCTGCTTTGGTCCCATCTCTTTTTTATATGCCCCCATTTCTTCACATGGAAATTTTTACAATGAGCCTTTATGTATTAAATATTTAATTTGCTTTTGAATTTTATAGGGGCTTATGCTGAGACTTTGCCTTGAGTTTCAGAGGAGACTTGAGACTTGAAATTTTGGGCAATGCTAAAACTGACAAGACTGCGGAAACTTTTGAAAACGGACGAAATGTAATTTGCATTGTGCAACAAGTATGAACTTGGGAAGCCAGGTGTGGAATATTCTGTTTTACATATAAGGTGTCCTCCAAATGGTCATGTGTGAGACAATGCAGGAGGATTTAAAGGTGAAATGATTGGGTTATCAGAGCTTTATATAATTAGTGTACTAATCCATTGACAGGAATAAATTGGGTTGTATGTATAGGCAGGTGGTTGGAGTCATGGGGATATGACTTCGGGATTTATATTTTGTCATGATGAGGAGTACTCTCCCTCTGTTTCCTGGTGTAATGTCCTGAGCTGCTTTCCTCTGCTGTACCCTTCCACTGTGATATTCTGTCTCACATCAAGTCCCAAGGAATGAAATCAATTATCTATGGACTGAGAACTTTGAAACCATGAGTCCTCAAATAAACTTAACTTCTGTACACTTGTGCTTGCCAGGTCTTTTGGTCACAGCAGCAAAACAGTAGACTAAAACCATATGACATGTTCAGGTACTTACTCAAGTATATTAAATATTATATTTCTGAATTCTACTTGTCAATGACATTTTGACTGATTAATTGAAGAAAATGATTTAGTTATTTCAAATATGTAACAGTGGAATATTGAAGAAAATCGGATGAGGGGAATATGGTATGAGATCATTACATTAGTCTCTCAAACAATCAGAATAACAAATTGTTTTCTTTATAGAGCTGTGATTGAAATGCTTCATGACAAAACTTTAATTTCAATAATATAAAGGAAAAACCACAGGTTAATATTATTTACTTTTTAAAACAGAAATAATTGCTAATAGCTTTAATTAAATAATTATTTTAACCAAAATATATAATTTTTTCTAATGTGGTTCCTTCAAATTAAGAAGATCCCATAAGTGCTTTAAGAAAGTGTTGTCCATCCATTGACTGATTAGAATTTAACATCAATTATAATATGTAAAATCTTAGTTGCAGATAATAAGACCATCCAAGATGAGAATATACTCATAAATGTATTAATATAAAAATGTGCAATGATTAGAGTGTCTCACATTGATTTGAAAACACCAAAAGAATATATGTGCAAGGAAAAAAAATACTACTATCAGCCAACTGTAAACTGTATATTTGTTACACTACCTGAAAGACATTGATAAAAGGAATGCAAATAAAGCACAATTTTATTCATACTCCATAAAAAAAAGAGTAAAATGCATTGACTTATGTAATCGTTGTCCTTCTTCAGGTTTTGTTTTAGTCAGCTTTTTTGGCCACTATGACTGAAAGATCTGACCAGAACAATTGAAGAGGAGGAAAAGTTTATTTGGAGGTTGATGGTTTCAGAAGTCTCAGTTCATAGAAATCCAGGTCCATTCCTTGGGGCTGAAGGTTATGCTGAAAGTCATGGTGGAAGAGTGTGGCAGGGGGAAGCAGCTCACATGATGATCAGAAAGCAGAGATATAGAGAGAGACTCCACTGGCCAGATAAAAATATATACCCCAAAGTCATGCTCCTAATGCCCCACCTCCTCCAACCACACCCCACCTGCCTCCAGCCATCACTCAGTTAATCCTATCAGGGATTAATTCACTTACTAGCTTAAGGCTCTCATAACCTAAATAATTCACCTTTGAATACTCTCCCATTGTCTCACACATAAGCTTTTGGGGGACACCACATCTAAACCATAACAGGATTTCATTCTGAAATTGTCGTTATTCATTTTAGTAGAATATGTCTGTTCTTCTTGAATAAAGGATTGTAGATATATGTAAATATTTTATTAATTTGGCACTATTTATGCAGATTTTAATATGCAAACTGATGTAGACTCTGGAATAAATACAGCATATACTTAGTTTGTGTGAGGTGAACATAGCCCATTTATAACCTCAAAAGGAAGCAGAACATGGATTTTTTCAGTTCTAAGATTCTGTGACAAATGATACCATACTTATAACAGTTACCCTAATGATACTTTATTGTTAAAGAGAAGAGGAAAATGTTGTTAGCCTGTGTAAAGCATCAATAGGTATTGGTTTCCATATGTTTACTTCAGTGTTCAAGATTTCTCTAAATCTTTCATTTCTATGAAGAAGGAAAATGAAACATAATTTATTTTTAAGTTTGCCAGGAGCAACTAATGCTTCCAAATTGCTATTCATGTATTATTATTTCTTATATTACAACAATCTTAAAGACACAATAAAGAAAATTGAATTTTTACAAAGAAGCTTACTTCAGGGTAAGAATAGCAATTTGATTTTTTTTTCTTCTGTATTTTTGACAACCCATTATGTGGTTTAAAAAATTTGGTAATAAGTTCTGTCAAATTAGTAAATGAAATAAGCAGGTAAATATTAGTAAGTGAAGATTAACCGAAAAGGAAAAGTAAAATGACAAAATTATGGCATATTATCAGTGATAAAAACATTATTCTTTTGCAATATTGGCTAGTTTTTAATATTTATTTTTGAAGACCAAATCAAAAGAAATTAATGTTTAAAATGGATAACTGAATGTGTATCTAACATACTTACTGCAGGAAGCTCATGGCCTCATGGACCTATTTCCTACCCCAGCTCACTCTGGTCTTGGTGGGAGTGTGGACTCAGTGTGCAACATAGTTCTGTGGTACTTGTGACCACATGTGTGGCACAGGAACATATAGGTGATCCTTCAGTGACATTGCTGCTCAGAACTGAACAGAATTCTTCACTGGATTATCACAAACCGGTTACTATGGGCCCCAGAGAGACTTGTGGATATGGACTACTGTTTTAGGTGCTCCACTGGCTCATGCTCAATAGCACACCAATAGCAGATTTGGGTCAAAGCTGGGCTTTTATCACCTTCTAGTGTTTAAACAAAGACCACATATAAATAAGAAAATTATGTCAAACCTGGACTTAGACTGCCATCTAGTTCTGAAATAGCAGAAATGAATAAAGGCCTAGAAAAAATAGACCACTTAATTTTTTTTTTTTTTTTGAAAGATAGGCAGAGACAAAGTCAGATTAAAAGACTGGAATAAATACCTAATATTTCACTACCCACAGGAGGTCACATACCAACAAGCAACAAGAGCTGTCAGGGAAACATTATTACACCTTATGGTCAAAGTAAGTTCCTAGAATTTGTCCATATAGAAACTAGTATACACACTTTCAAACAGAGATTTTAAAACAGCTGTTTTAAGAAATTTCAAGCTTTAAGAGAAATGATTCAATACTCCAACAGAGAAACTTAACAGAGAGATGGAAACAACTAAAACCTATCAAACAGAAGTCCTTTAACTGGAAAACACACTGAGCCAAATTTAAAATGAGATGTGTAATGCATTATAGTTTGGATATTTGAATATAAGGTGTTCCCCCAAAGCTCCTATGATACTGCAAAAGTATTAGTAGGTGAAATGATGGGATTTATAAGAGTTATAACCTAAACAGTCCGTCCTAGTTTGGGGAGATTAACTGGGTGGTACCAGTTATTGAAGCAGGCTGGAGTAGATTGGTCATTGATGATGTGCTCTGGAAGGGTTCATCTTCTCTGTGCCCATTTTTCTATTATTCTCTCTCTCTCTCTCTCTCTCTCTCTCTCTCTCTCTCTCTCTCTCTCTCTCTCATTCTTCGCTGTCATTTCCTCCATCATGAACTTCCACCATGATTTTTGGCTCCAGAACAACGGAGACAGTCACCCATGACTAAATGTAAGAAACTTTCAACCAAAATAATTTTTCATCCTCTATATTGGTCTTGTCAGGTATTTTTCTTATAGTGACAAGAAGCTGACTAACACAGAGTCATCAAAAGCAGAAACTGTCAAACAGAAGAAAGAATCAGTGAACCTAAAATTAGGTGATATGGTTCAGATCCGGAATATTTCCCCAATGCTTATGTGCTAGGCATTACAGCAACATTTAGAGGTGAAATGATTGGATCATGAGGACTCTGACTTTATCACTAGATTAATCCATTTAATGGATTAATAATGTGAATGGACTTACTAAGAGTGTGGTGAATCCTAGAGAGCAGGTGAGCATGACCAGATGAAATAGGCTACCTGAGGGTTTTCCTTGTGGACCATACCTGTTCCTGGCCTCTTCCTTTGTCTCTCTGCTTCCCAAGTGCCATGAACTGAGAAGCTTTCCTTCACTGTGCCCTTTCTGCCATGTAGTTGGTTGACCATGGAATGAACCCCCTGAGAGATGACCCCAAATAAAACCATTCTCAAAGTTGTTCTTGCCAGTCATTTTGATCACAGCAATAAGAAACTGACTAATATAATGAACTCTTAGAAAACACACTTGAGGAAGATTAAAAGACAATAATGAAAAGAAATGATAAATAATTACAAGAATATTGAAATGTCATTCAAAGAGGAAATATTTGGGTTTGAGGGTTCAAGAACTCGAGAATGCAAGGGAGTGGAAAGCATACTCAAAGATGTAATAACATAAAGCACATCAAGTGTTTAGCAGGACACAAATATTCAGGCACAGGAAGGACAAAAGTCACCAGGTAGATTTAACACAACAAAACCTACCTACCGCAAGAGATATTATCATCAAGCTTTCAAAGGTGAAAGACAAAGGGAAGTTTATCAAGGCAGCAAGAAAGAAAAAAAAAATGCATGTGAATGAACCAAGTTGTCTCACAGCTGACTTTTCAAGGGAGACCTTCTAGGGCAGTGAAGAGCAGCCTGGGATTTTCACATACCATAGGGGAAAATATTGCCAGCCATGACTAAATATGAAAGAGTCAACTAACAAAGTTCTCCTTTATGAATGAAGGGGAGACAAACACACTGTTAAATAAAAGTTGAGAGATTATATCTCCACCAAAACTGGTTTACAAGAAACATTGAGGGGAATTCTTCAAACTAAAAGGCAGTGAAGTTAAGGATTCATGCAAATATTGGAAGGCATGACCTCACTGGTAAGAGTATAGAGAATAATTCAGAGTGCTCCAGTATTGAAAACATGGGTACATAGGTCACATGTGTCTTTAGCATAAAGATCAAGAAATGAAGCAACCTGGAGCTGTGAATATAGCTCATTTGGTAGAGCATTTGCCTCACATGCACAAAGCCCTGGGTTCAATCCCCAGCACCATAAAATAAGAAAAAACAAAAGAAATGAAACAACTTGAAAAAACAATAAGTATATTACTGTGTTAAAATTAGGCAATGCAAGGATAAAAGACAGATCATAAAAAATCAAAATATGTGGAAAAATGGAGGGCAAACAGATTTTTTATTTAGTATATTTTTCGTCTCTCTTGTTTCTTTTGTTGTCTTTATAATCATCTTCTTTTGAAATCATTTCAAAATGCAATTTTGTAAGCTTCATGGCAACCACAAAACAGTAATAAATAAGAGTCAAACCAAAAATAATAAGCAAGAATCAAAACCTACCACTAGAGCAAATCAATAATCTCAAAGGAAGACTGCCAGAGAGAGAGAAAGAAAGAAAGAAACCACAGTAAAACTTAAAAAATAAGTTACGAAATGGCGGTAATGAGAAGTTATCTACCAAGGGTTATTTTAATGACTGACTAAATTCTCCAAGTAAAACATATAGATTGACTGAATAGATGAATAGAGCTAAAATAAAACAAAAAGACACTGTTTACAAGAAACTCATTTCTAAAGATGTACACAAATGAAAGTAAAATGACAGAATAAAATACTTCATGCAAGTGGAATCCAAAAGAAAGTAGAAGAAGTAGTCACCCTTACATCAGATAAAATAAACTTCAAATAAAAAATAGTACACTGTGACAAGGAAGATCATTACATAATGACAAGAAGGTGAAATTAGCAAGAGGAAATAACAATAAGATTAATAAGATGGGAGCAGTCTTCTGTCAAAGAAAAATCCAAAATGATGTGACTTGACTACTGCAAACATTGAAAGAAAAACAAATAGCTAACTTGCTGAATTATTTCAAAGAATCGAAGGGGAAGGATTTCTTCCAAACTTACCCTATGAGGCCAGAATTCCTTGATAAACAAACTAGACAAGAAAACAATAAACAAAGAAAGTTACAAGCTCTGTGATGAACACTGATGCTAAAATCTTCAGCAAATATGAGTACACCAAATCCAGCAGCACATTTAAAAAATTATTTATCATGATGCAGAGGGCTTCATCTCAATGATATGGAATGATTCAATATACAAAAATCAACATAAGATACAACATATTAACATGTTGAAGGACAAAAACAATTTGGTCAAGCAGTGTGTGGTGGCACAAGCCAGTATTCCCAGCTATTTGAGAGGCTGTGACTTGGAGGATCCCAAGTCTGAGGCCATCCTGGGAAAAAAGGAAGATGTTATCCCAAAATAAAATTTAAAAAGTGTTATGGATATTGTTCAGTGTTATAGCACTTATCTAACTTGTATAGATCACGCTGAGTTCAATTCCCAGAACTGAAAAAAAAATCAATTAAAAAAACCAGTATGATCATCTGAATAAATGCAAAAAAAAAAAAAAAAATTGTAGGGGAGCACACACACACACACACACACACACACCATGAACAGACAAGTCAGTCTTAAGCAAAAACAAGAAAATAGGAAACATGCTCCCTGATTTCAAATCACACTGCAAAGTTGTAGTAATCAAAACAGCATCAGATATATAAATGGATGGAAAATAATAAAGATCCACAAAAAATAACCAAATTATCTTCAACAAGGATGCTAATACCCATACTGGAGGAAGAAAAGTGTTTTCAATAAACAATTCTGAGAAATTTGCAGATTAGAAAATCTAGACAGATACCTATCTCACATCAATTAAAGAGATCAGCTCAAAAAGAATTAAAGATTTAAATGTAAGATGAGAAAATCTGAAAGTATTAGAAGAAAACAGGGAAAATGCTTGAGGACATTGAAATGAGTGAAGATATTTCAGACAAGACCTGCAAAGCATAAGAAACAAATGCAAAAGTAGAAAAATAGAATTGTATTCAACTACATACTTCTGCATAGGAAAAGATACAACCAATAGAATGAAGAAACAATCTACAGAACATGTAAGAATATTTGCAATCTAGATGTATGATAATGGATTAATATCCAGAAGACATAAGAACTCAAAAAGTTAATAAGCAAAAAAAAATCTTTTTAAAAATAGCAATGGACCTAGACATTTCTCAAGCAAAGATACATAAATTGCCAACAGATATGTGAACAGTACTCAACATCACCTGTCATCAGGGAAATACAAATCAAACCTACAATGAGATATCACCTTACTCAAGTAAGAATGGTTAATATCAGAAATGAAAAAAATACAAATATTACTGATAAGGATGTGGAGAAAAGAAAAGCACTCTCTTGTTAGGAATGCAAATTACTACAGCATGGAAAACAATATGGAGATCCTCAAAAAATGAAGAACAGAGCTACAGAAATCCACTACATATCATAAGAAAATGCAATACTATGTCATGGACAGGCACACTCCTATTCACTGCATCATTATTCACAATAGCCAAAAAGTGGAATAACCTAAATATCCATCGATCGATGCATGAATTTAAAAAAAATGTGATACACGATATATAATAGAATACTATTTATCCATAGAAGGTTATGAAATTCTCTCATCAACAGCAACATTGATAGAAATGTACATCATTGTGCTAAGTGAAATAACCCAGGCACAGGAAAGCAAATGATACCAAATGGTTTCACTCATATGTGGCTTCTAAAAAAGCTAATGTCAGGAAGGTGAGAGAACAGCAGTTACCAGAGCCCATGAAGAGTAAGAGGGGAAGGAAGGAATGAGGATATAATGGGTCAGTATGTACTAAGATATGGTTACATAGGAGCAAGAAACTCTTGTGTGCCATTGCACAGTATGGTGACTGTGGATAATCACAATGTAATGTGCATTTTAAAAAGCTTGAAGAAAGGATTTTGAGTAGTTTTACCATAAGCAAATAATAAGTGTTTGAGGAGTTATATATATTTAAGCTGATTTAAACCTAAGGCAATATACATATTTATTGAAACAACATGGTATTCTAGTAATGTCTATCATTTTATGTTTCTGTATAATGGTTAAAAGTTTTTAAATTAAAAATAGTGTGATTATTCAACTTTGCTTTTTAAAAGTTCTTCAAAGTTCTATGTCCAACTTTCCACCCTAACCACCTGATGGCATGTCTTCCCATTCCCAAAGTTTAATGCTCACCTTTCAAAATCTATGCTCTAATCATACCCAATTTATTGAAATTCCCAAGATGAGCCAGTTTTCTTTTTCTTCCGATTTTACACATGCTATTCTGTTTTCTTTGAATATCTTTTTTTTTTTTTCAAACGACTACTGTTACATACATCATCCTTATAATTTGGTCAAGCATTTCATGTCTTTGATGGACGGGATGGTTTCTAGCCTGTGCATTTCAATAGTATCCCATCCATTGTTTTTCCTTCTTCCTTCCTTCTTTCTTCTTTCTTTCTTTCCTTCCTTCCTTGTGCACAGTGGTGGGATTTGTTGTGGCATATGTGTACATGCACACAGATGCCAAGCTACATGTCACTCCACTGCTCTCTATATTAAAATACTTGGAAACAGGGACAGCATATGGTTCACATTTTGCTGTACCTAAACCTATTTTCATTGATAGAAATGTATGAGGAAGGAAACAAACAAGTTACTCTCTTACCATATAGAAGAATGTCTGGCCTTTTAGGTTTCTATTTCTTATTTTAAAAGGCAGTCCCAAAATATATTTAACTCTAAGATAGTTATGAACATTTAATGGAAACCAATGCCCTAAGCTTAACCACATATTATATAAAAATTACAGCAGAAAATGATTTAACCAGCATTGACAATAAAAGCTCAGATATATCAATAATGTCTTATCATGATAAAATGTGTCCCTCTGAATAGTATACATATTATTTCCTGTCAGTTCCAAATAGAATTCTCAAGAACAAAAAATATTACAGGAACGAAAAAGAAAACATACACTGTACTTGTTTATATTGTAAGGGATTATCTATCATTTTGAGTGTCTTGTACTCTGAGCAGATGTTTGTTGATAAAATATTACCAAGTGTCTTCAGAAATAGGATCAAAGTGACTTCAGCCTTTATTAGTATATAACCTAGAGCAAGGGTCTTGACCACTCTCAGTTGTACTCTACTGAGCTCAAAATTAGGAATGATATATGGTCTACCTGAAGTGGTTGTAACAGGATTTGATTAAGTAAAAATAGGAAATAACATGTGTGAAGTTTAGTAATTATATTTGCTCAATAAATTTAATTACTTGATAACTAATATTAAAGATGATAAAGCTATTTCCTTTGGATTCCACACATACTTTTTCTTTTTTATTTTCTTAACTATCAAAAAAATTGTTCTTGGTGTTGCTTCTACTTTTGCTTTCTTTTCCTCAAGATTTTAAAGTGAATTTGGGAAATGTTTGCTGCTCAAAAATAAATCTGAAAAGAAGAAATGCAATAATACAGCACTTATTTTATTAGCACATATTTCAAAAAACATTTCATATTATATATATTATATATATATATGACTTGTGCTTATACATTAAATAAAAGAATAAATGAATGAGTAAACAAAAAAATTTAAACATTGAACTTTAATTTTACACATTGATGGTACTTAAAGCATATGGCTGGTTCATCTGACACAAATTTTCTTATCATTTTAACCAGAACATTCGTTATTACCTATTAAAGAATTTTTAATTTTCCACTGTTTCAGCTTTACTAGAACTAATAATTATTTGATATGGACAGTGTTATACACTACAATTGTTACAGAATAGTTGGATGGTACAGCGAATTTAACAAAAAAAAATTATAACCTCTTAAAATAATATCTCTGTACTGATACCACATATTCAATAGCTAATGAAGGCAATACCTGCTACTGGACTGCAGAAAAATAAGGCTAGTTGATATTCAATTGTCATATAAGTCATTCCAATGATTTTCAACATTCTTATGAAACTAAAAATCAGTTTCCTACTATATCTGTCAGTTCTCAGAAACCTTGACTTTCATGTCTTCATGAATTCAAGGGGTGAAAATTTTTCAATTAAACATTTTTGTGTGTGTGAAGAACCTACAAAAACAATTTAGAAACCTAAATTGCAGATGTTTTGTTTTCCGATTTATAACCTTTTAAAAGACTTTTGTTTCCATAAAGAATATATCCTTAATCAAATACTCAACATTTCTAGAACTTTTATTTTCTAAACAAGTAACACCATCATTCTAAGTATTTTAATTTATAATTAGATGTTTTACCTAATTGAATTAAAACTCTAATTTTCACATTGATATCTATGTGTATATCCATGTATTATTACATATAATTACCCCCCCACACACACACACACACACATTGGTTGACACTTTCAGAAGTCACCTGATTACTTTGATGAAAATTTTAAAGCTAGTCAGTAAAAATGATATATATTTTTAAAATTTTCTGTAAGAATACATTAATTTATCACATCATGTTGATTTATTTGATTAAATAGTCTCTATTCCTATATAAGTATTTTATTTAAATATTTTATGAATCATGTCCATAGATTTATATTTAATATAATTTGAATCATTAGATTTACTAAGCTTTTTGATAAAAATATACATTTGTGCTTTGGTAATTATTATAAAATGATCCATATTTGGGAATTTTACTTGTAAATCATTCCCTGGTTTATTTTAATTTAGTCACACTCATAGTAGATACATATGCATTAGCTCATTTTTAATCTTTGCAGTTGATATTACTTTTCAATAAAACATTAGTAAAGAACAGTAAGAACATAAGTTAGAAGGTGAAAGAAACTATTTCTTAGTACAAAAAAAATTTAACTTCAAGTTTACCTATGCAAAGGGTTAAGGTTATATGAATGTCACCTGCTTTTAAAATACTACACTCTAGTTTTATTATTAATTCCCCTCTGCATATAATCAAACAGTGCATATGGTTATAACATTGATTTTTTAATTTCATGAAAATTGCCCTACCAACAGCTGGTCTCTTGAACAAATGAATATGTCAACAGCTGATTACAGATTAATGATACAGCTATTCTTCAAAGGTACAACAATTCACATTCAAATTTAGCCTTATAGTAGTTTAGAATGCTTATTTAAAAGAAAGGCTCTTTTAACATGTACATTTAAATAATTTATTGAATATAATTGAATGTTTTTAACAACATACACAATTTAAAGTAAAAAAAAGGGCTAAAATAATTGACATACAGGATTATTGAAAAGCACATCTGCACCGAATATAAAGATTTATCAAGACCACAATGATAATCAAATTATCCCAAAGCTATCAGACAACACTAAGTTATCAGGCCATCTTACTTAGGATCAATTTTTAAAACAGTTATTCAACTTGCACAAATCTAAATGTTCTTTTTAAAAATCAGGATGCATTCTGAGATCTTTCTATGCCAAGCACATTATGAAAAGTATGTCATTATTAATTTAAAACATTATGGAAGTCTAATCATAGAAAGCTTTCTATTGTATTTCAGAATGCTGCAAAAAATTATTATGGTAAACCATTTTTTTAATAGTGTTTTTTTTTTAACCTTCTTAATTCTATGCCTATCAGTTGTAAATGATGTCATTCTTTACTATCAGGGTGTTTGGAAAATATATTTTATACCAGATCTCAGTCGTTAGACAATCAACAAGGAAAGCAAGAGAGACTGAACTTAACAAGTAAATCTATTCTCACTATGTGGTTCTTCCCAATTTTGAAGTTTGGCTTTTTTTTGGTGCTGTGATTGCCATATTGAAAAGCTTCAACTGAACTTCACAGCACTTGACATGAGGTTTACAAAAATGTTTCCTGACAACTTTTGAAGTTACAAATGTGTTGAATGTATATGAATAAATTAAAGGCCTAAAGAACTGAAAAGTGCCTTAAAAATGCAACCTGTGGCCAGGCACAGTGATGCCCACCTGCGGTCCTAGCTACTTGGAAGGCTGAGGTGAGAGGAACCCAGTGTAGGTTTTATGTAAATTTTGTTTACTTGGGATGTGTTTATTCTTTCATATGATTGTTCTACAATTTGATTCTAGGTATCACAACATGCTGGATGAAATCCCAAGAGCATTTCAAGGAACTTAAACATATTAAAAGTACAGAATGTAAAACTATTCTCAAGGTATTAGGTTACCCCAAATCACCCAATATAGTAAGGCACCCACACTCAGGTACATACCCATAGGCGAAGTCACCTAGGAATTCATAGGTTATGAATGAGCATGCAGGCTCCATAAGCCAAAGCTCTTAACTTCTGCTGTTGTTCTGAAATCTTTACAGGCAAATGTGACTGAGATCAAGGAATATGATTTGTCCACAGTCACACAAGCCTGACATAATAAAGCCAAGAAAATACATTTTAATGCTAAATATTATAAGTACTTAAATAACATTATTTAGAACTTAATTAATTATTAATGATATTTGGTGACTTTGAAACAAAGTTATTTTAAAACTTTCCTGTTGTGCACATTTATAAACAATAACTTGAAGGAAAATAAATTTTGATTTTTATCAGACTTTTTCTTATAAAATTAGATCAGCAAGTCTATAACTAGTATCATTCAAGTGTTAAAAAGTTTTAATGCTTAGAGCATAAAGCAAATTTTATGTATTCATTTCCCTCTGAGTTTAAAACATAAGTGCTTAAATTTTATTTTCATAATCTTTTTATCAGTGTATTTTGAGAAAATACAAAACTCACTTGCATTCATACAGGGAAGTAATTTACTTTAATTATTAAAATTATTTTCTATGCACAGGTGGTATATGTTTATGTAATAATTCCCACTTGCTCTAGAAATAGCCATAAAATGTTATTTGCCTTAGATATACAGCTGTACTTAATATTTTCCAAATGTTTTTCTCATCTTTAATTTTAAATGTTTATTCAAACAAAAATAATATGAATAGGCTAATAATATAAAATAATTCTTATCTTAAAACATGTATAGTCTTATCAAATTTTGATGATTCTAATTAATTTAGTAAGAAATATTCTAATAGCACAATGTTTGCAATAGTTGATACTCAAAGAAAACTATGTTTTTAAGGGAGAAAATAGGGCAAAAAAGGCAGAGGAATTAAATTTTTATAATATTTCAACAAGGTTGGTTTGTGTGTCTAGCTGAGGAAATAGTAACAGGGTTGTTTATGAATGGTTTGGGAGAAACTTTTTCTGGATATTAGCAAAGCTTCCCTGTCAAATAATGAGACAAAAACACTAGATTATTTTTATAGCAAAACAACCCTGTTACTATTTCCTCAGCTAAACACACAAACCAACCTTGTTGGAATATTATAAAAATTTAATTCATTTATTCTTCACTTTCTATACATTTCAGTGGCTATCATGTTTTGACTATTGTGAATAATTTTGCTATGAGCATTTGTGTTCATGTCTTTGTGCAGACACATGTTTTCATTTTTCTTAAGTATACACATTGCAGTAAAATCTCTGGGCCCTGGAGCATATCTCTAGCATTTTGAGGAAATGCCAATTTTCCACAGTGACTGGACTACTTTTAATTCTGCTAGCAGTGTTTAAAGATTAATACTTATTCATCAACGCTTGTTCTTAGCCATATTTTTCCTTACAGTATAAAATGTTAGTTTCCTTATCATTTCATTTTCTTAATACTAATCTATTAAACATCCTTTCATGTTGATATTAATCATTTGTATGTATATTTGGGGAAGTATATATTCAGGTACTTTTCCCTTTTATTTGTTTTTAAATAAAAATTGTATTTAAGGGATACAACATGTTTTGAGTCACACACATATATATATATATAGTGACAGGTTACTACAGTTAAATAAATTGGCATATCTATTTCTTCACATGAGTAGCTTTGTGGTGGTGGGGAGCGGGGTGGGGGGGAGTAGGTGCACCTGAACTCTAGTAGCTTTGCAAATTCCCAGTGAAAAATACTATTATCTATAGTGATCACCTTGCACATCATAACTCTAGACTGATTAGTCCTATTTAACTACATCTTGCTAACTTTTGCCAACATCTGTCCATTCCACTTGCTTCTCTTCTTGTTAACTACCATTCTCCTCTGTGCTTCCATGTATTCTACTTTTTCAGATTCCATAAATAAGTGAGATCAAGCTATATTTTTGTTTCTTTGATTCCTTTCACACAGCATAGTGTTTTTGTCATAAATAACAGAATCTTATGTTTTTAAGTCTGAACTATACCTCCCACATATGTGTGTGTTATATATGTATTTATTTCTTTACCCATTCATCTCTTAATGGACATTTTAGATTATTTCTATATCTTGGATATTGCAAAAATGTTGCAATGAATGAAGGATATATTCAGATCCTTTGCTCATTATTTAGCAAGTTTCTTTGGGTATGTTTTTTTTTTCTCTATTGAGTTGTGTGATTTCCTTGTGAATTTTCAGTATTAACCTTTATCTGATATAAGATTTGCAAACATTTTCTTCCAAAATTTAGGCTGAATTTTAATTTTCTGATTGTTCCCTTTGCTGTGTATACTCCATAGAAGTTCTTGGTTTGACATAGTCTCTCATCTTTGTGTTTGGGTGGTTTGTTTTTCTGTTTTGCTTTTGTTGTCTGAGGTTTTGATACCATATCCCAAAAATAATTGCCAAGAACAATGTGAGCAAGCTTTTAATTAATGTGCCCTGTTTTCTTCTAGGAGTTTTGTAGATTCAGATCTTATGCTTAGGTCTTTTGTTAATTTGAGGTTGACTTTTATGTGGAGAAACATAAGGGTATATTTTCATTATGTTGCATATGGACATCCTAGTTTACCAGCACTGTTTATTGAAGAAACTATCATTTCTCCATTCTTCTTCTGGTGTCTTGGCCAAAAATCAGTTCAGTGCATATTCTTGCATTTATTGCTGTTTTTTTTTTTCTGTTATGTATTTTTTTCTGGCCTGTATGTGTGTATTTTTCCCTTTATTATTTATGCTTTATTATTATTAGCATTAAAGCTTTTAGTATAATTAAAAAATCAGAAACTGTGTCTTCAACTTGGTTTTCCTCCTCAAGATATTTTTTTCGGCTGTTCATGATTGTTTTGTGCTCTGAAATTTTGATTTTTTAAAAAAATATTACCTGCAAAAATGCTGTTGGAAATTTGAAAGAAATTGCATCAGATTCATACATTGTTTTAGGTAGTATAAACATTTTAACAACATTAATTCTTTTAACAAACTGACATGTTATCTATTTCTATTTATGAATGGCATCTTAGATTTTTTGATCAATGTTTTATACTTTTAGTGAACATATTTTTCACAGTCGGCTAAACATATACAGTGTTTTATTCTGACACTATCTTAAATGAGATTATTTTATTGATTTTTGATAGATCATTTTTGCTGGAAAGAAACAAGTTATATGTATGTTGATTTTGTGTCCTTCCATTTTACTGGGTTTATTGGTTGTCACATTTCTCCCTACTCCATGGATTTTTAGTGTTTTCTACAGGAGAGATCATTCTGTTTGCAAATAGTGATTACCTATTTAAACCTATTTTTAAAAAAATCGGTCTTTTTTTTCTTCCTCTTTGGATAAATTTTAAAATTAAACTTTCCTCGATTGTTTTTATTTTTTTTTTATTATTTCTGATTGTTCTTGCTAGCTATATCAAATAGTATGCTTAATAAACTGGACATCTGTATCTTCTGCCAAATTGTAGAGAAAAAGATTTTAAGATTTTCCTCATTGGCCAAAATACTAGCTGTAGAATTTCATAAATGAACAGATGTTGAGCTTTGTCAAGACACTTTCTACATTTATCAAAATGGTCTTATAATTTTTATCATTATGCTGTTTGTGTGGTGGATCACATTGATTAATTTGCCTATGTTAGAACAACCTTGTATTCTAGGGATAAAGTCCACTTGGTCATGATATGTGTTCTTTTGGAAGTGTTTTTAAAATAGGTTTGCATCTATGCTTATCAGAGATATTGGCACACAGTTTTGTTTTGTTTCATTTTTTTTTTTTTTTGATGTCTTTGGTATCAAAATGATGCTGGCATTTGAAAATAAGTTTGGAAGTAAATTATTAACTTTTAAAGTAAATTTCTTATTTTATTGTTTTTATATTTACTATTTAATTTATTTCAGTTTTGATCTTTATTATTTCCTTGCTTCAGCTAACTTTTGAGTTTACTTCATTCTCATGTTTTTCTAGTTTCTTCAAATATAATGTTGTTTATTTAGATGTTTCTCTTTTAAATTTAGTGTAGGTGTTTATCACCATAAAACTCCCTTTTAGTACTATTTTTGTTTTATTCCATAAGTTTTGGCAAGCTTCATTTTCATTTTTATTCAAATTTAAGATGAGAATAATTTTAGAATACGCTGGGGTTGGAAACTCCTAAAATAGGAAGGAACTGCCTGAAACAGCTCAGACTTTGTCCCTGACTGTTCTGGAGAAGGCTGTCCATCAGTGCTGTAGCCATTATGTCACATTCCCCTAGGGTTTAAAACCCAGAGCTGATGCTGTTCATCTCTGTTGCAAGTGGAGCACCCACAGAAGAAGCTCTACCTACTGTGGGCAACTTCCCTGAGCCGTGGGAGAATGTTTTGCCATGAATCAAAGTTGTCACTTACTGCCTATCTGTAAATAATAATCCTGTAATTTATTGTATGTGAATGTTTTGTGTCACTAGACTCAGGCAAGTAGCAAAAGTAGCCCAAGGTGCAGGTGGGCTGAAATGCTCAGACTTGGTTTCTGGCAGTTAGCAAGGTGAAAATCTTTGTTACTCTCCATGCAGGAGAACCCTCTCTTGGGACTGATAAATCAGCAGACCTACTGTACAGTATTTAAAATTGTTTGACTTGGACATGGGTTTTAAGAAATAAGATGGATTGCTATTTTTTTCCTTCAAAAATGCTATAGGAATTATAAAGAAAACTTGTGTTAGAGCTCAGGCCATTAAAAACCAGAGCATTAAGAAGTCCAATAAGAGAAGAGTGTTCTGAGTGTGTCGGAATGAGTATTTGTATAAGTGAAAATCCTTAGAATTAATGAAGCATGCTGGAGGTAGTTACTGACTACAGGATTATTGATAGCATGGGAGATAATTCTTGAAAGACAAATTGATTTCAGATTGCTGAATGTTTGGGTTTTAAGTACTTAAGGGTCTTTTAAGAAGAAAACAACTACACATTTTGCTGTTGCTATTGCCATTGCTATTGCTTTGTACCATTCTCTGGAATAGAGGAAATAGATACATTAGGGAGATAGTAGATATTATGAATCATAGATACAACCATCATAAGACAGAGTCTCAATTTAGGGGTCAGTCTGTTATCTAAGTGTGAGTTGATAAGGATCAGAATCAGGGAAGTAGCTGTATGAATGGAAAAACAGGGTCCAAGTGTGATAAAAGTTATGTGTATTAGACTGGCAGACTTCAGAAGAGAGAGAGAGAAGCATCAAAAACAACCATGACTTTATATAATACAATGAAAACAAAAAAAGAAAGAAGTTGATCCTGGAGACTTTGCCTCCGTGAAATCTGTGTACAACTGTTTATTGCTTGCAGATAATATCCTGCACTACAAGAAGATCTCAAATCTAAAGTAATAAGCAGAGAATGTGGTGCATTATATCAGAGATAATAAAACTGCATAGCCTCAAGTGTCTGCTCTGAAATTCCCTTCATAAAACATTAATTATATGAATGTGTCACATTAAGCACTTCTTGAGAAGAATTATTATGTTCTACTCAGAAAGGAGGATTGATTTTTTTCTACTCTTTTTTTTTTTAAGGAGAAAAAAAAAGGCTTTATTGTTTCAGTCAAAGCAGTCATATGAATGGCTCAAGTTTTTTCTACTCTTGAACAGTGAAAATTCAGTTAAAATATTGCTTCTCAAGGACCTTACTTTTATGCATAAGGCATTATTTAATATTGGCTATCAATTCAGGTAACAATTATTGCCAATGGCTAATCTGTTCCTAAGATATTATGAAACTGAACAGAAATTAATAGGTGGAATGTTTAATTATGAACAGTATAACTAATTTAAGTTCACCTAATATTTTGAGTCTTTGAAATTTTGAAGAAGCTAGAAAGACACATTTTCCCAATCAAAACACATGATTAATCAGTCAAAATTTCTCCAGTGTGGAAAAATATTATAATTCCCCACATTCTGAACGTTTACATTTGGCAAAAAGTATTGGTGCTTGTAATATAGCTGATTTGGAGTTTAATAATTTTCATTACTAGAATTAATTATAGGCATATCTATTTATTATTTTCATCATCAGGAAAACCTAGTGTAGCTCATTAGTCAAAGAATGACTTGTTACTGTCAACATCTTATCAGTTGTTGCTTAACCTCATAAGCAGTGGAGATTTAAGCCTTCAGATAACTTTGATTATTGATATTTATTGAGACAAAGCAATTAAAAATGCGATAAGATGACCTCCCTCATATCCATGTTTTTGAGTCTTGAAATTTCTATTTTTGGAAGCACTTTCTAAGGAAAAAATGGAGAAAGCTACTTACAAAGATCTAAATAAGCTGGGCACAGTGGTACACACTTGTAATACCATTTACTTCGGAGCTGAGGCAGGAGGATCAAAGGTTAGAGGCCTGGATAATTTAATGTAAATCTGTCTCAAAACACACTTTGAAAAAAGGACTGGGTGTGCTGGTTAGTGGTAGAGCACTTGCCTGGCATGCAAGAAGCTCTGAATTCCATCCCATTACTGAAAAAAAAGTATAAATAAAAATTAGTATCTTGGAAAGAGACCATACAAGTTAAACCCAAAATGGATTTGGCATGGTAATACTGTCTCTAGAAAGGACTATAGTTACTATAGCACTTAAATAGTGAGACAAATAAATTTCTGTGAAGGAAAATGTTTGGTAATAAGAGGTAGTACAAAAACTGGGTCAACTAGTAGCCTTTTACTTCTTACAGCTTAGCAAATCTGGTGGTTAGAAAATGGTGTATCACAGTCCTTTGTTTTCTGTGTTATCAAGTAAGCTTATGAAATGCTAAGCAAAATTAAAAAGTGAGATTGATCAAAACAAAACTTTTATTTGTTAAAGAAAATTTAGCAATAGAGTGAAAAGCAGCTCAAGAGGAGATAACATATTTGCAAATGATATATCTAATGAGAGTTGATATTCAGAATATACACAGAATTTCTACAAATCAACAAAAAAGTAATGGTATTAAAAAATGAGCATAGAAATTATAGAGACTTAGCTCCAAGGATACACAGGTAGTCAATAAAATGAGAAAATATTAACATTACTAGTATTTAGGAAAATTAAAATGGAAACCACAGTGAGAAACCACATTTCACCCATTAAGAAAAATGTTGTTCTGTTACTTAGAAACAGCATCCAAGAATGAAAAATACATGATAGCCTGTCAAATCTAGTAGCCCACTTAGGCTCAGGGAAGAAGGCTACTACCTTAGGCTTCATGCTTTAGAAGCCATAGTGATATGGAGAATAATTAACCCACACACCATACACACTCACCCACAAAAAATGGCATCTCTCTCATTGGGCATTCAGAACCTTCTATCAGTACAATGCTACTGGGAAACTTTAAATTCCTATTTTTATAGCCAACTTCTTTAAGACCCCAGGGGAATTCTGCATATTGATTTTCCTGTGATCTTGAAACAAAAAGGAACAAGTTCTAAATATCCTGAAGTTTTGTGAACATAACATGCAGTATACTGAATTGCTACATGCTTCTATCAAATTCCATAAATGGAATGCATTCTTGAATATAGAGTTTCACATACTAATAATGTCATATATCAAAGTTTATACTGATGGGGGCTTCATTCCATGGTTTCTGAATTACTTACAAATTGGTGTATTATTTTGATAAATTATTTAAGTTGGAAAATTATTACCAATGATTGCAAGAAAGTGTTTCAGTATTAACTACACATTATTTATATTAAGTCAAAACACAATAATTAAAACATAAAATAGATTTATAAAATCAGAAACAAAAATTTAAAATAGTTTTAATATAATGTTTTAAATATCATCTTTGATTTAAAATGTTTATATATTAATTAATTGGTATTTTACCTATAATTTTTATACATCATTCTGAATATTTTTGCAGAAATACACTGTTTTGAAATTTTTTTGCCATATATAATTAAGATTTTCAGCTTCTATATTTATTTTCACTATTACTTTTAATAAAATTATATATTTTTATATGAATTCATTTGCATGTAAATATAGTTATAAATTTTAAGAGCATATAAAATCAAATTCACTAAATTAAAACCCTATAATTTTGAAATATATTCAAAATATCATAAATATGACAATGAATAGTACATTTGTATCATATTCCATTTGATACTCTGAATCAACTGTATAATTTAACATTTTACAGTGTGTTATAATGAAGAAATCACATCTACAGGGATTATTCACATTTCAGGAATAATATGTTTCTCATAATATTGATAAGAGAATTGAAGTTTGAACATATTAAAAAACCTCTAATAGTTCAGATGTGACATTAAGAATGTAACAATATTTCAAAACCTATATTCTAATTATTAGGAAATACCAATTTTCTATTTAGGATATGATGACAACAACATCCAAGAATTGGTATCAATATCACTGAACTCATCACTTCAAAGCTATGCAGCATATAAGACTACACATTATTTTCCTCCTCTTCAAAATAAGAGTGTGTCTCATAAGGGATTAGTTTGACAATAAAGAGGGACAGAGAATTATTTGTTTTGCATTTTATGTACGTTAATAATCCCCAGAACCAATGATATGAAGTAACTATTATTATTCCCATATAGAATTTTAAGAGCCGAAAGTATAATTAATTTCATCAACGTGTTATAGTAAACTTTTATCCCATTAATTTGAAACATGCTATAATTCTAATTGTATCATAATCCTCTCAAACAATTTAAATATATATGTATGTATATGTGTATATATATATATATGTATATATATAAGTTGACATTCTATATGTATGTATTTATCTTTGCACAGCACATTTCTTAAATCAATCTTTAAAGTGATGTTCACACATATGGAGAATCTGAGATTCATGTGAGTGCAAGGTTATACTTCCTACTTCCTAGAAATTTCCCAAAATTTTTTCATCAAACTAATTTATTCTTTTTTCATAGTTAATGTTTGTTTTCTTTAAAGGAGACTTTAAAATCTCCTCTGCAATTTTAAGCAACATAAATGAATGTCCCCCATTTTAATGAATAATGTTTTGTTCCTTGTTATGTTAGTAAACTTTTATCATTGTGACCAAAATACATCAACAGAAAATCTTAGGGGAGAAAAATTTTATTTTGGCTCATGATTTCAGAGGTTTGGTCCATGGCCAGCCAGCTTCATTATTCCATGTTTATGGCGAGGCACAACATTGTGGCAAAAGGACATGGTAGAAGAGAACTCCTCAGGTCACAGTGGCTGTGAAACAGAGAAACGAAGAGGAGACAAGAGACAACATATAATCCCCAAGAGCACACTGACAGTGACTTATTTCCTCCATCCATGTCCCACCAGCCTATAGTTATCACCCAGTTAGTACAAATTGGGACGGACTGATTAAACTATAGCTCTCATACTCCAATCATTTCACCTCTGAATATCCCTGCATTGACCCAGTTGTTTTAGAGGAACACCTCATAATCTAACCACAATATTTTGCCTGTGGCCCCCAAGAGTTCATGTTAATCTCACAAAGCAAAAGGCATTTATTTAGTCCATCTCTAAGAGTTCACCGTCTTAATATTTCCAGTATTGTTCAAAATTCTATGTCCAAAGTCTCAGCTAAGACTCAAAACAAATGCTTGGCTGTGAACCCCTGTAAAAATCAAAAGCAGGTCATTTTTTCCATTTCCTGTTAGGCATGAGTATGGTGAGGAAACAACTGTAGCTTCAGGATCACCTGCTTTCATTGCGTAAATATTTCTACTGTAAAAAATGGTCAAAATAGCTAAAACCCAAAGGACTTTCTGTAAAACTGTGGCAAGCATCAGGGTCACAAAATGATTCAGTATATCAAGTGAAAAAATTGCCTGTATATCCAAGGAAGGAAATGCTATGATGTACAGACAAAGCCAGGTTCAGCAAGAAGGCAAAAGCACACACACACAAAAAAATTGTGTTAAGGATTGAATGTGTTGAGCCTAACTGCGGATCCAAAAGATGCTGGTCATTAAAAAATGCCAACATTTTGAACTGGGAGGAAACAAGGAGAGAAAAGGCCTTGGGTCTGTTCCTAAACTTAAAAAAAATTTTTTTTTTTTGAGGGAAATATATTGAAGCTACAGGAAAATTTTAGTGTAGGAAAATAAACACAATGTTATAATCATATCCCTCCAAAAAATCAGAAGCAAGTTATACATATACAATATTGAATGGAATAAACATCCTCATTCTAAAAGGAAGAAGTAGGAGCATAAGAAAAAGGGAAAGGACCCAAACAAAGATGGAAAACCAGCTGGGTGAGTAAGTCTTTTTAGCTCCACATCTGGCACATGGTGCCCATGGTAGAAAGAAGTATTCTCCAAAAAGCTTGATCAGCCATGTCCTTTCAGCTTGTCTATTGAAGCTCTCATTGCCTTTCTCTTCATCTGGACTTCCCCTCAGACAGGAAGTTTTCTCAGCAGTGGTCACATTACTGGTGTCTCTTAGGCCATGGGGTCTCCAGTGCAGCTTTAGCTTTCTTCTCACAGACTCATGCATCTTTCTTTCAGGGAAAACAGGTAGGGATTCTGACTCTGCCCCATTTTGCCTTCCGCCTAAGCCTTTCTTTGAAATCTCAGAAGAAACCTCCATGACCCCCCCCCCCAACACAAGCATCCTGAATTCCTACAGAACCCGCATTTCATGGATAGTGCTAAGATCTGCCCCCAGCTTGAGCAGTAGCTGAGTTTTGGGGACCGTGGCTGTTGAAGCAGCCACTGAGTACGTGGATTCCTGAGCACAGCACTGAAACAACTTTTTGGAATCCCTGTATGAGAGGAGTGCTCCTAAAATCTCACCTCAAAGGAATTTTTACTTTATACCGTTAAACCTGGGGATGGATATGGTTTTTCCAATTTCTGAGATTCCCTCAAGATATCTTTTCTATCATCCTGTGCAAAATGCTGTACAAGTACAACTGCCCTGACCCCAATTTTACATGCACTTTTCTGGTTATGTTGAAAGATTTTAAAATCCTTCAGCTCTGCTTTCTCTTACTGATTATTTATAATAAGCCTGGCTAAAAACTGCTAGTAATACTTCTGCCACTGCCTGAATTCTGTGCTACCTTATAATTGGCTCAATTAACACATCACTTTAAATTCTTCTTCATAAAATATCAAGAGACGGAAAAAATATATAAACAAGTTCTTTGCCAGAATATTCCATGAATGGCCTATGGTCCAATTCCCAACAGAATTCTCATTCTTCTCTAAAAATCTCATGAGCACAGTCTTTACATTCCACATTCTTATTTGTATTATGGTCTAATCTCCCACCAGAAGCACTAACTAAAATCCATTTACAAAATTCTAAAGCTTTTTGAGATTGCATCTCCAAACTTTTCCAAACTCCTCACACAAACCTGTTCCAAATGCTTTTTATCCATGTTAGTCACAGCAATGACACAACTTATCAGTTTCAATTTCTATATTAGTCAGCTTTTTATAGATTTGACCAAAGCACATGACCAGAAGAAGCTAAATGAAGAAAAGTTCACTTGGCTCAAAGTTTTAGAGTTTCAGTACATATGGAGTCAGTTCCATTGCCCTGGACCTAAGATGATTCAGAGTATCATAGCAGAAGGGCATAGTGGAGGAAAACAATATAGGGCATAATGACCATGAAACACAGAAAAAGGGAAGAGAGAAAGAGGAAAAGAAATGTGTCAGTGAGCAAGATATAATACCCATGGAAATATTTCCAGTGATCCACCTCCTCTAGCCATGCTCCACCTGTCCATCCATTTAGCCAATTCAAATTAGGATGGGTTGATCAGATTAAAATTTGAGTTATATAATCATTTCACTTTTGAATATTGCTATGTTAACCCAAGAGCTTTTGGGGGAACAGCTCATACCCAAATCCTAACACTTGGATTCAATGTCTCCAAATCTGATATGGCATTCAATGTACCCATGCCTGCACTGCTGCAGTAGCAGTTGAGGATCTCTGAATTGCACTCCTATACAATTAGAACTCCAAAGCTCAGGAAAAGGAAAAAAAAAATACAGAAGGAACAAAAACTATAGAATTAAATGACTTTAATCTACTGGTCATTCACTTACCACTAGATTAAAATTATCTATGCCATTATATAATTAAAAACATTTTAAAGACATATTTGAAATTATTGTTTATACCAGATAGTATTTTGTAAATGTTGAGGAGTAAAAATCTAGCATTCCATGCTAATGTAGAGCCAAATCACCACAAGAGTCAATCTCTGAGGAAATGAGAACAATTAAATAACTTTACATTTCAAAATCTCAAAATATTCACCATCATATACAAAGTTTAAAATTTCTAGAGTATTTGTTATGTAAATTAATAATGTTAGTTGGATAGTTATTCATAAAGTAAATATTGGATCAACTGAATAATGAACATCAAGGAATTCCGTGTTTTAAATTACCCTGTCAGAAACAAAAGTATAACCAGATTTATGAAAAACTTCTGCTACAGAAACTTGTAATGAACATTTCATACTTTAAAAAACAATTATGCAATGTTTCTTGATATTGAACAAAAGGCTTATGATAATTTGAGAAACAGTTATTTCACAAAGTCAATGGAAAATTTTAAGAATCTGTGAAAGTAGAAGTTACAATTTTACCCTCAAAAACTTTTATGTAATAAAAAATGATTCCAGGAGTCTTTGCAGCGAAGTGACTACTTTCTAGTCAACTTTTCCAACTCTCTGGGGTAGAAGTGCTCTTCTGAGTGGATTTAGCATCCACTGAACATCAATAGATCTCATCTCTCAGGTTGTGGGGAATGGAAGTTACACTAGATGAAAAATTCACTAAAGGATCTCTCAAGAATAGACTTGAGCTGATAAATTTAAAGATCAGAAAACTGGAAAATAGATTGATCAAGACTATGTGAAACAACAGAAAGAATAAAGTAATAGAATGAAATAAACTAAACAGACTCTAAGAAAAATGTGAGACAAAATAATGTGTACCAACATATGTGCAATTTGAATACCATAAGGGTAGAACAAAGGTGCAGACTAAATATTTGAATAAACAATGGCTTGAAACTTACTCTATTTGGAAAAGATATTATGTAGTTCTTATTATATATGCACAGATATCTGACACTATACACACATATTTTAAAAAAATGAACAAAGACCTATATGTTATAACTAAAACTATAAATTTCTATATACAGTAATATTTGCACGAAATTCCAGATACTCATTAGGCTAAGGTGGGGGTCACTTGAGCCCAGGAGTTGGAATCTAACCTGGGCAAAGTAACAAGACTCCATCACAAAAAATCATGTGACAATAAAATTAAAAATAAAGAAAATAATTTTTTAAAAAGACACAAATGAAAGGACAACTCAATAAAAGAAAAAAAGTTTATAATTCATATGACTAACATAGGTTTTGTATCCAGAATCTATTTTAAGAATTCGTAAAACTACAACAAAAAGAAAATAGTCTAAGAATTCGGTAAATTATCTGAATAAATATTTCTTCAAAGAAAATACATAAATGGTGCTATAACCTGGTGCTATAAATGGTGCTGTTGTCAAAAACTGTGAGTAAAAAATAAAGTTTTCCTTTAATAGTAAATTATCTCAGGTTTTATTTTATTTTAAGTAATGGGATGGTAACTACCACAAATAGATAATAAAAACCTAATATATATTCCCTGTTTTTTCCCACATAGTAAAAGCAAATCAAAATCACAATATGATGCCACATCCCACTTTCATAAATGGCTATCTTAAAACAATGCAGAATCCATGCACGATGGCCAGCACCTGTAATGCCTTTGGCTCAAGGAGGCTGAGGCAGGAGGTTAGCAAGTTCAAAGCCAGCCTCAGCAAAAGTGAGGTGCTAAGCAACTCAGTGAGACCCTATCTCTAAATAAAATACAAAATAGGGATGAGGATGTGGCTTAGTGGCCAAGGGCCCCTGAGTTCAAACCCTGGTACCCCCCAGAAAAAAGCAAATGTTGATGAGGATATGGGGAAATTCTCATTGCTTATATTAAAATAGTGTATTTAACTGTGCAGTTATTTTGCGTAACAGTTAAACAATTCTGAAAATACTAAGCAGTCATCATATGATCCAAAAAAGAAAAAAAAAATCTAGATATATTTCCAAAAGAAGTTAAAACCTGTGTCCACATGATTTGTTCATGAATCCCATAATCCCTTATAGCAAATCACGCAAATATCCATCTCTTGACAAGTGGATAGGCAGAATCTGATATGTTCATGAAATGAAATCTTTCTTTTGCTAGTGAAAAGGAAAGACTGATGCACAGTATAACAGGGATGGAATTCAACAAATATTACAAAATGTAACACTACATGTAAGAGCCAAAAGGCCAAAGTATGCTTGCTTTGATTTAGAAGGAAATGTCCCTAGTTGGCAAATTTAGGGTGGTAGAAAGTTAATTTATGGTTTCCTGAGACTGAAAAGGCAGTTGAAAGGGAGAATGGGGAATGACTCCTAGTGACCAAGGGTCTTTAAAGGGAAAGGAAGAAAATCTTGGTCAATAAGATTGCAATGATGATTACTTAAGCAATGAAAGTAGAATTGCACCGTTAAAACAAATGAATTTTTTCATGCAAATTATTTCTCTTGATAATACAATATTCTGTATGTTAAGAACTTTGAAATAATTTCCATAAGATTGAAAAAAAAAGTTACGATTCAAATTGAGAACACAATGACGACAAAATAGAGGCTTCAATGAGTGTGTCCTAAAAGGGGCCATTCAGCTGGGCCTATTTGTTACTACAAAAGAGTAAATTGGTGTAATCAGTAGAGCAGTGATTTATAATAGATCAATTAAACTGAAATCCTATGTACAAAAGAGTAGTACAAAATATTCAAATGTAACACTATTTGCTTGACTGATGTGATTTATAATACACATCTACAATAGCAAATCTATTTAGAGAAATTATTTGTATAATATTGTGACCACATGCATATCATGTTATACGGGGAAATATTTTGCATTTTGACATACAAGAAAAGGCTTGGAGAAACTCAATGTACATATTTTTATGTTTGTAGTCAAATTTTTCAAATAAAATACAACATTTTAAGGGCTCTAATTTTCTGATTTTTGAAAGTTTAAATATCAACTGTAGAGATAATACTCACTAATATTTTTTGAAGTGATAAGACTATATAGTTGTCATTGTTCACTTGTGATTAGGGGAAAACATTGGAATATTAAAATAATACTGATTTCACCAACAATCGAATTTTAACTTGTATATCTTGTGAAAACCAAAACAAAACCATGTCTTGAGAATAACACATTTTACTAACAAAATCATCCAATTTCAAGATCAATATTCCATCCAAAGGCTAACATGCTTCTGTGAGAAGCATATTTTTTGTGTTTATCATCTTCATAAACTTTGCCTAGTATTGTTATGCCTATGACTGATTTATATGCAAAAGGAATTTTCCAGATACAATCAAGGTTACTAATCACCTGGATTTAAAATAAGGACATCATTTTGGATCAACCTGGTGGACAAAATGTCATCATAGGCATTCTGAAAGCAGAGGAAGTGGAAAGAATGATCTGTAAAAAGAGTGGACTTGAGGTACTTTGCTTAGCTTAAAAGTGGAAAAATGCAGCATAGGAAGAAGGGCAGGTGACTTACAGGAGCAGAACACAACCTTGGGTAACAGCCAGCAATAAAAGGGGGACTAAATTCAGCCAATGCCCTGAATTAATTTAGAAATAAATTCATCTTTTGAGACCCAAAGTGAGAGCTCAGTCCAACGCTAATACTTTGGTCTTAAGAGATTCTAAGCAAATCATTCAGGTGTGCCATACTGGACTTATGACTTATGATCTATGAGATAATAAATGGTACTATTTTTCATCTGTTAAATTTATAGTAATTTGTTAAATTGAAACAGACAGCCGATATGCCTAGGCCAGTGAGATTTAAATTTTAGAATGAATTTTACATAAAGACCAGCTCTATATTAATAACTATGTTACTCATCTACTCATTTAAAAATTAATCTGAGAAAAGTACTCACATTACATCCATTTTTTTCCTTTATGTATTATTTTTATTACTACATCTTAATCCATATAATCCCCATAAGCATAGCAATGACATTATTCACAGGGCTAGGAAAAAAAATCCTAAAATTCATATGGAAGCAATTAATAGCTTTGAATAGCTGATGGAACTTTGAGCAAAAAGAGCAAAAGTGGAGTCATTACAATACTTGATCTCAAAACATTCTATAGATACAAAGGAACAAAACCTGAGTGGTTTTGATATAAAAATAGACTATATATAGACTGATAGAATAAAACAGAGAACCCAGAAATTATGCATACATCTACTGCCAACTCCATCTTGGAAAAGATATCAAAATATATACTGGAGAAAGGACAGCCTCTTCCATAAATGGTTCTGGGAAAACTGGATAACCACATGCAGAAGATAAAAGCTTGACCTCATTTCTCACCTTGTACAACAAACAAACAAAAAAAGAACATCAAAATGGACCAAAGACCTTAATATAAGACCTGGCACTATGAAAGTACTAGAAATCCACACAGAGGAACAGTTCAAGATATTGGTATAGTCTATGATATTCTGTACAGAAGCCCAAAATACAAGAAGCAAAAGAAAAAAAAAGGAAAGTTATGTTAAACTAAAATGATTTTCAACAGCAAAGAAACCAATCACTAAAGGGAAGACATAACTTACAGAAGGGAAGAAATACTTGTGAGAAGTACAGAAAATCTTAAATTAGAAAACACTAATCAATACCTTTGAAAATACAATTGATATACCATGTGATATTTTGACAATAATCCATATCCCTTTGCCTGTTAAGTAACACCTTACTTTATTATGTGGACTTATTTTAAGTATGACATATAAAAGCTCTTCTACCTGAGTCTAACCAGTACGTAAATGGTATACAAATGACCCAGTTATAATAATGTGAACAGATGGATGTGCTCACCATCCAGGTCAATAAAGAAACTGTCTCAGACAAACCTGAACTAATCACCTTTACATAGACAAACAAAGCACTGTATTGTAATTGTTATTCTCTATTCTACAAAAGACTGCAAAATTCTTCTGTTAAGATAAATAAAAATCTTGTACAACTCTATGTTAGCACTGTTTAGCATAACAAGTGCCATTTAGCATTTCTATACCTCAGGAATAAAACAAATAGTGTAAGATTTTCAAAAGTGAGCTAAACAATGAAGGTATTTTACCTCATATATAATATAGTCAATTATAATATCTGCATGACTTCATCTATATTAAAATTAAAAGCAGAATAAATAATGAGGTCAAGCAGATTCATAATTTGGTGGCAAAAGTATTAGACGTGTAAGTGCATGACTATAATAGCAGCAACTAGGAGACTGAGACAGGAGGATTGAAAGTGTGAGCCCAGCCTCTGTAACTTAGTGGGACTCTCTAAAATAAATAAATAGGCCTAGAGATATAGCTCAGTGTTAAAATGTCCTTAGGTTTGATTCCCAGTACCCAAATAAATAAATAAATATGTCCAAGCATGCTTCTAGATCACAATTAACTAATGTTATACGTGAAATTTTGTTCTCTAAGACTGTTTATTCTGCTATTGCATCACCAGTAAGTTCCCTTGGCTCAATAGCTTCAACATTTTTAGAATCTGGCATTCTTTCAGCTAAGAGGAATATATAATATTCCATAACATATAAAGATTAAATGAGGAATATGATGAATTAAATGCAGTATAAAGATAGAAAAGATAACATTGATATAAATGCCAGTCAGGCATTTTTGTGCAAACATATTTTACCAAATGCATGTAATTTACTAATGTGAATATAATAATTTTTGAACCCAGTACTTAATAATATTCATGGACATGGACTAAATGAATGCAGCCCTCGTGGCTAATGATCTTTAGTGAATAGTCTATATTACAGGAGAAGGCTGTTCTGTTTTTGCACCTTACTTTTTCAGAGAAAGCAAAGGAAGTGAAAACAGGTTATTACATGAGAGTAATCTTTAACATCTTTGGAAAACAAATATATGCAGTTTTATATCTAACTTCAGGACACTCATTCAGAGATAGATGAGTAGTTTCATAAGCATTAAGGAAAACTAGTTCCCAACTATTTCCACCTTTGCTGATGATATGTGTTCCACCTCAAATACATTCCACAACTTAAATCTATTTAAAATTTTAACTATTCTTCAATATATTATATTTTTATAAATCTTTTTCAATTTGCTAAAATTTATAGTTTCTTCTTAATATTTTGATGGAAATAGCTAAACAAATGATATTTGAAATTAATTTTTAATCCATTTAAACTTGAAGTCTTTATGAGGGGACTCTCTACTAAGTGCTGAATATGTAAACTCAGTCCCAGATTGCCTTGGGATTACATTTTAATTAGGAGCAAAAGTGATACTGAAGTAGTAATCCCTTAATAGCATGACACCATAGTGAAAATGCTGAATGCTGTGGGAATATAATGCAGGGACATTTATCCTGGACATCAAGATTAGCTTCCCAGAGGAAACTTGGCAGGACAAGTCACAGATTGCTTATTACCTTCCTGTCTATTTCTTATTTCATGATAATTTTTATCAGGAAAAAACAGATGTTATTTTTTTTCAAATGCTTTTACTGAATTATTGACTTGATCCTGTTTTTAAAATTTGGTATGTTGGCATTGATTGTTTTTTTTTTAGTGTTGACTCAGCTTTGCATTCTATAAGTGAAATATGAGTTTGCTCATATTTCAGTTTCTTATTATAGCTAATTAATGAGATATTAATATCTAATTTTCCTTCCTTTATTATATTTATCAGATGTAAGTCTAATGGTAATGTTGACCTCTTAAATTATGTAATATTTATGTCCAATTTCTCTATTTTCTAGAAAGTACAATGAAGAATTGTTATTTCTTTCACAAACATTTTGTAGATTTCAATCATCTACACAAAGTGCTTTCCTTTTGGAGAATTTTTAAACAACTAGTTCAATATCTTTATCAATATATCTGTTCAGATTATATGTTTTTTTTCTTAAATGTTATATTAGTCTGCATCTTTTAATTTTTTTCATTCCACATGCTATAAATTCTAAAATATATAGAGTTGTTGATAATGTTGCTTTAGTATATTTTTGATGTCTAAGGATAAGTAAACAATTGTTTCCATCTATAACATTGGTAATTTGTGTTCTTTCTTTTTTTCTTGGTTATCTTGGTTTGAGGTATGGCAATTGTATTTATCCTGTCTAATTCTCAGCTTTTGATACTGTTTATTTTCTCTATTGTTTTCCTGATTTAATTCTATTGATATCTACCATATTTGATTATTGAAATTTTTTCTAGTTCCAAATTTAGTTTTCTTTCTTTCATTTCCTCAAAGTGGATTTTAATTTATCAATTATCTATCTATATACATACATATAAATATATATGTATATTGTGTGTATGCATATATATGCACACAGATATAATATATTTTATAGACTATATTTTTGGAGTAGTTTTAGGTTCACAGAAAAAATTGAGAAAGTATAGCACAAATATTTTCCATATACCCTAATCCCATACATGCATAGCCTTATCCATTAACAATATCTTTTGTCAGAGAGATAAATTCCTGATAATTGAAAGACCTATGTTCACACAGACTATTGAGCTAAAGAATGTAGTTTATACTATATTTAATTCTTGCTGTTGTGCATAGGTCTAGGCAAATGTATAAAGGCATGGATCCATTACAATGTATTCGCAGTACCCTAAAAAATCTCTCTGCTCTATCTGTTCATGTTTTTCTCCTCAACCCCAAGCTTTCTACAACACTGTAATTTGACTTTTGTTTTCATTAAAACATTTTGTTTTTTATAACATCAATGCATACAGTTAATGTTAAACATTTTCTAATAACTACTGCTTTGGCTTCCTCCCATAAATTTTGGTTTTATTTTCTTTCTAATTTAGCTCAGAGTCTCTTCATTATTTCCTTTGAAACTTCCTCTTTGACCCACAGACTTTTGAGAAGTACACTCACTATTCAATTTCAAATTGGGTTGGGGTTTTCCAGCTATATTTGTGTTGCTAATTTCTACTTTAATTACCCCTGGTCTGCAGGCAAAAATTGCAGACCTCTAGGCTCTACCAATTTTAAGGCTAAGAATTCTGTAAGATAACAGCTGAAACCTACAGGTAAGAATTGTATACTTTGCTAGAGCCTTGAGTTTTTGATGCTCTCATAAATGTCATTTGTAAATATTTTGATTCATGATTTTGTTGTTATTGTAGTTCTGAGACTATAAACGTTCAAGTAACCTCTTCCAGAGCGGAACATGTCATTCAGGTTAGGTAACTTGAATACACATTCTAGATAGGTGATGGTTTCTCATATTTGGTTCACAATAAGCTTATTTTTTTTTTCCTTTAAAGTAGAGTCAGTATTGTACATTGACAACTCCTTTGCTTGCAAATTATATTTTCTCTGTCTATAAAATTCCAGTTGGCTAGGAGGATTTTTTTAACATGTGAAAGATGTTTACTCCACTCTATTCTTGTTTGCTTGATTTCTGATGAGAAATTTTATGTATTTATTTTTATTTTTCCAGTAGAAGTAAGTGCCTCCATCTCCCTTCTAGCAGCATTCTTCTTATTTACTCCTTGTGTTTACTTTTTTATTGTTTCAGTATGATATGCCTAGTTATGGCTGTCCTCCCCATCACACACACCCCTTTTATTTAGTTTGCTTGGTTTTCTTGTATTTGTGGCTTGTTGTCAATATTTTAAAAAATATATTTTACTATTATTTCTTCAAATTTGATGTGCTTCTTTCTTTCTTTCTTTCTTTTTTTTTTTCTTTCTTTCTTTCTTTCTTTCTTTCTTATCTTTCAATATTCTGACTACAGGCATGTTACACTGTTGTGGTTGTCACAGAGTGCTTTTCAGTTTTGAAAGTTTCCACTGAGACATCCTCAAGCTCATATTTTTTCTCGGTTATGTACAGTTTATCAATGAACCAAGCAAAGGTCTTATTCATTTCTGTTACAGGATTTTTTTTTGTCTCTAGAATATTTTGGAGCTTTTAATTTTAGGATGTCCATACTTTTACATATATTATCCATCTGTATCTTTCTTACTGTCTAATTGGTCCGTTTGATTCCTTTACATATTAGTCATGAATGTTCTAAATCCCTACCTGTCCATTAATTTCATCACCTTTCATGTCTTGTTCTGATTCTTACTCTATTATTCTTTCTTTCTTCTTTTGGTATATCTTGTGACTTTTTCTTAATGGCAATACACATTAGGTAGAATTCATACTCTGAACTTTGAATTTTGATCTTTTCCTGGGCTAGTGACATGGGGTCTGATCTATGATGGTGGGCAGTGTCAGTGAACTGAAGCCCCAGTAAGCCACATGATAAGGAGTATTGGCACCTAGTGCTCCAGTGTCCTGGGTTGCTAAGCTATAATGTTTAACAAACTAGTTGCATTAAATGCATTTTTTTAACTTAAAAAATTTTCAACTTTTGATGGGCTTATCCAGATGTAACCTCATCTGAAGTCCAGGACCATCTGTACTAGTAAAAGAAAAAACTGTGCTAGGGTATTAATAATGTAAGGTTCAGAGGAGGAGAAGCATTCTGTGTACTGATGATTTTGATTTCAGTCTTTTAGTGAATCTGTGCTTCTGGATTCTGAACTTCACAAGGGCATTTTTTTTCCTGACATTACTATGGGAACTTGGTTGAGTTCCTGGAAGTAATTCACACAATATTTTATAATCCCCATCAATATGATGGGGGATTTCTAACTCTCAGACTTGTCTGCAGAGAGCCTCCAGGAATTCTTCAATTACAGTTAAGGGTTGTTCTGTGCTGGCGGTTCCCAGGGTGGTTTCACTTTGTAACTCTCTTTTCTGTCTAGCGATGACTCTATTTTTGTTTGTCTATCTCTACAATCATGGGGGACTAAGTTTTGTTCTTTATTTTTCCTCTCTTGTGGATCCAAGAAGAATTGTTGATTTTCCCATATTTTTCAACTCTTGCATTTTTAGGATGAACTGAGACTCCTAAGCGCCTTCTATACAAAACTGGGAACTGGAGTTGTTTTAGGCTTTTTAAAAGGCCTACTGTATCTTTGGGGCCAGTAACTTCCAAGTTCCCTACTGATTACACTTTACCTTGGCTCTGGCATTTCCCTCTGTGGTCCTCTTCTGGAACAGTCTGTCTCTAGAAGCTCTAGGTTATCAGAATGGCAATTGGAAGTAAGGGAATAAGAAAATTCTCTAATCTGTTAGTTCTCAGTCTTATGGTGGGCCTTCCTAAGTGTTTCTGTTTAACATTCAGAGGTTCAGCTTTCACTCCCTTATCTTCTAATGCCTTTATTATCTGCAGAGGGCCTAGTGCCCTCATCCCTGGGTATTCATAGAGATTTAGTTCCAGAAACCCTTCAAATATCAAAATCAGTGGAAATTCAAGTTGCTACTATAAATTGGCATAATATGAGCATATATCCCACACATACTCTCTTGTATACATTTACTAATCTGTAGACTCCATGTAATACCTAATATAACATAAACGCCATTTAAAAAGTTTTACACTGTATTGTTTAGAGATTACGGACAAGACAAAAAGTCTGCCTATGCTCAGTACAGATGTAATTAATTTTTAATGAATTCTGATATCTGATTAGTTGGATCTGTGAGTATATAAACAGAAGATTGTGTATTTCAGATCTCCAAATACAATGTATATTGTCATGTTTTCATAGCCTTCTCACCTGTATATTATATATTTTCTTTCTATTTCCTTCTACTTTTCTCCTTAGGTAAACGGGGGGGGGGGGGGGGAGGGGGGGAAATTGGCCTGGAAATGCAACTGGATGGTATTTCCTTCTCTTATAAGAGATAAGATTCACCTTTGGCCTCTTGTTAGGTTCTTCTTAGACTAAAGCTGTTGTCCCTTAATGGAGAAGGCCCTGAGAGGAATGCATAATGAATACTCTTTCCATTTCACTATCAGAATTATGGGGTAATTTTCCTTAGATTCTCCTGAATGCTTCTTGTGAAAGCCTGTTGAATTTCCCAGAGGAAAAGTTTATGAAAGTGCATGCATGTGTGTGTGCACGCTTGCGCATACATGTAGAGTAAGAATGGGCATCTATAACAATGACAGGCACCTTACTTTCTCAGATTTGCCTCACTTAAAGAATGAGAACAAAGATCAGTCAATACTTTTTATTAAACAAATGTATTCCTTATAGTTCCTGCTCTACAGCATGGATGACAAGCTGAAGGTCAGATTATGTCCCCTGTGAAAAAATACATGTACTGGCAGCTGTGAAGTGGTGTCAGCACCCAGTGCATGGACCCTCACTACCACTGTCTGGTAGTTTCCATCATTTGGCTGAATTGAGATTTAATGATGTCCTGGTTAGGTAAAATCAATCTGATAATTGAATTTTGAAGGTGGAGGATAGCAACAATTTATAAAGTAACTAAATTAATTTCAGGGTTTTTATTGCATAAGAATACAGATCTCAATTTTTACTGCTGAATGTGGTCCTGAGATAAAAACTGATATCTAGTGTCTCCATCATCCATTTGTTTTCTGTTTGAGACCTTCTCATGACCAGCATCTCTGCTATTCTAGACTTGTTTTATGAAGTAACTCTGAAGCCACCACTTATCCCCTTTCTGTGACTTCTGCAATTGACATTTATGATGGTGTCATCATAAGGAAGTTTAAGGAGGTCTCTTGGGAATCAGAGCAGACCTCTACTTGAACCTCCGGGCTCTTGACATAAAATAACTTAAAGACACACCAGGTTTCATTACAGAGGAAGAGCTTTATTAGAAAATGAAACTTGGAGAAATGGGGAGATACACATTCTCAAAGTGGGACATGGGCTATATGGACAATAAGAAGAGCTTTGGTGGTGCTAGGCTTTTCTTTAAAGGAAACTTTGTGAAAGGAGAGTACAGAATATGGTGAGGTAAATCCCACTCTGCTTTATCAAATTGAAAATACATTGTACAAGATACTATTTATATATGAGTAAATATAATTCTGATTTTTAGATTTCTCAGAAATTTGGAGTGACAGGCCTACAGGAAAAACAAATCTAGTAACTAAGTCTGTTTGTGGAGGTGTTTTTAGATTTATAGCCAAAATAAACCCTTTTCCTTTGTTTGTTTTGTTTCATATATATATATATATATATATATATATATATATATATATATATATCTTTAGTATTTCTATCTTACCTCATTCCCCATCCCAGAGACTTTGGTTCCTTTTTCTTAAGGGTGGGTGAAGATCCATGATCCATCTTCAAGAACTGTTTCAAACTGACAAGGGGCAATGTCTCTGCCTTCCTAGAGATCTAAAGACTCTACCTTCCTGATTTACTAGGGACAAAGAAAAATGCCTTGAATGTTGGGATAGGTTGTAATCCTTGTGTTGCCATTAGCTTAACATGGGATTGTTGTATTCTAGAAGATCCAAATTTTATTAGAAGATTAATAATATAAAGGCTGGCTAATCACAGTGGTGCATGCTGGTAATCCCAGTAACTCAGGAGGCTGAAGCAGGAGGATCTTAAGTTCAATGCCAGCCTCAGCAACTTAGCAAGACCCTAAGAAATTTATCAAGACCCCATCTCAAAATTATAAATAAAAATGTTGGTGATGTTGTTTAGTGGTTAGCACTCCTGACTTCAGTTTCTGGTACAAAAAAAAAGAAAGAAAAAGAAAATGGAAACAGTAAGGTCTAAATAGTAGAAGGAATACAGAAATTAAAGTACTAATAGTGATAAAAGCCCAGTTAGATTAGACAAGCAAGCTATCTAATAATAGTATTATTATTATTCTATGCATTGCTGTACAATGACTTAACAGGATGTTAGACAGGCATAGAGGTGCATACCTGTGATCCCAGCAACTCAGATGTCTAAGGCAGGAGGAACACAAGTTCAAGGCCAGCTTTAGAAACATAGCAAGACCCTGTCTCAAAGTAAAAAATAAAAATAAAATAGTCTGGAAATATATCTCAGTAGTCAAGTGCCTTGAGTTTAACCCTCAGTATCAAAATCAATCAATCAATCAATCAATCTATTAATCAGGAATGTGAGGAATGAAAGGAGTAGGGTTGCAGGAGAAAGCAGATCAGACTGGTTACTAATGGAGTAGAGTAATCCAATAATACAAAGAAAATTTCCCAGAAGAGTGAAAAGGAGCAAGATTCCTGGTATATAGTGAACAGGGGAATTTATTTTAAATAGTTGTTTTGGTTTGTATTTCTTTGAACAGAACTAGAAGATCCCCTAGTGGCTCACACAAATAGAAGTTTTTTTTTCTTCTCTTCTCTGTATTATCATGTGGTTCTGCAAAACCACAAGAGGAACAGTTTGAATTTTATTTAAATGAGCCTGGGGTGTTGGACCCTGGTGTTTGATAGTTACTTGGGTGCTTAGGGAGATCTGGAAGGGGCCCATTCTTCTAGGGAATAACTGGAATATGTTTACATACATGTACACAAAATTACAAAAACTAGGAAACAAAGATTCTATGACTTTTACTTAACAGATATTAGATCCCTGAGCTTGAGGTCAAGAGAGTTACAGATGATGCTCAATAAACAGAGCATGCATCAGATTTAGAGTTTCAGAAATCAACACATAGACTTTCTCAGATGTCTATCATGTGACACAGTGAACAACAGGGATGAAAGAAAGATCCCGGCATACAGGACACATCTTGGGGAGGCCCATACAATTGGGAGTTGTCTGAATAGTATCTGTCAGTCATGAATGACGTTGAGGTAATGGTGTCAGTGGCCACTTGTCATCCATGAAGCCAACCATTACCACTGCCTGTGCCCCTCTGTAGGACACTCTAAAGGGAAATAGTCACCTTCCTCCTCCTCTTCCTTCCTCTTCTTCTTCCTCCTCCTCTTCCTTTTCCTTCTTTCAGTTTTGAGTTTGACAGTTGATCCTTGCATACGTGTTTTTCAGTCAAGACTGATTAAAATAATAACTATTAAATAACTATATATATATATATATATATATATATATATATATATATAAGATAACAGAGGGAGGGGGGAAAAGGTCAAAGAGCTGAAAACCTTTGTTTGAATTAACCCCTAAATTGTAATTTAATTACTTTCTTGAATCTGTTTATAAGAACTATTTTGGGCATGTCAACCACACAAGAACATTGACCAAATTTTCTTGCTTTTGTAGTAAAAGTAAATTTAAAAATTCTCTCTCTTGCTCTTCATCCCCCCCCCCCCTTTGATAACCCATCACAATGAGTCCTGATGAATACAATTCACATGGAGCCATTGTTTTGGACTAAGTTCCCACACTGGTCCCCAGCAGACCAGACTGAATATTAAAATGGAATCACTCGTGCTGAAGTTCCACATCGATAAGAAGAAACTAAGCTGTTTATCTGACTTACTGAAAAATCAGTACTAGAAAGATAACAGCCAAATTTTCCCAACAAACCACTTTCACTTCACATAATAATGAAGTTCCTTCCCTCTGCCTTAATCCTTGCACAAAAAAAGTTAACTTGACCTAATCTAACATTGACTCAACAGTTACTTGTCTAGCTTTGTCTCCATGTCCCTGCCTGACAAGGAAAATAATTTCAAAACTACCAATTTTCTTTACATATTTTTTATTGTTGTTTCTTCATTTTTCAGCTCTATCTATCATTACAACCAACATCCTCTATTCAGTTCAATTGCACACTTATTCTGTTTCATGGAAGAAAGCATTGCTGGATTATAAAATTGACAATAAAGCCAATTAAGATTATTAAACTAAATGGTTGTAATTTTGTCTTTTGACAGATCCAAATAATCAAAATGGAGCAATATGTTTAGATTTAGTTAAATCCTTACTGACATCTGGTATAAGTAACACCCATCATCTCACATCAGGGCTTGCATTGTAACTGGAGCCCATGATCTACCCCTTGGTGAGTGCAAAGCTGATTAGTGTGACCTGTAGATAAAAGAAGGGAGAAGTGTGTTTACTTATATCAAGTGAGGAGCACACTGGAGATAATACTCAAAGCAGTGCCAGCCAGAATAGAGAAAGCAACAGACTTTTTATTAGAGATACTTAAAGGTAGTTATATAAGAAACACTCATCACATATAGATGCAGGCACATTCTTGAGCATCCTCAGTTTGCAGTCATGCATTCTATTTTTCAAATAATGTACAAATGAATCAGGCATAGGGGTGCATGCTGTGATTGCACTTACTCAGAAAGCTGAGACACAAGGATCACAAGTTTAAAGCCAGCCTGGGAAATTTCTCAAGACCCTGTCTTAAAATGCAAACAATAATAATAAGGACTGGGGATGTAGCTGAGTGGTGGAGTATTTGGCTACACGTGGGAGGCTTTGGGATCAACCCCCAGTACAAAAAATGAAAGCAGTCTAGTAAAGAGGTTGAATCTGAGCAAAGCATTTATTATTTTAATGAGCTAAATTCACTCTTGAACACCTAAAACAAGTGAGTGGAATGACTTGGTGATTTTGGCTAGTTCCTTGTTAGTTTCTCTGTAAGGCATATTTTGAAAAACCTAGAAGAATCATTTAAAAAGGGCAGCAACTCTTGCTCCTGCCTCTAGTACGCATGGGCAATTGCCTCTAAATGTACCTGACTACTGGCTGACATTATTTCAGCAGAAGTAATCATCAAACAGTCTGCTTGTCTACTCATTGTCCACAGCCATGGATACAAAAAATTCTCATTGTACATGCCCTTTGCAAAGTCACCTTACCACTATTTCCTTTGTGAAGATGAATCTATCACCAATTAAAAAACAAACAAACAAACAATAATAACAACAAAAACCCATAGGTATCCAGGTATCCTCAAAAACAAAACAAATTTTCAAAAATTGGATTATATCAGAGTTACATAGAAGCGGATTTGGAAGTGTCCCCAGTGTCCCACACAAAGGACAAAATGAGGATCAAACAAAGTCATGACTCCAGTTGATTATACAATATGAACATTTTTCAGATATATTTTTGCTGAAATGAATGCTGATATTTATAAAATAACAAATATTTCCCACATTCATCAAGATGGGTATTGACAAGAAATCATCTAACTAATATAAAATAGGTCAAGAAAGATAATTATGCACTTCTAACTTGCCTGTCTGCAATATAACTTGGATTAATTAAACAAAATATGAAAGAAGCTGGGCCCAGTAGTTTATGCATATAATCCCAGAAACTAGGGAAAGTAAGGCAGAAAGATTGCAAATTCAAGGCTGACTTGACAACTTATCTAAGCCCTAAGCAACTTAATGAAACAGTCTCAAAATAAAAAATGAAAGGGCTGGAGACATGGCTCAGTGGTAAAGTGGTCCAGGTGTAATCCCCACTCCCCACTACCAAAAATAAATAAAATAAAATATTTTATAGTGTATCCCCAGTTAATAAATATAAAAGAATAATTTATCCTTACTTTGTATCATCTAATAAATTATTGGATTCAAGACACCAATTTGCAATGAAAGTTGTTATAAATAGATAAATACTGATGAAGAATGTTATTCATAAGGAAATGATTGTAACACTTGCTGATTTATAAAAAATGAAACAACTACCTTAAAGGCTTCCTGATATGATGCCATAGAAAGTTTACTATACTACACTTACCAAGTCCCCCTTTTGTTGCCAATAATGCAATATCACAAACTTGGTGAATCTGAAAATAAAGAGCTTTATATTTGACTCATGGTTCTACAGATTCAAGGTCAAGGGACTCCATATGGGGATGATCTTACAGCTGACCCTATCCCCAGATAGCTCAGAGAAATACATGGCAATAGATAGGGAGGGAATATGTGTTTCTTTTCCAGTGTCTCTCCCTGTTATGATAATACCAGTGGGATTCAACTATGGGAGTTCTACTCAGACAACCTTAACTGATATTAAGCCTTTAAACTCCAAAGTCAGATTAAATTTCCACCATCATAATTCCTCACAATAGTGACAAATTTCAATATATGAACATTTGGCAGGCACACAGGCAAACTATATCTCAACCATAGCACTACATATGATACATTCTTTTTTAAAATAATAAAAAGGAATTAAAACTCTATAATTACTAATTTTCAAGACACATTTACAGAAATGAAGGAAAAAGCAAATGTTCAAATGTAGAATGTGCAATAATTTAGAGGAAAGTGTTGTAGCATAAAAAATAAAAGTAGTGGTTAGTCATAGATGATAGCTACAGAAAAAAAATAGTACAAAACAAAGCTCCTGTTTGGATCCTTATTTATACAGTGAGATAGTTATTGAAAAAGACCTCTTTCAGACAATTACACATATCTGAGCAAGCTTGTAATGGAATGGTAGCTGGTTTGAAAAATAACTTGATTATTTGTGAGTGTGAAAGTCTTTACCCAAACATGGTCAGGATAATTGAGATATCCTTTAAATCAGGACAAAATAAACAAACAAGAAAATGGGACATATGCAGTTTAGGTAAGAGGGGAATAGTACAGTGCAGTAAAGTAATGGTCATTTATATATAAAGTCACAATTTAACTGTTTCCCAGCTCTCTCATCTATTTCAAGTATAAATTCAATCCTGTGGATTGTATTTCCAGAAACTCTGCATCTATGTATAAAAGAGCTCACTTTACACCCCTCTTTGCAATTAAAAGGTAGTCTCCAACATTGTTCGTTCTTTCTTCTAGGTCATCAATTTTTCTATTTCTCCGAGGGATTATTCCTACTAGCATATGAACATGCTGTTAAAGTCCCCCTGTTTTCAATTCATTCTATTTTATCTTTGTAGCCAAAGTTGCTGAAATAATTGTTATCTTAAACATATCACTTCTTATTTTACCCTGAATCCACTCTAATACTTAAGAGTTATGGAATTATCAGTGTTCAGCCATTATTATGCTCACTAACAACCTCTGTGTTCTTAAGTCTCATGATAGTTAGAGGTTTAAACATTTTATTTTCATTCTTATTCATAAAGTACTTTTTAGCTATTCTCTACAAGTAAACAGGGCATGTTATCCCTCAGGAGCCTCTTTCTTATTATGTTGCTCTTTATATTGTGGTTTTTCAAAGGTGGTCCCTTCTGTTTCTTCAAATCTCACAAATTCATAACTATCCACAACTGACTTTCTTATCATTTTTTCTCTAATTTGCATTTTAAAATATTAGAATAATCATTATATGCTATATGATTTATGGTCTATATTTATCATTTATATTTTATATCTCCTGCATCAGAAAGTAAGCTCCAGAGATTTTTAAATTTAATCTTTTCCTCTTCTGATGTTATAACATAGAAAGCATTCTGCCACTGACCTATACCCCAGTCCTTGTTAAATAAAAATTATTTTAAGACAAGGTTGGTTTTGAACTTACAGTCCTCTTGACTTGGCCTCTTGAGTAGCTGAGATTACAGGCAGGACTGTCCACATTTTGTTTATTATACTGTTAAAGAAACAATTTGGTCTTACCAACCTATGACAGTGAGAATCTCAGTACCTCAGTTTTCTAAGCATCCCAGTTCTTTAACATAAGAGTGTGAGAGCATTGATGAAAAATGAGAGTCCCTGTGCCTAGGACTGAAATTTCCAAATCTACCAAGAGTCATATCTTCTGAAGTCTTCTTCATGCTTTCTTTTCCTCAAAGGCATGCCCTGATCATCCTTTTTCCTTTTCCTCTTGGACACCCAATGTAATTTGTTCTTGAAAAACATGTTTAGACTTTATCTAGTTTTTGTTCTTTTAATTCTTCTACAGCTTACCTGAGATAAGATGGCACACAAAACCTGGCTATCTACTTGATATGGTAAATATATATATATATGAAAAAATTATTAAAAAATTGATTTACATTTCTATAAATTATGCCATAACTACTATTAAATTTTGTATTCTGCGTTGCATGAAGAAACTGGATTGTACTGTAGAATGTTGATTTTCTTTAGGAAATGGTACCAATGTCAACTTTCAGAGGTATGTCAAGTGACACAGCAATATTCCTTTCTGTATTCTTGATACAAATGTATCAATAAATATGCACCAAGAGAAAATGCAAAACATGCTGCATGTGTGGTGGGCACGATGGTTTTGATTTTCTTATGTAAACTACTATTGATATTTTATATGTGTATTGGGCTAATATTTTTGATTATTTCATAATTAAAATGAAATAATAATGAAATAATTTACATATTAATTCAATCACATCTTTTACTCTCTGCAGAGATACTGATGTATAAATATTAATAAGTATCACAGAAATATAAAGAAACATGCAATCTATAGTAGATATTCTGGAGTAAAAAAAACTTCTCTGACAGATTATATTTGGGTGAACATTAAGTTTAAAACATCTACATGTATATGCTTACAGCAATGTTTTGAGAGACATTATAAAGAAAAGCATAGGTGTGGCATAATAGTGATCGTTAGGAGATTCATACATAAGACAGTCACAGTTCTTTGCCTTCTGAGGTACTATCTGTTGATGAATTAAATGGTGAATCTCTTGAAAAATATATAGTCTATTTTCAACAGACTCTAACTACTGAAGAGTTTCATTACAGAACATTTCAAAGGACCATATTTTGTAGAACACTCAGCTTTACATGCTTCAACATTTTCTTTGAACATTTAAAAAAGAATCTCTTTTTTCTTCCTCCAATGACCTTACAGTGTTGTACATGTTATGCACTTCAAAATAATCCACACATCTTTTGAAGGTGGAATACTGATAAGACAGCTATCTTTTAATATGTGGTTTAGATGTTATATTATTGCAAAATACAAGTGTTTACATCTGGTATTTTTACAATCTTATCAGGAATATGGAATGCTTGAAATTTAGCATTTATTTCTTTTACTATAGCTATGACCATTGTTACAATACTGTTTGATTTGCTTTTGTTTTTCATAATTCCCTTTAACCTAGACAGATACTTCACAAAACATGTCATCTCCTTGAAAGACTTTACATATGAGAAAACTGAATAGATTTAACATAATACTGATGAATTTAGAAATTTATAACATGAAGGTAAAATTTCACTTGCATGTTTGAATCTAAAATTACCTCTATTTTCTGCCATATATAGATTTCAGATTTTAGTTCAAATTCATATTCCTCAAATTTTGACTAAATAATTAAATAATTGGCTTTTGTATCTTTATTAACATGATTAGCTTTACAACTGTCAATTCACTGCTTTTTTCATATGTGTATGCCTATTGTCTTTGTTGCTACTCTTTTTTTTTACTAATGTCTTATGCAAAACAATTGTTTCTTATTCTGTCTTCTTAGTTCATTTTCCCTGTGATTTACAATACACTTCTCAATAAATATGGTGCACTTTACATGAACACTAACTTAATTTCAACAAAACTATAACTTTGTTCCGTTATTTCTCCATATTCATTCTTGTCTTGTTCTATCACCACATAAATTTTGTCTATTCATTTTATAAATATGAAAACAATATTATAATTAAAATTAAGAGAAGAAAAGAGAAAAAATTGTATGGAAATATACTCCATATTTACTGAAATATTTACTATTCCATTCTTTTTCATGTATTATTCTGGATATTTGTTAATTGATCACAATGACTAGAGGTTTATTAATTTTTATGAAACTTAAAAGAATTAATATTTGTGTTTTCTATTTTTTGACTTCTGTTTAATATTTAAGCTTTTATTTACTGCCTTCTGTTTACTTTGTGTTTAATGTTATTTCTTTTGCATCTTTGCTTTACATGAAAAATTAGATGATTTGGAAGGATTCTTCTAATATGCACTTAGAGGCATAAAATTACTTTTTTGGACTGAATGTTTGCATCTTAGTCAACTTTGCATGACTATATTGAAATATCTTGGGCAATTAATTTATAAAGAGAAAAGGTTTATTTTGGATCATGGATCTGGATGATCCACTATTACTTGGCTTTGAGCCTCTGGAAATGGCAGCACATTATGGCAGGAACATGTGGCAAAGACACCATCTCTATTATAAACCAGGAAGTAGAGAAAATCTGGAAGAGGAAGATACTTGCATCCCACTGAGAACCTGCCCCTTGTGACCTAAGGACTTCCTTGTACACTCAACCAACTAAGAGTATTGCCACCTCCTGTTAGTGCCATAATGGATACTAAACCTTATATGTGGGCCTTTGGGGACCCTCATCCAAAATACAGCAGTTGTGTATACAGAAACTCATCTGTTGAAATTGAATCTCCAACAGGATAGTATTTGGAGGTCAGGTTTCTAGGAGGGAAGGAGTGGAGCATCACAAGTGGGAACTATGTGGTAATGGGAAGAGGTCAGAAAATGTCTTTCTGTCCCTTGAGGATAAGAGGAGAACTTGGTGACCTGCAACCTAGAAGAAATCTGTGACCAGAGAGCCTGACCATGCTGTAGTCTGTTATCCTTATTCCAGTTCTAGAACTGTGAGAAATACACTTATATTGTATATAGGCCATTTAGTGTATAGTATATTGTCATTTTTTAAGCTATGCTGTACTATATCCCACAAATTATAATACATTGTTTTCTTTAAGATATTTTCTAATTTTTTTTCATTAATTTTCTTTTAATCCATGTTTTATGTAGTGTTCTACAGTTTCTAAATATCTCTATTGCTTACTTCTGTATAGTACTCTGTGATCACTTTGATCATTTTCAATTCTTTCAAATTCATAAAAAATTGTATTTTTTTAAATTTTGATAGCCCAGGAAATACTGTATCTTTAGGCAAAGGCAGAAGAATCTCACATACAAATTAAAATTTTGAAATATTATTTTTGCTTTTGTTTTTTGAAAGAAAGTGTATATGTCAATTTAGATCAACTTATGTCCATCACATATTCTATAATTTCAGTATTTGTTACTAGTTCTATTAATTTCAAAGAAAGTTGGATTGTTTTTTGAAGTATACTTGTGGATTTTTTGTATTTCTCCCTTGAGTATAGCAGTTTTTGCTTCATGCATTTCAAAGCTTTGTTGAGACTGTTATATATTTTTTCCCTGAACTGTTTTATTTCTGGTAATTATTTTCTCTGAATTCTAATTTTTCTGATATTACTATAGCCACCTTTTTTTAATGCTTGTTTCTTTTATTTACAACCAAGCTTATTGGAGGTGCATCATTCCTAGAGTTACTGCAATATCAGGTCTCCCTGTGGAATGAATAGAGCAAGTCCTTTTCATATCCTATTTCCAGAAGCAATACACTTTGGTTTGTTTAGTATTTGCATATTATATTTTCCATATTACTAATTTAACATTTCAGTCTCTTCATATTTGAATCAAGTTTTATACATGTGGGTATAGAGTGGTTTCAGTCCAATCTGTCTCTATCATTCATTGAGTCTAAAACTACTTATATGTAATATTTTGATAAGTTTGAATTTAGCTACATCATCTGTTTTTTTTTTTCCTTTATTTATTTTATCAGATACTTTTTCTTTCTCTTTGTGTGGGGGTTTGCATGGTGATGGTAATGGGATTTGAGTTCAGGGACTCCTACATGTTAGGCAACACTCTACCACTGATATTCAATTACAAGACATTTTGAGAAAAGGTTGTGCTAAATTTCCAAAGTTTGCATTGTATGTGAGATTCTTCTGCCTTAGCCTCTCAAATTTGCTGGATTGCAGACATAAATCACGAAACCTGACTTTATTTATAAAGATTGATTGATTAATGCTAGCGATTGAACTCAGATGTAATTTCCCACTGAGCTACATTCCCAGCCCTTTTTATTTTATTTTTTTATTTTGAGACAGGGTCTCACAAAGTTGCTCAGGTGCTCACTAAATTGTTCAGGCTGGCCTTGAACTTCCAAGCCTCCTGTCTCTTGCTCCCTAGTCACCAGGATTATAAGAATGTGCTACTTGTAACAAGCTGCAGGTTTTTTTTATGTTTTGATTTTTATTAGGTTTTTATTGTAAGAATGGATAAATAAGGGATAAAAATATTAGGAAATCATAGCCAAAGTAAGTTCAAGACCTACAAAAATAGCTATAATTGCTACAAACAAAAATTTGTGAAAATTATATGCAAGAGAAACTAAAGGAAAAAAAAAGCAGAAATTAAAATCATATCCAAATGCAAAATGGGAGGGAAAATGTTTCTTAATGCTGAAGTTAACCTTGGTTATCTTTTCTTATTGACTAACAAACTAATGTCAGTTACTGATATTGTCATAATTTCAGAAATTTACTGCTCCATCACACTGAGTTCCTGTGCTCTGGAAATACAAAAGAAATGTGACATTGAATGTTTTTGACCTTTATAAGGTAATGAGCATTTGTTACTAATTTTCCTGAGTGTCCCATTTTTCAGAATACTAATCATTGTCTTATATCAAATTATTACTGAGAGCTAAATACTGTAAGAAAGTATAACTCAGAAGAAGACAAGTTTCAACAGCCATTTTCCTTTATTTTTCAAGGAAGGTCCAAGTTATTTAAATAGTGTATTAGAATTCTAAGAGATTTTAAAGAACCATGTAAGTACTGGAAAAATGAACTTATAATTTGAATGAAATATTAGGAACACATCCATATGTTCATTGTTTGGCCAAAGATTAATCACCGAGCATAACCAGGAGAAGGAAATATAGAATTGATAGAAGAAGTCTAGAATATTTGAATTTTAAGGGTATTTGAGAGGTTTGAGGATTATCTCAACACATTTATTCAAAGTAAATGTAATTTGTCATCTTACAAAGATTAGAAATAGTGATTATTGAGCCTATAAACAAAATAAAACAATATAATATACGTTCTTATATTAAGTTATGGTAAAAAAAAAATATTACAGTTAGATAAAAGCATTTTTCAAAGTAATTCTAGTACTCTACACCAAAGAATCCTGGAGTATATATTCAACAAAAGCTAAGAATCTTGGCAAAAGAAACTCTTTCTATGGGAAAAAAGGTCTTGGCTGAAATATATCAAACATGAAGGACTACATTATTTTTACTACAGTAATCTCCTAACCACATATTTAGCTAAAGTAGTTTTACATGCTTTTCATTAATACTTAGTCCCACAAAGGATTTACATTCTTAATGCTTTTTAGAAAAAATAGAATTAAAGTATCAACTGTACCTCCTAAAAGATTATTCTGGGAATACATGGACATCTGGATAATTCAAGCCCATTCTGGTTCTTAGCAAACTAGTTGCTATCATAGCTTGCTTTTATTCAAAGTACATGTACTAATCAATGCTGATTACCCATGTATTATCCATAATTTCAACTCCTGAGTATAGGGGGATGCTATTATATGTCTCCTATTGTTGAAACAATTATGAGTTAAATTTGAAGTATACTCAAAGAGGGTATTGGAAAATATTTTCTGGGTTTCTGGTGTTTTTCAAAACACATTTAATGTACAAAGAGAACATCACACATGGAAAAATATTTTTAAAAAGAAAGAAAGAAAGGAAAGAAAATGGCATTTAAGTAAAGGGAAGAATGATTGTAGATTACTATTTTTGCCAAATACCATGACATATCTCTAAGAAAGAAAATAAAAACCATGTTTTACATCTTGTTTAAATGCATGAACGTTCTCTATGAGTTTGGGCTTGTTTAAATAATAGCTGACAAATATGCACTTCTTATTTTAAACTTTCAAATTACATAAATGTAAATCTACAAAAATGGGGAGATATTTTCATATGTAATTATCATCAGCAATAGAAAAAGGATATGATTTTGCTTGATGCCATTTAAATGTGGATATTGTTGTGTTTTGAATACATCATTTTTATGATAATGAAGAAAAGAGAGTAAAATTATTCAAATTTGAACATTTTCTTCCACAATTTGGGGACTGCAAATTTATATTCCTCTTAGAACTGTTAATGATGTTGTAGGCAGGGGAAGTCTTCTACATGATTTAAAAAAGATAGATATGCTTAGCATTGAGAAATATTATATTGCATGTAAAATTCAGAGGGTTTAAATAATTTTTTGGCAAGATGGAAAATTTTTTTGCCAATCTTTCGGAAATCAGTGGGATATGGCCAATTCCATCCATTTCTATGCTCAATTTGGTTAATCTATGTAAATAAATCTTAACTAATCCCATTTTTCTGTCAAGTCCATAGCCAAAGGTTTTTAAGATTCATTGTCTACCATATGTTAGCACAAAAAGTTTTCCAGAAGGAGATTAGAATAGCTAGTTCAGAGTACTCCTCTCAACATATGTCAAAACATCTGCTCTTGCTTGAGGGTAACTAATGCCAAATTTTAAGTGTCTATATAAGCTCTCAAAATCTCACGGAACATTAATAAAGGCAATATTTTGAATTGTCTCTTCAAAGATGTCTTAGAATAGTTCTTGAAATGTAGTATATCTTGAGCAAGTGTAAAGTGTTCCATGGAGAATATATTAAAGGTGTAATCTTTTAAATGTACCACATTTTTATATAAAATATCTTTAGGCAGACTGAACTGAAGGACATCTATTATTAAAATATGAGATGTATTTTAAAATACAATTACCTGTACACAATTGTGTATAGGCATATACTAGAAAAGATTGCATTTTTTCTTTTCATAAACCAATTATACATACCTTACTGAATGAGAAGAATCATGGGTAAAACAGGAAAATTGTTTCATATTCTGCATACAGTTACTTAGATACATAAACTGAAAATGATCCATAAAACTTCCTGAAAATATAATACACAATTAATTCAAGCTGACCCATCTAGTTACAGAGGAATTTCTAATAGTCTAATAGGCTGTATTTATCATATGGAAGAAGGGTGGACTGATATCAGGAAATAATTTTCAGTCCATACAACATGTTGTAATACATTAATAGATTTCTTACTTTAATTCTTCATTGCACTTTAACAAAATGGTATTAGTTTATAATTTGGCAGGCTACTATTTTATTCAGTACTATTAAAACTATGTTTCTAAGTTAAACATTTTTTCCATTCTATCCTTGACTCATTTTTCTTATTATCATGTAATTTTTATCTTAAAACAAGTTGTGAATTTGTTTTTCCTTACTCCCCCTCTCTCTATCTGTTTGTTCTCTCTTCACTCTTCAGTTTTCACATTTTTTAAAGGAATGATAGAAGACATATAACACATTATCAAGCTTTTTTGTTTTGTATCTGTGTGTTGTGCATAGATGGTTTTGAACTATTAAATCATAATTTTTGCTTACAAATCTCAATTTATTTATCAGAAGGTCTATAATTTTAAATCATTATGGCCATATTGTCATAGCTCTTTAATACTCTTTTGTTCATCACCTCTCTCATTGTCATTTCTTATGTATTTATTTAATACCAAGCTTAGAATTCTCTCTCCTCTCTCTCTCTCTCTCTCTCTCTCTCTCTCTCTCTCTCTCTCTCTCTCTCTCTCTCATTATTTGACCAAATGTTTAAATCACTTGTTAGTACATACAAAATTCTGATGGTTGAAACATTCCCTCAGAGGTCAAATTAGTTCACTATAAATTTTGATCTGATATATAATGTTTTGAAATTATTGCCAGGTGATACAAATGTAGAATAATTGTGAAGAAAACACCACTTTCCCATGAACTTTTTCAAAGAAAATTTCTGAATTTTCCAGTACTCTTTTTTTCTGCTTTCTATATATTAATAAATACTCTTACTTCTTAGAACTTCATTCTTTGTTTTTAGATTTGTGTCTTCTATTCTTTTCTTCATCAATTGATACAGATCATTATTTTTTCAGTATTCTTCGTTTTATCTATTTTTAGATTTTTCTTTGATATTTTAAAGCTGCATCTTATATGTAAAACTTTGCTTCTACTTCTATTTCTTTTTCTACTGTTGCTTTTACTTTCTTCATAAATGTCTAAATTTTTGAACATGTGTGCAGGTGTTTGTGTGTGTGCTTTCAGTTTAAATATAGAAATGTTCTCTGGGTTTCTCTTAATTATTGGTTTCTTATTGTATTTCCATTTTGAACGTATATGACGTTTTTCTAAAACATTTATTATTACTTGAAGATATTTTATGAATTGCAATCTATTACCATACATCTTCAGTTCTCTTAGGTTGTAGAATACTTGCTATTCTACATCAGAGGCAATGTAGAAGATTTTCATTTGTAGCCCACATTTTTCTAATACTAAAAAGATAGATGTACACAAGCCAAGGAAGCATATACTTACTCAACAGACATCACAAGTCAATTATTATTATTATTACTTAAAGTAGCAGTAAAACCAAAGGAACTTTAGTTTCTTGCTCTCACTTTGTGTAATGAAGAAAACAATCCTTCCCAAAGAGAGGACTGGACTTTGCCCTTGACAATGAGGCAGCACTCTCTGAAACTTTGGAATATCTTGTCTGATAAAAGTGTCTTCCTTTACCTCAGTGTTGGGCCAAGACTGTCCAGCAATGTGACTGATGTGAGTCCTTTGGGTCTCATGGAATCTGCTCGGCTTCTGGAGGGCCTAGAGGCCAAGTCAGGCATGTGTGCAGTTAACCAGGTTCACAAGCCAAATCCACAAGTAAAACCTCTGGACCCAAACTCCGTTGAGTTTCACTTTTTGGAAATACACCCTGAACATTTTTACATATTTCTGATAAAAATTATGACTGCCTTTTACTGCACAGGGGACAACAGGTAACCACATGTGCACTTTTCCTGGCCCCATCTCCCTTTTCCTTCACTGATTGTAATCTGTAGCCTTTCATTGCAATAAACCATAACTGTAAGTGTGAGAACATTCAGGCAGTACCCTGAGTCTTTCTACTTTTGAAAGTCAGGGTGGTCTTGGTGATCTGCAGACTTGTCATTTGTGTCAGAAGTAAAGATGGCCTTGGAGGTTGATAAACTTCACAGTTGAATACATGTGATTGAATACCTGTGGCAGTTGAACCCGTGGTTCTTATGGGATGTTCCCTAATTTTGCACATTGCATGAAACTTTTTCTCTTGAGGATACTTATAAAAGTATATGTATGTCTACATGCTTTTAAACAATTTACAAATGTAATACATTTTTCAAAAATTTATTATGATCACTGATTCTTAATCCGTATATCCTATCATGATTTTTAATTATTTCAATAAGTATCCATAGGGAGAACTTTGAATATTTTTACATAAATTTGAGAGTGAGAAAAAATTATATAAATTCAATTCAACATTGAACTTGGAGTTCAATATTTTTCCATTTGTATCAGTCAGTATGTATTTCATGATCTTCTATGGAAAAGGGCATTATGGATAACTATCTGGGGATTTAAATGGCTCTCATGACAGCTCCCAACCACACAATATGCTATCTCAACTGGTGTTATTTCATTTATGTGGAGAGTCAGATGTTTTAACAGGATATGTGTGTGTGTGTTATGGTATTTCATGCTGAAAACACGTGAATAAAGATTAGAAACCTCTTATAGTTCCCTTATAGCACTGAGATTATCAGGAGACAAAGAGACAATATATTCTAGTAAAAAGTATTCACGGAAAATAATGGTAAAAACGTCTTCAAAATCTTACTATCAATTCAAAGATGAGTAAGAATTTATGATCTCTGGATTTACATACTGGTTTTCATATATATATATATATATATATATATATATATATATATATATATATATATATATAAACTTTGAAGGAGTTATTTAATCATTTTTCTTATTATGCAAAACTGAGATAATAAAAATACATAGTCTGTACAGTGATTTTCAAGTTCAAATGAAGCAATAAATGTAGCACCTTACATATTGCATGGCTAAATAATTTCAGACTTGGTATCCTTTTTATAGTTAATATGAAGCTGTCTATTCCTTGTTTTACAGAATTTTTCATAGTTATTTTTATTATTTTCATCAGTCTTCAATATATGGATAGTTATGAAAATTCAAAGTTTTCTAAAAAGATATCCTATTTATAACACACTTGATTATTGCTTCTGAAAGTTTAGATTTTGCCCATATAATATTTGTCAATGGGGTGAATTCTTTTGTAACAGTTTGCCTAATTCCTGTTAAGTGACTGGTAGGACATTTCTGGTGGGCCAGAGATAGGTCCTCCTCACTGCCTCATTTTCTCATTCTTTGAGTAGATGGAATTCAGTTTTTGACATTTATTGTATAACTGATTTTCTTAATAATAAATTTTCTAAATTGTGTAAACTAAAGATTACTTTTTTCTTTCTCTCTTTTGCCACTCATTTCCTTTCAGTTTCACTGATGAAACTTACAGTCTCCTGGTAGAAAAAGACAATAAAAGATAACAATATACCAGATGTGGTACTTGGTGTATGGATGCCAATGGAGAAAGATGAATAAGCATTTCAAGAAGTTGACATTCCATGCACTGACTTGCAAATTCCTAGGTTTCTAGTTTTCAAAATTCATGCATTTCTATAGAGAAGACAATAATGGGGAGCAACTCCCTTAGTTTCTTACTTTACCCATATAATTCTGCTGCTCTGAGGATAGTGTATGTTTTATAGCTTTTAAGAGTGTCAGACTAAGTAGCTATTGAGCTAAAAGGGAAAAATTTGAGTTAAGTCTGTAATGGTAGAGGAACACAAAGCAATAGATTGTGAAAACAAATGTTACTTAAAATAATGAACCATAAGTTTCAGGTTTGGAAGGAAGGAATCTTTAGGTAGATCAGAGTGTAAATATTTAAATATTCAACATAAATGCTATCTCCCAATAATGCATTGCATAAACTTTAAATTCTATTATCCTTAACTCTCAGAAATGATATCACAATTCAAAGAATTTAATTCTGAATTGTTTTATTTTTAAGTCATAGTGTGAAAATGCCTCAGAGAATACAGTAATTTCAACAAATTTTCTTTATTTCATGAAATTTCATGTTTACTTATTTCAAAACAAATTTGAATACTATGTGATGAAATGCATTTTCAAATGCAGAACATTTTCAAAAGACCCATCTAGAGAGAAATAATTCAGAAGGCAATCAACATTTCTATTTCAGGTAATTTACATTCATGCTTTGGTGTAAAGAGGGACAGATGCATCATCACCAGGAAATAACTGAAATAAAGAGGTCAAAGAAAATATCTAGATACTGAGAGACTCATTAAAAGTCACAATGAAAAACTTATAATTACTCCCTGCTGTTTTCATCTTAATATTTAGTTATTATAATTGTCAAAACGAATCATTGTAAAAAGTGAAATAAATGCAATATTATCAAAGACTAATTGAATAATCCTCCTTCCTCATTCTAAACCTCATCAGCCTGAGATTGCCATATATGATTGAGAATCCTATTTTGTGATTTGAAACAATGTATGTACGTAGGTACATAAATAAGTCAAATTAAAATTAAAATGTGTTCTTTTTATACTCTTCAACTTACTCTTTGCACTTAATAAGCTTTGCAATAACTGCCAGATCTGACCTATATAAGAAAACATATCCACCATCAATTGTTTGTGCTTTGACTTTCTTATAACTTTAATCACATAGTAGAAACAATGTGAATGTTTAAAAATATAGCTGTCTTTTCTATTGTTTTCTGGATTTTCTTCTTTTTCTCTAAATTTTTCTTTAAGCCACAGACATATATGAAATTGATACCGATCTTGGAAATCAGGATAGGTTCTTCATTCCCTTGGTGTTGAAGATTAAACACCCAAGAAATTTGAAGGCAAGCATAGAAAGCAAGTTTTATTTAAGAGTCAGAACAGAGATAGACTTCTCCAGAGAGAAACCATGACCCAGAACTGGTGCCTCTTGATTTTTCTATAGACCACCCCATTCTCTTTCTTTCCTGCATATATGCCCAAAGGCAAGAAAGAGCAGCCTCAGGGGGTAATTGCTGAGTTGGAAAGTGACCTAACTAACTGCCCCGCCTCTGTGGCATTTCCTTGATAATCAGCTACTTGTTCTTTGCCCCATTTCAATATGTCCTAGAATTTTTCAAATATTTGTTAGTTCTTTAATCTACCTGAAGTTTTTTTTTGTATATGGGATTAAATATATAACATGGCTTATTTCAATAGTTATTTTTTCTTATAATTTATTTAATTAGCAATAAAAATTTCTATTTTATGGAATGCCATCTTTTTCCATATCGACTTGGAAATGTAGTTGAACCTAATCCAGACTGTGTTTTCTGTTCCCCATTTCTACTACTTATCATCTCCTAAGGTGTTCCATTTCTACTACTTATCATTTCCTGTGGTGTCATACTTATTGAAAACACTTTTCCTTAAATTTCAGCATTTGGTGAGATACTTCTGCTTTTGCCCATTCTCTTTTATTGTTTGGCAAAATTGGCAAATTATATTTATGTTTTCAAGCAGAAACCATGCTCCAGAGGACTAAGCACTTCTGTCCATTGCCTCTTGGTATCAGAATCACCCAGGTAAAGACAATACAGTGAAGCACGGGTTAGAATAATTCTCAGCTCAGGTAAAAAGGATAGAGATCCAGACCACTCTGAATAATATGTCCTACCTCTGATGGCCAGTGGGGTCTCTAATCTATTAATGTAGTGTTGTGACTATATTCCACATCTTCACTCATAGAAGAAAGACCCCACTCACAGGAGACAGACACAGCAGTGGGTTGGACAGTTATTAAGTGATGCATGTGATTAAGCAAAACAAAGAAGCAGAAATTGGGCTGACAACAAAGAAAGATACTCCTACTCTGGGGGGTAAGCCCAGCAGGGCCCACACAGTCTCTTTATCTCTTGGTAAGAAAAAAAAAAAACATGGCCAAAGTCCATTTTTACATGGCCAACTTGGGGTCAAAAGATTATCTACATGAGATTGCCTTTCCCAACACAATTTATGAAAAAGCAATCTATTGTATATATAAGGATCTTGATTTAGACATCTATTTCTCTTTTTTATAAATCTAACTATACGCATATAGAAATATATATGTGTGCATATATATGCATATATACATAAATACAGAAAAAATAAATAAATTCATTTATTTTTCATTTAGGTATTTTTAACTGTTTTTTCTGGAGTAAATGTTGCTGGAGTGTGTACGCATAGCTAAGTGACTTCTTTGATCATTTAATCTACAAAGTTTCACAGTGATAGAAAAAAGGCAGAGGAACTTTTTTTTTTTTAAGGTAGGGCCAGCTTCAAACAAATATAAAATTGTCATTGATAAGTCTACATATATATCCTCTTCAGGTACAGAAGGAAAAACTTAGATTTAGCATAAAATCTTGTCATATGTCCAATGTAACCATTTACATAATAAATTTGGTCCTTGATAATTCTATCAGACTATCTCATCAAAAGACTGTGTTTAATTAAGCCTTGATGTATGGAGATTAAGGAGGGGCTATTTCTTACAAAATGATCTACCTTTTAGATACATTAAACCATCTCTTCAAGAGGATCTCTTCACCAGTCCCCTGCAAGTGACTATACAAGTGAACAAACTAGATGTCCAAAGTAAACCCCGTTGTTCACTGCAATTCCATATCCTCTCTGGAAATTGTATCATTTAGGGAAATAACCACACACTTCAGTGTTATAGTGAGAAAATATCAAGGAAGCAAATGATTGACCTGAAAGAGGCAAATTTAAATAAGACCCCAGAAGGACTGAGTCTTTAATAAGGATGGTTCTTTTGAAACTTTGTGCTGATTTTGATCAAAAGCCAACATTCACCAAAGGCTAGATGTATCCCAACAAATTGAACAAAATATTTCACAGGGACACAAAGCAAGATTAAGAGAAAGGTCTTTAAATCTAAATTTGAAGTCATGACCTAGAGCAGTTTGTCCTAGGAGCTTTTCAAAGGGTCCTGAATTCCTCCTCTGAGGCTCCAAGTCAAAAGTCACTGCTTCAGAATCCCAAATACTGCATTGGAAAAATATGCAAATATTGTGTATTGGTTCTTCACCTTCTCACTGTTCTCATATATTTATGATGATTTTCTTTCTTTTTAATATATAACTTTTTTTCACTTATTAAAATTTGGATTGAAACAGGCTAGTAAACCTTTACTTGAAACTGAAATCCTTCATTCTATCACTTTTTTTATCTGGTGACAAAATTACTGTTTCACTGTACCTTTTGTTAAGGATTTTGAGGATATACTTCCATTTTATCTGAACTCTCGTATTTTTGTTTATAAGTCAGTCTTGGTTGCATTTTTCTCCCATAAAATTAGTATATGTTTTTATTTTAATTTGCCTATTCTTCATATTTTGCCTTTTTTTCCCTATTATTTGATTATTCTGTTTGGTATTCATAATTGAATTTCACTGTCTTGCTTGATGCCTTTGGTTGATGTTAAGAAATTCTTAGTAACTTAGCTCTTCAAATACTCTCTTGTTATATTATCTTTTCTTTAGAAAAGAAAATCAGTGGGCATCTTTCCAACCTTTCATTATTTCTGGTTCTTTCCTGTTTTAGCATGATTTTTATTTGATGTACCATATGGTTTATTAATTCGACTTAAAGGTGTCTAATATGCTGCTAAGCATGTTTATTGACTTCTTAAATTCAGTTCCCCAAATTTAAGCTGTAGAAATATTTTCACTTTCTATTTCTCTGCCAAATATTCCATTTTGTCTTTTAGCACATTGTCTATGTTAACTGTGGCTATTTGGGTCTGTGTCTGACAATTATATTATCTGCATCTACTTTGGATATGTTTTTATTTTCTGTATATTCTTATGGCTTACAGCCAGTAATGTCTCCATATTTTCTTTTTGTTTTTTTATTAGTTGACAAACATTTTTATGTAAAAAGTAGACATTGAATTGTAGATTATCTCCTCCCTCTGTAGAAAATATACTTTTGTTTCTAATATGCATCTAGGCTAGAGCATTCACAATTCTTGTGGGTTACTTATTGAACACAATAGCAAAGCACTCAGGTATCCAATACATTTTAAAATCAGTCCTAATTTGAAATTAGATCATTGCAGTAGGTTTGGTCATTAATTTCTCTACTTTTCTGCTTGCTGCAATGTCTTAATGTCTGATAGCTGATGTGTGTGAGCAATACTAAGAACACTTATACATTATACAAAGTGCTATATTGTTTCACTGAGTTTTGTAATAAGTTATCCTACATTGTCTATTGAGAAAAAATATTTTAGTTTTGAAAAATTATAGATACCTTGTTTGAATTTTAGGTAATAAAAAAGAGGATGTTATATTTCCTTCTGCTAACATTAACAATCCCTGTCAGAAAAATCTCAAGTGTAATGCTTCTTTAAGCAAGTGTGGAATATTAAGACCAAATTGTTGTGTTTGCAGCTGACATGTACATTCACACAGGAAATACTGATCAATTTGCTAATTTATTATCAAAAAATAAAATATTTCAAGTATTGAATATTTCAACATATGTCAAACCAAATTCCATCTAATGCAATTAATAATATTAATGGATTTTTTAAATGGACAAAATACTTTGCCAGCCCAAGCAAAATACACACACACACACACACACACACACACACACATACACACACAAATGAAGATTGTGCTGGGCATGGTGGCACATATCCATAATCCCAGTGGCTCCTGAGGCTGAGGAGGAGGATCATGAGTTCAAAGCCAGCCTCACCAAAACGAGGTGCTAAGCAACTTAGTGAGACCCTGTCTCTAAATAAAATACAAAATAGGGATGGGGATGTGGCTCAATGGTTGGGTGCACCTGAATTCAATCCTCAATACCCCTCCACCCCAAGGAAAAGCAAATTTGTTCTCATTCAAAAGAATCCTTTAAGAAAAAAAGGAGACATAAGTCATCTAAATTCTAGGATGTGAATTTTAAAATGTCATCGAAGAAGCCAATGCTCCTAAAACAAAGGGAAACTTAGTGCTATTTTCAAGTGGATGTGTCTTCACGCAGGAAAAGGTATTCCATTTAGTCCTTGTAAGATGACAGCCACAAATCAGATCTTCATAGTGTTTCTAGGGAAGCAGCTATTCTCTACAGTGTTCATATGCCTAGGAGATTTTGATCAGTGCTTAGTGTGTTCCCTGAGTTCGCAGCAGATATTCTCAATGACCCTCTTACTCACCAAAGAACCTTCAAATCTTACTCTCCATGTTTTTAACCAAGTCAGAGTATCTATAACCTTTTCTTTTCATGGAAAGAAAATTAAACATAAACCATTTCCCTTTAAATGCCTTAAAGATGAGAAAATAATTGTATCAAGAGAAAAAAAAAACACCCTTTGAATTAGTCTAGAATATTATTTAATTTGATTAATTTATTTGTCTCAACCAAAATGCTTCCTTTTTAGGTAGCCGAAAGCATGTGTATGATCTTTATTTCATCGGATGGAATCTGATCATGATAAAATAAATTTTATGCAAAGTATAACTTTTCTATGATTTATCAAATATATGAATCTACCATTTAGGCAGTTGAACCTGATTTTGCAAAAAATGCAATTACATTTATCATTGACCATTTCAGACAACCTATTTTCCACATTTGGTGATTAACAAAGATTTGGGGATGCCAATATTAATTACCTGCTTCAGAACATTTTCATTTTATGTTCTCTCTGTATGTACTGCTTCTCCCCCAATATCCATACCACTTGTTTCTTCACCCTCCTCTAATCCCTGCTCCAAGGTGAACTTTCCCAAGTAGCTTGAAAATAGATTTTAATTTGTAAAAATCTACTTGCTGGTTAAGAATTATTGTGTTTACTCTGAAAACCTTTACTTTTGTGCCAATTGAATGTGCTCTACCCCAAACTGCCAAATCCCTTCATGTATGTACTCCGTACCCCCACCTTCCCAGAAAATATCTTTGCTTTCTACTTCATCCATAAAGTGGAACATCTCCGTATTAAGATTTGAAAGACTGTAGGAAATACAGCCACACTGCACATTTTACACTGTTAAAGGGACTAAAAGTGAGCCATGAGCCATTGTTCTTAGAATATCACTTTGTGCTATTTTTGTCTTCTATGTGTCTTGCTTTGTGATATCCCCGTGACATTAGAACAAATAAGAAGGGCTCAGAGTTGCAAAACTAAATGGATATATTCTCCACGGTCTTCTTACTGCACCCAAAATAATACTTTTATAGGTCAGATAGAGAAAAAATAAAAGAAAGTTGAAATGTTATATGTTTTTTTATTTATTTTACACAGTTGTGTAACTACCCAAAGATCTGATTGCTAATACAGAGAAACTTATTTGAATGTAGTTTATAAAATACCAGCATATATCCAACAAAGTATTCAATCTTCAGAAAGGCTTAATACATGCACAAAATTATTTATTTAATAATCTCTAAAATTTTATATCAATAATTGAAACATCACATTTAACATTTATACATCTCTTGATCACTCCTTTTAAATTGATTCTTAAATTTTTTTTCAATATTTTATATAATAAAACTAAAAATTCAATTTCCCCATATTTTCTGCTTTATCAAGATTTTAAAAGTTACCACAATTCTATTATCCATATATGAATAGAGGTCTAGACTGCTTGTACTGTGTGACACTCAAGGTCAGACTCTTTACATTTAATATTATTGATCTTGCATTCATTTCTACTAAAATTAGAATTTGCTATCAAACAATTTTATTGCTATCATATATTAATTGTCCACAAAACCAAAAGTCCTCTAAAGTTACGGGAATAGATGAATGACAGAATGAGGGAGACTTATACTTTTCTTAAGCTTTTGAAAAAGAGAACAGAATAATATTTTGGTTAGTAAAATTGTGTTGCAAACTTTAAGAACTAAATACCTACCCTATCTATCTAAAGAATGTCACCTTTGAATATCCCTTAATTTAAAAATGCCTGCAGGTAATAAATTGTACAACATGTTGCACTATGTTATACAAGAAATAAAATGACCTTTACTCAGAGTTGGCAACACTTCAATTATTGCCAGGAATGTGAAAAAGAACACTATAAAAATTAAGCTCATTATAAATTAAACCTGTATAATTTTATTAGCAGGGAACTTTTTAAAAATCCCACATATTGGAGGATTGTTTCTTATCCGAAAAGGGAAATATTAAAAAAAAAATCAATACATTCTCCATTATATGTTAGAGTTCAGTAGCACACGTTTTTAAATTACAGAAACACTTCTATCATTATTGCTTCAGAAGTGAAGATGAGGTTGATACATCATTAACAATTGTAGTGTGAAGTAGCCAAACAATGATATATTCTCAGACCTAAATATAAAAATATAAATGCAGTAGTGGAATTTATTTAATGTCATACAAACAGAATTTCTTTTTTAAAAAATATTTTTATATTAATAGATGGACACAATACCTTTATTTTATTTATTTATTTTTATGTGGTCCTGAGGATCAAACCCAGTGCCCCACACATGCTAGGTAAGTGCTCTATTACTGATCTACAAACCCAGCCCTAAAAATGAAACTTCTAATGAAGATATTTTCCAGTTTTTAGGAAAATGTTTGTAAGGACTTATAAAGGAAATTTTGAGAAAAAGAAAATGAAGAATATTTTCTTCTTTTTATTAAATAAAAAACACAAATTTAGTGCAAAATTGAGGGATTTTTGTCAAAAGTTAGGGATGGTAAGTACATTTTCAAATCCTTTTCATTGGCCATTTGAATATCTTCTTTGGAGAAATGTCTATTTAAATTTCTTTAGCCATTGTTCAATCAGGTTGTTTAGAATTTTTGTTGTGATTATGTTTTAGGAGTTCTCTATATAGTCTTAGTCTTAGTTTCTGTTATGGTTTAGTTGTGAGGTTTACTCCAAAAGCTCACATGTGAGCTAATGCATGGTTTAGAGATGAAATGTTTGTGTTATGATAGCCTTAACCTAATTAGTTCATTCATTTCCTAATAGGGATAAACTTGGTGGTAACTATAGATATGTAGATTGTGGCTGGAGAAGGTGGGTCCATGGGGTCATGCCTTTGGGGTATATATTTTGTCCTTGTTGACTTGAGCTCTCACTCTACTTCCTGGTATCTTGCTCCTGGCTTCTTCCTTCTACCACACCCTTCTTTCATAATATTCTGCTTGATCTTGAGCCACAAGGAATGGAGTCAGCCATTTTGGTTGGGGGGCAGCAAAAGGACAGTATAGATAATGAATGATCGGGTCAGGAAAAAGGGAGCTGATTCAAAAGAAAATAAAAATGCTAATACCTCCAGGAAATGAACTCCAAAATATAAAGGAGAACTTACTGATTTATTTTTTAATAGTTTCTTTTTCATGAATAAGTAACAGTCCTCCAATATGTGTGATTTTTAAAAAGTTTCCTGCTAATACCTTCCCCTACTCTGCCACCTGTTGCCAAGATTATCTGCCTTCAGGGAATTGCTCTTCCCAGCAAGGAGTTGTTAATAAGTACCCAGTGGGTGGTTTCTTTATACCTTGTTCACTCCACCTTTTGGTTACCTAGGCAGGATGGAAGGAGGAGGCATGAGAATAAATAAAATCTGAAATCTATAAAAGGGGGAAGGTACCCTCCACTGCCTCCGGCACCAATTTAGTACTCCCTTCTCTATGGAGGAGTCTGTCTCTGTTCAGTGTTTAAATAAAACTTTTTTGCTTTTGCCTCAGCATTTATCTGGTGTTCAATCTTCAACACTCTCACAATGGGATCCGATTCTGATTTTCAACACCAGTATCATTGGGACTGAGATCTATGAAACTATGAGCCCCATAGTTTACAGAAACACTTCTTCCTCCTTTAGAATTGTTCCTCCTTTACAATTGTTCTTGTTAGGTCTTTTGGTCACAGCAACAAAAAAGATGACTAAAACATTTCTTATCAGATATATAATTTCCAAATGTTTCTCCCAGTCTTTCAGTTATGCTTTTAAAACTATTGATATTGCCTATTAATGCACATTTAAAAAAATAATGAGGCGAAATTTATTTATTTATTTTTAGTATTATAGCCAAGAAATCCAACTAATTTCCAACTAATGTCATGATGCTTTTACCTTGTATTTCATTTTAAGCATTTTATAGTTTTCAGTCTTACATGTAGGTCTTTCATGCAGTTTTTATTTATTTTCATATATACTGTTTGGTAAAAATCCAACTTTATTCTTTTGCATGAATTCCAGTTTTCAGAATCCTATTTGTTGAAAAATTGTCCATTCCCAATAAAATAGTCTTGTCAGCCTTCTCAAAACTTATTTTACCATACATGTGAGTGTTTATTTCTGGACTTTGCATTCTATTCCATGTGTTTGTAAGTCTATATTTGTGCTGGTACTGTTATTTTTTTGTTATTGGTACTGTTATTTTTATTGTTCCATTTTAGTAGCAACTTTTGAAATTGGAAGTGCAAGTCCCCTGCTTTTTTCTTTTTCAATATTGTTTTGGCTATTAAAAGTCCATTGAGATTCCATATGAATTTTAAGATGGATTGTCCATTTTTGTGGGGTGGGCAGTAGGATCTCACTGTTTTGCCAAGACTGGTTTTGAATTCATGACCCTCTTGTCTAAGCCTCCATAGCAGCTAGCGTAATAGGCAGACAGCATTGTACCTGGTTTAAAATGGTCTTTTTTTTTTCTACAAAAAAAATGGAATTTCAATTTTGATACATTGAATTCATAAACTTCTTCAGGCAATGCTATAGTCTTAATGTTAAATCTCCCAGTCCATGAACATGGAATGTGTTTCCTGTTATTTATGTCTTTTTAAAAAAAATTCTCTCAGCATGATTCCTTGCTTTTTATTGTACATATCTTTCATCTTCTTAGTTAACACCTAAATATTTCATTATTTTAAAGCTATTCCAAATAGATTTTTTCCTCTAACATTATTTTCAAATTGCTCATTTTTAATGTACAGATACACATAAATTTTGTGTTTGACTTTGTATCATACTATTCTGCCAAATTTATTTACTAATTCTTATACTTTTTTGTGAACTATTTATGTTTTCTGCATTTGAGATTATGTAACTATAAAAATGATAATTGCAATTCTCTTTCCTATCAGCATGCATTTTCTTTCATTTTCCTGCTGAATTGGTCTAACTAAAACTCCAGTAGTATGTTGAACAAAAGTTGCAAGAGTTCAGTCTTTCCTTGTTCCTTAGAGAAAACATGTTCATACTTTTTAAAAAATGATTATGATTTTTATGTTTTTTAAATATGGCTTTTTAAAAGATTAAGGGAGTTTTCTTGTATCTTTGGCTTATTAAATGTTTAATGAAAGGATGTATTTTTTTGTGCAATGTATTTTCATATCAAATGAGATGGCCATGTGGGGATTTCTTTTTCACTCTGTTAATATGCTGAATTATATCAACCACACTAATCATTAAGGAAATTCAAGTCAAAACTACAGTGAGATATGACCTCACATGCCTTAGGATAGCTACTATCAAATAAAGAACAATGTTCCCAAGGATGGGGAAAATTGATAACTTTGTTTATTATAGATCAGGATGTAAAATGGTTATGCCTCTTGTTGAAAACAGCATAGCAGTTTCTGAAAATAAAAACAGAAATCCCATATATCCATTAATATTACTTCTGGGTTTATACACAATAGTATTGGAAATGGAGTCTTAAAGAAATATTTGTACACTGGTGTTTATAGCAGCTTTATTTAGACCTGATAACTTGTGGAAACAGCTGTTTATATTTGAGTGCATAAGGAAACTGTACATATACAATAAAATATTATCCATCTTTGAAAAGAATAGAAGTTCTGATACATGGTATAACATAGATGAAACTTGAGGATTTTGTGCAAAGTTATATAATCCAATCCTGGAAAGAAAATTGTACAGTTACAATTCAAATTATACAAGGTAGTGGTATGGTAAAAATTGTAGAGATCAAAAGTAGGAAGGTAGTTGCCAGACGATGGGAAGGGAGTGATAGGTACTAATTGTTCAAAGGGTATATAGTCTAAGTTTTACAAGATAAAAATAATTATGGATGTGGATGGTAGAGATGGTTGTATGTTGTAACAATTTTTACTACTACTGAACCGTATGTTTTTTAAATGGTTAAGATGGTAAGTTCATATTAAGTATATTTTACCACAATAAAAATGGAAAAATTGTGAAATAATGTTATACTCCAAGATGTGCTTAACAATGTGAAATATAATTGGAAACTTAACATTCACAAGTGTTTGATTCCAGGACATCAAGTTCTCTTTGCTTCCTTCAGAATTCTGGATTTTTTTTTCTTAGTCTCATGTTCTCTTTCATGTCCTTATGTTAAAGTACCCCAGGGCTCACTTGCTGAAGAATTTATTAATCTTCATTGATAGCCTCGGTTACTTCATTCAGTCTCACGACTAAAAGTACCATAATGTTCTGTTAATTATGGAAGTACATGTCTACCCTTGAGCTCTTCCTTGAATCTGGGCTCATTTATCCAGTCATATATTTGAGTCCATTTACTACTTAAAAAGGCATCTCCACACTAATATATTCATGTGTGAGATCTTAATGCCATCCTGTTACCCCTGCCATAAGGAAATATATAAATACGCAAAAAAACGCAATAATATAATTTCTCCCATGTGTTTTATGTTAGCAAAATTAATGACAACTCCATTCTGGCACATGCTTAGGTTGTAGACTCTGGGGTCAACCTTGGCACTTACATAATATTGTGATCTATAGCCACTATTCTTGCCCATGGCGTTATCATCTCCTTGAATTTTTATCAATGGCCTCCTAAATTGTCTGTTTCTAGTCTGCTGCTCTACCGTCTATTGTAGTACAGCATCCAGAGTGACTCTGTTATAATACAAGTTTTACCTGGTCACTTGTGTAGACTCTGATGTCTTTCTCAGTCACACAATCAAAGCCTTTAGTATGACATATATGGCTTCCAATGATCTGTCTCTGCTCTCATCTCTCTTGACATCATATTTTACTTTGTCACAATTTTTCTTTCTCAACAAAATATCTAAGAAATTACACCCCTATTTTCTATATTATTATAATGTGAAAAAAGTTATCATCATTCTATATTTTCATTGTATATTATTTTTATTAGGTGAATGGGTTTCCAGTAAGCGTAAACATGAGCAGTAATGACAAATTTATATTCTGATTATCTCTCTGTTAAAGATAACCTTGAATTATACAAGAAAATGAATGCTTTTTAGAAAATTACTAAAATAAAAATATTTTTGTAAATTTTGAGGTATTTTAGTTATTTAATTCACTATTCATATTCATTGATTTAATGATGCTGATTATATTTTTAATTGAAGTCTTTTATTCTGAATAACCTAAATAAAACATACTGTAGCATAATTTTTTCGCATGACCTCCAACAATGCATTTTGTTTGTTTATATTTTGGGTGGAATTCACTATGTGGGGGGGATAAAACTAACAGCTAAGTTTTCTTCATATCACAATTCCTAGGAAAAACATTTCTTTCATAAAATATTTAAACTAAAACTTGCTAATATTACAGAGATAAAGCAACCATGAAGCATGCAATTTCTGCTTCAGAACTTTTTTCTCCCCCAGTGACATCCAATAAGATATATTGCTTTCTAACACCATTGACCCAACCCATTAAAATATCTATAACAATTTATGGTTTAGCCCTAAAACATGGGACACTTACATGCTTTGATGGATGTTAATCACTGCATTTAAGTGAACATTGTCTTAATTATGTTAGCCGTTATAGTGCTACTAGATATTTTTATTCGAATTTTACATATGTTTAATTTTGTTACTTTGTAGCTGCTGTTAAGCACAGATAATAACTAACACTAATGACCAGGAGTAAATTGAGTTAAAAAGAAAAAAAAAATTGAACAACTATTAATGGAAAATAAGACTATTTTCTTATTTATAGATGATATATGACGATATGAAATTAATTTGGAAGTTTTATAATTTTTGCTTGAAGAAATCTGTTTCTAAATTGAATGATTTAGGGATAAATAATGAAAATTTACATATATATTTAGTTTGAGAAAATATTATCAAAATATTAAACTTTTAGAACTCAACCAGATGGGAGAACAGTGTAATACAACCAGTTCATGCTGTATGCATGTACTGAAAGATCATACTGAAATCCATTAATATATGCAATTAATACATCATTAAAAATAAAACAATGAAAACTAAAATTACTTTTCAGTTTTTTGGTGGGGGATGATACTGGGGATTGAACCCAGAGACTTGTGCTGGGCAAGCCCTTTAACAACTAAGCTATATCCCCAGCCCTAAAACTATTGACGGATGTTAAAAATACAAAATATATGCTAAATATATACAACCAAGAGCTGACTTTGAGATCTGTAAATGCAAGCCAGTTTATAAAACGTAATGTCACCTGTAAAACCTAGCTTCACACTTTGCTTCACCATTACCTGGTTTTGAAAGATACCTCATATGTCCATAGGTAGTATCTGATAGGGTAACTGCAGGGGAAATGTCAAATAACATGGGAAATATGGGCTAAATGTAGTGTAGCTTTTTAAAAATTTCCTCTAGTAGTGTCAATGCTCAATCTCAGAGGCATGGTCACCTCATATAAATTTGTTACCGGGTTCATCACTTAGATACTCTGACAGAGCTAGAAAGACAAAGGGCTATTTTGGACTCACAGTCACTAGATATTTATTTTTCATGGTTATATGCTTCGTCTCTGCAGACCCTGAGAACATATCTAAGAGTCAATCATGGAAGTTTACTATAAACAACACCAACAACTTCTGTCACTACTGATATTAATATCTCCATAGGCTTTTCATATCATTAACCTACATAACAGTATAAGAGGGATGCTTACACTGTAGCCTGAACTATCTGCAATATACTTTTCTGTTCTTGATCTCACTCAAATTAGCAGTGTTCCTATGTGTGAAATATCTCATCTCCAGAACTCAAAGAAGCCTATCACCCATTGTACTTTATTAAGTACAATGCACATTTTAAGGTACAATATTTTGCATGTTCTTTAAAGTAGTTTTGAGTTATTAACCACCTTTGATTGAGTGGACTCATTACAGATTTTTTTGAGCTAGGCATTGCTCAGAGTTACCTTTATAACCCTACCTGTATATGCATCAACTCTAGGAAGAGCTTATTTTAGTCAAAATTTTTTGAATATTTATTTATGTTTGTTCATTTATTTTATCTTTTCAGCTGTCAGTTATTTGAGTGCACAATTTTTTAATGTACACACTATTTAATGAAATTTATTTTGCTCCAATTGGAAATGTTAGGTATAATATTGTTATGATGTTTAATTTTATATTTTATTTGGGCATAGTTTTTCATTTTTCTTGGATAACTACAGAAGGTTAAGAATTTTGAGTCATACAATTAGTGTTTATTATCTTTAAAATAACATAAATAATTCCCTTGCTCTGTTCTAACTGGGAAACATTTAGTCATTAGGAATAATGCCATTTTAAAAAGATTATAAGTAGATATTAAATTTTATCAAATTATATTTATGTAATTTTTGAAATGGTCATAATTTTAAGATATCAGATAAGCCATATTCTTTTAAATATATCTACTTAGTCATGATGTGTTATATTTATATAACTCAATTTGTTTTTTGTTTTTTGGTCTTTATCTGAAATCAGTTACTAATTTCAAATTAAACATCTTTTTAAATTATCAGTTTATTTAAATTACAGCCTTCACTATGCCAAATCCAAACATGGAAAAGTGAATTTACAACATCTTGAATAGTAAGAATGATAATATGAGTTCAACAATTTACAAAGAATTAAAAATAAATTCAAGATATATAAGCAAAAACAGTCAGAGAACACCAGCCTTGAAGCTCTAAAAATCAGCTATATCAAGGTAATTTTGTTCAATTATAGCTTTAATCACTTTCTTATTTGGATTGGGAAAATGTAACTCTACAATTCTCTATGCTACCAAGAAAAACCCTAACGTATATGAACACATTCCTTTGGAAAAAATTTTTATTAATATTCATTAATCTAAAATTGAATGGAAATATTATCTGTAACATCTCTAAGTGCTTTTTAAGATACATGTGCAGTAATTATAAAACCATAATAGTTTATAGTAGTTAAGTAATTTTTAAATAATTTTGCATAGAATAAGTAATAGTAAAGATTCCATGGAAGCAAACATAATATTTTACCATTAAAATATGCTTGACCATTCTCAGAATGATTGACATTTAAAGATACGGATATGTAGAAAATAATTCCTTAATAAGTTTGTTCCATTAAAGTAAACTTGAACTATGTTATCAGGATTAAAAAAAAGAAAAAGAAGAAGGCAATCATAAACAAATAGCCCATTATATATTATATAGAGTTTTTTTTCTATGACTCATTCCCAATATTTTACAGGAGTTTAATGGCATGTCTTTTGTATCAGGTGGAAAAAGGTGATGTCACATTCCCTGATTGCAGTTAAGATATTAATTGATACTAGTACATATTCACTATGTGCATCTTCTGGAAATAGGTGGAAGGCAGCCAAAAGGTACCAGCTTAGAAATAAATTATATCTCATTTCTAAGACCAAAAGGAGCCAGTATATTGCAACTCTGCAGATATTTATGTTTGCATCAGCAATTGTGCAAAAACCTTTCACCTGAAATATAGAAACTGCCAATAAGTGTCACTAAAAAAAAATCAGAGACAAATCACAACCGCCTTCCTTCTGCCTATCCTTGACAGACATAAGAGCTTCTAGCACACAAGTATTACTATTTCTCTCAGAAATGACGAAATTGTCATTAACTTCTCTTCTGCCATTCATGATTCCCTATAATCTCAATATCATCTATGAAATTAAACAATGTCAATCACATAGTCTGGATCTGTCACTAATATTAGTCTTCTGTTATTAAGTGTATCAACATAAATTCTTTATTTTTTGTATAGCATAGCATTACATAGATATCACAAATTTTATTTTTCTATTCACCAATGGCCAGATAATTTATCAACATTACCTTAAACAAAAGTTTATTTAAAAATATGTATGCATATATTTCAGCATATTGATTTATCAGTGTAAGTTCTTGCTGTTAATGTCATTCTCCATAGTTTACATCCACATTTTATTTCACTCCTTGTTATGGCTTTATGTCACCGTGACCAAAATACTCAATGATGCCAACTTAGTGAAGGAAAGTTCATTTTGGGCTCAAGGTTTCAGAGCTTTAGAGAATAGTCTACCTACTACATTTCTCTGGGCCCAAGGAGAGGCAGCACATGATGGAACAAATGGCATGGTGAAAACACAATGCTCAGCTCCTGGTGGCCAAGCAGCAGAGAAAAACGAAAGGTGTAGCCAGAGAGACAAGATATAATCTCCAATGCCACCAGTGACCCACCACCTTCAGCCATGTCCCACTGCTTACAGTTACCACCCCATACAGCAATCCTTTCAAAGTATGAATCTGTTAATTAGGTTACAGCTGTCATAATCCAATGATTTCACCTTGAAATATTTCTTCATTAGCATAAACGTTTTTGGAAGACCCCTCATATTCAAACCACAAAACTCCTGCAGTGATGAGCACCAAGATGACTGACCCTCTGGTAGCACTAGTAAAATTTAGATGAGCATCCTTCTTCATAATACCAAGAGAAGAGTAAGATTTTTCTTTTCTGAGGTGTATATATCTGATCTGGAATATAACTACTGAATCACAGAATATGTAAGTACTTCAGTTGCCTGATTATTAACATATGTACAGTTATCAATAGCAGAGTTTTAACTGGACATTTGTCAATTTTTTTTTCTTTTTTTAAAGACCTACACTCACACAAATAACTAAATTTAAAAAGAAAGATGATATAATAGTTACAATCTCATCCACAACCTTATCGATATTTAACTTTATTCAGCTTTATAATGTTTGCCAAATTAGAATGAAGTATAAATTTGTATCAATAATCTTTCAACATTTTTGATGATTTCAGTAGTTCCAGTATAATTCAGTGATAGTTTCTGTCTGAAAACTTTGTCTGTAATACCGTTCAATAACCAAATCTTTACTTTGATGTAATCATATTAATTCACATTTATGACAATTTTTCTTTAGAGCATTGCTTCAACTGTATTATCTAATTCCTCGGCTGTAAGCACACTTTTCTACATTTCTCTCTACTAGCTTTGGATAGTAATTTAATGATATTATGTAGAGATATATGTTTATTTCACCTTATTTTCTAAGAGCCTTTCTCAATTTACTGTGAAGCCACCTTTGTCATATACAACACACAAACACACACACACACACAATACACATATACACCTGCAAACACACACATACACACAATGGTATATGTATTTTATCTCAATAACTAATAAATCAAATCATTTCTAGTTACATGTAGCTACATGTAATGATTTTTAAAAATTGCTAATTTTATTGTGAAAGCCAACAGAAACTGAAAACAGAAGATAAGCAAATAACAACCAAATAAATACAAAATTTAAAGTAAAAATATTAATTAATACAGGCAATGTCAGTCTATAATAAAAAATGATGTTTGACAATTCTCTCAAACAGGATGATTAAAAAACCAGCATTTCAACTTTCACAATTAAGATAAACTCTAATGAATATAACAAAGTCAGGCATATAATAAAAGGCCAACAGCTTTCCTAGAAAATAAGTGCTAAGTTTAAATAAATAAATAAAAAAGAGGCCAGATCCTGAGCCTAATAGATCAGAGAGGGGGGTTGAGTTTCCCCCCTTTAATAAATGGAAAATTAATGAAATAGTTTAAGCATGAATGTGAGATGATATTTGTTTTTGTATATATAGATGTTTGTGTTACTTTGTCAAATGTATTACTTTTCTCTGAGAAACATGGCATATAAAATAGAGATGGGAAGAAGTTGGATTCTACCATAATAAACAAAGAAGGTAATGATTAAAGTTGGTATGGGATAAAATTTTGGCATTAAGGATTAAAGTTGTGTAAAGATGAGTAGAATTTATTTTTAAGTTAAAATGAAGGAACAAGTAAAATATTAGATAGATTGTACTGATAAAGAAGTAATCAAGTAAGATTCTGAGATTTCCAGATGGATTAACTGAAATGATGATGGAGACATTATTATTCTGGAGAAAGATAGGAAAATATAAACTGGTGAGATGAGGTCAGGAAAAACAGGTTCATTTTGACATATTAAAATGAAGAAGGTTGGATAGAGTGGCTTGAGAAATGAATGGAATGAAGTACCATGGACTTGTTATGAATAGAAAACACTTTTATGAATGTTAATGGGATCATAAAAATTTGTTACCAGTGTTGTGATAAAAGCCTTACCTAATTCCGCTATCCTTTAACCACAATGGAGCAGGATCTAAAGGAGAAGGAATAGTGAAAAAAAAATCTATACTGAATTCTTCTAATTCAAAACTCTTCAGCCATTTAAGAGAAACAAGAGCATTCTACTCTTGATTTGAGATTGAAATTTTACCTGAACCAGAGATCCAAGATTGCTGAGAGCCATAGCCAAGTAGGAATGACCCATGGCATTTTTGGTTGAAAGGTGACCCCAGGAAGCCATTGAGATGATAATGATTATGTTAAGATGCACATTCAATTGGAGATTAGACCCCTGCTGTCTGCCTAGGCCTGCTACTTTGGAGCTCTCCAGGGACTCCAGGAGAGTTCCCATTGGTTGGGGAAGTTTGGTAGGAGGGAATTCTGGAGGAGGGATTTCCTGTTGGAGTAGTGTGTCCTGAGAGGAGCTGCGTGGCGTGGTTCAGCATTTTTTCCTGAGAGTGTGTGTGGAGTGTGCTGGTGGAGTTCAGAAATAAAGTTTGTTCCTGCTTCAGTGGCTCATGATTTGTGCCCTGCCAGACTGCAGCACAAGATGGCGGGCCAGAGGAAGGCAGCATTCTGTGCCATTCTGTGACCCAAGTCTCAACTAATGGAAATACTGCTTTCCTGAAAGTGATAGAGTACTCCTCTACAGCTGATTCCGTGCTGGAATCACGGCCACTGTCCCACAGAAGGCCTGGACCTCAGCTTAGAAAAGGACTCCCAATGACTCGCCCACACAAATCTCATGGGTGACTTAGCTGGACCACCAGCATCAGCACTGGTGCAGATACTGCTCCCACAAAGGACACTCAACTGGTACCCACGTGCAGGAACTCTGGCCACCACATCCATGTGAGCCCCCATCTACCAATATGGGGCTTCCCCAGTTGCCCCATCTTGGGACTCAGCAACTACTGCCATAGTTCTCTACCCACAGTCACTTGCCTGCACCTGGGAAAATCACAGGCTCTGAAGAAAGCCCGGCCATAACACTGCATGACACAGAGTTCATCTCTGACTGCATCACACAGCACAATCACCTGACCCAACCCAAGATCCCATCACTGAAAGCAGCTGCCTCCATCTTTAGTTACCTCCATCACCATCTTTAGTTGGGGCAACTACCAGTTTGGAACACTGGATAGCCAGGTAACCATAGTTTTCTAATTTCCTCCAATCCTCAGCAGCCATTAACTTGGCACAGTGACTGCCCAATAAAAATCAGCCCTCCATGGCAGGTGCTCAGCCACCAGAGTACAACACACAAGACAATTGGAGAGAAAGGTTTCCGATTAGGAAGTAGAAAGGGAGAGGGTGAGGGAGATACACTTTAGAGACTAATTTAGAGGACGGAAACTCTGAGGTCTACAGGAGAGAAAAGAAGATAAGATCTGGTGCCCACATCACAGGAGCAGATCCCAAAGGAGATCCTTGAGGTGCAGTCTCCCAAAGGGACCAGCGGGTGCCATACCCCACTTACAGGTGCCCTGCACCCAAGATCAACCCTCACACCCTGTTAGCCTCCAGGACAGACATACCAACAAAGAACAGACAACCCAACCTATTGGATAAGAAGGGAAGCAGAAAATATACTGATCTCCAACCAAAACAATCCTGTTTTTTCCTTCCTTCAAGATTTTTTTTCTTTCCTCTTTATTCTCCCACCCTCACAACACCAACTTATCTGAAACTAAGTAGTTTGCGTGAATTAGGATATTGTGAACTGAGACATCTGAATAGTACATTATAGTTGTGTTGTATATCCTTTTTCTTTTTTCTCCAATTTTTACTTCTTTAACGTATTTTAATTTTCTTAATATATATGTTTGTTTGTTTTATGTATTCTACTGTCTTCCCTCTTAATCGTCTAACCTAAATTATTACCTCTCTATTCTGCTACTAACCTTCTTCCTTAGATTTCTCTTTCACACTTCCTAAGATATCATAATTCTATATCCTCATCTCATACTTCCTCAGCATATCTTCCTATACCTCAGCCCTGGTTCTTTGTCCATCATCAGAAACTGTAAACCCTTCTACCAACCTACTGATTATATTGTAGATAATAATTGAATTCACCATTTCTGTACATTGTGACACAATTGTAAAGGTCTTACAACTATTTGTTTTTAGGTGGTATTTTGTTTATATTGGGATATTATAACAATGTCCTTCTCCTCAGAGGAGAGATATTGGAACCTTACAGGGGCACTATCAGCCTATAAGGTAAAAAATCCACAGAGTTAGAAAGGAAGAGACACAAGCAACATGAAAATATAAGGGAAGAAAGTGCCCCAAACAAATAAAGATATCACATTATCAGAATCCATGGCTAGCACAGCAGATGAAATGACAGAGAAGGAGTTCAAGATATACATCATTAAATAGTTCTGTGAATTAAAAGATGATGTAAGAGAGCAAATATAGGCAACACAAGATCATTTTGGCAAACAGCTACATAAGCAAATACAGAAAGCAAAAGATTATTTTGTAGGGAGGTAGAGGTTCTAAAGAAAAACCAAACAGGAATCCTCAAAATGAAAGAAACAATAAACCAAATTCAAAGTTCAATTGAAAGTATCATCAACAGATTAGACCACTTGGAGGAAAGGACTTCAGACAATTAAGACAAAATGTATAATCTTGAAAAAATATAGACCACACAGTGAAAATGGTAAGAAACCATGAGCAGATCATTCAAGAAACATGGAATATCATAAAAAGACCAAAATTAAATGTTATAGGAATAGAGGAAAGCATAGAGTATCAAACCAAAGGAATAAACTATCTTTTCAACAAATAATATCAGAAAATTTTTGAAACATGAAGAAAAAATTGGAAAACAAAATTCATAGACTTACATGACACCAAATGTACAAAATCACAACAGATCCACACCAAGTCATATTATAATAAAAATGCCCAACATACAGACAGAGTAAGGAGAGAATATTAAAAGCCACTGGAGAAAGAAATCAAATTACATATAGGGGGAAACCAATTAGGTATGTGGAGATTTTTCAACCCAGACCCTGAAAGCTAGAAGATCCTGGAATAGCAGGTATCAAGCTCTGAAAGAAAATGCATGCCAACCAAGAATTTTTGTATCCAGCAAAATTAAACTTTAGATTTGATTATGATATAAAAATCTTCCATGATAAACAACAACAACCAAAAAAAAAAAAAAAACAGTTTAAAAAATTACAGCTAGAAATCCTGCACTACAGAACATCCTTGTCACAATATTCTATGAAGACGAAATGACAAACAACAATACAAATAAGAGGGGAGTTATTACATAAAATAAAAGCCTAATAAAAGGAGAAACAAAGTCAAGTTAAATAGCAAAAATGGTTGAGAATACAAATCATGTCTCAATAATAACCCGAATTAATGGCTTAAACTCACCAATCAAAAAACATAGACTGGAAGATTGGATTTAAAAAAACACCCCAAAATATGCTGCCTTCAAGAGACTCATCTCATAGGAAAAGACATATATAGACTGAAGGTGAAAGGTTGGGAAAAATCATACCACTCACATGGACTGCAGAAGTAGGCAGAAGTTTTCAATCTCATATCAAATAAAGTACACTTTAGGCTAAAGTTTATCAAAAGCAACAAAGAAGGACATTTCATACTGCTCAAGGGAACCGTACACCAACAAGACATAACAATTATAAATATATATACCTCAAAAAATGGAACTTCTATGTTCATCAAACAAACTCTTCTGAAGTTCAAGAGTCGAATTGACCACAACACAATAATGCTGGGTGACATTAACACACCTTTTTCAATGCTGAATAGAACTTCCAAACAAAAGCTGAACAAAGAAACTATAGAACTCAATAATACAATCAATAACTTAGACTTAACGGACATATAGAATATTTCATCCTTAAACAAGTGAATACATTTCTCATCAGCAGCATACAGATCCTTCTCTAAAATAGAAGAATATGTTATGCCACAAAGCAACTCTTACCAAATATATAAAAAAGTATGAGATTCTGTCCTGTATTCTATCAGATCATAATGGAATTAAATTAAAAATCAATGATAAAATAAAAAATAAAAACTACTCCAACACCTGGAGACTAAATAACATGATACAAAGTGAACAATGGGCTGCAAAAGACATCAAGGAGGAGATTAAAAAATTCTTAGAGGCAAATGAGAACACTGATACAACATACCAAAATCTCTGGGACATTACTAAGAGCAAAGTTCATTGCATGGAGTTCATTCATTCAAAGAATAAAAAGTCAACAAATAAATGACCCAGAATTACATCTCAAAGCCCTAGTAAAAGAAAAACAATTCAACACCAAAAGTAGTAGAAGGTAGGAAATAATTAAAATCAGAGCTGAAATCAATGAAATTGAAAGAAAAGAAACAATTGAAAAAATGACAAAACAAAACATGATTTTTCAAGAAAAAAAATAAAATAAAGTTGACAAACTCTTAGCCATGCTAACATGGAGAAGGAGAGAGAAAACTCAAATCACTAACGTACATGATAAAAAAGGAAATATCACAACAGACACTGCAGAAATACAGAAGAAAATTAGACATTATTTTGATAACTTGTACTCTAATAAAATAAAGAAACTATCAAAGTCATCAATTTCTGGAGGCATATGTATTGCTCAAATTGAACCAGGATGAGATACACAATTTAAACAGATCAAGGAAGGAAATAGTAGACACCATCAGAATCCTACCAACCAAGGAAAGCCCTGGACCAGATGGATACACAGCTGAGATCTACAAGAACTATAAAGAAGAACTAATACCTATACTCTACAAATTATTTCATGAAATAATAAGAGAGGCAGCACTTCCAAACTCATTCTATGAGGCCAATATCACCCTGATTCCAAAACCAGGCAAAGACACATCAAAGAAAGAAAACTTCAGACCAATATCTCTAATGAACATAGATGATAAAATTCTGGCAAATCAAATATAAAAACATATACATAAGATAGTGAACCATAATCAAATGGGGTGCATCCCAAGAATACAAGTTTGGTTCAACATATGGAAATCAATAAATATCATTCATCACATCAATAAAGATAAGAATTATACTATCATCTCAATTGTTGCAGAAAAAGCATTGACAAAATACAGCACCCATACATTTTCAAAACACTAGAAAAATTAGGGATAATTGTAACATATCTCAATATCATAAAAGCTATTGAGGCTAAGCCCCAGGCCAACATCATTCTCAATGGAGAAAAATTGGAAATATTTCCTCTAAAAACTGGAACAAGACAAGGATGCTGTCTTTCAACACTTCTATTTAACATAGTTCTTGAAACATTGGCCAGAGGAATAGACAGATGAAAGAGATTAAAGGGATACACTAGGAAAAGAAGAGCTCAAATTGGTACTATTTGCTTATGATATGATTCTATACCTAAAAGACTATAAAAATTCCACCAGAAAACTTCTAGAACTAGTAAATGAATTGAGCAAAATAGCAGGATACAAAAGCAACACCCATAAATCAAAGGCATTTCTGTATATCAGTGGCAAATTGTCTGAAAGGGAAAATGCAGAAAACTACTCCATTTATAAGAGCCTCAAAAAACAAATAAAAAACACGGGAATCAACCTAACAAAAAAGGTGAAAAACCTCTACAACAAAAACTACAGAATACTAAAGAAAAAATTTAAAGATGACCTTAGAAGATGGAAAGATCTCCCTTGTTCTTGAATAGGCAGAATTAATATTGTCAAAACAAACATACCAAAAACACTATAAAGATTTAATTCAATCAAAATCCCAATGACATTCCTCATAGAAATAGAAAAAAAACAGTCATAAAATTTATCTGGAAAAATGAGAGACCCAGAATAGCTAAAGCAATCCTTAGCAAGAAGAGTGAATCAGGTGGCATCACTATACCAGATCTTAAAACTTCTATACCTAAAATACTATAAAAATTCAACATATGGAAATCAATAAATGTCATTCATCATTTATCAGAGAAATTGTAACAAACATCATGGTATTGGCACGAAAACAGACTGGTAGATCAGTGGTATAGAATAGAGGACACAGAGACTAACCCAAAAATTATAAATATCTTATAGTAGACAAGAGTGCCAAAAACATACATTGGAGAAAAGATAGTCTCTTCAACAAATGGTGTTGGGAAATCCATATGCAATAAAATTAAATTAAACCCCTACCCCTCACCATGCACAAATCTCAACTCAAAATGGGTCAAGGACCTAGGAATTAAACCAGAAATACCTCTCCATCATGTCGGATTAGGCCCCAACTTCCTTAATAAGACTCCTGTATCTCAGGAATTAAAATTTAAAATCAATAAGTGGGATGAATTCCAACTAATATGGTTCTTCTCAGCAAAAGAAACAATTAGTGAGGTAAATAAGAGAGCCTACCTCTTGGGAGCAAATTTTTACCCCTCACACATCAGATAGAGCACTAATCTCTAAGGTATATAAAGAACTCAAAAATCTAAGCACCAAAAAAAAAAAAAAAAAAAAAAAAAAACAAATAATCCAATCAATAAATGGGCCAAGGACCTGAATAGATACCTCTCAGAAGAAGATATACAATCAATCAGCAAATATATGAAAAAATGTTCAACATCTCTGGCAATTAGAGAAATGTACATCAAAACTACTCTAAGATTTCATCATACTCCAGTCAGAATGGCAGCTATTAAGAACATAAACAACAAGTGTTGTGGAGGGTGTGGAGAAAAAGGCATGTGCATACCTTGCTGGTGGGACTGCAAATTAGTGCCACCAATATGGAAAGCAGTACAGAGATTCCTTGGAAAGCTGGGAATGGAACCACCATTTCTCTGAGCTATCCCACTCCTTGGTCTATACCCAAAGGACTTAAAAACAGCATACTACAGGGAAACAGTCACATCAATGTTTATAGCAGCACAATTCACAATAGGTAAACTGTGGAACCAAATTTGATGTCCCTCAGTAGATGAATAGATAAAAAGAATGTGGTATATATCACAATGGAATATCACATAGCAATAAAAGATAATAAAATCATGGCATTTGCAGGTAAATGTATGGAGTTGGAGAAGATAATGCTAAGTGAAGTTAGCTAATCCCTAAAATCCAAATGCCAAATGTTTTCTCCGATAAAAGAAGGCTGATTCATAGTAGGTTTGGGAGGGTGAGCATGGGAGGATTAGACAAACTCTAGATAGGGCAAAGGGGTGGAAGGGGAGGGGGCATGGGGGTAGAAAATATGGTGGAATGAGATGGACATCATTACCCTAAGTACAGGTATGAATATATGAAGGGTGTGAATATACCTTGTATACAACCAGAGGTATGAAAAATTGTGATCTATATGTGTAATATGATCTGTAATGCATTCTTCTGTCATATATAACAAGTTAGAATAAAAGAAAAAAGAAATTATACCCAATCTGAGTTTTTTTTTAAATGGAAAATGAAAGGAGACACAGATGCAGAGGCAGGAACAGAATGGCTGCCCCTCTAAGCAGCCGTGTTTATTTATATCAAAACATTACATTAGGTCATCAGTGCCATGACTACATTATTATTTAGTATTACTTTAATCCAAGATGCTGAATATGTGAGATCAAAGTCCAGGCTGATTAAGACACAGAGCCTCTTCTCGAAGGGCATTACCATAGCAACTAGATACTGCACCTGTATTAGTTATCTTGCCGAGCATCAAGTGTGAGAAACAGAGTGCCAGTTACCCCCGAGAGTTTGCTCACCAGAGGAACACTGATGTACAGGGAACTGTACATTTCCATGTTCAGAATACCTAGAGGAAAGCAACTTTAATTCAAAAGTTAATTGTCATTGTTGACAGGAAAGAATGATTCTACATTATAATTTGAAAGCAGAGAAAGCATTTTTATATCCTTACACATTTATTTGAGTTATCTCAATCAACCAGTTAGTTGTTTTACCTCTAAGATATTGTGTAAATAATGTTTTCATGTTTTACTTTTGAGTGTTAAAGCTTTCATGTTGACAGAGTTTTAACTGTATCATCAATGATAGTTATCCACCAATAAAATCTCTCATTTCTTGCATTTTAAACTTTCATCCTTTTGTGTTAGCCTTTCACTGATGTGACCAAAATACATGACAGAAACAACTTAGAGGAGGAAATGTTTATTTTGACTCAAAATTTCAGAGGTTTCAGTCTGTGATCTGCCAACTCCACAGCTCTGGCACGAGGTGAAGAAGAACATCATGGCAGAAGTGTGTGGCAGAGAAAGACTGCTCAGCTCATGACAACTAGCAGCCAGAGGTATGGGGGCTGGGGGTAAAGGGAGAGAGAGAGACAGAGATAGCAACTGAGCAAGCTAGGAGCCAGGTACAAAATATTACCCCCAAGGGCAGGCTTCCAGTAACCAACTTTCTACCCATATGCCAGTAGTAACCACCCAATAATCCATAAAAATTATTAAATCGTCAAAAGGATTAGCCCACTTATCAGATTATGGCTCTCATGAACTAATAATTTCACTTTTGAACATTTCTGCAGTTTTTATCTCATGATATTTTTCAGGCACAGCTCATATCCAAACCATAACACTTTTAAAGATAGTTATTACTCAAGGAAATATTAGCCTTAATAAATATTTCTGACATGCAAATGACTAATAGAAAAATTATTTGGGGTATAGGGAATGATGTGTGGGAAATTGCACTGCTATCCCAAATTTATTGAAATAGAAAAGATAAAATAATTGATAGTAGTAAAAATGAGCAAAATAAAGGAAACAATAGCCACAAAGTGTAATTTTATCTATTTATCCATATTAGGTTTTTTTTTTTTTTTTTAATCTATATCTGATCCTGTGACTATGGAATTCATAAGCTTTTTCAGCTTATCCAAACACATGGATAAAAACACCACCAATAAGGTCTGCCTCCAATTCAGATAGCTGCTGCTGGAATAAGTTGTTACCCATTGATAACCTTCTTCAAATGGACCTAACCCCTTTGAAACACAAGTGGTAGAATTCTATTGTTATTCTGAAGGGGTTTTCTGTAATACTAAACCTTCAGTTATTAATTGCATCCCTAATGCATCCAAAAAAAATGTGCTTTCAGGAGGAACAGGTGAATTTGTAAGAAAGACTGCTTTGTAAAGTTGATTTTTCTATCTTGAGTGCTATTTATTGATCAAATGCCAGAAACAAACTGAGTTTAAACTTATTTCTCATTTGTCCTCCATAGTTTCTCATTATTATAGCGGGGGCAGGGAGAGGGGCAGGGAAAGGATGGAAAGGGTTTTGAATGCTCGGTGGCTGCTAGAACTTACCATGTAGTGGCATGAATAGCTGCACCTAAGAAGGGCTGATACGGGATTCATCGTAGTTATAAGTGCACTGCTACTTCTTTGTAAATGCATTAAACACATTTGTTTATACCTGTTTTAATATTAATAGTAATATTATGGGTGAATTTCTATAATGCAGGTTTTTCTAAGAACAGAGATCCATGATGTCTTGCAGTACATTCCATACAAAAAAAAAATCAGCGGCTGTTATTCGTTATTTTACAGAACCAAATTGATGTTCCCAATATTAGAAAGAAGAAAGAAAGAAAATACATGATTTAGTCGAACATTGAATCTGTGGAATAATACTTGCATATGTCCAGTAAGATAGATTTTCAAGTTATTTTTATTTCTCAACCTATTTGCAGTTATACTAAAAATACATTTATCTACAGAAAGAACTAAAACTAAGAGATAAAGTTTTGTTATTTTCTGTAGCTTCTAAACATATGTTTTGAATTTTAAAGTATACATACCATTATAAAAGTTATATTATTTGATTGGCAGCTATGAAATATAGCAAATAATTGTATACTGCTAATGCCTAGTTGTATTTTTGTATGGTGACTGCTTATAATTTTATATCGCCTTGGCATCTATTTTTGAATGCAAGTTTAGCTTTCTCATACCAGAACCAGGGTTCAGTCACCCTTGACACAGACTCTGATTCTACTCAACACACTAATAGCTTAAGCTGTAGGCCAGAGATAAGAATTAAGGGGACTCTCTCCCTCCAAGCAGATTGGGCTTCTTGCTTTCCTGTGTATTTTTTTAAAGGAACCACTCAGGCATTCGACAAAAGTTTTAAGTTACCCACACCTAGTCCCCATTATATTCTGCCAGATGCCATGGTCAGTCCTGTCTCCCTGACTGTGTGCCCTGATCTCAATGTATGTGACTTGCAGGTGTGCTGTATACCCCAGGGGTAAGTAATAAAAATACTCAAATGTTTACATTGTGGATTTGTTTGTTTAAAAATCCCTCTATAACCCACCTCTGATGGAAACACTGTGAAGTGACCCATTCAGTAAATTTAAACAGCATTCTTCCAAATGAAAAAAGAATTGATAAACAAATCGAAACACATGGATCCAAAGAAATGGCAAACAAATCCAAACACATCCAAACAAAAGCAAACAAACAAAGAGAAACACTTTGAGGACTGAAAACCTATCTACATTTATATTTTAATTTACACACTGTTGGAAAACTATATAAAAAAGGAGTGGGAACTTCAAAATAAGAAAAAATATAAAAATGTAAAATAAAAATAAAGCTAATTGATTAAATATATTATATGAAGTCAATGATGGAATTCCTGGAAACTCTAGGCTTTTGTAGTTTTCTTGAATTTCTAAATTTTTAACTTTCCTTATCTGAGTTTGATTGGTTACTTGTTTATCTTCTTTGTTTTCTTGAACTTATTTATCATTTTGTAGAAAATGATCAAATTTTTAAAAGTTTTCATTTAAGTTTTCATCATTTTTTTCTTGATGATGACCTGTCTTTAATACTGTTTTCATAAATATTATTTTACTTACCATGCATGCAATAGTGTAATGGCTAGTTCATCCACACAGCCCTCATGCATAAATCACAGGCTCTTCTTTGTTGTGACATCCTGGAAATGGCACAACTCCAATGACCCTTGGCCTGTGACACAAGGTTACAAAACCAGCAAACAAATCAAGAAGCTCTCAGGAGAATTCTAGCATTGAAAAATATGATAATTGAAACAAAAGATTCACTAGTTACCAACAGTATATATAACTGGAAGAATAAAATTGTAGTAAACTTGAAAGGAAAATCTAAAGATTCAGGAAGTTCAAAAAGTTCCAGGTTCATTAAGTCACATATCCACAAGGGAACACGTTGAAGTCAAAATATTTAAAGCCTAACAAAAGGTGAAATTTTTGCAATCAGACAAGAGAAAAATTATACATCATTTAACAGGGAAAAGTGATATAATTATCAGTCTAAAACCTGAATTTCAACTTGGCCTGCATGAATGAATCTGAAAGAAAAATCAAAGAATATGATATATAAGATTATGAAATACTACTATTCTTATTACGCTATCCTGTGTATACTGGGAGTGTTGCTTACTCACTCTTGAATGTCAAGTTCAAAGGTTTAATCTCTTAGTTAATGAAAAGATTCATCAATGAAGCATGTGCTCTGAGCTTCCTTTCTGTCAACCTAGCTATTTGTGAATGACAATAGAAAGTCTCCTAATAAGGTATTTTTCTACAAAGAGTATAATACCTCCATGACCAATATCTTTGTTTCCACTGTCACCAAGATGAATAACATGTGTTTTTGTCTTTTAGGGACCATGGTGATTTTTCTTTTTAACCAATGATGGCATTATCCTGTGGATAAGTGTAGAATGAAATCTTAAGAGGAAAAGGCCAAGTGGACCCCCTCCATGGATTAACTACTCTTCTACATTAGATGGGCTATAACTACTTCTGCTGCCAGCAGATAAAACTTGAATTTTTGATTGATTGTACACTTTGGGAACTTTTGATGATTCCTTTGTACATTGTATCTTTTATATTACTAACATCTCACGATTGTCAATCTCACAATTTTCCATTGTGTTCCATTTGAAAAGAACTGGTAGCATTTGGAATGCTTCCTCATTCCCAGCAGTTACACATCTGTCTGAGTCAGAGAGCTGTAGGTTGTCCCTTCCTGATTTCCCCATTAATGAGAAAGAAACGATAGAGTTCATCAGACATAAAGGAATGATGTTGTGAAACATTTCAAGGATACAGTGCTCACTCACTCGCTTTCTCTACCTTCTCCCCATATTCTCAACAGCTAACTAGAATACTTAAGAGATAAAAAAATTATCAATGCAAAAAGTAGGCATTTGTGATAGATTAAAGGATTCAAAATATGAGTGAAGCTATGTTATTTTGATTGCATTAGATATTATAAAATCACAGAAACTACTACAAGACAGACATAGTAAGCATTTGAGAAAAGCAGAACAGAGATGTTAAAAAGGATACTATTTGTGATTAAAGGGGGCAGTTGAGAGCTGCAGTTGTTTTGAGCCATGGTGATATTCAAGTGTGTCACTGGAATGTGAAACCATGTTTAAGGATTTTGGGGTTCTACTGTAAATAAAGGGAAATTGGTCATGAACATGGAGATACTTATGCTATCCCTGCAACACACAAACTTGAGCTGGATAGACAGCAAGAAACTTAGGAAGAATTTGAAGAGGATGACAATACAGCACAGAGTTATTTAGGTAATTAACAAGTGAGGCAAGAGTTTAACAAAGTCAGATGCCATAGCAATCTTTCAAACAATTATCTTTTGTTTACATATTCCTCAGCATGGAAATAACCTAGGTGCCCTAAATCTGATGAATGGATAAAGAACTTGTGGTATATATAACAATGGAATATTTCTCAGCCATTAAAAAGAATGACTTTATGACATTTGCCAGAAAATGGATGGATATGGAGATTATTATGTTAAGTGAAATAAGCCAATCCCAAAAAATCCAAAGGTTAACCGTTCTCTCTGATATGTGGAGGCTACCGCACAACAAGGAGGGTGGGAGTGGGGAGAATAGGAGTTCAGTGGACTAGACAAAGGGGAATGAAAGGAAAGGAGGGGGGAAGGGAATAGGAAATACAGAATGATTCTGAGATAAATTTCCTATGTAAATGTATCAATACACCCCATTAAATCTCTACATTATGTATAAACACAAGACTGGGATCCTAATTAGAATCATATCTACTTCATGTTTGAATAAATAAATCAAATTATACTCTACTTATCATATATAAATGAAAATAACACCAATTTTAAAAAAATAATAAAAAACAAAAACTATGATAAAAATAATTTTATTAAAAAAATAACTAAACCTTCTACAAAAGTAAAAGTTCACTCCCTTTACATTAACATGTTTTTCTTCTGACAAAGACCTGCCTCTCAAGTGCTCTTGATGTCACTTGTCACTTAACAAAGTTCATATTATTGTGTTGGCTGAAAGTCACATTCAATTTTCACAACCTCTTTATTAATAATCAGTGTGTTCTCAGGAGACAAATCCTCATACCTGCTTTATAAAAAAAAGCTAATGGCTTTTACATCCATTGCAAAAGCAAGTCATTTAGGAGACAAAGTCTATCTGATTGTTTCAACCAATTTAAACTAAATTGAAATGCCTTGATATGCAACCCTGTCTGAATGTGCTATGAAAGATTAAGGTACCTTGGCACAAAGTATGGGATTAGATTGAAGAAATGCCAACATACCCTTTGAATTTCATTCATTATCTAAATTTCTGACTTCCATGTTAGCTTTTTAAACCTGTTTCATAAGCTACATAGAATCCTCTAATTTTTTATTATTAAAATAATATTTTCAATATTATTTTATTTAATAATATTTAATATTATTAAAATAATATTTTCACTTGGTATTGCCAGTAGATGAAATATAATAATAAAATATAATACCACAATGACATTAATTTATTATATAAAAGGATAACAAAGTTATAAGCTTTTGCAATATATAAGATCCAGAGGTTTGATCACAATATATGTATCTTTTTTTGTAAGATGTCCCTTTAAATGTCAATATTAAAATCCCCTCTATTTTCTATTCAATATTTACTGCATTTTGTTTTTATCCAAGACTCATTAATCATTTTGGAAAGTTCTGCAAAACAAGGGGTAATCCATTATACCTGAGAAAGGGAGGGAAGACTCTAATTGCTTTTTGTTTGTTATAAAGTGCTGAAATAATGACTAGTTAATTTGGTCATATTGTTTGGCATTTGAAATTACCTGGAGTCTTAGAACATAAATGTAGTGAAGAGTGTAGTAAGATTCACAATTACAACACTGACTTATTGAACCATGTCTTAGGAATTATGCCAAGTACTTCATATTCATAAGTCTAATTTAACGTTCTCAGCAATTCTACGCTCCATATAAAAATCATCTCGTTGTACAGAAAACTTAATCTACAAGAGGTGAAGTCACATATCCAAGTTTACACAAGCAGGTAGGGGAATTAGAGTCTAAACTCATCTATTGACCTTATAGTTCTTCTTAACAATTGTTTCTACTTTCTAGTGAAATAATAATAGTAATGTCCCACGGAGGAATATTTTTAAAAAGATACCTGCCAACTGTGTGATAAAGCCACACATTTATGATCCTGTGGTTATCTACTTGCTAATTTTATTACTATGCAATTATTCATCAGTTTGATTGTACAGAGAGATTGTTTGCTCAGATAGTTTGTGGTAATTGCTATTTCTGTTGTTGATATAATGCCAATCTGTATTTTCCAAAGAATGAATTCATTAATTTTTTCAAAAATATATTTTCAAAGATAGTTGCACTATTGACCCTTAAAATGAAAGCAAACAAATACCTAACAAGATGTTTTCGCTAAGTATATTGATTCTGTTATAAAATACTATAAAAATTGATTCTGTTATAAAATATAATTTATTTATAACATGATTAAATGTTCATACAGAAAGTACTGATTTTACCCACAAGGAATTAAAAAGTTAGTTGGAGTTAGATGTTTTTTGATTCCTTTAGATTTTTAAGACAAATATTCAGGTTTCTCTCTGTTTTTATTTATTTATTTATTTATTTATTTATTTTTTGTTGTTATTTGATGTATAAAATGATAATTTTGTTTGTGTAGGTATTATATAAATCTTTTTCAATTTAGCATCATTAAATACTTTTACGTACATCAGAGTATTCTCTTTTTTTCATTAAGAAGTTATAATTATAAATATGTAGAAAATCTCAAGCTAATCAATTTCTTATTTCACTTTTTCTTTTGCTTTAGAAAAATCCTAGAAACTAAAGCTTTGGAAGTAACTTCTCTCAATTTCATTGCAAGCTCACACGAGTTTACTAACTATAAACTTTTTCTGTTGCACAACTAGCCACAATCATGGCAACTTGAAACAATATATCTTTATAGTTTTTTGGGTAGAAGTCAAACAGGGCTTAAGTGGGCCTCTGCTTAGCAATTCATAAGGCTACAATCCAGGTATCCGGCAAATGGCTTTGTCAGCCTAATTTCTACCAGGACAAATTCCCTTCCAAGCTCACTTACATCATGGGAAGAAGTAATCTTTCAGTTGTGCGACCCAGGGGCCCAGTTTCCTGCAGCTCTTAGAGGCGACTTGGGCTCCTTGCCATGTGTACTTTCCCAGCACAACCACTTACTTCATCAAATCAGTAAGGAGAACCTGCAGAGAAAATCTTATTGAGATGGAGCCTTATCTAGTGTAGCAATGACAGAAGTCATCACTTTTGCCATGTTCAATCAGATAGAGGTATATCACACGTCCTTCCCTGAGATGGTGGGACTGGAAGACAAGGGTTCATGGTTGGCTGCTTTACAATCAGGGTCCATTGCATCCAACACAAAGAAATAAGCCTTGCAGAGGTGTCCTTAAATACTCCTAGAAATTTTAGTGACAACTGAAGTTTATTTAGCATCCAATATGCAAAAACAGTCATTTGTAGGTGATGCTAAATTAGAGGGCAGACTTTATATTTGAAGTACCCTTGACACTTCAGTATTTAACATTTTTTTAAATTTATCTGTTATAAATAGAGCAGTGATGTAGTACATTTGTGTTGCTTTACTTGTAAAATAGTAAATTTTATTAAAATAGTAAATTCTAGTAGTACATATGACTAATACAATCATTAATAGTAATTATTCATGAAGGAGCAAATCAGTGACTGCCTGCCTGCCTGATTGAATACATTAATTCAAAAAACAAAATGAAAAATGATGTAAAGACACATGGGCACATATACCAACATTCCTTTCTGTCACAACTTAGATAATTTGTAGATTTCCATAATTTACAAAATAAATCTTTAAAAACCTCTAACTTGGTTCTTCTAACACTGTAAAACTTGTTCAGTTTTGATTATTCCCTGAATTTACAGCCTAAAGGGAAAAAAAGCTTAAGAAGAATTTTGTTGAATATATTATATCAAAATGTGATCAGGAGTAAAAAACAAAGGAAAAGCCAAAATACAAGGGTGAATTGTACTTCCTGCAGATCTGTCACAATGAAAAAGGAGAAAAGCCTATGTTCTTTCTTTCATGCTCTCTTGAGGGAAAGATTAGGAGATTAAGATGATTCTAAAAAAAAATAAAAGGCAAACAAACAAGCAGAAAAGCACCAGAGGAATGGGCTGGGGAATAAAAATGATAATATCAAAAAATGTTCCCCCTTGTTCTCAGGGAAGAACACTTATTTCATACTAAAATTCTTAAATTTGTATAAATGTATATCACTTGGAATATTTTAAGAATAATCTCTTCATCTTGGTATTTAACATAAATAAAGTTGAACATCATTTCAATTCAAACAATTATGGAATTCTCTAAAAATACATATTTTGTCTAGGTAAAAGGTACTTCAAAACTGTTTTAATCTTACTTAAGAATTATGAATTATTAATACTCTTGCTTTTCCTGGATGTCATTTCTCTTCAGATGTAATGATTCATGTTATATAGATTTAAAAACAGGAGGAAAATTCAACAACTGCAGTTAGATTATTATACTGAGAAAAAGTTAGGTGAAGCCTACATGTGCTATAGCATGGAATCAGACTTAAAGTCAGTTCTTGATTTTCACAGCAGTTGCATGAAGCTGCCACAAATACTAGACTAGGGAATTCTGAATCATCACTCCTAGGGGAAATACAGGCTTAATTTCTTGTGAATGTCTGGTTGTGATATTTTTATCAACTTATCAATGTATAAACTTTTTAAAACTTTATTCTAACTTGTTATATATGATAGCAGAATGCGATTCAATTCATATTACACAACTAGAGCAGCATTTTTCATGTCTCTGGTTGTACACAAATGTAGAGTCACACCATTTGTATCTTCATACATGTTATGTATGTGAGTTTGTGTATGCATGTGTGTTTCTGTTTAAAGACACATGTATTTAAAGATGCATGCTTCTCTGAAATGCACACTACACAGGAGGAGACTGCACAAAGGTTTGAACTTACAGGAAAGAACAACAGTGGAATATCTTGGGGGATGGATACCCCTCTTTAATAGTGTGGGTAGAAACCTAATGACAAAATAAATGGCGTTTTCTATGACAATCAGTAAGTTTGTGTGCACCTGTGCATGTACATATGTGTATACAGGAGAGAGAGGAGAGAATGAAAGGGAGAGAAAAAAAGTTTGTCTATTGTTAACAAACCTTAGGTAAATATTAATGTAGAAAATCAGGCCAATTTTCAAGGCCTAATTTATAAATATGCATTTAATATATTTTTAAAACTTTGCATGTCAATGATGACAATGTAACTTGTTCACTAACTTGAATGTAATTATATTTGCTGTATTATGGACAGATTAATCATTCATTTGATCAATCATTTTAAAATATTTTATAACTTTTCAAAAGCACATTTTATGAATGGGTGCCTACTACCTGTCAGATACAGTTCTAAGAAATGGAAATCCAGCTGAAATGAAAGGAGACAAAAATTGCTGCCCTCATATAGTTTCCATTCCAGTGGGAAAATATTAAGTGTAATTGAGAGTGAAGTATATGTTATACTAAATAGTGATATGTTATGTTGAGGAGACTAAGACCAAATGTGTGAAAGATAGCATTAGAGATAGGTGAAATTTTAAATAAATTACTGGGGAAAAAATCTCAGCATGATAAAGGACTTTTGTTACAAGCCAAAGAAAATTGCTGAGTTATAGACATTCCTACTATGTAATACATTTAGCTAAAACCAAACAGACTGTTTGGTTGGAACAGAGTAAGCAAGAAAAAAGGAAAAGTAGGAAATACAGGCATGTTCAGATATTCACCTGAATGTCTGGGTCTCTGTAAGAATTTCTGCTGTTTTGTTTTGTTTTGCTTTTTGTTTTTCTGAAAAAGAAGAGAAGTCACTGGAGAAAAAGAAAATCAAAGGATAATATGATATGCAAATCTGTTAGAATAATCCTGATGACAGTGACTGACCTATTCCAGGAGCAATAACTCATAACATAGACCCAATGTAATTCTGATTACAGCTGCCATATGTTTTGTGGAACTTAATAAAGGGATATATATATATATATATATATATATATATATATATATATATATATATATACACACACACACACACACACACATTTTGGTTAAAAATATTAAAAAAACATTAGCAAAGCGTCTCTTGAAGAACAGGATAAATTCTGATTATGCTAAGTATCTAATAATGATGTGGAAGGTATATGACAAATTAAGGCAGGAAGGTGATCCTGGGTAATGAATAACCAGGTCTGACGTAGTAAGTGATGAAGGTATTTAGTGAAGCGAATTTGTATGTGCTATTATTATATATTATTTGCTAAAATCTAGATCAAGTACAATATAAATGTTAATGGTGAATAAAATAATGGATGACTTATTAAACCAGTTGGAATGAATTCTTGGGTATACTCTTTCTCCTACCTTCATCTCGATGTGCTTTATTAAATTGGAGCAAAGGGGATGGATTTGTTCATAGGAAACTAGCAATTGCAACTAATCTAGATATACTTATCTAAATACATATTTCACTTTGAATATTGTCAACAAATCATGGATAATTTACTTTATTCTATTGTTTTAATTCTACCTGACACTTTTTCTTCTTCATTTTTTATAGTCTGTTCTCACTTATATTGTATGTCTTAAAAGATGAAAGAGTTCTTTCCTAGTGAGTTTGGTGATGTGAGGAATTAATGAATCCATCACAAACTAAGTGTTAAAAATATATTATGCATGCTTAATGTTTACTAACTACTGTAGTTTAGTTTATTAATATGAATGATAACCACACACACATGCACACACACACATATATATGTGTGTGTGCATGTGTGTGTGTGTGTGTGTGTGTGTGTATATATATATATATATATATATATATATATATATATATATATATAATCTTTTTATTCTTGGAAATCATCATGAATACTTTGGCTTATTGAGTAACACAACATGTTAAAATTTAAGGCTTTATATTACAAAATATCACAATAATATACTCATATGAGGGAATAACTGGATGATAAAAATTAACCATTTTGTAATATCTTGTGTATTATAAAACTAGTAAGAAATCAGTGCACCTGCTACCAGTAATTTGCAATCATCCATTGCTTGAAAGTATGCAGTAAGCTTCATAAGCCAGAAAGCAAAGCTTATTATCAAAAGAGAACACCAAATGGAATGCAAGTTGTCACTTTCTCTGGCAGGCATGTGGCTTACAAGACTTCTGCAACTGGATATAAAAGAAATTAAATTGAGGGAAATTCTCCATTCAGGTTTGTAACATGTTTTTATGATTTCCAATAATAGGGTAAATGTACAAAATTATTAAATTCACCTATCACACAATCAAATCATACTACTCATGCTACTCACTTGAAATTTTTATTATGAAAAGCTCATAAATCTGTTTCAATACAATTCCTTAGACCATAGATGCATTGTTCCAATTAATAGGTTATTTTTGCCAATTACTTGCTTATGTGTTCCACAAGAAAGAAGATTGTTCCACAAGTGTGCACTGCTCACAGACCATTATGACAAGACTGAAAATTTGATAAACATCCAGAAAAACAACATTTTAAAAATGGTATAATTTGTGGAAGAGGCAATATGGGTCACCAGATATTTGCATCTGGCTTAACCTCATTCTACTATCTTTTTTTTACTTTTAATGATAGTAGTGATATAGAGAATAATACAAGTTTGTGTGATAATTGAATAAGATAACAATTTAAAGCAAAGTTGTCTCTAAACTATAATTGAAAGTACATAACAAATCATATATATATATATATATATATATATATATATATATATGAGAAGAAAATAATTAGAGTACTCACTGATATTCTTGTGTATGATCTAAAAATTTTTGTATTTCAATAAATTGTTATTAAGATAATTATACATTAATCATTTCATTGATTAAGTAAGTGATGTTTCAATGAAGAATTTATCTGAACCTGTATGTTAGCACATGTAGTGTTCTGGAGATCATTTGATTAGTAATAAATGGTGTGTAAATGACTAAATCAAGTGATTAAATCAAATGATTAAGCCACTGATTACATTGTTAGGGATTTACTTCATACACTCTCTTTTTTGTATGTTGTCATATAAGTAGGTGAGAACTATAAATACCAACAGCACATAAAGTCTTTTCAGGGAGAAATTAGATATTGGCATGGTAAAGACATGATGTTCCTGCAACAACTTATACAGTAATAGACATGTACGTGATTCCAACACACTAATAATTTGGATCCCTGAAAAAGTCAAATGCATTTCCATTTAGCCCAAGCATAAAAGTAATAGATAAATAAAATTCACATCTGTATACATTACACTTTTCACTAAAGACATCAAAGGTCTTAGAAATCTGAATTTTCCTTATTTTTACCTAAGGCCATGTTTCTGCTCCAGGATCCCATACAGGATGCCATGTTTCCATAACCTCATGAGAGTGACACATTTTCAACAACTGCTTTGTTTTAACCAGAATTTTAAGAGCACTAGTCAGCACTTTGTTGATTGTCCCTCCAGGGATATTTGCTTGGATGCTTTTCTCATGAGTTTAAACTCAGGCTGTTACGTTTGGAGACAAGACCACAGACGTAAAGTGTCATTCTTATTCTATCATATCACAGTTGATGTTGACCATGGTCAATTGAGAGAGATACTGTTTGACAAATTTGCCCACCATAAGTTTATCTTTTTTCTATTTGCATTCTGTCATCTTTGAAACAAAGTCACTTTGTTCAGCTTTAACTTATTTTTTTGAGAGTAGAGAGATCTGTCCCACTTCCTGGAAGATGAGGAATAAACATAGTTGTTTACAATTCTGGTTTTCTTAACAGGTGACATTTTGTTCAATTACTTAACTATATCAATATAATGCCACATATATTTATTTTACATTTTTAAAACACAATCTAGCCCTACTTTTTTTTTCTATTAGGAAGAGCTCTTTCAACTTTCCTCTGTGTTCTTTCAGTGTATTTCCATTATTGTGGGTCTCTTTTATTCGACTGTCAGACTTCCTTGATTTTCAAAGTTAATCTTTTCTAAAATATTCTTCAGTATCCAATCTTGCATATTCTTTACCCCATCACAGAATTACCTGTTTTTTTTTAAGGGAATCTCATCTCTTTCACTGAAGAATAAGATTAGAAATAAAAAACTGGGCTCTAAGTTTGCTAGTTTGTAGTAAGAAGGTCACTGCTTTTAGAAATGTTTAGGTGACAAAGCAAAGAAATGTACAAATATATCCTAACTTGTGTGTTTATATCTATGTGTAAATACATATGCCAATTATATGATATATATGCCTACTATTATTGCCAATATCTGACAGGAAAAAGAAAATGAAATAAGCTTAGCCCATGCACATAAGCCTATATATAAATATATATGTATGTATGTAGCAACATTCTACAAGAGAGCTGATAATACTCTTTGAAACTGTCATCAAAGCAAAACAGTTCTGAGAAATGTGTGGCACTTATAGAGACATAGCTACTAAATGTAATATGGTATCCTGTTTGAAATCCTGAGCAGAAAAAGTGACATCATCTGTGTAACCATCTGTGTCTGTATTAAGATACATATGGGTATATACTGTGTAGGAATAAACACAAGTATAAATATGCAGACATAAATAAAATGCACCAAATCTATTACATTATACCATGGATAATTCCTGTCCTCCTTCTTTGCTTAAATCACACTCCAACATTGAGGAGTATGGGTTTCACCATCTGCCATCCATTTACTTAACTGTTCAGTTTCCTTATAAGCACATAGTAGAATCTACAAATGTGTGTGGCAGTGTCCTAATTGTCAACTCACATTCCTGTTGGAAACAACTTTATAACTCTAGTCCAGTGCTCATTCACAGTTCCTCTTGCCTTTAATCTTTTAGTTTCTACTTATTTTGTCAGCCCTAAAATATTTCGTGTGCTGAAATTATTCAAATCTTTTCTACCTTCCCTTGACGGATCTGCTTACTGTCCCTAAAGTTTTACCTTTTCCAGAATATCACACAATTGGAAGCATACAGTATGCAATCTTCTTGGACTGCTTGTTTCATTGGCAAAATACAATTAAGATTCAATACAGCAAGAGAGAATGAATGATATGCTCCCTTACTGCAAAAAATATTAACTATGAAGCAATGTCTTTGTGAGTTAACTAGTTGCAACCATTCTACATGTATATATTCTTCAAAATATCAGGCCATACATGACAAATATATACAATGTTCCTTATCAACTCAGAATAAATTTTATAAAATAGAAAACAAAACAAAAAGATTGATCCCATTTTTCACAATAAAAGCTCATTCTTTTTATCCTTGAATAAGATCCTATTGTCTGGGTGAACCAGTTTGTTAACTTATTCACCCAGAAAGGTACATTAGTTGTTTTCAAGTTATGGTTATTATAAATTAAACTTCTGTAAACAATTAAACTTCTATAAACTTATATAAACATTTTAGATGTTGATGGACCTTTATTTTATTCATTTATTTATATATGGTTCTGAGAATTGAAACCAGAGCCTCACACATGCCAGGCAAGAACTATACCACTGAGCCACAACCCCAGCCCCCCCAAATTAATTCTTAAATCATTTGAATAAATTAAAAGTAATTTTGCTTGATTGTATGATATGACCATGTATTGAAACATAAGAAACTGACAATCTGTCTTCTAAGAGTGGCTTTTCCAGTTTGGGTTTCCACTAGCAATGAATGAGCTGTACAGTTGGGCTCCATTCATCCAGGTGTGGTTATCATCTGAGAAAGAGTAGGGGCGGGTTATCCAATGTAACAAGTAGGATAGACATTATAATAGAATATGAAGGTGACTCATTATTTAAATTTTCAGTAAATCCCTAAGATGAGAAAATGTTGAATATCTTTTCTTATATTTTGGTTGCACATATCTGTGTTTCTCTGTGTTTGTGTGTGTGTGTGTGTGCATTCCAAGATTGGCAATGATGTAGGCCAAAACTTTATCTCACTAGTGTACAAGTCTCTGCCAGATGCTGGAGATGTCTATAAATAAGCAGCAGCATATTTCAGCATGAATACAGAGGCCTTTGTTAACTGCCTGTTTCATTGTGGGCTTAGCACAGTGCCTCAAGGCTTCAATGCAAAGCCCTGTGCTGCCATTTGTGCCCCTCTCCCCAGCATGCAGACTCTTGATCCTTTCTGTACTGCTGAAGGTTGAGAGAGGGGTGGAAGAGGCAGGCAGTAACTTAGCTCCCTAGTTTAGGAGTTCAAGTGGTTCAATCCACATGTACTGGCCTGGGACCATGGGTTGTAGAACTCTGCCAAGCACTGGGCATTGTCATCAGATCCCTGGTGCGAGGTTTCAAGTCTAAGTCCTGGACTTATTTTCTTCTCCCTTCTTCAAGTGGGAGGCATTTGTCTCCATGCTGTGCTGCTTGGAGTTGGGACAGGGTTGATGCAGGTAAACCTTTTCTTTCTGCTTTCTCCAGTACAACTTTTCTTATTATTTTAGTAAAACCAGGCACTAAGTTCTCTCATCTTGCGGCCTTAGCTCTTATGATTGTAATTTGGTGCACAATTAGCTGTTCAAATTTCTGTGTCTGTGGGCTGAGGTCTTACTCAATAGCCATTTTTTTCCCCTACCATCCTTTCTCAGATTTTCAGATAAAATAAGTCAATTGGTCATGTCTCCTTCATCAAATGAGGTCAAGGAAAAAGAAGATTCCTTTACTAATGTAAAAAACTTTGTCCTAGTGAGGAACTTGACCTATTGAGGAAGGGATTATAGATATAATCTTATAAACAAAATGAGCCTCAGTCATTAAGCATAATCATTGATTTCTATTCTGATAATAACCTGATATAAGTTTAGAAAATATATAAGAACACTAAAAATAAATAAAAGTGATGAATACTATTATAAATCATAGGTATCTGATAACAAATTTATAGAAGATATACATATACATTTCTTCCTTTACCTAACAAATTAACTTATTTACCAAAAATATCATCATAGTAATTGCATAGTTTAATTTGTCAATCAATTAATCTGTAGATAATATATAAATAATAAATATTTCAGAATACTCAAAGAATCATCTTATTGACTTTTCATTCCTTCAGGAATCTAAAACTATCGTCGTGCTTTATTTATAGCTCTGGTATCATTGAAAGGAGATCTAGATGAACTTACACATTTTATAATGTGGTTCTGATTCCTCTAAATCAACCAGGGCATGTGATTGAACCTCAGAATTCATCTAGTAGACCATGTATATATTTTAGTTGAGTGGTACAGAATTCATTCTGATAAAAGTCAGCTTTTGACTATTTTTATTTCCTATTCCAAGAAAGCCTTTATTAACACTTCACTAATTTTCAAAATTAGTCTTTGGCAAGTGACTTGTTATTGTCCTCAAATATCCTCATTATATTACAGAGTACTTTCCAAAAAAAAATAGCATTATTTTTAACCTACTATGTACCTCTCCAGTGGGAGAGTGCTTGCTTAACATGCACAACATCTTGGGTTTGATCTCCAGCAACACACACACACACACACACACACACACAAGTATACTTTACTGGTACAAAATGATATTTTGGTTCTCTTTCTTGTGCACATGGAGGGTTTTGTACACATGGAAGGGTTTCTCTTCTCACTTTAATGAAGTCAGTTGTGATAATGCAACTTGTTTTAGTTAAAGAAATGTGCCATTTGTTGGTAGAATCACTTGGAAACTGGTAGGTAATACTGTAGATCTTCTCCTCCCAAGCAATAGTCATGATGAAGTGTTTTAGGTGTGGAAATGGTATAGTCAGTAAGCAAAAAATGCCTGGATTGTTGAGTCACCACATGAAGAGGACTGTGCAACAGCTGTTTAGCTGTCTGCCTTCTTTTACAATACCCACATGGTCATATGCCTCTAGAAAAAGCAAAACGAATCTTCAATAATCCTCCAAGAATTGTTCTACACAATCAAATTTGTATCCTTTTATGTTTATTCTGACACTTAACCTGTCTTTAAATTGTTACTTGTCTCTACCTTCATAAAGGTTATTATATATTCCAATAAGCAGAACACATGAGGATTCAAAATTATTTGACTCTTTTTTCAAAAATCAGTACATATTTGTACTGTTATTTTCTTTCCCCTTCAGTGAATTTTTTCTGTGTATAATCCATTGAAGAGAGAGATGCTGTAAATTTTGTCAGAGTACCCTGATCAAGCACATATGATCATGGGATTTTAATTCCTTACCTAGTTTTAAGAGTTTCAACCCTTTTAACTCTGCATTTAATCTCTTTAGTTTAAAAAATAAAGTTATCAATCATATGGCCTCTAAATTAAATACACTTTCATCTTGATTCTTTCACTCATCTGTCTGAAATGCATCCCTTAATGCTTCCAAGTTAATTGCAATTCCCTCCAAAAGTTTTAGTTTTATCTGTCTTCACATGCCCTCTCCTCTTCTAGTCCCAAGAATTTCCTCCCCACTTAGCTCTCACAATTGAGGAAATTTTTCAAGCACATAAATATGCTTTATATTTGGTAATATTTGCTAAAAGCTGAGTAATATTTACTAAAACCTGTATGTGAATAGGTAGCCATCATTTGCTTTCTTTGGCATTGAGATACATCTATTACAGTTCATAAAGGTTTAATTACTGATTTATTACATTTCATCTCCTCCTGTCTAGGCACAGAGTTTGAAACTCATTTGTTGTTCAGTGAATTAAAATTTCTCTCCCATTCTCATTTTCACTGACTCATTTGCTGTGACAGCATGCAATGCAGAATATTTCAGTCCTCTCTCCTGCTACATATTTGCTTTCAGCAATCTGTACCAACTCCCTCTGAATTCATTCTCTGAAAGCGGCAATTTTCAAATAATTAGGAACTTGCAACTCTTCCTAATCTTACACTTAATGTAAAGTATTGTTCACTATAATCTTGTATACCAAATACAACAAAAATTAAATTACAGAAATTAGTAATTTGAGATTTTATTTTTAAGCCTCCTTCTCAAAGTTCATGCAATAATTCTTAGAAGCACTGGGTTAGATTACTGGATTGAGTTTTAACCCTAGCATATGAGAAAAAATATAATCATTTATAGAATTATAAGAAAGTCAGTAATAGTGCTTTTATAAACTTATTGTTGTTTGTAATTAACAAATAAATGAGGCATACTTTTAAATATTAAAATATTTTTGAAGCACTTGCATATTAATTGAAAGCATGAATTTTCCTTGAGTTATTATATATAGGCTCTTTATAACAAAAGTGACCTACATACCGAGGTATTGTCCTGATGTTACCTTTGTCCTCTTTTAGCAAAATTATATTTCATTATAATCCACTAAGAAAAAACTTCATCAGAGAAATGTTTTATTTGTATTACAATTTGTTGCTGCATTAAATTGAGGCTTCTTTGACTAGGACTCAAATATTTCCTGTTTTTTTTTTTTTTTTTTTTTTAAGATACACATACCAAGATATCAGTAAAATAAGACTGGTTCATTGTTCTCTATTTTATGTGCTGACTCTGAATTTATTATCTTGTTTCTGCTTTTCACAAAACAAGGCAATCATTTCTTTCTATTTTTTCCAGTGTTCTATGTGTCTAAAAATAATTTGAAAAGCATTATAGTTTGTTGATATGAATATATACAACATATTTATTTATATATAGTATATGTGTTTGGCTTATATTTGTAGTATGGCTGGAATTAATCTATAAATAGGCTAAATTAATAGGTCAAATTATTTTAATTTTTTTTTGTTTAGAGTTACAGAACACTGTACTATACTTATAAATATATATATATATATATATATATATATATATATATATATATATATATATATATATTCTAAACTTTACAACTATTTTGTTACCAAATAGAGTACTATATTTAAATGTTTCTCTTTGATATGATATAATTGACATTAATTTTATCATAAAATTGATAACTAACTTTTGTTTAAGAAAGTTATAATTTAAGATATCAGTTCAAACACATACAAATCTTTCATTTCTAATGTTTGATTACTGTTATCTTTCATTGATGCTGGGATCTCAACTCAGAGAGAAAATGTTGTTATTGCAATTTTTTGTGTCAAAAATAGTGCCAGGTATAAGAGGTTTTGTCCTGATAAATTGCATTCTCTCTTTCTCTGATTCTATGAATCATGTCATTTTTTTCACCCCTACTGACATAGTTTGTGATAGATATTCTATTTTTTATTGTGCTTTTGTTTCTCTTTCTTTTCCTTTCTTAATACCTTTAAGACAGTTTTCCAAGTCAATGACTCATGAAACTAAAGTGTCTACTTCTGATCTAACATATGATCTGCCTGTTGTAGTCTGGTCAATTTAGTATTCATCTCTTACAAAATCCTCATGAAGAAGTCATTTTGCACACTTGAATAATATGCATCTCAGCTGTCTGTTGGCTTATCTTGCAGTCTTACTTTCAAGGAAGAATGTAATTTGTTCCTGAGCATTGGTTCTTGGATTTCATTTTCAGTATATTGGCATGATTTCAATGCCAGAGCTAAGTTCTCCCCACTCCACCCAAAGACATAAATAAATGACATCTGTAATAAAATAAGAAATCCAGCTCACAGTTACTACATACATATTGTCTTGTTCTAAAGTTAGACTGTCATGTATTTCTGACAATACCATTAATGAGCAAGTGGTACAAGAAAATAGTACCTGCTTAATATAATATAAACTCAGAATAACTGGGTATAGTCTAAACTCATACATTTTAAGTATCCTCTTATGGTTCAATTAGCCATTAATGAATATAACTTAGAATTTTTTAATGTATTTATTTCTCACTATATTATTCAGAACCGTTGAATTTTTGCATTGCATTTTTATAACATTCATAATGTGTTCTTAATTTGGTCAACACTTTTTCATAAATCTGTTATTTTTTACAATAATTTTATGAGTTATTACAGCAACATCAACAATGATAATGTAAAATAATGAACTTTTTTATGCCCATAAAATCCATGGGTCACTTAGAAAAAATTGAAGGCTGATGGCTAAAACTATCCAGACAAAAGGATTCAGTTTAAAGACAGATCCTTCAATTATATATCTGCCAGGTAGGCTCAAACTACAGTAAGTTGTATCAGCTATGATTCTAGAATACAAGTCACATTTTGTTAATCTATTCAGCTTGGATATCTCACAGCATGAGTACTGAGTTCTAAAAAGGCCTATCCAGAAAGAAAGTCTCCTCAAATGGAAACTGAATGCCGAGTATGTTACAGTCTTAGAAGCCTCATAGTTTCAGAGGCTTCTGTCTGTAGTCAACTAGTTTTACTGTTTTTAAGCCTATAGCAAGGCAGAAAACCATGGTGGTGGGTATGACAGAGGAAAGCTGCTCTCATGACAGTCAGAAGGCTGAGAAATAGAGTTAGAGGAGGGGACCAGGGACAAGTTGTATTCTTCTAGGGCATGCCCTCAGTGACATACTTTCTCCAATGAGTCTTCACCTCCTACAGTTTTTAACATCTCCCAATAGTGCATTCAATTATGAACTAATCAATACACTGATACATTGATGAGATCACAGGCCTCATGATCTTATAATTTCCTACAAGATAATTTCTGAACATTGCAGCAGTGAGGACTGATTCTTCAACACATAAGCCTTTGGTGGTCATTCTAAATCTAAACCATAACAATTTGCGATATGCATATTTAAGACATTTGAAAGTAAAATTCTGTAATCCAACATTTTTAAGATCAGGGAAATGATATGGTGATTGCTCTGGATTTGCATAAGGCTATTCAACAAGTAAGGTGAACAGCCTTATTTGAAATCCTAGTATATATTCAGTGTTCAAGCTTATTTCCTTTCAGGAAAGTAGGACCTGGAAAAGTAAAATAAGTGTCAGAAATTGTGCAAATACCATTATAGCTGTGACTTACACTCAGTATATGATAAGGGCATCCTATTCAAGATAAAATTAAGAAAATATACCTGTAAAACAGAATCATTTTAAGTTTCTTGGTAATTATTTCTTACTTATTCCATTCTAGGTTATTATTTCACCTTATTACATTTCTTACTTATTCATCATAAAAGGGTCATCCCACACCACTCTCAGAATAAGACCAATTCTAATTATTTTATTTCTTAAATTAAATCACACTGAACTGCTACTAACTACCGGAAAGTCAGAAAGTCCATTATCATGAGCATGAGTATCTTGCCTCCTCTAGATTCATGATAAAACATGACTTTTAAATGGTTCAAAATTATATCCTTACTTCGACACCTGAAGGATAGACAAATTATTACAGTACCTAGGATGTCTTCTTGCTGAATCCCTGCCAGTACTATTTACTTCTGCATTAATCTACTATATCAATCATGTATCCTAGAGTGCATCTCTAGAAATATTGCTACCTGCCTATTCAATTGCAGATCAGAATGGTAATTTTTACATATTTCTGGTGATCTTTTCTGATTTTAATTTTCTGTTTGTATAACTCCACTTACTTCAAAATCCAAATAATCATGTTAATACATTAGAAATATCGTCAAATGATAATCTAGCATTATCTTCATAGTTACATCAAGAAGTTACTTTTATTAATCATTAGAGCCATCTGGTAGAGCAAAGGGAGTTAAATATCAATTACCAGTGGATGACTACTTTGTACATGGAAACATAATTAAACAAACACCACAAAGTTATCAAGAGATTGCAAGTAATATAATGCAATTTTAATTTACCAAAATCTATCATTCATGTGGGATTTAAGCAAAGAGAAAAGGATGATAATAAAATTGATTTTTGAGCATAGTCTTACTTTGAGTTCCAACTACTTATGCACTATAGTTTTGGATTTATTCACATCTCTCAAATTTGGGAGGCCTCATAGATGACCTGCAATACTGGTCAGTGACACTTAAGTACTATTTCAGTATAGAACTCTTTTTTTTTTTAACTCTTATTCACCCCCCAAAAATATTTTTTTCTTGTCTGGCATATTGTTTTAGGAGCCAAGGTCACTGTTCATTTGGGATCTGTACTTGCATTTCAGCTCCCAATTACTGCATTCATTACATCTCATTATATATTTTTCTTCTATTCCTGTGAGGTCAGCAAAAGCAAAGTGTCTGTAAAACTACTTTCCTAAAATAAAATAAATAAATAAGTAAATTACATATGATCAAGGATAAATAGGAGTGCCAGTTTTATCTTAAACATCTTTATGAGACATGTTCTGTTCTATGTTTTATTCTATAAAGGCTCTATCCAAAGATTTCTACAGAATCTATGGAATTCGAATAAATAAATACAATAAAATTTTCAAAAATCATTATTAAAATAGTAGACTAGTCCAATAAATTATATATTTTACTTTATGAAACACACAAATTAAATGAACATTATGCCATATAATGCCTATAATGCTGAGTAATTAACTATTATTTAGTGAGATTAAAATCAAATGCATTAAAAACAATATAAGGGTCAAAATTAACAATGTATTTTAATATAAATTTGTAATTATATTGATGTTAAACACTTTTTCAGTTTTATTCAGCAGAAAAAAATACAAAAGGAACAATAACCTGTACTTTTACTATGTAAAAATGCTCTCTACATTGTCAGGAAATTTGAATGAATCATTGCTTTTAACTATGTAACTCTGGACAATGAGATGCCTCTCCCAGGATTCCTTCAGTGCAAGGGCAGGGAGGGAAAGACTCATCTGCAGAGGACTCCTGTTGATAGGGAGAATTCCATGCCTGACTTTGAATTTAGTTCAAAAGACTTGAATTCAAATCCCAGCTGCCAGGAGATACAAGAGATGGGCATAAACTGATAAACCCTCAGCTAAACTGTGTTGCTCACAACTTTGTCCTGTGAATCCCTCTCATGTTTAAAACCAATAAAGGAAACATGCGGAGCCTCCCTCATTGTTAGAACCAGACTCCATCAGAGTCCTACTATCACTTATAATTGTTTGGCTTTATTACTTATAATTTCCTATTTTTTAATTATAATTTCTATTTTACCTAATCTGACCCACCCTCCTACCCTGAGAGAACTCTTTTGTTCTGCCCAGTTTGCAGCAGTATATTTTTAATCAAATAAAGCAACATATGTATTGAATAGAAGTTCATATTTCTTAAAATATGCTACAAAAATTTGCTTTATTTTTATTTTGTGGTAAAAGTAAAATTTTAAATGTATCTCTCGTGTTAAAATATAAATTCTTAGATTTTTAGCGCAAGCTTTAAGATATTCCATACCTTACTGGTTCTCACACTTGTCGATTCAGAAACCTAAAAATTCACTGTATTATGTCATTGTTTAACACAATCATAACCTCATAGAGTTACCATTTTTGCGTGTATGTGGTGAAAACACTTAAGATCTACTCTCAGCAAAACTCAAGTGCATACAACCTTATTATTAACTATATTTAACCACGTGCCATTTTCAAAATTCACATTTCTAACTTTTGTACAGGTGCAGAGGAATAAACTAATATTTTTTTTAGGATTCATTTATATAAATTTTAGAGAATACATAGTTTGACCATACGGTGAAGATTATTTCTGCCACGTGTGGATAGATACACTTTGGAGGCATGGAGGTGGCATATTTGCATCCACTGAAACACTGATGCAAGCTTAAAGTCCTGCATAACATATCAGTGTGCCTAGATTCAAAAAAAATGTGGCCATTTAAAATTATACTTTAGGGCTCTTTGGTCTGTGACTTTCTGGGAAAAAGGTGTGTAATATTTAGCTCTGGAAACTGGCACACTGCCATATAGAGAATGGCCCTTGAAAACAAAACAAAAACAAATTACAAAATTAGCATTACAGTAATTAGTCAACCTTACTGCCTTTTTAAATTATCAACATTTTTGCTGAAATAGTCATCATTAGATATGTGAAAGTGCAAGCCAGTGAACTCTAGGCACTGATAAGCATGTTTCACATAACACTTCTTCCATTGTCCCTTAAGAATAGATAGTACACACGATTTCTATATTCTCATTCTCTATTTATTCATCCAAACACTAATCTATGTATTGCTATGAAAGAATTTTGTAGGTGTAATTAAAGTTTAAATTATTTTGGTTATTGTGTGTGTGCTCATGTGCACTTGGGTATCAAACCTAGGGCCTCATGCCTGCTAGCCAAGCGCTATACCAATGAGCTACATCCCCATCCTCTAGTCAAGCAAAAGAGTGAGATTATTAGGAATTATACAAGTGAGTCCAATACAATCACTTCAGCCCTATAAAATAGAGTGCAGAAGTATCAGGAGCCATGAATAAATTAAAGGTCTTTGAACTACCCAGAGACAGAGGCTGACACCTTCTTTGGGTGTCCAAGTTGCCAAGAAAACCACCCATTTGCATGGTGATGCCCTGTTCAAAGAGAAATTCCATGGTTGCCATGAAGTTTATCAATTTATGACCCAAGTTTCAGGTGCCAGCAGCCCTGGGGGCGGAGTATTGTAGGGGCAAACTGATGACTGTAATTGAGCTGTTATAACTTTAGACTTCCATTCTGTTTTAAAGTAACTTTCTCACAATAAATCCCTTTGATGTAAAAACCTACATAATAAACATGTGGAGACTATTCACTGTCAGTCCTCATCAGAGGTCCCCTGAACCACTGGGTCAACTTTTCTATATTTTTGTGTGTGTCTTCTTCCAATCCCCTTATCAGTCAGCTTCAGGAAAACTCAGTTAATGTCATGTTGCCAGTGACACAGAAGAAAGTGCACATAAGGAGATCAGAGAGATTTAAATGACCTGGCTTGTGGCTACTGGTTCTGAAATGGAGAAAAGAACCACAAGACAAGGAAGTAGAGGCACTGCTTCTAGAAGCAGAATATGACCCCTGATTGACAGCCACAAAGAAATGGAGACATGTGTTCCACAGCTGCTCAGGACTGAATTCAGCCCAAACCTGATGAACTAGGGAGCATGATCTTCCACAAGGCTCCTAGGATACAGACCATTGATGCTGACACCTTTTGAAACTTTGAAAATGCAGTCAACTCCATGAGAATTTTGACTTACAAAACTGTAAAATCTTGAATGTGTATTTTTTAAGCCTCTAAATTTATATTAATTTTAAAAAATAGATTTAAAATACAAATGCACAAGGGCTTAGAACATTTAATGAGTATATAATGATATACCAGATTTAACACTAAAACAGTGTAAGTTATATAAGAAAATACATAATTTTACATAACAACATATTTAGTACATTTTAGAAGTGAAGAAGAATAAAAAGGGAAATGAAGAAAAATATAAAATGGATTATCAAAGTAAAATTAAAATTAAAGGAAAGAAGACTTTATTCAAGACAATTAAAATATGGAAAAGAGATTGAATTCTACTCCACTGTATCAGAAGGATTTTAAACATTGAGATAAATTAGTGGGGAAATCTGGAGAATGTTCAAGAAGAGGTTGATCAGTGAGACATGTTAAGAGATCACACTGACTTATTCCCAGGTTTTCAAATGGTTTTCTCTGTGATCTCCACCTATTTACTGCTTGGTACCCATCAAAGTTAGGCTCTTACCACTCCATAGAGACTGGGAGGTACAGCCTGTGTTTTATTTGATGTTTACATTTCAAAGAGATGATTTCAAGTCCTTGAGAAAGACATTTATTTCCTAGAAAATTGCCAGAGAATGAATACACACACACACACACACACACACACACACACACACACACATTTTAAAGAGGCAGAGGAGGCATTTACTATAAGTTTCCAAAGTAAATACTTTAAAACCAGGGAGGTCAGTGTCCAGTAGTCAGGAAAAAGTCAAAAGTTTAGTCAAGCTAAAAAATGAAGCATCAAGAAAGCTGTCACTATCACACTGATTCTTATCCTAAGTTCTCAGTTGGATCTAGAATATCCCCAGACTCACATGTGAAAGTCTTGGTCACCAGCCTGTGTTACTACTAGGAAGTGGTGGGGTTTACTGAAAAGGCATCAGTTCATTGAGGGTGTGCGCTCAAATTGAATGTAGAGATCCTGACCCCTTCCTCCCTCTTTTCTTCCCAGTGCTATGAGATAAGCAGCTTTATTCTAGTACACTCTACTCCTGGCCATGATGTTCTGCCTCATCACAGACCCAAAAGCAACTGAGAGAGCTGCATGTGGATGGGAAACTCTGAACCCACATACACAAATAAGCTTTTCCTCTTATAAGTTTTTTATTTATCTGAGGTATAAATAACATACCTGTATAGAATCAGATACTCAAGTTATAATCGTGTCTATGTATTTATATATTCCTTTTTAATACGCAGGAACTTTGGCCTTTAAAAATTATTTTAGCTTTGATTTTAAAGACATCACATATAAAACATGAAAAAAATTATATTGTTTTGTTTCCATCACTTTTCAACACAATTGTGATAAATTACCAAATACAGTAATTATAATTGGATTAAGATGTATTTCTAATACTAATAAAATATATAAATAAGGATAGTTCTGAGAAAACAGCTAAGTGCTCCTAACCTAGCCCTGACCCCAAAAGAAAACAGAGCAGTTCCTCTAACAATATGTAGGATTCTACTATACATTGGCAATTCTTTTAGTGCATAACTTATAAATTTTTAATCTTTAATTTTTTTCTTAATAGTCCTTATACTTGTAAGTGCATACTCACAATTTTAAAATAAAATGTCTTAAATAACGTTAGGCACTACCAAAGAAAATTGAACAGATGCCATAAATTTTTTAGATGATCAGCATTTGTATGTATATATTACTTTTCCACAAAAAATAAAATATAGTACATATTTTAAAAGAAGTATGTTAATACTTTGTGACCCCATTAATAATATGATTAAATAAGTATTAATTTAATTATTACCAGCATATAGTTGAGTATCTACCTAAATATGAAAGATAAGTTTTTCTGATATAATATATATTAATGCCTTTATTTGTGAAAAAAAAATATTTTTATTCCTATATTATGAAAGTCACAGTGCACAAGAAGAATGAAGACAATGCATTTTAAAATTAGTAAACATATTTTAAAAAATAAGCAGATGGCATTTTATGTATTTGCAGAAAGGACTGTGGATTCGTTTACTATAGCTGGGTATATTTTGTTACTATAACATAGAATTTAATGACATGATGTTTATGATCAGAAAATATGTGCCTAAATAAATGCATAATATAATTCTGTTCTTATGCCTATAATTTATAGTTTTTCACTTAATATGTAGGTCATTAACTTATTATGCACACAATTTACAGTATGTAAGTAGCTAGGTGTTTTTGAGTGCACCCTACTTGACATACTCTCAAAATATTTCCTCTCCTATCAATGATTATGCTGGAATAACAGCAGTCACCTGATATGTTGCTATTTATATTCAAATTACTTAAATGTAAATGATATTAAATATTCTGTTCTTCTATCACACTTACCAATTTACTTTTACAGTAGCCACTTGGCTTCTGGGTGCTACAGACTGGCCCACAGTTTCTCTATTGCCAATGGTTGTACTAGACACTGTCGATTTAAGGAAAGGGATTGCCAAAATAATTTGATAGCGAATACTGGCATGAACAATACAACTTTAAAAAAATTAATATAATATAGTTTGAGTAACTTTTTGATGAAAGTGAACACTTTCTGACTTCCTGCTCTGTGTGGCCATGTGGTACCCTGTACCATCTCAGGACTCTGCCAAGAGTCCCCACCAGCAAGGAGGCAATCACCAAGTGAGCTGATACTGAAGCCATATTCTTGGACTTCCCAGTCCCCCAAACCATGAGGGAAATAACCCTCCATTTCTATAAATTACCAAGTCTGTAGTAATCAATTATAGCAACAGGATGAATTAAGACACTTAGGAATTTTTAAAAAACACAGCAACATGAATTTTTTCAAGTAAATTACCCTTAATATTTTTTGCTTATATGTATTATATCATTAACAGTAGCACATATACCAAAAATAGCATAAATATACTTAATATGTCTAAAAGAGCAATTTAGTGATACAATATATTTTTTTGATGTTAGTGAAAAACACCTACTTACAATTCCTAAAATGAATTATGTTCAGCATTGTGGTTAACGTCCCCAAATCCATTCATTTTATGCCACTGAGTATCATTGAGTAGCAATTTTGGAGAAATTATCTTACCTGAAAGGTCAGGATTTATTGTGCTGAAGAGAATCAAATAATTGTTTCCATGATTCATTTAAAAGTGCATATATGATTCAATTTGGACTGAGGACTTTATGACAGGTTTACATGACGTATCTTGGAAAGCTTTTCCTTACTCTTATGATAGACAACTTGTGGGGAAAAAAACTACTTTATCATTTCTCCCAAATAGCTCCTTTAGCTTCTGCAGTTCACTAGAGGAGTTGACTTTGACATAGAAAATATGAGTTTGTAAAACAACATAAAGACACTAAATTACTCAGCACAGAATCTTACTCTGACAATGAACTTTGGTATGTGAGATTCAAGTACTGCTCATTGCATCAGCTAGTGTAGTTTGGATTTCTAACACCAAAGACCATAATACATGGCACCACAAAGCTTTCAATTTTACCCTTACTTCTCTATTCCTCATTTATTCTCCTTAGGATATCTACCACTTTCCTTTAACAATTAATTACCAGCTATTATTCAGACCTAACAAAAATATTTTTACTCTAATATGATACTAACTAACCAAATGATAAAGAAACATATTATTTGTGAAAATGACATGTTTTCTGATTTTGTTTCATAATCTCTTTAAATATTTTTGTACATACCACCAGAATATAAACAAAAACAAATAGAAAATATGTCTGATTTTAAAGTAAAAATGAATTGAAAATTATTTTAAAGGACAAACTAACTTATGTGTAGATATGAATAGCAAAATTACAATAAGTTTATGTACCCAAAAGCAATGAAAGTGTGTAATAATATATTCACAGAAAAATACATAAAATAATGTGATTAAAAACATTATTTTATATGCATATTACACTTATTGACATTTGCAAAATTGTATTTTTCCCGAAGAAAATATCAATAAAATTTAAAAGTTGAAGAATATACAAATAAATAAATGTGTCTATAGGCTATATTCTTTGCTTACAAAGCAGTGAAACTAAATATCAACACCAAAAACATTAAAATATGCTTATTTGAATTTCCCTCATAATCTTTTATATACATGAAAGTTTCGGTAAAATTGCAAACTGATGTGGGATACTGGTACTGTTCTTTGAATACACTATGCATCGGAAGGCTAAAAGTTAGAGAAGAGTAAATGGATCCCTGCATCTAACATAAACACCAGAGGGTCCTGTTGCATAATAACTGCATCAAATGAACAGTGTTGAGAGAGAAAGATTTAACCTTTTTTAGTGAAGTGTATTTATTTCTGATTTTCCTTAGTGATAGTTGACACATCATAGAGTGTGGCACATGTTTGAGAGTTTCTGGGATTATAATTTTTTGGCACCTATCAGGTATACATCCTTGCAATAAAGACCAAAAAAAAAAAATCATTTAAATAAATGTTAAAATCATAACTTTACAATTCTGGAAATTTGATCAAATGACATAATTGTTCAGCTTACTAATTAAAAGAAAATAATCTCAGAAGTTTTAGACATGCATATAATCTTATTCATATTATAAGAATAAGTTAAGGTATTATATGAATAAGTTAAGGAGAAATGTTAGAATAAATGCACATTGAGGGATTTCACTTATACACTTTGAACTGGTGGTGAATTAAATGTCAAGCAAATTGTTTCAGAATCAAACTATTGGTTTCCATTACCATCAAGAAAATGAATGGAATTTGTCTGATGAATGGCCTAACCAAGGGTCTCTTACAGAGGAAAGGCAGTATGTCTCTCCTTGACTATCTGCGCCTGTCTCTCTCCATTTCTTATATTAGTGTTGTTTTCAAGCAAACTTTCCATTGTGTGATGGAAATTTCTCACATTTTTTTTTTCTGGTGCAGTTTTTTATGGGGAACACAACAAAATTAGCATTTATCTCCACATAAATATAATATGTAACCCCTAAAGACGAACCAACTCTCCAAAGTATTTTACAAAACAGAATAACAAAATATTTTTAATGAACTCACAATTTGCAAATAAATCTAAATGATTGCAATGATATACAATAAAACTGAATGAAATTGAATGAAAAACATTTATAAGACAATTGAATGAAAAACGTCTATAAGAATCATCTCTGTCATTCATAGCTCTGTCCTCAAACACATAAACATCTTGATACCACTAACCACACTTGAAATGGCTCTTGATATATCTTCAAATTCTCAGTTGCTATCCTTTGTAGATTGTCTTTTCATGTGAATGTCTAACATTGTGTCACCAAATCAAATATTTCAACTGGAATTATGCAATATACTAAATTTATAACCAAGTGTCTTCAGAGAGCAATCTAAATTATTCTACACAGTTTGCAAGATCATTCATCATCTTGATTCTACTCACCTCATGCTCCACCTCTGTATGTGTCAGGATGCACTATACACTTAGCTACATTTATATCTCTGAATATATAATGCTCTTCTTATACATTTACATCATTTAAATGCTGTAATTTTTGCCTGAAATATTTTCTATTGTTTTCTCCCTTGGATCTTTTTTCTTTCTATCAATGTTTTTAATTTTTGGATTATTTAGAGATGAATTTCTTAGCAATTCTTTCCTAATTCCCAAAACTAATATAATTGTCCTCATAGGTGCTCCCATAGCATATTATATTCCATACAAAATAGCGCTTGTCAACTAAAATTTATTTATTTTTCTACTAACCTATAGATCACAGAAGAGTATAGAATTGCTACAGTGTAAATCTAGGATGTTCTGCAAAAGTCCATGTTTTAAAGATTTGGTCCCAAGAGAGATACTACTGGGAGGAGGCAAGATCTCTGGGTATGTGTCATCAAAGAAACTAAGGGATCACAGTGTTTTCCTCTTTCTCTTTTCTTTGCCAACCATGAGGTGAGTGGTTCTGCTCTACCCCATACTTCTGCCCTGATGTGCTGCCTCACCACAGGTCCAGAAACAGTAATGCCAATCAACCATGAACTCAAAATCCCAAAGCTCAGAGCCGAAATGAATTTTTATCTTTATAAGTTGATTATTTCAGCTATATGTCACAGAAAAAGAAAGCTGACTAACAAAGAAACATACATTGAATTCTGCATTATACCCTGCAACTATAAACTCCTAACATGAAAGTGGAAAAAAATTCTAAATCAGTTAATAAGCATTTATAAATAGCAAACTTGAAAGTCATATAACCTATGATGTTTGCCTGATGCTTAGACATTTTTCTAAGATAATTTCTTTGGAAATTGAATTCCTTTATATGTTGAATTACCATATAAAAAGTTATATAAAACTTAGGAAAACATGCAAGAGAAATAATATTATACAAAGAATTATGATGAAGCAAATGATAAATTCCTTCCCCAAACACCCACACTTGAAGTGTGTATAAATTAATAGATTTTGGCAGGATGCTTTGGTAAAATATTTATGCTTGCATTTCCACCAGTTTTGCATAAGTGTGCTCACTTTCTTTTCCATACTAAATGTTATGTTTTTACATGGTTTTAATTGAGCTTTAATTGAAATAAAGGAACACTATATTTCAATAGAAATTTGAAGTGAATTGCCTACTAATGAATGTATTCATATATTCCTGTTTCTTGGATTTGTTCATCCATAATTTTCCTATTGAATAATTTGAAATATGCTGGACAAATTTTCTCCTTGATTGTTTATCTTTTTTGTGATAATATCTTGCTTTCTTGGCCACCTTCCTTGATTTTTAATAGGCTTTCTCATTTGACTATGAAAAGCTGCACAATCAGCTAGTGGTTCATGCATCTGATAATTAACTTCTTGCTGGCCATTCAATTTCAGTTTTTCCCACAAGATCCTTAATTAACTTCAGCTATATTTCAAGAGTAGTCTCAGGTTTACAAGCAGAGCAACAAAGACAATTCAGTAGATGTACACATCACTAAAAAAATCCTCCCATGCATTTCCCTTATAAACCATGATTTTTAAAAAATAAATATTATAGAGAGAAAAATTGTGTTCATCTGTTTGAATAGAGGGAATACAATAATAATTTCACAGAACTTTGCAGCTTGAATTTCCAATCCTTATCTCCATTCATAAAGACTTTTTTACAAATACAAGTATATGTCTGCATCTTAAACAGTAACACCCATTTAAGTTTGTAAATATCAGTTGAGAAAATTGAGAGCTTTTTATTTTTATTATTTACACCATAATTCCCGAGTGTACTGGGGAGTAACAGGGAAGGTACACCTTTCCAGGGTAAGCCCCCAGTGACCCGCCCCCTCCAGTCATGTCACCATCTATCTACGGTTACCACCCGTAGTCCATTCAGCCTAGCCTACACTGACTAGGTTACAGCTCTCACAGTTCAATCATTTCACCTCTAAAAATTTTGTATTGACACAGGAGCTTTAGGGGACACCTCATATCCAAACCATAACATGAATAAAGAAGTCTTTTATCTTTAATGATTTTGTAAAATTTTAAAATTTCAAACTGAAATTAACAGGTCAAAGTAATTTATTTTATTCAAACACTTCATTATGTTTGCGAAAATGTAATTAAATTAGCAAAGAAAGAGACATCCACCCCTTGAGGGATAATGTCTCCATACTCTAGCATATGCTAACAGATAAGTTTAATTCAGAGAGAGGAGCAAAACTGAAATTAGAATCATATTCTTTTTAGGAAAATATGGTAAATATGTCAGTATGATGACAAATGCTATTTTAAAAATTGATGTAAAATAGTAATGTAATAAGAATACATCAAAAGGTTTATTTGAATAGCAATTAAAAGTATGCACAGCATTATTTTGCACATTGCTGAGCTGTTTTCAATATTGCTTAATAGAGACTAAAGAAGAAATTCCATGAATTAAATTAATGCAGGCAAGATTTAAACCAAGATTATGTCTAAACATGTGTGTATCTGTTCAAAAGCCTATCAATTTATTTGTTCTGGCCATTCAGACATTATCTAAGCAATAGACTCAGCCTTCTTGTGTATTTTTAGCTATCTGAATCAGGGCTTCTCTAATACCCTAGTATATAATATCTACAAATGCTGATGCTACTTAGGCTCTTCAGACTGTGACAGTCTTTCCTAGTTTTTTGATGACCTTAACAGTTTTGATAAATAATGATGTATCATTTGGGAGAATGTCTCTAAGATGGGGTTTGTTTAATGTGTTTCTTATGATTAGATTGGTGTTTATGGGTTTTGTGGCAGAAAATCACAGACATAAAATGCCATTCTTATCACATCTTATCAAGGGCACATGGTATCAACATGAGTTATCACTGTGCATTTTAACCTTGATCACCTAGGTAAGCTAGAGTTTGTCATATTTCTATACTGTGAATTTACTCTTTTTTTCTCCTTTTCTCTGGTTCTCTTTGGAAGGAAGTCAGTATGCATAGCTCATATTTATGGGTTGAGGAAAAGTGAGTAGTTATAAAAATTATTGGAATGCTGCATCAGAGATTTGTCTGTTTTACAACAGTCTCTACATACTCATTTGTGCTATTGTGGACTCACTTCTTGAATTGTTTCTGATTGGGTCATTTGAAGTCCATTCAGTGGCAGACTGATCCTTTGACATACATAATCATTGAGGATTCCTAAAACATTCTTCATTATTATCTAGGATACAAATGTTCCAAGCTCATCTTGTATATACCCTGTCCCAGACCAAAAGTCAGCTATTTCTTTAAGGGACCATGGCTTTTATAGACAAGTGGTATTAGAAGATAGGATCTGGGCACTAATTGTGTACATGATAAGAGACTATTGCTTCTGTGTTCTCTCAGCTGACAGGAATTATATATATATATATATATATATATATATATATATACATATACATATATATATGTGTGTTGTGTACATATATATATATATGTATGTATGTATTTCACATATTTTTCTGTTTCTCTCTATAAATTTATAAGACTTGCATATTTTCATACAGATGCCTCTCAACTAATCCTGTAATATTATAGATCATTTCTAGTTTTTATTCTTTTTATGTGAGTATGCTTCTGGGGAATGAACCCAAGGGTGGTCGACATTGAGCTACATCCCCAACTATTTTGATTTTTGTTTTGAGACAGGGTCTCACTAACTTGGCCCAGAAATCACTTAATACTTAACTGTTCCATTTCAGAGATCTTGACTAATGCCTCCAAAGGGAACTTGACCAGCTAAAGTACATAGAGTACAGTGCTTCTCTATAATTCCTTTCACCAATAGTTGCTACTATTCATCTTCCGAGTTACTTACAGCAACATCGTTTCCTCCATGCTTCCAACCATGTCTTTATGCAGCTTAATATATCATACTTTTTAATCATTGAATATTATTCAATTTCATAAAAGTATCACAATTTATTAATCCATTCTCCATCAAACAACATTTCCATTTGTATGAATTATGAATAAAAATGCTATAAACCATCCTGTGCAGGATTTTGTATTGACATTAATTTCAAATCATTTAGGTAAATATCAAGGATCATGACTGCTGTATTCTATATTAGACACTATTTGAAGATCTTGAAGTAAGAATGATTGAGGATCAATTCAATGATCCAAAATATCAATGCTTTCATTGAGAAATAGTTTGTAACCATTTAACTTCCACTTTAAAAAATGTACTTTATAAACTACTATGACCAGAACAGTAACAGTCTAGAACTTTTGTCAAAGTTACAAAATTAGTATTTATTATTTGTGCGATTTACTGCTTGTTTCTAATCTTGGAAAACCATATAGTCTTATATCATCAAATTAAATCTGACAGATTTAAAACCGTATGTTGCAAATTGAGAGCTATTTCTCTTTGTTCTGTGAATCAATATGAGCAGAAGCATCATACCTACTAGAGAATGGTAATGTCTCCTAGGAAAATAAACATCTTTTGTCATGCATTCCAATATTTTGTGTAAATAGCACTTTATTTAAAAAAATCCATGTTATCTATTTCTTTGGTAACTATCAATTTGATATACAGCTCTTTGGCTTACACAACATCAGTCAGCTACAAATTGATGTATATCTGACTCAAATAACTTACAGTACTAGGCCTTGAGAAATAGTTTAACAAGAGTTTGCCTCATACATGAAAAAAGGAAGCTTATGTTAAATATACCCGACTTATTTAATCAAACTTGAGGACTGTGTTATTACATTTGGTCAATATTAGCCCAGGGTTCTCAGGTACCATTTTCAACCCCCCAAAATAGTGTGTTATTGTACTCAATTGCAGTTTATAATTATTCCTGTATTTTAGTATTTCTCTTTAACCTACTTTTTAAACTCATTTTACCTTTGTCAAGATAGATGTTATAATTTTGTCCTCAGTAGGTTATTATAGTTGTTTGAAATGTATTCTAGGCTTCTACAGTTAAATAAATAAATAAATAAACTCTGAAAAAGTGTTTCCATGCAAGTTAATTAAGTCAATATGAGTGCTTCTAAGCAAGTTCCTGTGCTAATGAACATCTCAGCAATTTAAACTGTATTTGAGATAGACAGTCTTCAAGAGTAGATATGTAAGTGAGCTAGGGATATAGTTCAGTTGGTAGAGTGCTTTCCTTGCATGTACAAGGCCCTGGATTCAATCCCCAGCATCAAAAAAAAAAAAAAAAAAAAAAAAAAAAAAAAAAAAAAAAAAAAGACAAGAGAGTAGATATGTAAGAATATTATAATTATTTACAGTCAAAACAATTGGCCACAATGATACATATATAGTGGGAATACAATACACTAGCCAATATTTTGTATAGAAACAAAGTTTCAAAACATAAGGAGAAATCTATAGATAATTATTTATAGTTTAATAATGTCACAATGAGATTAGTTTCTCTTAATTTCTGATAAAGAAATAATCTTGCATGTATACCCAATTTATATCATTACTAAAATAATTAATAAATAGAAATATATTCTAAAAATATTGACATTTAATATATATTTTTTAAAAGTAGAGACTTTATCATCCACTAAAACACTTATGATATTTTCACTAATAATCATAAGCAACTAAATTTACTGGGTTCAGTAGCAACTTTTTATGAAACTAATCAGAACTTGTTTTCAGATACAGATTATTTGGTTTAAATGAGTACAACTATCATTAAAATATTTTGAGAAGAGAGAAGGCACAGAGACAAAACTACATAAATACAGTTATCCCATACTAGACAAAGGCATCATAAACACACAGCAGGGAAAAGATAGCCTCTTTGCTGGGATAACTGGAAATCCACAGGTAGCAGAATAAAATTTAACCCCTATCTCTTACACTGCATAAAATTCAACTCAAAGTGAATCAAAGACCTAGGCATTAGACCAGAACCTTACACATACTATAAGAAAATGTAGGCCTAACACTCCAACATTTGGGCTTAGGAACTGACTTCTTCAACAGGACTTCTAAAATACAAGAACTGAAATCAAGTGTCAATAGATGGGATAGTATCAAACTAAAAAACTTCTTCACAGCAAAGGAAACAATCAAGAACATGAAAAGAGAGCCTACAGAATGGGATAAAATCTTTGCTACCTGCATCTTTTAATTTCAAGGATATATAAAGAACTTAGAAAACTTAACACTAAAAAGCAAACAACACAATCAAGAAATGGGCTAAGGAACTGAATAGACAATTCAGAGATGGAGCAATACAAATTATATATATATATATATATATATATATATATATATATATATATATATATATAATTACATATGCAATAAATGTTCAACATCCCTAAAAATTATAGAAATACAAATTAAAACTATACTGAGATTTCATCTCACTCTAGTGAGAATGAAAATTACCAACAATAAATGTAACAATAAACGAGGATGTGGGGAAAAATGTATACTCATACATAACTGGTTGCACAGCAAATTGGTGCAACCAGTCTAGAAAGTAGTATGGAGATTCCTCAGAAAACTTGGAATAGAACCACATTTGACCCAGTTATCTCACTCCTGGTTATATATCCAAAGGACTTAAAATCAATACACTAGTGACACAGCCACATTAAAGTTTATAGCAGCTCAATTCACAATAGCCAAGCTATGGAATCAACTTATGTGCCCTTCAACAGAAGAATGGATAAAGAAAATGTGGTATGTACACTGAGTAGAATTTACTCAGACAAAATATGAAATTATGGTATTTTCATTTAAATGGATGGAGCTGGAGACTATAAGCCAATTCCACCACCACCCCCACAAAAAAAAAGTTGAATGTTCTCTCTGATATGTGGATGCTAATACACAATAAGGGGTGGTGTATAGTTCAGTGCATTAGACAAAGGGGAATAAAGGTGGGAGGGAGGATGGGAATGCGAAAGACAGTGAAATAAATCTGATATAACTTTCCTATATTTATATATGAATACACGATTCCACATGTATAGCCAGTGTAACTCCACAAGTACAACTGCAAGACTGGGATCCTAATTAGAATAAGATGTACTCAATGTTTATATAAATATGTCAAAATATACTCTATGAAGAACATATAAAAAATAAGAGTGGACCTTCTAAATTAAAAAAAAAAAACAAAATTGGTAATGATATGGTATTTATCTCATTATACCTGACATTATGATTTAGATAAAGATAGCTTTTAGTCAAACTTAAGTACTATTGGAATCAGGAAAATTTTTATTTTTGAGTAATATTTAAATAGCAAATAATTCAATTGGTTGTTTTAATAAAAATATGATTTTTTAAAAGTGAAAGATCAGTATAATGTGACACATGATATATAGATAAAGTTGAAGTTTTTAATCATAATTTTTCTCTTGAGTATGCAATTCTAGAGACAATTCTAAAGAATTCTTGGACTCAGTACTTCAAGTGACAAAGTTAAATAAAACTATTGGTTCTTGACAAATGGGTCCGTATCATCCTATCTTTAAAATACAAAACTTTCATTTATTCTTTTATTTACAGCACCCAAAATGTGATGTAGAATATTTTAATTGTAATGTGTTTAATTCCAACATATAACTGAACCTTGGCCACATATTTTGAGGCAATATAATAATTTGCTTGGCAATTCAACTAGTATTAGTGTTTGATTGTGTATTGCTATTAGAAAAAAAATCACCAACAACAATAATTTCTCCTTTGATTTAGAAAAGATGTTTTCTTGGCTGCAGTTCTATTTTCTATATAAAAATTAATTAATATTTCCTAGAGAAACATACCCTCAGTGGTTTTCAAATGCAAATTATTAAATTCCATTGAAGCATTTTTGTCTTTTAAAATATTGGTTAAAATATCTATGGTGAATTACAGTTTCACAATTAGAACTGCTCAAATTGAGTTGAAAATATCTACTTCATAAATAATGGTTTAGTTTGATTAAAAGCAAAATCATAGTGTTAAATGTGTTATTGCACGTGATTCATCACTTATAATTTTATAATTAAAATATGAGGTAATGATTTTACATTGCTAAGAACTTATGTATATATATATTTTGATAATCTAAGCATACACATTTAAATAAGTTTTCCAAATGCTTTAATGTACATTGAAAATGACTAACACATGTTATTATTTTATTAATTTTTTCATTAAAAGTTCAAATTACATTGAATTTTATCTCAAATAAATTAAAGGTTTTTCAAGAAAATTATTGTTTCTAAAAATATATTCAACACTATTAAAGTTCTTTCTCTCCCATTGATGCATTCAATAATACTTACTACAGAAACCCTCAAAATATCTTCCAAACTTTTGTAATAGTTATATTGCTGTAATTTATTTCCATTTAATTTTAAAACAGTCAAATATGGATGTATACACAGCAAACTCTTCAGTACTTAGCAATATTGATAGTGTGGCTGTTATCTATAACTATCTCAAGTAAAATGTATGTATGTAAAATGTAAATGAATGAAGAAAAAGGTTTCTTATTAAAATTGAACTGAAATATCCCACTATTATAGTATTTTAAGTCAGTTAAATGCAGTGTATGTTAGATACTTTTTTGGAACAATTAAACCTGTATGTATACTTAGAAATATAGTGATAATAATTTTTTTTCTTGCAATAAGCACATAAATTGTTGCAGTAGATATCTATTTTATTTCCCAAAAGTACATATAAGATATGCAGGTAATAGAAACCTTCTTGGAAGCATATTCTTATTGTTTTTATCATTTTTAATTTTAGAATTTTGAATTATTAAATTGCTCTTGGCCCAGTAAGAAGTTCAAACAGTTTAAACAAATATGCTGTCTCCCAGTAAGTAAGTACACAGAATGCATAAATGAAGTCATAAATAAAAAAATATTTCATTTTATATTAATTATTGTATTTGTCTGTCCTGCTCATATTTCCAAAATAACTAAATTTCACATCTTTATTTTATGATGATAAGCAAGAAAAATAAATAATGCATTTAGCTCATTTTAATCTCTCTCTAATCAACATGAGTATAATAATCAGCTTCATATCAGATGTACTTACTTATTTTAGCCTAATGAGTTTAATACTTAAATAGATTTTATAACCATCAACCTATTTAAAGTATATATGTACTCACCCAATATAGATCAATCTATATGTACTTAAATGATAATAAATGTAAATATAAATATAAGAAATATAAATATAAATGATAAGAAATATATTTTAATTTTTAAAACTAGCCTTTTTAGGTGACCAAAAACTGAATTTTTTGGTTAATGTTGTAACATTGAAGGAAAAAAATGACAACGTCCATTTTTTAAGTAGTTTTGTAATCAAGATGAATTTTATTATGAAATATTAAGTAATTGGGGTTTATGTCCACACATGTAAACAGAGAGGGAATAATTATCTGTGGAAGAAAAACATAAGTGTACAAATTCCTAGGACATGATAAAAAAATGATAAATAGGGATCCCATTTCTTCTGTTTAATGTGTTCTCAGTATCATTAACTATCAGAAAAATGTAAGTCAAAACTATAACCCTGTCAGCACCATCCCATCAGCAGGGGGGTCCTGATGAAGCACAAGGGCAGAAGAAGGGCTAATTCATGTTCTACATTCCTGAGCCAGGACATCCTTGCATTACCCCTGAACATCAGAACTCCAGTTTCTCTTTATTTTGGATGCTGCAATTCATACTAGTGATCTCCTGGACTCTTTAGCCTCAGATTGAAAGTTGTACCATTAACTTCCCTGGTTCTGAGGCTTTCAAACTTACATGGAGTTATTCTGCTGACTTCCTGCTTTCTCTGCTTTTTAGATGCCCTATCTTTGAACTTTTCTGTTTCCATAAATGTCTGAATCAATATTTCTAATAAATGGTGTATCTATCTATTCATCCATCTAATCTATCCATGCAATCATATATGCATGTATCACCTATGGCTTCTGTTTCTAGGAATTCTAATTAACATAGGAGGTCATCAGGTTTAGATGAAGTAATGAAGTTGAAGCCCCCAGAAAGGTGTTAGTGTCCTTATAAAAAAACAGAAGGAAAGGAAGAGAGGGTTCTCTTTCTCTCAGGCATGTGAAGACAGAAGAAAGTGGTGGCTGCCTAAAAGTCAGAAAGAGGGCCATCACCAGGAATCACATCCTAGTCTCCAGAAATGGACAAAATAAATGCCCATTGTTTAAGCCAGCCAGACTATAGTATTATATTAAAGGAAAGTCTTAACAGTCTGTATAGCTCAAGTGTGTTTATCCTGTTTTGCTTTATAATTCTCAAAGAGTTGTGAAAATGTTAGGTTGAATATCATTTTAAATAATGAAACAGCAAAATATTTCCATGGATAAAATTTTCTGGCTGCTTCCATTTGTTATATATTATTAATATTACTTTATTCCATATACATTTCCAGATCTCCATGATGTCAGTCATACTTAAAGGCCATGAGAATTTAGCAATACAAAAAGAAAAGGTGATCTTATTTTGATCAAGCTTATATTTTAGTAGGAAACCACTAAGACATAAACACAGAAATATTACTTTATGAAAAGTGCTAAACTGAAAATAAAAGGAGTCAATATAATAAAGTATGATGGACAGTCTGGCAAAGGCTGTCTGGGGAGGAATAAGCTTAGGTTACCACATGAAAGACCAGATGGATATAGCGTTGTAAAGACCTGAGGGAAAACCTTCTAAACTCAGGTTTCACATAATCTGTAGTTGCTCATGGAACTTTGAGCCTGATATATATGAAGCACAGTGATTTAGTAGATAAAAATATAAGATAAATTTTAGGGCAGCATGCAGAGGCCAGTTCATATTGAGAATTGTAGCTTTGAGTAAAGAATAGCATCCTCCATTTTATTTAATTGCTGAGTTTTTGACAAAAAGGTAATTTGGATTGATTGATGCTTGTTAAAGCTCACACTGACTACTGACAAGAGAGTTTTAGGGAAATAAAAGTGATGGTAAGAATTCTACTTGCATCAGTCCAACTTGGATCATTATAGTTTAGTCCACTGGAATGGTGAAGACAATAGAAAATTTTGCATGTATTTGGTTTATATTTGGGGGATTGACTTGAATGTGGTACCTGGAGATAGATAAAAGAAAATGTGGCATAGATTTATTGCTCAATAACATTTACAGATAGTCCTCAATTTATGATGATTTGAATTAGGACTTTTTTTTTTTACTTTAGAATGGTGTGAAAGCAACAGATAGTTTTGCCACTTGAATGTTTATCTTTTCCTGGGATAACAACACATAACACAGTATTCACTTGTGAAGATGGGTCGTAACATCTCTCAGGCAGCCTTGCAATCATCAGCATAAGCAACTATACTCTACGGTGCACTAGCAACACTTACTCTGTTGGTAAGCTGTGGTGATCAGTAAGTTAGGTAGTAAATGCTTTTTAACTTACAATAATTAAGCTTATTTTGATATGACCTCATCATAATCTTAAATAAGTCATTTATTTTTGAACAAAAGAATAATAAAAGATAAATTATAGGTTTGAGTTTTGACCATTGGAAAAAGATGGTAATGTTTAATGCCATGAAGTATACTGGAACAGAAAAGTTTTAAAGGTGCTAGCAAATAGAGTTCATTTTTGATGTTATTTTTGGAATGCCTATTAGAATAAGAATGATAAATAATTTATATGGGAATTTGTAGTTCAGGGATGAATTCAGGGTTTAAGTTTGAACACACACACACACACACACACACACACATCACATGGTTATAACCCTTGCAGGTTATATGCCCACCAAGAGGATATAAGACTTGATAGCAGATAAAAATTAACATAGGTGTTACTCTGCATTGTTTAACAGTTTAGGGCCAAACATTAATGCTGTAGAAAAAACAAAGTTGTCTAAGCTCTCATCCATGTTGTTCGTATACTATCAGAGTGGTGATGCTACAGCTAGGACTCCGATAAGCAGCACACTGACAATTTGGCTATTCCAGAACTTGATTGTACTCATTAAAACCTACAAAGCCCATAACTGGTCCAAATAATTTACAAACTGGTCTTGAATTTAAAAGTTTGCTGACATATCTTATTCCACAATTATGGGAAAGCAAAAGTATTCTCATGAGCATACTTTTAAGTTGCTAAATGAAAAAAAAAATTTATGTATCCAATCAATAAGGAAAAATTGTATGTTTGCTAATAAAACTCCATTTCTGTTTCAAATAGGTTCAATGTTTCTTCCTTAAAACCAATATTATATTCAATCTGATGTTTAATCATCAAGGTCCTTCGCTTTCCAATCATAACTACAGTTCACTTCCTAGTCATTCTTGTTGCCTTAAATGGGGAGAGGTTTAAAACTCATATATTTTTAATATTTACTTTTTAGTTGTAGTTGGACACAATGCCTTTTATTCTATTGATTTATATGTGGTTCTGAGGATTGAACCCAGAGCCCCGCACATGCCAGGCAAGCGCTTTACCGCTGAGCCACAACCCCTGCCAAAAAAACTCATATTTTCTAATGCCACAAATGAGGAAATTCATTCATCTTGGTTTTCTGGGTTCATCATGCATAGTATTTCTCTTTTCTTTATTAGAGCATGGTAATTATACATAGTATGTGAGTTCATTTTGAAAAAAAATTTATATATGTAAGAAATTTTATTCAATTGTCATTTTCATCCACTTTTATCTCCCTTCCTCCCACCTCCTACTCTCCTTCCCCTACTAATCTTCCTTTCTTCTACACATGCATAAAGGGGAGAATCCATTTGGTACCTTTATATATGAATACAACATATTTTTTGTTAAATTCATTCCATTTATATTCCCCTTCCTTCCTCTCTCACTCTTGTTTCCTTCTTCTACTCCATTAATCTTCACTATATCTTATGATACCTGATTCCCTCCCCAACCATCTTCTTTCCTTTGTTTTGCTCTAACTTCCACATATGAGAGAGAAAGCATTCAATCTTTGATTTCCTGAGTCTGGCTTATTTCACTTAGTGTGATTTTTCTCATTTTACATTCATTTACCACCAGCAAATACCATTATTTCATTCTTCTTTATGACTGAGTAAAACTCCATTGTGTATATACCACATTTTCTTAATCCATTCATCTATGGACAGGCTTATGGGCTGATTCTATACTGTGAGTACTGTGAATTGTGCTGCTTTAAACACTGAGGTGGCTGTCTTTACAACTTTTTAATAAAACTGATGAGTTGGGTAGCTGGGTTCTATGGTGATTACATTCCTAGATCTTTGAGGATTTTCCCCACTGCTTTCCAGAGTGATTGTACTAATTTGCAGTCCCACCAACAATATAAGAGTGTAACTGACTGCTCCCATACTATCCAGCATTTATTATTATTCATGTTTTTGATAATTGCCTTTATGCCTGGAGTGAAATGAATCAATGCAGTTTTGATTTGCATTTTCCTAATTGCTGTATTTCTTGGCCACTTGTGTTTCTTCTTTTGAGAAGTTTCTGTTCAGTTTATTTTTTCTCATTTATTGATTGGGCTATTTGTTTTCTTTGGGCATTGAGTGTTTTAGTTCTTTATATATTCTGGATATTAATTATCTGTCAGAGTAATAGCTGGCAAAGATATTGTCCCATTCTGTAGGCTGTCTCTTCACTCTCTTAATCTTTTTCTTTGAAGAATCTTTGAAATTTGATGGTAACCCACTTATTGATTTTTGGTTTCTGTTTCTTGAGCTTTAGGGTTCTTGTTTAGGAAGACAGTGCCTGTATCTATATGATAGAGTGTTGATCCTAAGTTTGCTTCTATCAGTTGCAAGGTTTCTGTCTAATTTCTAAGTATTTGATTCATTTGGATTTGACTTTTATGAACATTGGAAGACAGGGATCTGATTTTATTATTCTGCATATGGATATCCAGTTTTCCCAGCACATTTTTTAAAACAGGTTTTCTTTTCTCCAACATATATTTTTGGCACTTTTGTCAAGTAACACAAGTCTGTAAAAATTTTTATTTGTCTCTGAGTCTTCCATTTGATTTTATTAGTCTACATGTCTGTTATGATGCCAATAGTTTTGGCTACTATAGCTCTTTATTATAAATTTGAAATGGTATTGTGATGACTCCTGTGTCACTTTTCTTATTCAGAATTATTTTGATTATTCTGAGTCTCATTTTTCCAAATGAAATTTAGGATTGCTTTTTCAGTTCTGTGAAGAATGGCATTGATGTTCTAATTGTGATTCATTGAATGTGTATATTGCTTTTGGTAGTATGGCCATTTTGAATATATAAATTCTGTCTATCCAAGAACTTGGGAGGTCCTTCCATTTTCTGAGTCTTCCTCAATTTCTTTCTTCAGTGTTCTATAGTTTTCATAGTAGAGGCCTTTAACCTCCTTGGTTAGATTAGTTCCCAGGAATTTGTTTTGTATTGTTTAAGGTATTGGGAAGGGGATGGTTTTCCTGCTTTCTTTCTCTGCTGAATCACTCTCAGAGTATAGAAATTTTATTGTTATATGAGTTTTGATCTTATACCCTGCTACTTTGCTGAATTTATTTATCAGCTCTGAAGTTTCTGATGGAGTTTTATGGGTCTCCTGGAAATGGGATCATGTCATCAGCAAACAGTGATATTTGACTTCTGCTTTTCCAATTTGTATCCTTTTAATTTCATTCTGTTGCCTGATTGTCCTGGCTAGAGTTTTGAGAAATATATGTAGTAAAGATAGTGAGAGTGAGTATTCTTTTCTTTTTCCTTATTTTAAAATAAATGCTTTTGTTTTTTCTCAATTCAGTTTGATGTTGACTATGAGTTTGTCATATATAGCCTTTACAATGGTGAAGTAAGTTTCTTCTATCCTTAGTTTCTTCAATGTTTTTAACATGAATTATTGCTATGTTTTATTAAAGGGTCTTTTCTGCATCTATTGAGATGATCCTATAATTCTGGTTCTTAATTCTATTAAGTGGTGAAGTACCTCTGTTGATTTGCATATGTTGAACCAGCCTTGCATTTGTGGGATGAAGCCCACTTGATCTTGTTGTATTATTTCCCTCATATTTTTTGAATGTAGTTTTCTAATATTTTATTAAGTATTTTTGCATCTATGTTCATCAAGGGTATTGGCTTGTAGTTTTCTTTCCTAAATGGGTCTTTGTCTCGTTTTGGTATCAGGTTATACTGACTTTCTAGAATGTGTTTAGGAGTGTTTCTTTCCTTCCAAGTTCCTGGACTAATTTGAGAAAGATTAGGGTTGGTTCTTCTTTAAAGGACAGGTAGAACTTTGTTGAGAATCCATCTAGTCCTGGCCTTTTCTTTGTTGGTAGGTGTTTAATTGCTGTTTAGATTTTCTGTATCTTTCTGTTTAAGTTTGGGCAAGTTGTATGTATTTAGAAATCTGTCAATGTCTTCTAGATTTTGCAGTTTATTGTTGTATAAATTTTCAAATTGATTTCTAATGACCCTCTGGATTTCATAAGTGTCTGTGGTAATATCTCATTTTCATTTCTAATCTTGTTGAAGATTTTCATATCTATTCTCTCTCTTTGGGCTAGTTTGGCTAAGTGTTTATTAATCTCACTTACCATTGAATGAACCAACTCTGTTGCATTGATCCTATGTATTTTTTTATTAATTTTGGATCTAAGTATTATTAAGTATTTTTGCATCTATGTTCATCAAGGGTATTGGCTTGTAGTTTTCTTTGGAGTTATTTTGTTTTTCTATATCTAAAGTGCTGAGTTGGAGAATCAACTTATTTATTTGGGATCTATATTAAAAACTGATATTTAATTAAATAATGTAAATACATAGCTCTTAAAATCATAAGTACAATCTTATATCTGCAAGTGGACACTATTTCTTGGAGTGATATCACCAAGAACACCATATTTTAAACCATGCTCTACAGAGAATTAGTGAACATTGATATCACTAGATGATGAACTGATTAAGAGGAAATCTAACTCAGATACAAAATATAGTCCACACAAAAGTTAAAAAAATAAACATGATAAGTTACTGTGACAAAAGTAGAAATTGGTCTCTGGTTGGGAAAAGATGCCACAGAATATTTAGTATATCTACCTAAAGCTTGGAAATCCAAAAGGCAATCAAAGAAGTGTGAATATCTGAATTAATCTGGGACCCCAGGAGAGGAAGACTAAGACTTTAGCACTTATCTTGCCATTCAGCCAGAGGTGACAGCAAAGATCGTTTTAGTCTTTAAATTGCAATCTAACAATTGGTGGGAGGTGGGGTAAACAAGTTCAATATTCCATTCTCCCAGGACTATAAACAGAATGTTAAGTCCCACTGAAAGTAACTGGTGAAGAAGCCCCAAGAGTACAATTCAGGAAAGCTGGATAAGAATTGTTGATGGCTAAGAATAGTTTTTTTTCTTTGGGGGTGGGGCTGACTTCTGTATGTTCTGGCACCTGAGACCCATACAGAGTCCCTTCCCCATACAGAGACATCTAGTTTCCTGTGGATAAACTGGTGAACTTGACACTGCCAGCAATGGGGATTGATTTGGAGTCCCATAAACAATAAGAATAACTGAGTCAGCCATAGTGACATACACAGTTTCACATGGAAGCTGAAGCAGGAGGATTAGAGTTGGAAGCCAGTCTGTGCAACTTAGAGAGACCCAGTCTCAAATTATTTTTTTTAAAGGACTGAGGCTTGGCCATGAGTTCAGTCTCTAGTACCTATTAATCATCATCATCATAATAATAATAATAACAATTATAAGTACTCTCCATCCCCCTATTTGGCTCAAGAGATAACACGATGGTTATTAAGGGGCACTCTACCACCACAAGATTATCCAGAGTAGCCTCTTTGTCCCCAAAGGTCTGAAATTTCTTTCTTCCTCCAGAGTCAGCAGGTTATTAACCAAGTGGCACCCATGAGAGGCACTGTGCCACAAGATGGCTTAACCAAAGCATCATTGTTCCTGTGAGCAGAAGCCCCAGGGTTACAAATCAGGAAAACTGGATAAGAACTGTTGATGGGAATCCCACATAACTAGTTTATTTTTCTTTGGGGTGGTGGTGAATTCTGTATGCTCTGGCACCTGAGACACATACAGAGTCCCTTCCCCATTCAGAGACATCCAGGTTCCTTTGGGAGCATAAAGACTCAAACCTCAGCAAGTATGCAGCTGAAGGATGTGCTTTATTCTCTGCATGCATGGAGCATTCTATCCCAATAAGTGCTTAACTAAAGAAACACTTATGTCTTTGTAGATTTCAGAAACCTCTTCTGCATCGATAAACAGTGCGTGGTCCACATAGAGAAAGCATTCTTCACCTCAGATAGGGTCAACAGAGGAAAACAGAAATATCAAGAAAACAAAACAGACCAAATTCATACTACAAATGCTCTGAATCTCACACTTCATTAGCACCACAGTGACCCAAAGTAGTTCAAGACCTGCTTGCTAAACTGAAATGGCTGACTGCCTGCTTAAATAAGATTTAATTAGGACATACAATCTCATAACATAATAGACAAATACACATGGTCCATTAAAAAATCAACACATACCATCAATCAGGAAATCACACTTTAAATCAGAAGAGCTATTCAACTGACCCCAACATCAATGAAAATCCATTTGTGGATATATCTGACAAAAATTTTAAAGTGATTATAATATAAATACTTCACAATTATAAATTATTTAAAAAACTCACAACAACAATAATTATAAACAAACAAACACAGAGAAGCAATATTAGACAAATCTCAAGGATGTAACAGGGAGAAATAATTCATGGGCCAGAAGGAAGTTGATCAGTTTGCAAGTGCTAAAAGGAAAGCAATGTCAATCATCCAATCTACATCCGTGAAACTACTTTTTTAAAATAAAAATGGCAAATTTTTTTTAGTTGAAGGAAAACAAAAATAATCTCTCATGAGTCAATGTTTTCTTAAAGAATGTCTAAAGGGAGTTAGTCAAACAGAAAGTAAAAACATCTTGGATCATTAGGAAGGATAAAAGAATAATATAAGCATATTCTACATTCAAGAGAATGTCTTCATTAATGAAAAAAATGTATTTGGTGATAGAAACAAAAGTTATAGCATTACCCGATAATCAAGATAATGAGAGTTAAAAGTAGAAAAAGTGCCAGGCACAGTGACACACACCTGTAATTTCAGTGGCTCAGGAGGTTGAGGCACAAGGATGGTGAGTTCAAAGCTAGCCTCAGTAATAGGTAGGCAAAAAGCAACTCAGTGAGATCCTGTCTCTAAATAAAATACAAGATAGGGCTCAGGATGTGGCTCAGTGGTTGAGTGCCCCTGAGTTCAATCCCTAGTAGCAAAAAACTAAATAAAATTAGAAAAATAAAGATATGAAGAAAAGTCATTTCTACACCTTATTAAAAGTGATAGAATTTTGATAGCAAAGGACAAGCCACATAATTTGCATTGTTTTGCTTATTAAATAACTATGAAACTATGCAAAATGTTAAAAGTCATATAAATTTGTCAAATGGAATCTTAAAAAATAACAAACAATAAAATGTGAACTCTATACATGAATAATTACCTTAAATTCAAATGTCTAGACCAATAAAAAAGCAAGAACTTGTCAGAATGAATTTAAAAATGTGACCAATTATGTGCTGTTTACCAGAAATCACTTCAAATTCAATCATAAATTAGGGTGAGTTACTAGAGATAAGATGGATATTATGTAATGTTAAAAGGAATCAAGTCATCAGGAAAACATTACTGAAAAATTCTATGAAATGTTTGAAAAAATATAATCAGATTTTCATAATATTGCCTATAAAATTAAAGACAAAGAAAAATTCAAAACTTATTTTATAACGATAAAATATGTATACCTTAACAACAAAACCACATAAAGACAGTACATGAAAAAAGAAAAAGAAAAAAAATATATAGAATATTAATTTTCAATGAACTTAGATTAAAAAATAAAATGTTAAGAAATCAAAATTCAGCATTGTATGAAATTTTAATAATAAAACATGACCAACAGGGATATATTTCAGGTATATAAAACTGATTAAACATTAAAATAGCAGTTCAGGCAATTTAATATATTAATGTTCTATTGGTGCTGTGGCAAAATACTAAAGTGCGTGGAAATTTGCACAGAATAAGTTTACTATCTCATAGCTCTGTCAGAAGTTTGACACCGGTCTTACTGGCTAAACTTAAGATGTTGCAGGTTTGCATCCATTTCTAGGCTATGGGATATAATCCATTCACTTGCTTTTTATGGTTTCTAGAGGCTGCCTGCATAGCTTAGATAATGACCACCTTCTTCCATGGAAGCCAGCAATAACAGAATAAGTCCTTCTTGTGTGACCTTTCTCTAGCTCTCTTTCTACTTCCTACTTCCACATCTGTTTTAGTCAGCTTTTTCATTGCTATGACTAAAAGAACCCAACCAGAACTTTTGAGGAGGAAAAGTTCATTTGGGGGCTCATGGTTTCAGAGGTCTCAACCCATCAATAGCAGGCTCCATTCTTCAGGGTTTGAGATAAAGTAGGATATGACGGTGGAAGAGTGTGATGGAGGGAACCAGCTTACAGGATGATCAGAAAGCAGAGCAAGAGGTCTCAACTTGCCAGATACAAATATATACTCCAAAGCCATGTTCCCATTTCACACCACGTCTAGCCACATCCTACCACTTTAGTTTTTCAATCTGTTAATGCCTACCAGGGGATTAAATCACTGATTGGGTTAAGACTCTCGAAACCCAACCATTTCTCCTCTGAACCTTCTTGTATTGTCTCACAGGTGAGCTTTGGGAGGACACCTCACATCTGAAACATAACATTCTGCCCCTGGCTCCAAGAAGTTCACAACTATTTCATAATGCAAAATACTTTTTGTCCATTTCCAAGAGTCCCCATAGTCTCAACAGTTCCAAGATTGCTCAAAGTTTAAGTCCAAAATCTTCTCTGAGCCTCAAGGGAATCTCACATTGTGAGCGCCTATCAAATTAAAGGTAACGGGACAATTATCCAATATATAAAAGTACACAGTAAACACTCCCATTCACAAAAACCAGGGACATAGATAAAAGGAATGGGACCAAAGCAAAATCGAAATCCATCTGGATATGATGTCCTCTCTAAAGGGCTTCTGTACATCTTCCCTGTACATTATTGGCTGTTGGCTTGTCCCTGCTCAATTAATGCAACTTTCCTAGGAAGATGTCTCACATTACTGATATTTCTTAATCTAAGAGATCTCCACTGCACCTTCAGCTTCCTCCTGAAATCTCCACACCTTGCCTCCTCGAGGAGTGTCCACAGGGACTCCAATGCTGCTGCACTTTAACTGACTTCCAAAGCCTTCCTCTAAAATCTTGGTGGAAACCACCATGATCCTCTAACGCCAGTATCCTTTATTCTGCAGAAGCAGCACCACATGGTTGATGCCAAGGTCTGCCTCCATCTTGAGCAATATCCAAGCCTCCAGGAAACCTGGCAGCAGCATTCTCTAAATGCCTGGGTGTCTGAGCACATTGAAAAAAAAAAACTTCTTATGCCCCCTTTTTCAAGAAGGATTTCCCACTGGACTCTTCTCAAGAGAAGAAGGACTCTTCTCAAGAAAATTGTCACTTTTAATCCCTTGAGCCTGATATGGATGTGATCTTGCCAGCTAATGATATACTCTCAATCCATCTTTTGTATCATCTCAAGCAAAATCTAACAAATATAATTCAGAATAGATGCTATGTCTTAAGGTCAACTAATTACCAAACTTAATTCCATCTGCAAACTGAATCCTCCTTTAATGGAAGTAATAGTATCTTTAACAACTGCAACTTTCTTAGCCCCAGTTTTACTCCTGCGTTTCAAGTTGGAGTTTTTCAAAATTTTCTGCTCTGTTTTTGGCTCCTGAATATCATAATAAATTTGGCTAAAAGACAACAGCAATATCCATGACACTGCCTGAATGCTATGCTGCACAATTTCTCACACCAAATTAAAAAGACCATCACTTTTAAATCAGCTTCACAGAAAGTCTCAGGACATGGGCAAAAGGCAGACAACTTCTCAGTCACAACAAAACACGAATTACCAAACTTAATTCCATCTGCAAACTGTATCCTCCTTTTCTATGTAATAGTATCACAGAGTGAAAAAATTATTACATGGACATGGAAAAGGAGAGTGTGTGTGCTTGGGGACATCTTTCTGTTTATCACATGCTCCATATATATGGAGTAAAGAAGGAAAGTCACACGATCTTATCAACTATTAAAAATATCTTGCACAAACTAGTTCCCGTTCATGATAAAAACTGTCAGGAAAACAGAAATAGATGGAAATTGCTTCAATTCAATAAAGAACTCCTACAAAATACCTAAAGTTAACATTCTAAATGGTGAAAGACTGAAATTTTCCCCATAAGAAGGAAGAGAAGAGTATCTGCTTTCACAACTGTTATTCAACAGCTCACTGCAAATTTTATTCAGTGTAATAAGACAAGAAAAATTAACATTATTTAAGACTATAAGGAAATAAACTGCTCCTGTTTGTTGCTGAGAGAATTCATAATTATCTTTGGAGAAAATTACAAGGATCTAAAAATGTCTGTTTAGTAATTATTCAAAAAACTACATTTGATAATACTATTGTGCCAAAGAAAAGGAAATGTTTAGAAATAAAATGTGAACAGGATCTATGCAATGGTAATTACTTAATGCTGATGAAAGAAGTAGAAAAAAAAACTAAAACAAATAGAAAGATGTGTTGTGCTCCTAAATACTTATGGTAGAATGCCACTATCCATAAATTCTTACATATATGTATAATTTATAATTTATATTTAAACCATTTATAATTTATACTTATGCATTTTTATGCAATTCTTAGAAAAAATTCAGTATTTTTTTCTTTTGAACATAGACAAGCTTATTCTAAAAATATTACATGGAGAGTCAAACATCCTTGCACAGCTATGACAGTCTTGACAGACATTAACAAATGGAAAAATTGCTGCACTGGTTAGCAGGGCTTATTATAATATCTACAATAGTCAATAGAGTGCATTATTGAAAGAGCCATAGACACATGTTTACATATAACCAAACTGGGAACTACAACTGGTTTACCACATATGCGCTCAAGTGATTTTTTGATGAAGTTGCACTCACTAGGTTTAGGATCACCTTGACACTAAATGGTTTTGGAACAATTGGACCTCCATGAAAGAAGGCAGAAAAAAACTTGATCAAAACTTCACACTTTGTACAAAACTCAACTTAAAAAATCAATCCCAGAATTAAGATAAAATATTTAACTATAACATTTTTAGAAAAAGTGACTTAGGAGAAAACTCATTTTAATCTAGATTTGTGCAAAATATTTCTAGACTTAACAGGAAAAATAAAATTTTTAAAATAAAATTTTGGTGAATTGTGTCTCATATAACTTAAAAATATTTGTTTTGTGAAAGATGAAAAATAGTAAAATAAAACGGCAAAAAATATTTACAATGTACATATCTGAGAAAGGTTATGCATTTAGAATAAAGAAGTCTCAATTTTTTAAAATAACAATGAGAGCAAACAATTGAATTTCAATGAAGAGTGTATTCTAACTGAAATAAGTTCACAAAGATTTAAAATATTATTAGCTATGAGGAAAATGCAAATTAATATATTTCCGTAACAGATCACAAACCTATTAAAATGACTAAAAGTTAAAATAATGTCAACATCAAATAATGCAAAGGATGTAGAGAAAAGTTCAATAATACATTATTGATAAGAATATAAAATGGTAGAGCTACTCAGGAAAACAGTTTGCCTGTGATAAAACTAAGAAAATCATTATCATACATACCAGCCATTGTATCCAAGTGAAAATAGATAAATTAAAATCTGTTCAATAGCTTTCATAACAGTTTTTAAATAACTACAATCTAAAAACAGCAATAAAACGAGGACACTATTAGTCACACAATGACTTGGATCTCTAGGGAAATGTTTAGTTAAAAAAAAATAGTAATAAAACAGCTGAGCCAAACACTTTTACATGGTATATGATTCCAATTACATCCTTTTAGATGTCATGGATTTTTAAAAAATGGAGAAGAGATCATTGTTTTGCAGAGGTTGAATATGGAAGTGGAATGGAGATAGGTTTGTGTGCAACAGTGAACATATAAAATACTTGTGATGGAAATCTTCTATATTTTTTCAGTGGTAGTTACACAATCAAAGTAAAATTTATATTAAAATTCAGATAAAAATTGGCTTATTCAAATAACTAGGGCTAGGGATGTAGCTCAGAGGTACAGAATGAGGGCCCTGGGTTCAATCCCCAATACCAATACAAAATAGTGTGGGTTGGAAGGGACTAAGAACACTCATGTGTGTGAATTGCACTAAAAAGGGAGAATGAAGTGAGATTTCAGAACCTGGTAGAAGATAAATCATGGTATTGTTTATGGTTATGGATTTGAATTTAGGTGGAAATGCATTGTAAGATTATAAGGTAAAAACTTATATCATTTTGTTTACAACTTAATTAAATCATTCATGGTTTTGGGGGAGGAGAACAGGAGAAGAAGAAGACAGTGGGGGATATAGTTATGATAAAATTTTGGATGTTGTAAAAGTTAACAATAGCCTACATGAAATGATAATAGTATATGGATTGGATTAATCATATATATATATATATATATATATATATATATATATATATAGAGAGAGAGAGAGAGAGAGAGAGAGAGAGAGATGTCTTGTTAATGTATTTGAATGTACATAAGGAAATCTTTTATAAAATATTCCTTGGATAACTAGATTTAGTAATATGATAAATAATGGTGACATTAATTAATTTGAAAAAGGAAAACTGAATTGGTATAACTAATTCATTCTTGAATAGATAATGTATTTATGTACATGTACTCAAAATTGATGACTGATCAATCTTCCCTTGTCTTATTTTCCATTGGATTTTTAATTATCATGGGTCAAATATTAATTTGTAGTAAATACTAAACTATTGGTTCAGATATAATATTAATATTTATTAGCCATAATTAAATCTAATGATGTTTTTTAAAGCCTGACATAAAATTCTCAATTCTCTTGGGGCTGGGAATGTGGCTCAAGTGGTAGCGTGCTCGCCTGGCAGGCATGTGGCTGGAGTTCGATCCTCAGCACCACATACAAACAAAGATGTTGTGTCTGCCGAAAACTAAAAAATAAATATTAAAATTCTCTCTCTCTCTCTTTAAAAAAATACCATTAAAAAATTCTCAATTCTCTCATAATATAATTACATATTTAAGTTATATGTAAATTCATATAATTTATGAATCTAGAAATGATATCTAGAGACAGTCCTGAAAATGACCAATTGTTTGTCTCATTTGTTATTCTAATTATCTAGAGAGCAACTGCTAATGCTGGCTTTACAGTAAGTGTTAAGTATTTAAAGATGCTTTCTTCCTCAAAGATTTCACTATTTGAAATGCAATGATTATAATTAGTTACGAGTCAATATCTCTAAACTTGTACAGATGAAATAGACACCTAATATACACTTCTACCTTTTATAGTATCTTTAGCACAAACACTGTAAGTCAGAAACTAGAAAACATAACTACAAAAGCAAGACTGAAACATTAATTAAAAGCAATGACAAAAGTTATGTCAATAACAAAAATAAGCAAAAAATAATTAATAGCTACTTAAAAAATAAAACCTGCTACATTCAAACTTTCTTGGCCAGAAAATATGTTTAAAATATTAAAAACAGTGACAAATTTCAGTGCACGAGAAGTCTATCAAGATATTTTGGGGAAATTAGAAATCAGATAAGTAAATTATATAGTACAGAAAAAGAAATTGTAGAATTTTCCATAGTTAAAATAACCTTCTAAAATTCTAAGATATCTCAAATTTAAAGTGAAGCTGATCAGAGACTACAGGTAGACATTGTATTGATTCTATTCTCTACCTTTGTGCAGACATGAGTAAGGTACATTGTGCCATGGCCACTGGCAGAATACATTTGCACATAAACTAACAAAATGAAAATGTGAATGTGTTCATCTTCAATGGAATCTAGCAAAATGTCATCACTAGTTCTGAAATCTCAGATATTAGTTACTTAATAGACAGTGACCTCCATCAGGTTGTAAAATCATTCATACTCATGAAATAAATTACTTTTATCATTTAATTTTAAATGTTCTTCTCAATATGTTCCTTATATGCATATATTCAAATTAACCAAAGGAGAAAAAAACATTTTCAATTGTAGATTTCCCCCCTATTTTACTAGTTTGACTACTTGTTTTTTTTCTGTTTTAATAATTGAAACCATTAAACTGGTCTTAACATATAAAACACATCAGTAATAGGTTATTGGATTTCATTGAACCTTCAGGCAAAAGATATAATAGCCTTCTGCCTCAGTTTTCTAATTTCAGCTCTTGAAATAATAACACATGCTACATAAACATAATACCAGATTTAATTTTAAGTCTCTAAACAGTGATATGTCTGAAGAGGGAATTTATTTTCTATGACTACATCTACATCACAATATACTACAAAGAAAATTTGATATATTTGAGTTGTATCAATCACTGATTATTTCCATATCTTGAATGAGGTAATTTACATAACTGCAAAATATTTGTGAATATTAATTGTGGTACAAGATTCTAAAATTGTAATGAATCTCTAATTTTTATCCAGTGCTAATAAATAAATAAACTCATATATAAAATTACAGCAATATTAAGCAATGGTTTGGAGGTTGTAACATTTTTAATATTTTAAATAAGTGCCTTTTTATATTTACCTTATCCCAAATTAGCTTTTACCTATATTACTGAGATAAATCTTGAATCACTTCTAAGCATACTGGCTTTTTACATGCAACATGATTCAAGAATGTTCCTAGTAATAGAAATAAAAGTAAAATTTCTCATCTAAACTACATAATAAAGAAGGAAAAATGTAACACCTGATATTCAAGAGCTGATCAGGTACTTCAGCTAGATATTGACACTCTGCCAATGTCTACCTGTGAAGGTAATTTCACAGAGCATCAATATCTGCGAAGACCATTTATGACCATGCTAGATCAGATGAAAACTAGATAAGCATTTTCTGAAACACAAAATAGCAGACATCTCTCATAGATAATATGAATGAATAAAATTTTAATTAAGTATAGTTTAGTTTCTGTATACCTTCAACAAAAGCAATTTTACTGATAATACCAAACTGTAGTAAACACATATAATACACACACATACCCAAACACACACACACATACACACACACACACACACATATCCCAATGACTAAGTTTATCTATTATGAAATAATAAATATTTTTCCTCTGTCAATACTTTTTATATTCACTTACATTTGGATATAAATCTTGACACATATTTTTATTTAGTCACACAAAAATGACTTATTTAATTCTTTCATATGATAATTTATCTGTTTTCCAGTATTATAAAGAAATATTTAAAATAGTCTTTGTAAGTTAGAAGCTTATTGAGCTCAAAAATCATGTGTAATTTGTATGCTTAGTCAGCTGGAGAATGCTTTCATTGGTGTAGAACAAGTTGTAACTGAACACTTGAACTTATTCTTAGAGAAACATGAACTGGTTGATTCAATAACCCACTTAATGGCAAATGCATAAAAGACAAAGAACTACATAAAAGTACATGAACAAATACGAAATTGCATAATATAATTTATTGACATAAAGTGGAACAAAATAATTAGGGGAGGAAAATATGAAAATAGTTTTTGGCCAAAAAGAAAAGAAAAACAGAAAAAAAATATGGAATATAATATGATAACTTCAGAACACTGAATACACATACCTAACTGATCCACATCACTGGTTCATTTTATTTTCAAGAAAAGTCTTATTTATGTTGCTTAAAATTTAGATTAGTAATTTCAAATCACTAGCTAGACTTGATAAAAATATCAAGTTATAAATATGAGGAAGAAAATATTGACCTATTGTGATCCATAAGGATATTTAAAGTAAATATTTAATCCAAAGAATTATGTAAGAAAAGCAATAGACAGGTGAATGATTAGAGGCAATGATAAAAATTTATTGGGTGTTTTAGTTTAATTTCTTCCTCAATGAATAAAAGTATAGATGAATAAAAAGGACATTAAAATTTAAAAAGTTAAACTCATAATACAAATAAAGGAATGGTTTATTAACACAGTTGTTATGAAAGCCCATAGTAATGACAGTTTGTTTCATGTGATTCAAATATATATATAACAACAGACCATTTACTGCTAGAAAACAAAGTGCAATATTTGTGCTCTGCCTTAAGCAATTATTTTTGCTCTGACTTCATACTGAAATAATAATAAAAGTAAACACATATAACACAAACACATACAAACTCAAACTGATGCAAATATATATGCATATTTATTTATACCTTTCATGGATAAGGGAATGCTGCTACTTATACCCCAGGCTTCAATAACAAAGCAAAATATGCAAATTGTGAAGAATGTTTTTCATCCTTAGGGATTATGCTCAGTGAAATATATAAGGCATCCTTACTGCTTTTTAATTTTAGTATAAAATTGTAGGGGTTTTGTAATCAAACATGTTTTCATGTTTTTTAAACTACATTGTTTACATTTCAAAAATTGCAGTGCTAACTTCTGTATTTCCATTTCTCCAGCAAACAATGCTAGTTAATTTTATTCCTGTTGTGAAAATGGCCCATATTTGAAATCATCACATGCAATACAATAACAGAGCATTATATAAAGACCAGTCAAGAAATCACATGGTTGAAGGCAATCAATAATATTCTAAAGGTGATTTTTTTTGACATGAAAAAATACATTTTCCTAGTTTTAATTTTTTTTAAATTTGTATTTCAACTGATATAATGGAAAAGCTGAAATTTGAAAATAGGACTTTAAATTTATAGCTAGTATCCTACATGTAGCTATTTTTATCTAATGCTCAAAATTGATAATAGGTATATTATTTATGTTTTGTTTTTTTGGTACTAGGGATTGAACCCAGGGGCACTATATTTATATTATTAAGTGAGGAATTTCCAGATTACTTCCAAGTTCATAATGTTGAAACTAAGGGAGAAATTAATAATACCTGTAAACCCTATGTCATTGTTTTGGTAATTTTCATATTTTTCCCTATGCACATCTTGTTCTGCGATACCTAAGAAATGTCTGTACCTTCTTCTTAGTTCTAATAATATTTGTCTTGGCAAGGCCTAATCTAATGGGATTAAAATATGAAAATCCTGAAAACACTTTATTCATCAACCACAAACTCTATCCTCTGCCCACAGGAAAGTAATTAATAGCTCAGGTCACCCTTTCTTCTTCTCAATATCCTGCAGATTCAACTATTGGCTGCAGGAGCCCAGCTTTTTCAATTGCCTCTGAAATGAACACACAATTCATAGTCCACAACCTACTGTAGACAGGCACACCACTGAAATTTGTCAAAGCAGAGAAAAGGGAGAAAAGAAGGTGACCAATTTTTAATGTTAATTGAACATTGAATTTAATATGGAATAAAAATCTCTTAAAATATTGAATCAATTTTTGTTGTTTTAGGTCCTAATGTTTGTTAGCCTTCTGAGTGGTGAGGGATAACAGTGCAGCCTGGGCTACTGATGGGGCATTCCACGGTTTTGTCCATGGTGTAGAGAAAGAAAGTTGTTATATTTATTTATAATAAGTTTGTCCTACAGACTTAACTGGTAGAGACTGTGTAATAATTCATTTTTACGGGCATTAGACATTTCAAGCTATCTTAGAGCTTCAAACTTACCCTATCTAAGCTACTTAATATATAACTTTTCTTATGGTCCAGAAATGTCAATACATTTTAATTTTCTAATTTCTCTGTATAAATTTTTACCCTTCTACTAACCTATAGTACTTTTAATTTTCATGTTTGTAAGTAAGCAGCACCAAAATTATCTGTAATGCCACAAATTTGTACTTATCCATCTAGCAGTCATGTTACTCTTAATAAGAAATGGAAAAATTGATATATTAGACCATTGTATTTTATATAGTTTAAAAATCACTCTAAGGTATAATGTATTACAATATAGATTTTATACACATTTAAATAAGTTACATTACTTTTACATCTGTTCAGTTATAATTATATCCATATGACACTCAGGGATTATTGAATTACTAACGATTATTTTATAAAAATAGTCATTACTAATTATTAGTAATTTATAATTAGTAAATTAGTAATTTATTTTGATAAAATAAAAGAGGCGCCATTTAGATGGTAGAGTCCAGCATATATTTAGATTTTGGTTCTAAATAAGTCACCCACTATGAGATGTACTTATGATATCTGTATGTGCTTGAGTCACCTATTGGCCCTCTAGATCACTATTCATCCTTTTGCATAGTCTTCCCTTCCCCCAAGAAAGTAATTCTAAAAATAGATCTTGAAATTGGTTGTTTATTTTTTGAAGGAACTTAGCAATGGGCTCTAAAAAGAGAGAAAACAAAAAAGAAATATAAAAAATCTTCTTCTAACTACAGGTGAACAATCTACCCACAGCCTGGTAAGCAGGAAGCTGCTCCTGTCAGATCTCAAAAGTCAGTTGTACCCATGTCTTCTCAACTTTAGTATTAGAGACATCATGGTGGTAGAATGAAATTGGCTGGGGTGGAAGTATTTACACAATTAAAATAAAACATAATAATAATAATAAAAAAACACTGCAATATCAGGATATTTTTTCCCACCTCAGAGAGCCGTTCTACAGTGCATAAAATGGAACTTGGCAAAACTACTCATTGGCAGATAGATATATACTCTTTCTTAAGCATAAAGGGCACTTCTCAATGTTCATACTCACATTTCCCTGGGTTTATTTTCCTAGACTATAGATCTTCTGATGTCATCACTATTGCAAACTTGACACATGATGCCATATGTTAATATAAAGGAATGTGAAATCGAAATCGAAATGCAATAAGCTGATTTTATAAGGATTTTCATCACCTACAAGTAGTTAGTTAAGTAGAATTGTTGAATGACTCAAAGAAGGCTCAATTTGATCTCTATCATTAACATTTTAAGGGTTGAAATATTTGTAGAATGCAGCATCACCATATCATAAAAACAAAACCAATATTTGATTGGAATTTTTCTGTTGTTAAAAACACACAGGTCCAAGATACAGTGGATGTCATTGGACTGGATGTAGTTACCAATGGTCCCTCTCACCAGTGCAAATAATTATCTACTTTAAGAAATTTGATTCTTATTCTCATACTCTGGGACTCTGTGGATTTGGAATTTCTGGGATCCAAGGGCGAAAATGCTTCAACCAGGGGATCCAGTGAATCAGAAGTGAAAATGGCCTTCTGTCAATTTTAGGCATCTCATGTGCCAAGTCAATGTATGCACAAAATAATAAGATGGTTGAGATAAGAGTAAAAATAATAGGAGGAAAATATAATTTCCTACCATAGCACTCTGTTTTTTTTATATCATGTTACTTAAATGTGTACAGTAATTGAATATTCAATATGCATGGAAATTAAAGCTTAAATTGGTTAAAGAATATGCCCCATGACACTGTTAATATTTGATTTTATGGTAGATTGTGTTGGAGTAAATGTCATGCTTATTTTTTCAATTTATTTCCCCATATTCAACTGTAATCAAGTATTTTCTTGAAATGCAAATCAAAACTACTCTAAGATTTCATGTCTCTCCAGTCAGAATGGCAGTTACCAAGAATGCAAGCAACAATAAATGTTGGCGAGGATGTGGGGGAAAGGCACACTCTTACATTGCTGGTGGGACTGCAAATTGGTGCAACCAATCTGGAAAGCAGTATGGAGATTCCTTAGAAAGCTTGGAATGGAACCACCATTTGACCCAACTATCTCACTCCTTGGTCTATACCCAAAGGACTTGAAAACAGCATACTACAGGGACACAGCCACATCAATGTTTATAGCAGCACAATTCACAATAGGTAAGCTACGGAACCAATCTAGATGCCCTTCAATAGATGAATGGATAAAAAAAATCTGGCATATATACACAATGGAATATTATTCAACATTAAAAGAGAATAAAATCATGGTATTTGCAGGTAAAGGGATGGAGTTGGAGCATATCATGCTAAGCAAAATAAGCCAATCATAAAAAAACAAAGGCCAAATGTTCTCTCTGATAAGTGGATGCTGACCCATCCACTGGAGACACTGGATAAATGGAGGAATTTAGGATTGGGCAAGGAGGAACCGGGGAGGGGAGGGGTCATGAGGGTAGGAAAGATGGTAGAATGATATAATATCCTAGATACATGTATGATTGCATGAGTGGTGTGATTCTACATTGTATACAATCAGAGAAGAAAAATATTGTGCTCCATTTGTGTACTATGAATTGAAGAGCATTCTGCCATCATGTATAACTGATTAGAACAAATTTTTTAAAAAGAATGTGTAAAAATAATGGAACCACTGCTCTTTTTCTAATTTTCAAGTGAAATTTTACTAATTTTATTAATTGACTATAATCTAGGGACAAAAAAACACACTAACAAATAACAACCTGATTTTTTTAGTAGAACATTAACAAATTCTAGCTATGGCCTTTCTACTTTCTGAGACAATGGCACATGTTTTGAAATATGGATACACTACAATAAATGACATTTATAGATCGAACTATGCTAAAATTATAAAAGAATGCTGCTTAGTTCTTATACACCTGTTTCTGTGTCATAGCATTAGGATTAATGGTGATGTATGAATTGTGGCCTTATTACATCTATTGTTAACCTGTGGTTCACTGCAACCTAAGCAATCCCTTCCAGTAGCAAGTGCATAATAAAGGTAAAAATAAATAAAGCTTTTCTCAGAGAACTCTCATCTGTTCCTTTCTCACCAGAGTTTTCCTTATCATGCAAGCTTAAAAACTCAATCCTCTATTTTTTAATTATTATAATTATTAAAGTAGCATGCAATTCTGTGAGCTATTTCATTAGGACATAGAAGTGAGGTTCTGACCATCTTGTTACTAGAGGTCTCATGTCACAATAGGTCAATGTGAATATTGTTGTCTTGGCCCTGAAATAGATTTGTTAGTTAAAAATCTACTTCCTGAAACATCTCCTTCCTTCCTCATTAATATAAATGATTTAGGGTACATATGTTTATTTAAAGATGTATCCTTTTTTGCTACAGAATTATTAGTAGAGAGGATTTATGATATTATAGAAATGAGCTATATTTAGCTTAATACTGTTTAGTTGTTCTTAATAAACTCTTTAGTTTTTCATTTATGACATAAAATTAAACCAAGTTACATTTTCTCTCTTAGGTTGATAGATTACTTGATTACATACAGTACTTGTATACAATTCATTGTCATATAACTAAGAAGATATCATCTAACAGACCAAAAAAGCAAGAAAAGCTGTAAGAATTAGATTGATTTCTTTGCATAAGTATCCCATAAGACATTTGTTGGGTTTTAGAATTTCAATGGCAAGGAACAGCAAATACCACATAGAATGTCCTGTTTCTGAGTGTGACTGAGGAATTACAAAGCTTTAACAGAAAGATAACTGAGCAGAGAGAAGACTGTTGGCATGAAGACTAAAGAAGACATTATACCAACAACTTACATTGGATTGAGGACTCCAAAACATACGTGGAATGTGGTCTTGTTTAACACTATCTGACCATCATATGGATGTTATACTGCTTTCACTTAAGAAACATTTTCAGAAGTACTAAGTTACTTACCCAAAGTAAAAGACTAGTATCAAAGACATGATCTGAATTCAAGTCTTCCTTAGCCACTAGAGGATACAGAGGTGAAAGAAAAGATTAATAAAAAGCCTATCAGATAGCACTGCTTTGACTTAGTGCATTGTTCTCAGCTTTGGTAAACATTTACATGAGAGACAATAAAGCCCAACAGGGCTCTGGCCTTTTCTTGCTTATACGTTTGAGAGTAATAGCTTGAGGAATAAAACCCTCAGGAATTCAATAAAAGTGGCAGCAAATCTCCCTAACAGGCTGACTCAGGAGGTGCTTTCCTTTGTAATAAACATCTCTCTTTCCTGAAGCATTAGAACTTGTTCCTTGTGGCAGAGCAGCTTCATAAGAACTGAGGTTATGAAATTTCCACTGATCTCTCTCCAAGATAGGAGCATGAAGGTAGTCAAATTTTATAGCTCTTGCATTATAAATTAGAGAATAGAAATAGAAACTGTCCAAAATGTACTTTGATGATGCATTCACACATTTTTTATTATCACCTCCTATTTGAATTTACAAAAGGAAAATTCTTCAAGGAATATAAAGAAGCCTTTATTTGTAAAAGTTGAACTGAGTTTCTTTTTAATAATTTGCATTTCAAAAATAAATATAAATTATATCAACATGCTATTACCTAAATATATTGTATTATTGTTAAGCTGGATAAGGAAGCAGTTTTAAAATAGATACGTGTTTATTTAAACATGCACAGGATTTAAAAGGAACTACAGTCATTTTCCAACTTAATCCAGGGAGTATTTTATAGGGAACTTAGAACAAAAATTGACAGCCAAGTAAAAGTTTTTTATTAGGACTTTATATTATTTATAATATATAAATAATAATCAGAGTTTTGCTTTATGGTTGCTTTATAAATTTTAGAATGTATTATTCATAAAATTGAGAGTTTAACATTTAAATAATTTGGAATGTTACATAGTTTTCCTTCTTAAGATAGAGCAGAAAGCTCCATTTAATGTCAAAGAGAATTTTGTAATTTATAATTTTCCCATGAAATTAAGAATCATAATATCTAACAGTCAGAGAGAACATACTTATGTCATTTATTATATTATCCTCAAGTCAAACTTCTGACACAGGAGATCTTAAAGTTCCTTAGGAAGAATAATGCCCCCTCACCCCCAAAACCACCAGACATTAATCCTTGGAACCATCAATATGTAGCTTTACGTGGCATAGTGAAATTAAGATTGCAAGCAGATGAAAATGAATTTGTTGATCAGCTGCCATTAAAATAAGATTTTCCAGAATTATCCACTTGGGCATATCCTTATTACAGTTGTCCTTAATAGGAAGGGGAGGTTTGAGAGAAAGATGATTTTTTAGTGTGAGAAAGTCCTAACCAGCTATCCCTGACCTCAGAACTGAGAATGTGGCCCACCTCTAGAGATCAAAAAAGGCAAGGAAAAAGACTTTATCTTACAATCTCCCTGAAGGAACAAAGCCCTGAAGCGAACTTTTTCTTCTAGTGAGTAAGCCACATGCTAGATAACAGAACTGTCTTAAATTCGTGTTCTTATAAACAACTCAGTTTGCTGTAATTTGTTATCAATGCAATAGAAAACAACTCATTTAGGAAGTGGTGAGGCTGCTAATCCAATATGGACAAATTGAATTCTAATTCCTGTTCTTAATCACTGTAGGGCAGTGACAATACTTGAATAAACATCAAATCAATAAATAACTGAATGATACTTGAAATTTATATAATATAAAAAATACTGGGCCATGCTGTGTTTTTAATTGCTTGTGTGGAATTTTGGTGGACTGAATTTCATGGCTACTTCTGTATCTTCACCTATATGGCAATTGTATACATGCAGATTTGAAATACATATAAATTACAATAGATAATTTTTCACTAGATGAACACTGGCTAAGAAAAACTAGTCATAAAAATAAGTTATTGTTACGTAGGTTAATCAGGCATGAGCAGGACAAGGGAAGGCAGTGATGCATAAGAATATCAGACATGTATTCAGAAAATCCAGGAGTCACAAAACTGAGATCACAAAAAGTCCTATACAGACAAGCTTCTGTAGCAGACAGAAGCTTCTCTAGCAGACAAGCTTCTGGAGAATGGGAGTTTGAAAGTCTGATTAAGGGAGTATAAAAACTTCAGGTAAGAACAAGGGTACCAAAACCCATAGACACTCCAAATTTGTCAGGGTCACAATGGCCTACCGAGGTGACCCATTCAGTAGGTCCTGAGTGTTTGTACCCTCTATATTTCCTAGTAACATCTTTCTTATTACTTTGTGCTTCTCATTAGAATTCCCTCCAATGAGAAGGCAAGACTAGGTGACTGATTTCAGCTCTGCTGGTGGTGGGGGGGGGGTCTTCTCATCTGCAAATTAATCACTTTTATTACAGAAACTTCACCATGAATATTTTCTGGCAATAATAGAATCCTCCTATTTTAGAGTATTGGACAACACTTGAAATAGCATTCTGTTGTCAAAAGAGAAGGCATAAAATAATAGAGCAATAGACTTGATTATAGAATAATTAGGTCTTTCTAGTTACTATGTCTAAAATTTAATCACATTTTTTAAATTTTCAAATAAAAAACCAGAGTCCACAATGCTTTCTAATCTAATTCATTTGTTTTCTCCCTTTGATTCTGTGTGTCAACCCACTCAAAACTTGGCAAACCAAGGGTTAAATTTAGTTGATATTTTTGTGCTTTAAATCATTGAATAAATTTAGAACATATTAGCACTAAAGATAATAATTTGTCTAAATTTTCAAAACCGTAGATTATTTTAGTCCTTTTGGATAGATCTTTTTTTCCTCATCAAATTTCAAATGACATTTCATAAAAGATGAAAACATTAATGCAAATTAACATAGCTATATCTTTTTCTTGAGGAAAGATTAATGCACTGAAGATGACAGAAACAATACATTCATGAAAAGGTAAAATATGTATACTTAAATATCTAATATATGTTTTAATAATTAATGTTTTAATAATTCAGATATAAGTTTTTAAAATTATTTTTAAAAATTTATATATCAGAACAGAATGCATTACAATTCTTATTACAGATATAGAGCATTTTTCATATCTCTGGTTGTATAAAAGTATATTCACACCAATTCATGTCTTCATACATGTACTTTGGATAATAATGTCCATCACATTCCACCATTCTTGCTAACCCCCTTCCCCCTCTCTCCCCTCCCAACTCTCTACCCTATCAAGATTTCATCTATTCCTCCCCATGCTCCCCCTCCTTACCCCACTTTAAATTAGCTTCCTTATATCAGAGAAACATTCAGCATTTGGTTTTTTGGGATTGGCTAACTTCACTTAGCATTATCTTCTCCAACTCAACCCATTTACCTGCACATGCCATGATTTTATTTTCTTTAATTGCTGAGTAATATTCCATTGTGTATATATACCACATTTTCTTTGTCCATTCATCTACTGAAAGGCATTTAATTTGATTCCACAGTGTAACTATTGTGAATTGCGCTGCTATAAACATTGATGTGGCTGTGTCCCTGCCTTTGGGTATAGACCGAGGAGTGGGATACCTAGGTAAAATGATGGCTCCATTTTCAGTTTTCGAAGAAATCTCCATACTGCTTTCCATCTTGACTGCACCAATTTGCAGTCCCACCAGCAGTGTATTGGTGTACCTTTTTCCCCACATCCTCGCTAACACTTATTGTTGATTGTCTTCATGATAGCTGCCATTCTGATTGTAATGAGAATGAAATCTTACAGTAGTTTTGACTTGCATTTCTCTAATTGCTAGCAATGATGAACTTTTTTTTGTATATTTATTGATTGATTGTATATCTTCTTTGTTCAAGTCCTTGGCCTATGTATTTATTTATTTATTTTAAAATTTGTTTTAATTAGCTACACATGACAGTACAATGACCTTTTCATATCACATATTTGAATCAGATGGGATATAATATCTAATTTTTCTGATTATACAGGTTGCAGAATCACATTGATTATGAATTCACATATATACACACAGTAATAATGGCCCATTTATTGATTGGGTTATTTGTTTTTTTTTTTTTTTTTTTTTTTTGATGCTTAGTTTTTTTTTGAGTTTTTATATACCCTAGAGATTAATTCTCTATCTGATGTTTGAGGGGTAAAGATTTGCTCCTAATATGTAGGCTCTCTATGCACCTCACATATTGTTTCTTTGGCTGAAAAGAAACATTTTAGTTTGAGTCCATCCCATTTAATGATTCTTGATTTTAATTCTTGTGCCAAAATAGTCTTATTAAGGAAGTTGGGGCCTAATCCCACATGATGGGGATTAGGGCCTACTTTTTCTTCTATTAGACTCAGGGTCTCTGGTTTTATTCCTAGGTCATTGATCCATTTTGAGTTGAGTTTTATGAATGGTGAGAGAGAGGGGGTTTAATTTCATTTTGTTGCATATGGATTTCCAGTTTTGCCAGCAAAATTTGTTGAAGAGGCTATCTTTTCTCCAATGCATGTTTTTGGTTCCTTTTTTTAATATAAAATAATCATAATTTTGTGGGTTAGTCTCAGTGTCCTCTATTCTGTACCTTTGATCTACCAGTCTGTTTTGATGCCAATATCCTGCTGTTTTTGATACTGTTGCTCTGTAGTAGTTTAAGGTCTGGTATAGTGATGCCACCTGCTTCACTCTTCCTCCTAAGAATTGCTTTAGTTATTCTGGGTCTCTTATTTTTCCAGATAAATTTCATGACTGATTTTTCTATTTCTATTAAGAATGTCATTGGGATTTTGATAAGAATTGCATTAAATCTGTATAGTGCTTTTGGTAGTATGGTCATTTTGATAATATTAATTCTGCCTATCCAAGAGCAAGGTAGATCTTTCCATCTTCTAAGGTCTTATTTGATTTCTTTCTTTTTTTTTTTTTTTTTTTTAATTTTTTATTGTTGGCTGTTCAAAACATTACATAGTTCTTGATATATCATATTTCACAATTTGATTCAAGTGGGTTATGAGCTCCCATTTTTACCCCATATACAGATTGCAGAATCACATCAGTTACACATCCATTGATTTACATATTGCCATACTAGTGTCTGTTGTATTCTGCTGTCTTTCCTATCCTCTACTATCCCCCCTCCCCTCCCCTCCCCTCCCCTCCCCTCTTCTCTCTCTGCCCCCTTTACTGACATTCGTTTGTCCCCCTTGTATTATTTTTCCCCTTCCCCTCACTTCCTCTTGTATGTACTTTTGTATACCTCTGAGGGTCTCCTTCCATTTCCATGCATTTTCCCTTCTCTCTCCCTTTCCCTCCCACCTCTCATCCCTGTTTAATGTTAATCTTCTTCTCATGCTCTTCGACCCTACTCTGTTCTTAGCTACTCTCCTTATATCAAAGAAGACATTTGACATTTGTTTTTTAGGGATTGGCTAGCTTCACTTAGCATAATCTGCTCTAATGCCATCCATTTCCCTGTAAATTCTATGATTTTGTCATTTTTTAATGCAGAGTAATACTCCATTGTGTATAAATGCCACATTTTTTTTATCCATTCATCCATTGAAGGGCATCTAGGTTGGTTCCACAGTCTAGCTATTGTGAATTGTGCTGCTATGAACATCGATGTAGCAGTGTCCCTGTAGCATGCTCTTTTTAGGTCTTTAGGGAATAGACCGAGAAGGGGAATAGCTGGGTCAAATGGTGGCTCCATTCCCAGCTTTCCAAGAAATCTCCATACTGCTTTCCAAATTGGCTGCACCAATTTGCAGTCCCACCAGCAATGTACAAGTGTACCCTTTTCCCCACATCCTCGCCAGCACTTGTTGTTGTTTGACTTCATAATGGCTGCCAATCTAACTGGAGTGAGATGGTATCTTAGGGTGGTTTTGATTTGCATTTCTCTGACTGCTAGAGATGGTGAGCATTTTTTCATGTACTTGTTGATTGACTGTATGTCCTCCTCTGAGAAGTGTCTGTTCAGGTCCTTGGCCCATTTGTTGATTGGGTTGTTTGTTCTCTTATTGTCTAATTTTTTGAGCTCTTTGTATACTCTGGATATTAGGGCTCTATCTGAGGTGTGAGGAGTAAAGATTTGTTCCCAGGATGTAGGCTCTCTATTTACCTCTCTTATTGTATCTTTTGCTGAGAAAAAACTTTTTAGTTTGAGTAAGTCCCATTTGTTGATTCTAGTTATTAACTTTTGTGCTATGGGTGTCCTATTGAGGAATTTGGAGCCCGACCCCACCGTATGTAGATCGTAGCCAACTTTTTCTTCTATCAGACGGCGCGTCTCTGATTTGATATCAAGCTCCTTGATCCATTTTGAATTAACTTTTGTGCATGGCGAGAGAAAGGGATTCAGTTTCATTTTGTTGCATATGGATTTCCAGTTTTCCCAGCACCATTTGTTGAAGATGCTATCCTTCCTCCATTGCATGCTTTTAGCCCCTTTATCAAATGTAAGATAGTTGTAGTTTTGTGGATTGGTTTCTGTGTCCTCTATTCTGTACCATTGGTCCACCCGCCTGTTTTGGTACCAGTACCATGCTGTTTTTGTTACTATTGCTCTGTAATATAGTTTGAAGTCTGGTATCGCTATACCGCCTGATTCACACTTCCTGCTTAGCATTGTTTTTGCTATTCTGGGTCTTTTATTTTTCCATATGAATTTCATGATTGCTTTCTCTATTTCTACAAGAAATGCCGTTGGGATTTTGATTGGCATTGCATTAAACCTATAGAGAACTTTTGGTAATATCGCCATTTTGATGATGTTAGTTCTGCCTATCCATGAACAGGGTATATTTTTCCATCTTCTAAGATCTTCTTCTATTTCTCTCTTTAGGGTTCTGTAGTTTTCATTGTATAAGTCTTTCACCTCTTTTGTTAGGTTGATTCCCAAGTATTTTATTTTTTTTGAAGATATTGTGAATGGAGTGGTTGTCCTCATTTCCATTTCAGAGGATTTGTCGCTGATATACAGGAATGCCTTTGATTTATGCGTGCTGATTTTATATCCTGCCACTTTGCTGAATTCATTTATTAGCTCTAATAGTTTCTTTGTAGACCCTTTTGGGTCTGCTAGGTATAGAATCATGTCATCTGCAAATAGTGATAATTTAAGTTCTTCTTTTCCTATTTTGATGCCTTTAATTTATTTCGTCTGTCTAATTGCTCTGGCCAGTGTTTCGAGAACTATGTTGAACAGAAGTGGTGAGAGAGGGCATCCCTGTCTTGTTCCAGATTTTAGAGGGAATGCCTTCAATTTTTCTCCATTCAGAATGATGCTAGCCTGAGGCTTAGCATAGATTGCTTTTACAATATTGAGGTATGTTCCTGTTATCCCTAGTTTTTCTAGAGTTTTGAACATAAAGGGATGCTGTACTTTGTCGAATGCTTTTTCCGCATCTATCGAGATGATCATATGGTTCTTATTTTTAAGTCTATTGATGTGGTAAATAACATTTATTGATTTCCTTATATTGAACCAGCCTTGCATCCCAGGGATGAATCCTACTTGATCATGGTGCACAATTTTTTTGATGTGCCTTTGTATCCGAGTGGCCAGAATTTTATTGAGGATTTTTGCATCTAGGTTCATTAGAGATATTGGTCTGTAGTTTTCTTTCTTTGAAGTGTCTTTGTCTGGTTTAGGTATCAGGGTGATGTTGGCCTCGTAGAATGAATTTGGAAGTTCTCCCTCTTTTTCTATTTCCCGAAGTAGCTTGAAAAGTATTGGTATTAGTTCCTCTTTAAAGGTTTTGTAAAACTCTGCTGTATACCCATCCGGTCCTGGGCTTTTCTTAGTTGGTAGTCTTTTGATGGTTTCTTCTATTTCCTCAATTGATATTGGTCTGTTTAGGTTGTCTATATCCTCCTGACTCAATCTGGGCAGATCATATGACTTAAGAAATTTATCTATGCCTTCACTATCTTCTAATTTATTGGAGTATAAGGATTCAAAATAATTTTTGATTATCTTCTGTATTTCTGAAGTGTCTGTTGTGATATTGCCTCTTTCATCCCGTATGTTAGTGATTTGAGTTCTCTCTCTTCTTCTCTTCGCTAGCATGGCTAAGGGTCTGTCGATTTTGTTTATTTTTTCAAAGAACCAACTTTTAGTTTTGTCAATTTTTTCAATTGTTTCTTTTGTTTCGATTTCATTGATTTCAGCTCTGATTTTAATTATTTCTTGCCTTCTACTTCTTTTGCTGTTGTTTTGCTCTTCTTTTTCTAGGATTTTGAGATGAAGTATGAGATCATTTATTTGTTGGTTTTTTCTTTTTTTAAGGAATGAACTCCAAGCAATGAATTTTCCTCTTAGAACTGCTTTCAATGTGTCCCATAGATTCCGATATGTTGTGTCTGTGTTTTCATTAATCTCTAAGAATTTTTTAATTTCCTCCTTGATGTCTTCTATAACCCATTGATCATTCAGTAACCTATTGTTCATTCTCCAAGTGATATATTCTTTTTCCTTCCTTCTTTTATCGTTGATTTTCAGTTCCATTCCATTATGATCAGATAGGATGCATGGTATTATCTCTACTCCTTTGTATTGTCTAAGAGTTTCCCTGTGACATAATATATGATCTATTTTTGAGAAGGATCCATGTGCTGCTGAGAAAAAAGTGTAACTGTTTGATGTTGGGTGGTATATTCTATATATGTCAATTAAATCTAGGTTATTAATTGTGTTATTGAGTTCTATAGTTTCCTTATTCAACTTTTGTTTGGAAGATCTGTCCAGTGGTGAGAGAGGTGTGTTGAAGTCTCCCATGATTATTGTATGGTGGTCTATTAGACTCTTGAACTTGAGAAGAGTTTGTTTGATGAACATAGCTGCACCATTGTTTGGGGCATATATATTTATGATTGTTATGTCTTGTTGGTGTATGGTTCCCTTGAGCAGTATGTAGTGTCCCTCTTTATCCCTTTTGATTAACTTTGGCTTAAAATCTATTTTATTTGATATGAGTATGGATACTCCTGCTTGTTTCCGAAGTCCATATGAGTGATATGATTTTTCCCAACCTTTCACCTTCAGCCTATGTATGTCTTTTCCTATCAAATGCGTCTCCTGTAGGCAGCATATTGTTGGGTCTTGTTTTGTGATCCATTCTACTAGCCTGTGTCTCTTAATTGGTGAGTTTAAGCCATTAACATTTAGGGTTATTATTGAGATATGGGTTGTTCTTCCAGCCATATTTGTTTATTTCTGTTACTAAACATGGTTTGTTTTCCACTTTGATTATTTTCCCCCCTTTAGTGTCCTACCTCCCACTGTTGGTTTTCATTGTTATTTTCCATTTCCTCTTCCTGTAATGTTTTGCCAAGGATGTTTTGAAGAGATGGTTTTCTAGCTGCAAATTCTTTTAACTTTTGTTTATCGTGGAAGGTTTTAATTTCATCTTCCATCCTGAAGCTTAATTTCGCTGGAAACACAATTCTTGGTTGGAACCCATTTTCTTTCAGTGTTTGAAATATGTTATTCCAGGATCTTCTAGCTTTCAGAGTCTGTGTTGAAAGATCAGCTGTTATCCTGATTGGCTTACCCCTAAATGTGATCTGCTTCCTTTCTCTTGTAGCTTTTAAAATTCTCTCCTTGTTCTGTATGTTGGGCATCTTCATTATAATGTGTCTAGGTGTGGGTCTCTTATGATTTTGCACATTCGGCGTCCTGTAGGCTTCTAGGATTTGGGGTTCTGTCTCATTCTTCAAATCTGGGAAGTTTTCTCGAATTATTTCATTGAATAGATTGCTCATTCCTTTGGTTTGAAACTCTGTTCCTTCCTGTATCCCAATGACTCTTAAATTTGGTCTCTTGATGTTATCCCATATTTCTTGGATGTTCTGCTCATGGTTTCTTAACAGTCTTGCTGAGCTGTCTATGTTCTTTTCAAGTTGATATACTTTATCTTCATTGTCTGATGTTCTGTCTTCTAAGTGTTCTACTCTGCTGGTAGTATTCTCAATTGAGTTTTTAAGTTGGCTTATTGCTTCCTGCATTTCTAGGATTTCTGTTTGTTTGTTTTTTATAACCTCTATTTCCCTGTATAGTTGATCTTTTGCTTCTTGGATTTGTTTATGTAATTCATTGTTGAAGTGATCTTTCATTGTCTGATTTTGCTGTCTGATGTCTTCCTTGAGACTCCAGATCATCTGAAGCATGTATATCCTGAATTCTTTATCTGACATTCCATCAGCTGCAGCTATTACCTCTTCTAAAGTTGAGTTGACCTGCAATGATTGTGGTCCTTTCTTTCCTTGTCTCTTCATACTGTTCGCGTTCCTTTCTTCTTGGTGAAACTGTTGTGCTATTGAATTTTCCCCCTATATATTTATATTGGTCTTGTATAGTTGCAAAGTCTCCCTCGCAGGCACGGGCAGCGGCTCTGCCCCTCCGCCAATTGGGGCAATGTGCCTACCACGCCGGCAGGCCGCTGGGCCTGCTCTGCCAGTCGGTAGCAGGTCCGCCGTCCTTGCAGGCGCGGGCGGCGGCTCTGTCCCTCTGCGGGCCGCTAGGCTTGTTCTGTCGGTGGTCGCAGTTCTGCCTACTTTGCAGGCGCAGGCAGCGGCACTGCCCCTCTGCAGGCCTCTGGGGCTGTACTGCCAGTGGGTCGCAGGTCCGCCTACTTTGCAGGCGTGGGGGGGGGGGGCGGCTCTACCCTTCCTCAGGCCACTGGGCCTGTTCTGTCTCTCGGTTGCAGGTCTGACCTGTTCTGATGGTGGTCTCAGTTCCGACTACCTTGCAGGCGCGGGGGGGAGGGGGCGGCTCTGCCTCCCAGCAGGCCGCTGCTCCTCTTCTGCCGGTGGGTCGCAGGCCCGCCTACCTTGCAGGAGTGATTGGAAGCACTGTCCCGCCGCGGGCCACTGGGCCTTTTCTGTCTGTGGTCACCCTTCCCCTACCTGGCAGGCGAGGGGGGTGGGGGGCGGGTCTGCCCCTCAGCAGGCCGCTGGGCCTGCTCTGTGTTTGGTCCCAGTTCCCTCTACTATGCCGGCGCAGGGGGAGGGGGCGGCTCAGCCTCTCAGCAGGCGGCTGCTCCTCTTCTGCCGGTGGGTCGCAGGCCCGCCTACCTTGCAGGAGTGATTGGAAGCTCTGTCCCGCCGCGGGCCACTGGGCCTTTTCTGTCTGTGGTCACCCTTCCCGTACCTGGCAGGCGAGGGGGGTGGCTCTGCCCCTCAGCAGGCCGCTGGGCCTGCTCTGTCTTTGGTCCCAGTTCCCTCTACTATGCCGGCGCAGGGGGAGGGGGCGGCTCAACCTCTCAGCAGGCGACTGCTCCTCTTCTGCCGGTGGGTCGCAGGCCCGCCTACCTTGCAGGAGTGATTGGAAGCTCTGTCCCGCCCTGGGCCACTGGGCCTTTTCTGTCGGTGGTCACCCTTCCCCTACCTGGCAGGCGAGGGGGGTGGGGGGCGGCTCTGCCCCTCAGCAGGCCGCTGGGCCTGCTCTGTCTTTGGTCCCAGTTCCCTCTACTATGCCGGCGCAGGGGGAGGGGGCGGCTCAGCCTCTCAGCAGGCGACTGCTCCTCTTCTGCCGGTGGGTCGCAGGCCCGCCTACCTTGCAGGAGTGATTGGAAGCTCTGTCCCGCCCTGGGCCACTGGGCCTTTTCTGACGGTGGTCACCCTTCCCCTACCTGGCAGGCGAGGGGGGTGGGGGGCGGCTCTGCCCCTCAGCAGGCCGCTGGGCCTGCTCTGTCTTTGGTCCCAGTTCCCTCTACTATGCCGGCGCAGGGGGAGGGGGCGGCTCAGCCTCTCAGCAGGCGACTGCTCCTCTTCTGCCGGTGGGTCGCAGGCCCGCCTACCTTGCAGGAGTGATTGGAAGCTCTGTCCCGCCCTGGGCCACTGGGCCTTTTCTGTCGGTGGTCACCCTTCCCCTACCTGGCAGGCGAGGGGGGTGGGGGGCGGCTCTGCCCCTCAGCAGGCCTCTGGGCCTGCTCTGTCTTTGGTCCCAGTTCCCTCTACTATGCCGGCGCAGGGGGAGGGGGCGGCTCAGCCTCTCAGCAGGCGACTGCTCCTCTTCTGCCGGTGGGTCGCAGGCCCGCCTACCTTGCAGGAGTGATTGGAAGCTCTGTCCCGCCCTGGGCCACTGGGCCTTTTCTGTTGGTGGTCACCCTTCCCCTACCTGGCAGGCGAGCTGATTTCTTTCTTTAGGGTTCTGCAATTTTCATCATATAGATCTTTCATCTCTTTGATTAAATTGATTCCTAAGTATTTTATTTTATTTTATTTTGAGGCTATTGTAAATGGGGTAGTTTTCCTCATTTCCCTTTCTGAGGATTTGTCACTGATATACAGATGTGCATTTGATTTATGGGTGTTGATTTTGTATCCTGCTAGTTTGCTGAAATCATTTACTAGTTCTAGAAGTTTTCTGGTGGAATTTTTTGGGTCTTCTGGGTATAGAATTTTATTTTCAGCAAATAGTGCCAATTTGAGTTCTTTTTTTCCTAAGAGTATATCTTTAATTTCTTTCATCTGTCTAACTGCTCTGACCAGTGTTTCAAGAGCTATGTTAAATAGAAGTGCTGGAAAGAGGGCATCCCTGTCATGTTCCAGATTTTAGAGGGAATGCCCTCAATTTTTCTCAATTTAGAATAATCTTGGCCTGGAGCTTAGCATAGATAGCCTTTATGATGTTGATATATGTTCCTGTTATCTCTAATTTTTCTAGTGTTTTGATGTGAAGGGGTGCTGTATTTTGTCAAATGCTTTTTTCTGTGTCTATTGAGATGATCATATGATTTTTTATCTTTAAGTCTATTGAGATGTGATGAATTACATTTATTGATTTCCATATGTTGAACCAACCTTGCTTCCCTGGGATGAATCCTACTTGGTGAAAGATCTTTTTTGATGCTTTTGTATTTGAATTGCAGAATTTTATTGAGAATTTTTGCATCTGTGTTCATTAGATATATTGGTCTGAAGTTTTTTTATTGTTGTGTTTTTACCTGGTTTTGAAATCAGGGTGATATTGGCTCAGAGAATGAATTTGGAAGTGCTGCCTCTTTTTCTATTTTCTAAAATAAATTGAAGAGTATTGGTATTAGTTCTTCTTTAAAGGTCTTGTAGATCTCAGCTGTGTATCCATCCACTCCTGGGTTTTTCTTTGTTGGTAGAGTTCTGATATTATATTCTATTTTGTTGCTTGAAATTGACCTGTTTTTTGTATATCATCCTGATTCAATTTGGGCAAATTATATAACTCTAGAAGTTTGTCAATGCCTTCAATATTTTCTATTTTATTTGAAGTTCAAATTTTCAAAATAATTTCTAGTTATCTTCTATATTTCTGTAGTGTCTGTCATGATATTTCCCTTTTCATCACACATGTTAGTAATTTGAATTTTCTCTCTCTTTCTCTTCATTAGCATGGCTAAGTGTCTGTCATTTTACTTACTTTTTCAAAGAACCAGCTTTTTGTTCTGTCAATTGTTTCAATTATTTCTTTTGTTTCAATTTCATTTATTTCAGCTCTGATTTTAATTATTTCCTGTCTTCTACTGCATTTGGTGTTGATTGACATGTAAGGTTAAATAAGACTTAAATCTCAAATCTTTAATAGTGAATGCTTTTCATAGATGTTAGATTGTTTTAAGAATTTGATAGACATGAATTGGTATGAACATACTTTATATACAAACATAAGTATGAAAAATTGTGTTCTATATGTGTAATAGGAATTGTGATGCATTCCGCTGTCATGTATTTATAGAATAAAAGAAATTTTTAAAAAAGAATTTGATAGAAAATAACTGATACTGGGAGAATAAGCCAAAATAAAGTGATAGTTTCTTAATTTTTAAGCATTTTGGTTACAATTTCTAAGAAATTAATCTTAAAATGAAATTTTGTCTTGAGATTTTTATTAGAACTTAGTCATTTTGTTCAGAATAGCATTTATGTACAGTTACCTTCACAGTCAGAAGTGTCATTAGGCTGTTAAACAGAATATCTTTTAGATCTTTCTCTGCTTTATCTTTCAGAAGTATGTGGTGATAATATTTTAATGCTGTCTTTTTAAAAGAATTTTTTTCACTTTGTTCTGTGATACACACTTTCTTGTATTTGTCAGGTCACACTTTCCTAACATGGTGACTGTTAAAATCTGTACCTAGATTTAAACAGTTATTCTTGTTCAGGGTCTCCTCGTCTCACTTAATATCAATGCTCTCACCTAAAACTGACACCAAGGGAGCATTTGGCAATAGGTATAGATATTTTTGGTCATTGTTATTTGTGATGATGGTTTTGATGGAGCAAGGAGTACGGTGATTCTATCTGTGTCTAATATTAGAGGTCAATGATGCTCCTAAACTCTTGTAATGAACATGACAACCTCTCCCTCAGGAAAAGAATTATCCATAGCAAAATTCCAACAGTCCTGAGTTTGGGAAACCCTAGTGCCCTGGTCCATAAATTCTTGTAGGCAAGCTTATTTTCTTACAAAATTGAATTATAGCCCCTTTTCTGAGCTTATGTGAATTCTACAATATCTGGGTTTTTTTTGAGCCCAAGCCAAAGCATATACATGTCTATTAATATTGTCAATAGAGTTTCACAAACTCTTCATGGCCAATATAAATGTGTAAGCATCATGTGTCTTTCTTTTCCAAATAGACTTCTCTAAATACCCTAATTTATAATACCCTGCCTTCATTAAGAAGTCAGATACTCAAATTCACTAAATTATCCTTAAAAGGTGTTTTTCATTCAAGAAATACAGTTTACTTTATCTCCTAAAGTTTTTACTATGTAAAAATTTTGTGGATGGAACAGGAACAGATGTTGGTGGAACAGGTTCCTTTTTGAGTATCCAGGGGAGAATGTGGTTCTTTGACTTTCCCAGCATGAATTCTGCACTCATTCCTTGGTCCATTGGCTCTGTATCACAATGCCTTTTCTCACTCTACTCAGTCATTGCATCACCCACTCTATTCTCAGTGCCCTTGTATTACATTGGGCCTATGGAAATAATCTTGGATAATCATCTCATCTTAAGATCCTTAATTTAATCACAATTATAAAGTCCTTTTTGCTGTGGGGAATGGTGACAAAACCTAAAATCCCAATTACTCAGGAGTATGAGGCAGAGGAGGATTATAAGGCTGAGATGAGCCTTTGTTATTTAGCAAGACCTGTCTCAAAAGAATAAATAAAGAGGACAGGAAGTATACCTTGTGATAAAATGCTTTCCTAATGTGTATGAATTAAATACCCAGCTACCAAAAAATAAATAATCAAAAATTTGTATATTTTTTGTCATGTAGTATTAAATAGTCACAGATTCCAAAGTTTTGAATATGGATCTTTGAGGCCATTTCCAATTTACTAAGTTAGATTCTTTTATATATGTATTCATGTTAGATAGTTAACAATATGAGGAAAAGAAAATATATAATTATTCATTCCTGTATCCCTACTAGCCATTATAATGTCTAAAATGTATTGTCATTTATCGAATAAAAGAGTAAAAGTCATTGATATGAATGAATTCGAATGGCTAAAAGATAAGTGCTGGAACCTAGTAAAATGAGAGAGAAGAGTCAACTTAGATTTTCATTTTTTTACAGCCTAATAATGGAAATGTATCTAAACAGAATTATAACTACAATAGTAATGATTCTTATAACTTGCTTTTGTGATTACTAAATTTAAGTAGATTAGCAGAAATGGAATATCATAACCTAGTGAGAAGACATGATTCAAGTATTTCATACTTTTGTGAATGTAGGAAACATTTCATTTTTAATTAAGTTTTTCTTAGCTTATTTTATTTGTAAAGCAGAAATACTGTTTAGTTCTCAAAGACCAATGAAATGATGTATGCATAGTTTCTTTATAAATTACATTGTGAATGAGTTGAGACATCACCAAATTCCTCTGGAACGTGTGTGTGTGTGTTTTCAGATACATGCATAAAGTCAATAAGAGATGTTTCTCATTTGGATGATTTCTAGCTTGGTTGTGGAAAATGTATTATTTTTGGAAAAATATGTACTGTTCAAAACAGTAATTTCAGTACATCTGGTACATTTATAGAAAGCATCTATGTATCACTATGCTGCAATTACATTTGTTAATGGCTAGCAGCAAATTATCAATGAATATCTAAACACACACAAAACACACATGTGCATGGACACACACACACAAATCAATTCCATTTGCAGACTATGAGATTCAGTTACATATTTGCCCATCAAATTATCTGGGATCCTGAATTATCTTCCATATTTCCATTGGGACTTTTATAGGACTCAACCATTTCACTCAATAGATTTTTCATATATTTTTAAGAATTATTTTGTGTTGCACCAGTGACAAAATCAGGTTATAAGTGAAATAATTATAATTCGGGAAGAAGGTCTTTTATGTGTATAGTGTTAAAGTACATATAAAATTTTTAAAACATGCCTCTTACAGTGCTTTGGATGGTTTGGATATCTCCATGCATATTACTTAATTGTTTTCTGGATGTGCTTCTGTTTCTTTGTTCTTTAGTTGGGTCAATTACTAATTATATAATTATATTCTGTATAACATATTTAAGACTATAAATTATATAACCAATTTCTAAAATATCCACATGGGTGGTACTGTAATATGGCAATCATCTTTTTGAGTGAATTCCATAAAATCATGTTAATACATTCATATTGGCCAAAATTAATCTGTTTGTTTAGGCAGAAAAAGCTTTACTCTAATAGAGGTAGATCAAGTACTTGAAAGTTTCTGACAAAAAGAAAATATAACACAAAAACAAAATGTAGGAAACTACACGAAACAACAAAGGTAGGTAGAAACATTTGCAAGTTAAAAGAAAGGTTGGTACAATTTGGTAATTAATGTTAAATCCTATGATTTGGGGGAAGAAACATTTGGGCATCATGGTACAAGGTAATTGTCCAATGATCTATATTCTAGCAAAAGCTTTATTCAAACAAACAACAGCAACAGGAACAACACAAATTCTGAGAAATGAAATAGGTATGGCTCTACTTACTTTATTTCAGCTATTAAACATATTGAAAATATTACCAATACTTATCACAAAAGTTTAAGCTAATTAATAGTGAGTCCTGTTCAAAAAGTAAAATCAAGCATTGCTTTTAATCTTACAAAAAACATTTTGTTAAATTATTTGGTAGATCTGTTTTATAATAATGTAGCTTCAAATTATTATAAAACACCAAATTTCAAATCAACAGTCACTATCAGCATGAGGATTTCTATATGATTAACTCATAATATAGCGGCCATATATATCTCAATTGATGTTTTAATTTTATTCTTGTCTTATTGAAATCCATATACATTGGTTCATTTCTTGTATATTTGACAAGCTTTATAAACATGAGAAATCAAACAGACCTATTGATATGGTCTGAATGTTTATTAGCCCCCACAAGATTCATATGTTGAAACTTTATCCTCAGTGCAAAATTATTAAATACTGGGTCTTGAAGGGATGGTGAGGACATTGAGGTGAGCTGTCATAATGGGATTAGTGTTCTAATAAAAAGAGGCCTGAGGTGTACAGCTTACCTCTGCTGCCAACTGAGAACACAGCCAAAAAGCACCACCTTTACTACATGGAGCAAATCCTCAGGAGACATTAAATCTACTGGCTCTTTGATCTTGAATTTTCTGCCCTTCAGAACTGGGAGCAATAAAATCATGTTGTTTATAAATTATCCATTCTAAGGTATTTTGTTAATGCAGACATCTACGTTTTACAAGTCCACACAGCATGTATCCAAAAACTTCTATCATTTGGCTGTGAAACATTAAAACGATTTCAACTGCTTATATCAAATGGAATAAAAGCATAAGGATCTAAATTTCACCAACAGAATTTTAGAATATAAATAGTTAAATGTATGAAATTTCAAAGCCAGCAATCAAACTGACCTCATTATTTCCTGTCATAGAAAAAAGTCAATATTCACATTAGATATTAGATGATTTCCACTCCATTCTCTTATCTACATTCTCAATTTTTTGAGTAACTTAATTTTAGAGCTTCAAGGAGTACACATTTCAACTTTGAGATGTGCATTAACATATCTAATGGTGATATTATATCATTACTTTGCATGTAGTGCATTTAAAATAATTTTACAAATAAAAATGTTTCTAGACCTTGATCTTCAGTAAACAAGTACTGGTTAATGAACTATATAAGATGGTTGAAAAGGATTTTTTAAATATATTTCATTTCAAAGCCTTTTTTATTCCTGTATATCATATTCTAAATCAGTACACTACACTGATTTGGAATTATAATTTTATATAAACTATAAAAAACCCTACAATTAAGAATGGCTTTATAGGTAGACTTGTACTTTAATAAACTTTTTTCTATTATTAATATGTTAAATTTATTTCGTAATTTAACATGGAATCCTGGTGAAATTTTACTTTTTATCTCTACTTTTCTCCTTAGGAATCACTATGCTTCTCTTAGACTTTAAATGTTTAGAATATGAATAGATGAAATGGAAGAACACAAAACCAGAAGACAAGCATTGAGGAGTCCCAGTTAGTCATCATTGTGTTGACAAAATGTCCCTTACCACCCAGCTCCAAAGGTTGAGTAGGGATTTTATCTGCATGCCTCAGAATGAGATCCTGGTAACTCCTGATATTGTTATGCATAGCCCTAGGATAATCAATGTATTTTAACAGTACTATTCCGTTTCTCCTGCATAAAATGAATGATGTTGAATAAATAATAGTCATTAGCAATATGCTACCCTTTTATCTACATATTTTTAAGTCTCTGCCTGAAACAGTGAGGATTAATTCCTGCCTAATTGCAATTATGTAACTAAGGTCAGACCTCCACTAATTTAGATTGAATTCACAGGCAGGAAGCAGGATGGTCTGGGAAGAGTTCCAACAATAATGATCCGTCAAACAAATCAAAGCTGTCCATCTACATGACAATATGTCTGGTACTGCTAATGTTTTCAGATTTCTGCAAAGATGCCATAATTCCTCAATTTGTTTTGACTGAAAATGAAACTTCAGAAGTTTCAAAATATTTTGTTCTATGAGTTTCTTTGTTAATTTTATAGGTACATACTAAATCATTACAATAATTTTTAAATTAAATGTGAATTATATTTCACATTGTCTATACTATTCATTCAAGAAAATTTTATCAAGAATCAATTATTTACTACACATTAAGTTCTACTTTATTGATCTTAATCTCCTCATTTCCCTGATTAAATTTCATACTCAGCCACTGGAAATATTCCCTTTATATATGTTCTACTCCTATACTTACCTCTGTTTTGCAACATTGGTATCATCTAGCTCTCTAATTGAATCCTACCTATTCCCCACAATTGGGAATAGGTAGAGAACATACAGGAAAATCATCATTAGCCTTTACAAAACATCTATTATAGATGAAAGTCAGTATTTCTCTGATCCATTCACTATGGATTCACTATGTCATATTCACTATGTTATAAATTCTTTCCTAATTCTAAGAGCCTAACATCTATTTCCCCAAGTGTCTCTGAACTAGTGACACTGATTCCTATTTCATTTAAACACCTTCCCATTACATGGATTTATCATGCTACATGCACCTGTATCCATAAGTTTTAGTTTCTCACCATTAATGTTGAAAAACATTTGGGGATATCTTTTCACTTTCACATGAGAACATCTTCCCTTTTTCCTAATGAGGAACATCCTGACAATTTTCCCTTCCTTCTGTATATTATTAGTGATTAATATGCTTGACATGTTTGATATCAGCTTTAAAACAATGTTACTCTAAAGCCTACCTAAATTGTTCTAATTATATTCATATTAAATAAAAGGTTAAGGTCACTGATTTGTCATAAGCATTTGGCCCACTTGGAGTCTGCTTTCTCAAAAGAAGACTTCAAGAGCAGCACCAAGTTCTCAAGGAAAAATAGCAGCAAAAATAACTAAACAATATCATCTTTAAATGTTGAATAAGAGGGAAGAAGTGAATATATTAAGAAACTCATACATGATATTTTAGAGATGAACGAGAATGAGGACAAATAAAATTCATAACTTGGGGAAGTTTGTAAAAATACAGATGGCTAGAACATACAACAAAAGTTTTAATTTCACTGAACCTTGGTACGGATTCATTTTAAAATCCTATATGATATTCAAATGTACCATTACATTGAGAATTATCAACTTAAGAACCCAGATTTTAGGATCAGAATTAATTTTGATTAACTGAATAACTTTCAAACATCTTTCTCTACAAAATAGAATAATAAGAGCAGGAATCTCAGTGATATAGTAAGACTTATTTAGAACATAAAAGATTGTGGCACATCAAAGGAGCACAATAAATATTGTCATTGCATTATAGAATTATTTTTTTCTTAATTATTTCTCAGAACCAATTAAATGTTCCATTTTTCTCTTCAAGGTAAATCTCAAGCTATGATCTTTGATCTAAATAAATTTGTGATGAATATTACAGTTAATTCAATTAGAAAATTATTTTGACTTATGGATTTTTTTACAATTTTTGTTTATGTTTAATAATATCCCCTAATAATAAATACATATTAATGAATGAAAATATGTTTGGCACTCTGGCAGACATATCAGGAAATGATTTTGCATTCACACTTCCTTGTGAGAAGTTTATCAGTCACACTGCAAAAAGTGTAATGAATATGAACCTTTAAAATATTTATTATTTGATATAATTATAATATTATAATTGTATTAATTAATTATGTCATTCATCTTTCATTAGCTTAAGATAGTTCTGTAGTAATTTTCTTTAAATTATTTAATGGTTAAGTTTTATTCTAACATATTCTCATTTTCCTTTAAAGGCTATTATGACTAATATTTAATCTTTTAATAACTATAATAAATAATGAAAATATTACAGTTTGTAGCACAGTAAATATAAAAGATATTTAGGCCCATATCATTTCACATATTTATAAACTGAGGTTATTCTCTATGTCTCTTTTTTCCTTGTTTCCCAGTGAAGTAGAATGTACATAACCAAAGATGACTTATACCATGAATGGACAATTTACTGACTCTAAAGAATTAGATATATATTCATGCAACCAACATTTAAATCAAGAAGTTTCCCTCTATGATCCAGGAAAGAGTCCTTCATCAGTCATCAAATGTGCTAGATAATTAATCTTGGACTTCCCAACTTCCAGAACTGTGAAAAATAAATTTCTATTGTTTACAAGCTATCCATGTGATGGCATTTTCCTAGAGCAGTTAAAGATGACTAAGGCAATTAGAATATCCCATCTTCTACATTTGAAAGACAACAGTGTTTTTGTAGTGGTATCTCCTGATGATTTAAATTTGTACTTGATTAAGTGATGAGTTACATTGAAAAAATCATTATTTTTTATTTGTTCAAATATGATACCAGTTGCAATTTTTTTTTATAATTCTTTGGAAGTTTTATATTGTGTTATCTTTTTCTTATTACTTTGTCACATTTCATCTCAAAACTTAGATATATACAATTGTTCCACATATATGTTGCAAATATTTTATTCCACTTTATAAGTTGTGTCAGTGCTATTGTAATCAAGCTATATGCTCTTAAAGCCACTAATTTTAATATAGTCTAAATATGAGTCATATTTAAATTCATGTGTATTTACATAATATGCTAATATGTTTAAGGATTAGATATAATGTAGTCAAATGTTAACCTGACTGGATTTAATCAAATTGCTTTACTGATAGTATTTCAATGATGTGAGATTACCTCCAAAATAGGAATTAAAATTATCTCTAAGGATAAAAAGGAAATTTGTTAAAATAGACAAATTTGAAGTGATACAGATGTCATGGCATAACATGAGATGTTATCAGTCTTATATGAGCACCATCCAGTTTCTCTCACACCATCACACATTGTTTCTACTTTAAGATCTTTCTATTGTAATTCCTTCTATCTGAAAATTTCCCCACAAAATCTTCAAAAGAGTTAAATGAAAGTGAGACTATATAATATGAAACTTTACTACAGAATGCAGGTCTGAGCTCAATAATCAGCTTCTGATTATTCAAACTACACCTTCAACTACTCCACCCATCTTGTGCCATTGTACAAATGATGGAATCTTTGGTTACTCTGTTGAATAATTGAAGAATATACAAAGTGTAACTTCTTTTGTTTTAAAAAAAGTTTGGGGGCTGGGGATGTGGTTCAAGCAGTAGCGCGCTTGCCTGGCATGCGTGCGGCCCGGGTTCGATCCTCAGCACCACATACAAACAAAGATGTTGTGTCCGCCAAAAACTAAAAAATAAATATTAAAATTCTCTCTCTCTTTAAAAAAAAAAAAAAAAAAAAAAAGTTTGGTTAATTGACAGACATTGGGAACTCAGCTTATTTTTGATGTATTATTTGCCATTTTTATATAGAGTGGCACGCAATGTAGAGAAATGAAAGAAAGTGAGCATTGGAGACAAATATGTGAAGAACTGAATATTGGCTGCAAAATGTGGAAACAGCATAGATAATTTTTTTTGGTGATTTAATTCTTCTATCAGTATAAAGGAAACATTTGATAGAAATTTTGTTAGGATTAAAGAAAAAAAATCCTGCAAGTAACTATCAGGACCAAATCACATCTGAATCTTATTTTAACCTTTTCTTTTTCTTACCCGAAATTGCACAACTATATACAAATTATATACAAATTAAAATAATGTCTCCATGTAAAAATTAATTCTTCATTTAGGTAAAAAAATATTAAGATGGAATTCTGTAAAACCCATTTTAAAATGTTTTTTTCTTAAATTCAACTATTAATACTTGCTTGCTTGCTTGATTAATTGATATTACAGATTGAACCCTGGGATTTGTACATGCTAAGCACTTGCTCTACCACTGAGTTACACCCCAGCACTGCTTGTGCTGTTTTCATAGTACATTTTCCCCAAAATAAAATGATATTTACCCTTTACAATTCTTACCACCACTCCCTACCAAAATTTTATAATTCTACTTATTTTTATCCCTTGATCCAACATTTTTTAAAGAATATATAGCCAGAAGGGCATATTTATGTTATCAGTTTAATGAGACTATCAATCATCAAGTTCAGAAACTGGAATAAAATATCATAGTTAATTGAATATTGTCTACACTTTTGATTTGGATTTGGAAGGTATAAGGATGAGCTTCTGCTCAGACAAGTGTAATTAATTGTGGGCGCTCAATCTTCATGTGAAAATTGACTTAGGAGTTCCATACCTAATCTGTATTACTTTTCAGGCAAAATATTCAATTTTCTTTGATTTGTCTAACAGTTAAAAATTACTGGCCCTTAATGGCTCACATACTGTGAACATTTGTGAAATTATTTAAATAATTATAACTGGAGTGTCTTGAAATACTTCATCACATGAGTGGTAAGCTTTCAGAAAATATTAATTAACTGGAAAAGCCTAGGATTAACTCAATTGAAAGTAAATTGAGTGTTTTACATTTATAAGAACTTTATGTTCCCTAGATTTGAACTAAATAATGTTATTTACATCATTAATATTTGTAAACGCATTTTTCTGACCCTCAAGGAAGAGAGAGAAGGCCTATTAAATTGTAAATGTACTGCTAAAAAAATCACTGTCAGAGTGAATCTTGTTGGATGAGCCATGCTGGATCTTTTTGATATGTAAAAACGGCATTTAATATTTTTTTTCTAGCAGTAATAACAATACTTCATTTCTTATTTTCACCATTCAGATTGTACTATGATTTCTAATTTGTATATAATTACACTTATTGTTTGCCTATTTGTACTCAAAATCTCATGTACTACTCATAGTGTTAACTGAATTTAACATTAAAAAAACGAAACTGCTTTTAATTAACACATATGTAATAATTAGATAAAATCTCTAAGATGCATGATTTATCACTACATAATAAAAAATGAAATCATAATTAATACACAATAACAAAATTGAGATATACCATTTGAAAAAATAATGCATTCACAAATCCCTGTTTCCCAACTTTAAATTTGTCTTCTTCTGACTTTACATAATCATTCTTAGATTCTCTCCATGGACATGACAGGTTCAGTTCCATAGGTGCAAATAGAGAAATTAGTAATTTACTAAAATATCTACATTTGATTGATATATATTTTATTTTTTGTACATTGAAGCTGAATTAATACAAAATATTAAACACGGATCATATCACTAATCAAAGATATACTTTCTTTCTTTTTTTTCCCTACCAAGGATTGAATACTAAAATATCTCATATTCATTTAAAGATTTGCATTTTCTGACTTATATTAATGGACTTATTTTGGGTGATATGCGCATATCAAATGCAAATTAGGCAATTCAGCAATTTAACCTTGAAATGCATCTAATATCTTAGCTACAGCATTTCCTCAGGGAAACATGTAATCCTGAAGAATAAAAAATGATCATATACCACACCAAATCATATAACATTAATTTCCTACATCCTAAGTGTATCTCGTATAATTGTGCTCTCTTTTGCTTTATCTTCCAAACAAAATTTTAGTTGTTCATTTAGTAGCAGACAAAGGTTAAACAAAAATATATTGTCTCCCTCTCATAAAATCCCAATAAAATGATAAAAAAAAATAATGAAGACAGTGGAAATGTAAATGTGAACAGCAGCAAATTTGAAAGACAGAATGAAAGTGATTAAAATACCCTTGATAAAGACTCTGTGGTATTGTAGTTGCTTGGGCTGAAGTGGGAAAATTCATGCTGTGGCTCCAGTTCAAGATTAGTGAGGCAGAAGGCACCAACTGCTTTTAAAATAAGGAGCTGAATATAGGTTTTTATATCTGAATAATATTTGATAGTTCCTTTTAATGTTCTAGGTTTGTTCCTTCATAACACACATGAAAGCAACACCTTTCCTCCACTATGGCAGAAACCAAGATTCATAGTCTGAAGGGTTGACCACAGGGCGCCTGTGAACTCTGACATCAGCACAGCAGGGAAAACAGTACTGAAAAAGAGATGTGGGTTCAACGAAATGCTCTCTCCTGAACTGAGAACAACACTTCTCATTTCCAGGTGATTGTGATAAAAGTAACAGCCAGACTCTGACATCCAAAGTGAGATGCTGGAGCATTCCTCCATGATAAAACAAAGTTCATGAAAAAATAGCCACATATCATGTTCCTTCAAGGGCATAGTTAAGATTGAAGCCTGTGAGATGGCATGTTTTAAACAGAGCTAAAGGATTGCTCATTCAACTTTTATTTCCCACACCTGAATAAGATTGGATAGCTAAGAGTCATCAGAGAATTGAGAATGATTACAAGAAATCAGACACTAAATGACAAATCACACACAACTCAGTGGTAGAACACTTGTTTAACAAGGCTCTGGGTTCAAACCCCAGCACTGTGGGGGGAAAAAAAAGTTGAAAAAATAAAGAAGCAATTAAATATTTTTCAGTGAAACAATGACATCAATATTATATAAAATATTTAAATGTTATTTATATATAAATTTTATTAATATATCATTATATTTTATATACATATGTGTGTGTATAAATTTTGATTTCTGTACCTGTTATGTATCTGGAATTCCCTTAATAGTTCATATGTTGAAGGTTCAGTCTCTAACTGCTTGTGCTAGTGGGAGGTGATAAAATTTTTAGGGCATGGGCCTAGTTGGAGGAGGTGGGTTAAAGGGGTGTTTCCTTGAAAAATAAAATTTGTTCTCAATCTTGCTTTTTCTCTTTTTTTTCCCCCTGGCTATGAGAGAAGCAGGCTTGCTTTGCCATTACCTACTTGCAAAGATGTTCTAACTCAGTATACAGGTCCAGACACAACAGAACCAAGGCACTAAAACCTATGAAAGTGTAAATCAAAATAAATCTTTGTCCTCTTAAGTTTTTTTAAAATGTTTTTAGTTATAAATGCACCTTTATTTTATTTGCTTATATGTGGTGCCAAGAATCCAACCCAGTGCCACACACATATTAGGCAAGCCATCCAACATTGAGCCACAACCACAGCCCCCTTTTTAAGAATTTTGTTTTTTTCAGAGCAGTGAAAAACTAACATAGTACACAATAACATTAAAAATAAAGTGTGAGTATAGAAAAACGACACATAAGGTACTCAGGAGTTTGTTTGAATTTCTATATTCTTAGAGTGCTACTGGGATATGAAGTCTACTAAAAGAAGATTAGAATAAAAAGAGAAAGAAATAAGATTTAAGTTATGGGTATCCAACACAAGTCTGCTGGTGCTTCTTTTTGTGCCTCATGTAATTTACAGTACAATGAAGTCTTTGGCAAGGTAGCAAATGTTCTTTGTCTTGATCTACTAGTTACATAAGGAAAAAGTCTTTATACGATAAGATTTTGTTATAAAAACAAAAGAAATGAGAAAAGTGTAAAAAAAAATACTCTAAATAAATAAAGGATCCAAAATGGTCACATTAACCTACCTGGTATGTAGATCAGCTGGATGGATAGGATGCTTGGATTGTGATAGGCTTTCTCTGTCATACAAAGGCTGGAAATTTTTGGTAAATTAAGTCAGAGGGCTATCTCAGATTGAAGGGTGAGTGGGGTAATCTGTGACTCTTGTGGAAGAGGTAGTGTTCACATATAGAGTTGGGCAATGGTTGCTGCCTACATTTGCCTGTATATTATGGTAATTCCCCATTATCAGAATCATTTTTCTCTTTACTAGTAGTAAAATTATTAAAAGCAATGAAAAGATTATATGATTAGAATAATGTTTCAAAAGGGTAAAATGTTTACAGGGAAAGTCTGGAGTCATTTGGGCCTTTAGAACTTATTAGAGGGAATCAAGTAAAAGACAACTACTATCTGAACTGAGAACATACACTGATGGAAAAAGAATAAATCTAGATGACAATAAAACTGGAATTCATTTGAAGGATTAGTAGCAAAAGCTGAGAATAACAAATAAAGCAGAGATAATGTTTCTTTTACATTTACTATATAATAGCACAAATGTTTGGGATTCTGTTATCAAAATGGCAAGAGAGGGAAACAAATCCTGCTTAGAGTAAGATATTAGAGATATCTGTAGGTTTTGAAGGTGGATAAATAGTTAAGGCAATATAGAGAAACAACTTTAAATCTCCAGAGAGATGAAACTAGAAAGACACATAGACTAGACATTCCTTGCAGTTATATTTTGCAGTTTTAGAGAATATGTACCTGAAACTTGAGATTAAGTGAATGAATATAAAGGAATGCTTAATGTAATGTCAGACAAAAAGAAAGGTCAAGGCAGATTCTTTTAGGTTGAGTGCAGTGACTTATATTAACTATTCAGGGATTTTTATATTTTACACTGAAATTTTGATTTAGATTCGAGCCATTGAATAATACTTTGCAAAATGGAAATACTTGTTGTTTTTAGTCTTTTTCCTGTTGTGCACAAACTGAAGTGAGTTGTCCATATGGAGTCAGGAGCTAATCCCAGTTTTCTGCTCAGTACTCTTATGGCGACACCACTTCTCCAACACATATGTGAGACCTCGGTGTTCTTTGTTTACTTATAAAACCTCAATTTTTCCCATTTTTAATGGGAAAATTTTTTACTTTGTCATTAATTATACTCTATTTTCTTCCTGATCCTCAGTATTGTGTCTCCGAGTATTTAACAGAGTTTTACAAGCAGTGTATATCATTAAAATAAAAAGAAGATTCAAATAATTGGGAAGTACATTTCAAAAAGAAATATAATACTTTAAATACAATACTATAAATAAAAATTTTCACCACCTGCAGGGTGCAGTGGCAACAACGTATAATCCTAGCAGTTCAGGAGACTGAGACAGGAGGATCCCAAGTTCAAAGCCAGTCTCAACAACAGCAAGGCGCGAATCAGCTCAGTGAGACCCTATCTCTAAATAAAATACAAAATAGGGTTGGGGATGTGGCTCAGTGGTTGAGTGCCCCTGAGTTCAATTCCCATGACCCACCTCCCATAAATATTTCCACCTAAATAATTTATAAACTAAATATAACTTCAATTGAATTGCTAAAAGTTTTTAAGCCATCTGAAAGAATAAAGAAGAAAATTAGATAAGAAGAAGTTGATTGTTAAAGCAAATTTTCCTTAATATTAGATGGTAGTAAGTAAACATGCTGCTAAACAGCATACATCTTACATAAAATGGATGGATAAATAGAACATATAAAAATTTAATGAAATACATTCATTAGGAAAGATAATTTATTTTGTGAAAAGATGACATTTCAAATAGCAGATAGATGAATTGCTCAGTAACTGTAATGTAACAAGTGGCTAATTGTTTATAAAACTGGCATCCCTATTATTACTTAAGTGGATCAATGAATCATTCAATAAATTATGTTGAAATAAGTAACTATTTAAAGAAATATAATGATAACCCCAATTTAAATTAATCTCATTATTAGCTCTTCTAATTGCCATAATAAACATACAATAAAAGTATACTTACCTATGTAATAGCCTATACAACTCTCCTCATCAGAAAGCAGCTGTCTTGCAGACTCTATGTATCCTAACCTCTGCCATACATATGGACTTTGAAGTGCTATGTTCACAGCAAGTAAAAGGGAAGAGAGATGTGAGGCAAACACCTCAGCATTGTGGCTTACACACATTTTCACTTCCATTCCATTGGTTAGTTATAGACCCATAGTCCAACCTAGATCAATTTAAGGCTACAATATGTAAACCTCAGCAGGGGAATAGATAATGGGGAATGTGCATCACTGATAGAGAACTCAACATCAATATCTATTGATGTGTTGACTTATCTATTTTGGACGTTGTTCACTAAAATAAAATAACCTGGCAAATCATGTATTTAAAAATGAAGTTAACTTACTAGAATAAAACTTCCATTGTGTTTATATACTTAAGCAGTGAAATCTGGCTGTTAAATATAATTCAATGGGTAAACTGCAAAAGAAAAACAGATAAAAAAAACACTTTAAAAGTCTGCATATTAAAAAACCCACAAAATTCCTTAAGCAAAATTGAAGCCAAATACTAAAAATAAAAAAATAAAAATTACATATATTGCTAAATCTTGAAACATATCTGTGAATATTTATATAAATCAATAAGTAGAGTTCATTAAAATAGCATTCACTGATAATACAAAAATTAAACAAATTAAATGGTAATTATGCATGTGGAAGAACATTGCTTTTTTCAGTGTAAATTATAAAAACAAAAATTATAAAACATGAACTCCTACTTTCAATTTGGTAGACTAACAAAACCTGAAGTTAGACTCCAATGATAAAAAATAAATAAATAATTTCAATAAAAGTTATGAAAAATATTTTTTGGACATTTAAAAACAAGCCAGCAGAGAGATAAGATCTTTTTTATTCACATTTTCACAGATTTATACACAGGATTGTACACTGAGGCATTTTCTCTACCCATATCCTGCAAATAGCACTGAATCTGAAACCCTCAACTAGGATTTATAAAGTCTAATAAAATTCCCATTACTGAGCAAGCTTCAGAACAATGCCATCAAACTCTTAAGGAACAAATATTTATTGAGTGCCCATTATATCTCAAGTCCCTTGCTGCATGGAGGTATAAGAAATTGGAATCATGACATGTTCCACTTTCTCAAAGTGATTTCAGACAGTGAAGATGACAGAAACTAAATGAGTAACTGCCAACCATCCCTAATGCATCCAGTCACACAAAGACTGTCTTTGAAGAATGCCATGATAGGAGTCAATACTCAGACCTTATCTGCTCTGACCTACACATATCTGTCTTTTCATTTCCTGAATAGCTGCAATGAGATCCTTGAGAAAAGGGGAACAAGATAATTGAGGGGAAGAGTCATGTCTGTCTTTTTTCTGGAGGTGATTTCCAAGTTGGGTCAGGGGAGCCACAGTGCATGATGGACTCACTGAAGTACAAGGGTAGAGATCAGGATCCAGGCTTAGAATGCATGGAAGTTGTTGAGTGAAATGACAGAAAGAAGGATGATACAGAGTATCTGGTTGGGAGTCCCACTGAGTTTGTGCTAACCATTGGGCTGTGGGTACACAGAGACAAATTTCAAAAAATTCTGTCCAAAAGGCTGGGAAGAGCAATAAGGCTTGTGCTTCAAGTAAAAATGAAGAGGAGACATATTTGAGCTTTAATCAAAGTTGATAATCCTCAATGATTTGCTGGAACATTTAACTGAACCCTTAATGGCGTCACTTGTAAGTGAAAAAGGTAAATTATACATGTTGCTAGGCTTATTCTTGAACCAAAAATTCAAAGCCTAAGAAGAAGCCTCAAAACACTAAAATGATGATGAATTAATATAAATGCTTGCCAAAAGCTCCCTAACATCTTAAAAAAAAATGAAAACAACAACAACAACAACAACAACAAAAAAACAATTCCAGGAGTACAATAGTGCAGTATCACAGTATTGAGCAGCTAATCAAAAATTTCTGAGTAAGTTAACAATTGAAGATATATATCCCATTGTGGAGAAAAAGATCTAATATTGAAAGTTGTTTGAACACCAATGAAAAAGATTTTCAAAGTAGCTCTTCAATATATGGATGAGAATTTAAAGGAAAACATGGGCATAATGTAGAAAAATAAATAACAATGGGAGAAAATGGACCTTCTATAAATGAAATATTACCTAAAAGGAAAAATGCATTGAATGGAAATAACATTTGACACAGCACTCAAAAAAATCAATAAGCTGAAAGACATGATGGTACAATCCACTAAAAGGACAGGGCTGGGTTTGTGGCTGAGTGGTAGAGTGATTGCCTAGCACATGTGAAGCACTAGGATCAATCTTCAACACTACATAAAAATAAAATAAAGTCATTGTGTCCATATAAAACTAAAAATATTTAAAAATAAATAAATAAATAAATATTTTAGCATTTTTATTATTAAATCTCTGCACCTCTCTTTTTCTCTTTATATACACACAGACACACAGAGAGACACAAAAAGCTTTGTCTCTAGTGTGTTTTCTTATTTAAAAATAAATCATGAAAAATTATCCAAAATAGTAAATATAGATTTAGGTCACAGTTTCAATCTATGCACAAATGTCCAGTTACATGTTAATTATACACAATATTTAAAATCATTAATTGCAGAAACAAACTGCCTTTTTTTTCAGATTTTCTTCCCTACTTTTTATGTGGTTCAGTTGTACATGTTATCTGTTATTTAAATTATTTTGGTTCAGTTTTTTCATCTACAAAAAATAAAGGTAATAATGTTACCTAATGTGTACAATTGTGGAGAGAATACACAAAATATTAGCTGTGAGGTGCTTAGAAAAAGAATTGGCTTATGTAGATGCTCTGAATTATTTTCTATCATCAAAATCAGTATTATAAAGAAAAATATTACATAAATTATCTGTATTGGCATGTATTAAATTTTTTTCCTATTTTAGGACAAATGCCATCTATGTGGGAAAAAACCACATACATTTTTACTCGCATTTATATATAATTATTTTGGTGTTTTAACAAAAATCTAACGTATTTTTTATATTCCCATTGGATTTTATGAAAATATCTGCTACTTAGTCTAAAACCTAACAAGCCATGGAAATTTCACTGTTTAATTATTTCCAGATTAAAGAATATGGAGCAATAAATAATTTGCACATCTTCTAGTACTACACGTTTTGAGTATTATTTCATAAAGGTATTTTGCCTCTAGATATTTCCTTCTATGAATTAAGAATTTGCATTCTTCCCAACTTTTCTATTTAATAAGTCTTGAATTAAAATTGGGTAAAAATTACTTTTACATTTTTCACATTGCAACTTTGTCTCTTATGAATTGAGGGAAAATACCCATAATATGTTCATCCACTCAATATCCTTATGTTTCACAGTTAAGTACAGATGAGCCATGGAAATCTGCTGTTGCTCAGATTCTCCAGCTCTGTGTCTTTCCATTGAGCATATTGCTCTGTCAAATGTATGTCTATATGATATTTTACACATATTTTATGACCATTAAACATAAGCCATCACAGTAAATTTCAAGACACTTTTGACAATCTTTTTTTTTTCTTCCACATGAACAGGAGTCTATATTTCGACTTTATAATGTTTCTTTCACTTTTTCTCTGTAGATGGTAAGGATTTTACCAGTGTTTATCCAATTTTTTTTAAAAAAATCATCCTCCTTGAATTGTCACAAGCCTCTCAATGAGCAGGTTCAGATTTTCTGGTTAGGAGGCTTTTACTGTATTATTAGTGTTGTTATTTCATTATCTCCTGTTTTTCTTCTTCAGTAACTCTTATTCTTCATATGTTCTATCTCTGCATTTTTTTTCTCCATGTACCTCAATATTTTATTTTATTACTTCATCTTGCTTTATTTTCAATTAATACCTGCCCCCGACCAGCTCGGGTAGCTAAACTAAGGGTCACTGGAGTGAATTTCCTAAGGTACCAAATAAAATACAGACACACAATTTACCTTTAATTACCTTGGATGGATCCTCTGCCCTCAGCCTCAAGCTCCCCAAATGGGAACCCCAGGAATGTTATGAGAGGCTGGAGAGAGGGAGAGAGACAGAGAACCTGAGAGTGAGTACCAGAGAGCATGCATGTGCACTAGCACATCTGGAAGTGGTCTTTTATTGGGGGCACTCTCATTCTTTAGAAATTTCTATCCAATAAAGGTCAAGAAGGGTGGGGTTACAAGGACAGGAATGGGCAACTCGACCCCTGGGGCTGTAAGAAGGCATGCCTATGCCTGAAGACACATTTGTAACATTTTTAAGACTTCCAAGATGGGGGCCTCTGTCTAGGGCCACCTGATGTGGCCAAATCACAGGAAGTGACCAACAGAGCCTCACCAATCAGGGAAGGAAAATGCTGGTCACCTGGCAAATACCATTTTTTAATTTTTTTATTTGTTTTAAATAGTTATACATGACAGTAGAATGCATTTATACATTTTGATATACATAGGTGGGATATAATTTCTCATTTTTCTGAGTGTACTTTTTGCAGAATCATATTGGTCACGTAGTCACATGTATACAGAAAGTAATGGTGTCTGTTTCATTCTACTTTCTTTTCTATCCCCACATCTCCTCTCCTTCCCTCCCATCACTTCCCTCTACCAAATCTAAGGTAATGCTATTCTTCCCTTGTATCCCCTGCCTTATTGTGAATTAGCATCTGCATATTAGAGAAAACATTTGGCCTTTGGTTTTATAAGATTGGCTTATTTCGTTTAGCATGATATTCTCCAACTCCAACCATGTACTGGCAAATGCCATAATTTTACTCTTCTTTAAAGCTGAGTAATATTCCACTGAGGATATATACCTCATTTTTTATCCATTCATCTATTGAGAGAAACCTAGGTTGGTTCTATATTCATATCTATTGTGAATTAAGCTGCTATAAACATTGATGTGGCTGTCACTATAGTATGCTGATTTTAAGCCTTTGGATATAAACTAAGGAGTGGGATAGCTGGGTCAAATAGTGGTACCATTCCTAATTTTCTGAGGAATCTCCATACTGCTTTCCATAGTGGTTGCACCAATTTGCAGTCCCACCGGCAATGTATGAGTGTACCTTTTTCACCACATCCTTGCCAACATTTATTGTTGCCTGTAATCTTGACGATTGCCAATCTGAGAGGAGATGAAACCTTAGAGTAGTTTTGATTTGCATTTTCCTAGTTGCTAGAGATGTTGAACACTTTTTCATATATTTGTTTATCAATTGTATTTCCTCTTCTGTAAAGTATCTGTTCAGTTTCTTAGCCCATTGATTGATTAGGTTATTTGTTTTTTTTTTTTTTTTTTTTTGGTGTTAAGTTTTTTTTTGAGTTTTTTAATATATCCTAGAGATTAAAGCTTTATCAGAGGTGCATGTGGTAAAGATTTTCTCCCAATCTCTGTGTTCTCTCCTCACCTTAATGTTTCCTTTGCTGAGAAGAAGCTTTTTAATTTGAATTCATCCCATTTATTAATTCTTGATTTTACTTCTTGCACTTGAAGTGTCTTGTTAAGGTCGTCAGATCCTAGGCTGATGTGGTAAAAATTTGGGCCTATTTTTTTCTTCTATTAGGCACAGGGTCTCTGTTCTGTGCCTAAGTATTTAATCTATTTTGAGTTGTGTTTTGTGCAATGTGAGAGATAGAGGTTTAATTTCATTTTGCTACATATGGATTTCCAGTTTTGCCAGCACCATTTGTTGAATAGGCTATCTTTTCTCCAGTGAATGTTTTTGGCATCTTTGTCTAGTATGACATAACAGTATTTATGTGGGTTTGTCCTATGTCCTCTATTCTGTATCATTAGTCTACAAGTTTATTTTGGTGCTAATACCATGCAATTTTTATTACTATAGCTCTGTAGTTTAAGGTCTGGTATTGTGATGCCTCCTACTTCACTTTTCTTGCTAAGGATTGCTTTAGCTATTCCAGGTCTCTTATTTTTCCAAATAAATTTCATTATTGCTTTTTCTATTTCCATGAAGAATGTCATTGGGATTTTAATAAGAATTGCATTAATCTGTATAATGCTTTTTGTAATATGGCAATTTTGACAATATTAATTCTGCCTATCCGGGAGCATGGAAGATCTTTCCATCTTCTGAGGTTGTCTTCAATTTTTTCTTTAGTGTTGTGTAGTTTTCATTGTAGAGGTCTTTCACCTCTTTTATTAGATTTATTCCCAGGTTTTGTTTTGTTTTTTTTGAGGCTATTATGAATGGAGTAGTTTTCCTAATTTCTCTTTCCGTGGATTCACTGCTGATGTATAGGAATGTGTTTGATTTATGGGTGTTGATTTTATACCCTGCTACTTTGCTGAATTCATTTCATTTTTACATCTCTTTATCTTCCAAGCAACAAATTTGTCTTCAAAATAGGTATTTTTTATTTTAATCTACCCAAGTTTTATAATAATTGAACTCTAATTTTGATTATATATTTCTTCAATCTGGGTCCTACTTGCATTTGTATGCACATGCATGTGCACTTCAACTTTGTCTTCCAAAGAGCTGTTATGTGGTTGCACACCCTCTATCTGACTTGCCTGTTACTGTCACTTCTACTAGAGGAACATGTTCAATTCTTTTAGTACCTCCATCAGTTTTGATTTCTGATTATGATTTTTTATAACTGTATTTTAAAGTTTAGTTGTCAATGGACCTTTATTTTATTTATATGCAATGCTGAGAATCAAGCCCAGGTCCTCAAACATGGTAGGCAAGTGCTCTACCACTGAGCTACAACCCCAGTCCTGATTATGTTTTTTTTTTTTTATTTATTATTTCCATCGCCTTTTTGTGATAATATGTATAGTTTGTAGTCCAGTGAAGCTATAAGTCTAAATGCAACTAAGTGATAAGTATAAGGCTAAATGTAACTAAGTAATAAATTGAACAGTAGTTTCTGCTGTCCTCAATTTTCTGCAAACATGCATATTCATAGAGAAATTTTCTCCTTGATATACAGATTATTCTGAATGTAAAAATAAAATAAAACCATTCTGTCCCAATCATTATATATAGGAACAACTTTGCCTATAAATTTAGATTACTTTTTTGTTCCCAAGGGTCAGAGAGTCAGGAAGACTTCTCATTATTGCACAAGGATATAAGTATAGCTCATTTTTGAAGTGATTCGAAGTTATTCTCAATCAGCAAATAAGCCAGATCATCTATGTAATAAAAGTCATCTGCTCTCCTTTTCTCTATTTCTCAATAGGCCCAGGTATACACTGCTGATTTTGATTACCAGCCCTACCTTCATCTTTTTTTAACATAGCTTGTTTCATTTTTATTTATTCAATTTTTGTGATACTGAGGATTGAATGCAGAGTTCATAGACCACTGAGTCACACACCCAGTCCTTTTTTATTTTCTTGAGAGACAAGGTCTTGCTATTTTGCTGAACCTGGCCTTAAGCTTATGATCCTCCCACCTAGTCACCCAAGCCACAGGGATTACAGGCATGTTTCACCAGGCCCAGTTTACTACCTTTTGTCTTATTCAAGAGTTATCTAAAATGAAATTGATAAGATGAGGTTTTCCACAACACAGTAACAAGATGTAATTTTATCAGGATGCACACTATTTTATCTCTCTCTCTCTTTTTTTTTTTTTTGTCTCTCTCTCATTCTATTCTTGCTGGGAAGTATAGAAAACATGTTGGTTAGAGATAGATAGCTGGATTGTAGCATAAATAATTTGCTAATCTTAATTACTTTTATGAGTGTTTTATGATTAAAAACTCACTTAATACTCAATTTTTAAAAATGCATTGATAATTTCTTACATAATTGAATCTATTCATCTCTACTTCAAAATCTTTAAGAATTAGCATGTCAATTGTTCTATATTTTGTATTTGAGTGTAAATATTATATGCTATGACATCTTCTTTTCAGATTCCATGTATATCCATATTATAAACTAAATTAATTAGAGTCACACACCACATAATGATCTTTTGGTAAAAATTCCACATATAAAACAGTGCTCTCATAAGGTGTTGGTGGAGCAGAAAAATTCCAATTGCCTAGTAATAGCATAGATATAAGAATTGTCAATGTTACAGCACATGTAATACTCATATTTGCAGGGCTGCTAGTATGACCAATATTTCTGTACTGACAGTTGTATGAATGTATACCACAACATGCATAGTACTTGATAAAACAAGTATGTTACTGGTTTATTTATTTATTGTATTACACTTATTAATGTAATTTCATACTATAGTCTACCTATTAAAAAAGTTTACTGTAAAACAGTATTTCTAGTTACACTGGCAGCTTATTTCTACTTCATGTATTTACTGAGGGTCTTATTGCATTATTTCCTCTTGTGCTTGATTTAATCTCTCACTGTTTGGCTCACTATGGCCCTAGAAGAAATAGGTTATGCCTTATGGACAAGGATGTATCTTGTAATAAAGTATTTATTATGAGGAATGTGTCATCAGGCTATTTCATCATTGTATGATTATCATAGAGTATAATTACACAAACTAGGATGGCTTTGATATCACTATTGATATTAAATTTATTGGTTCACCAACATATATGCAGTTCATCATTGGCCAAAATGCCATTTTGTGGCAGTAGATTTTATACTATATGGCCTAGGTGTATAGGAGGCAACACCATCTGATTTTACATAAGTATACTGTATGCTGTTTGTATAACAGCAATAAAACTTAATGACACATTTTTTCAGAGAATATTTTCATTTTTATTATGACTATCGTTGGATTGACTAACATATTTTATCAGGAAATATAAAAATTATCTTGACTTTATGTATGTGACTAATTCTGATTTGATATATCTGTACATACTGCAAGTTTGACAGAACATTTCATAAAAAAAATCCTATCATACATGTTTGTGCATTTATCTGCAAGATTAGTTGACTATGTACAGCATTTTAAATAACATATACTTCAAATTTAAATTCATCACATTTTAATTCAATTATCATGAAGTCTGATTGGTGTTGTGTTTTGAGATTTAATTGAATCTGTTTCCATATCTGATCATTGACTTAATGGTGATATACACTTATTATTTTCAAATAAAATTAACATTGTGAGAAATGTACATTCTGTAAATGCCTGACAGTTTAAATGTCAGGCAGAATTATGTTAATGAAAATTGAATTTTAAAAGTAACCATACTGTGATGAGAAAGGCCATTTGAAATTATGTGGCATGTGAGTCTTTAAATTGTAAGTGGTGTGCAGATATGAATCACAATTTGTATAGGACTGGGATTTTTTGGTAGAATATGTAAAAATAAAATCACATAAGCTATAGAACTTGCACCTTTTTATATTATGTTGGAATTAATTTCTCCAAATATGAATTGCATCATTAAAACAGATGCCTTCTTCTTATAAAGGAAGCATATTATTTCTTAACAGTCTAATTTAATCTTCACGCAAGTGTCTGTGGTAATTAATTGATTTTGACCACAATTTACTTATTTTTAATCATTAAGGACTTCAAAGTAGAGATAAATTACAGAAGCTGCAATGTATAATCACAGTGAAAACTGAGCATATAGGGAGCTCTAGTAGGTAATTAGGGAATGACATCTGCCTGCACCTACACAGACACATATCCAAATCTGCACTTTCAACTTAGTTATCTCATTTGCTTCATCACCCTCATCTCATTATGGACCCATGAGCTCATTATTTTTTTTCTTCAATATAGTTTCCCTTACCAATTCTCTGCCTCTGCCATTTGCCACTTCAATTTGAAAATGCTATTAGATTTTGCGTGGCTTCTTTCTACTTCATTCCAATATTTGGTTTTCATATCATATGACAAATTCCATTCCCCATCTCAATCCAGGGTCTCGTTGTCCCCTGAGGATCATTGCTAGATCCTTCAGCTGACCCGCTGATCCTGCATCTCCTCTGGTCTTTACACTCTTCAATTTTTTTAAACAGCATATTCTCCCCCATCAAAACACTGCTGCTGCTTTTCCTGGCCTTCAATTCAAACTAATTCCTCAGTGCACCTATCACCCATCCAGTGCTAGAAAACAGAAGTTCTATTGTTAATATATAAGTCTATTGTAAAGCTGCTTTGTACAAACTTTCAACTCTCCTTAAATGAAAATATAAGGACTAATTAATTTAAACAGAACTTTTGTGTGATTATAGATCACAGCAATCTATTATATGTTCACAAAGAAGTAGAGAGAATATCTGAAGCTTCCAAGCACAAGTACATTGTCTTGATTCCATCATTACTTATTGCAGAGAAAGGTTATCACATTGAAACCTTACATATGTACCATTTCCATGTAAAAATTAGAAAGTAAGCATGAAAGAAAAAAAAAAAAAAAAAAACAAGCATGGAAAACCAAGCAGGAATCATGACAATTCAGAGTGTACCTCAAACAATATTATGCAAATTAATTTTTATAAAGAGCCAGTTTCAAGTATAAAGATGTTCAACTTCAAAGAAAATAAAGAAAATTTAATCTAGGTTTCTTTAATTAAAGATGACTAACCAGAGGACATGGGAGGTTATTCGGTTTTTATAAGGTTATGGAGCTGGGAGTTAATAGCATAGCTGGAAACCTTGATGTTGGCTCTAATTGGAAGCCTCCATTTGAAGAAAATCAACAAAACTAGAAAGACACCATCAAAGTCACTTTCCCTTCCTGAGTTTTTATCATGTAACTTTCCCTGCGTCTCAAGGAAGGCAGTTCAACTGGGTCACTAAATAAAGTAGGGCAGATGAAAGTACCCAGCACCCCTGTGTGAAAGTGCAATAATGGTACAGTAAGGGAAACACAAACAGAAAGCTAGTAAAGGTAATGGAAGCAGAACCTGGGGACAACTGTGATTGTCAGTTTTAAGCTATTATTACATGTCTAATAATTTGGGGTGAAAACTGCCTGTTGGATTTGTCAATGTTGAAATGACCATGATCCTTTAATTATGAATTGAAATGCTAAAGGATAAAATCAAAGGAAGGTATTTCTCTCTTTGGAGGGGTCCTATCTTCTACCAGGGATCAGATAGAATTCATGTCCCAATTAAAAGCCTAAAGAGGATTTGGTGAAGTTTAAGCCATAATTTATGTGTATATTTAGATTGTGCTTTAAAATTTCATAACTTATACCTGTGTATCCTGTATAGGTTTGCTTTTTTCTGCAAACCTATAATAAAGTACCAAACAAAGACTAAAATAAAAGCAACTCATGTCTAAAAAAAAACTATACTAAAGCTTTAGGAAGAAACAGTTAAAATCTGTTTGACAACTAATAAAACAATTTGAGATTTAAATAAAAATAAAAATGAAATATAGTTTAAAATTAGGTTAAATTTTCAATTGTTTATTTTTTAAAATACTATTGCTAAATAAAATAGAGTCATTTAATTTTTATGAAAGTTTGAGATTTTATTTAGAGAAAATACTGATAGTTATCTTTCCCTGACTAGACTTTCCATGTCTAGATAATCCCCTTTCATTGGGAAGTACAAAAGCATATGTGAAATGCTTTACTTGAAAATATATCCAAATCACAATTATTCAACTTGTATGAACTTCAACATTTCTGTCTAAAAATTAAGAAAAATTAGAAGACTGAAATTTAATTCTCCTTTTCTGAACAATTAAAATTTGCTTTAGAGACATTATATTAAAAGTGAAAATCCTAGGGGCTGGGGATGTGGCTCAAGCTGTAATGCACTCACCTGGCATGTGCCGGGCCCTGGGTTCCATCCTCAGCACCATATAAAAATAAAATAAAGATGTTGTGTCCACTGAAAACTGAAAAATAAATATTAAAAAGTTTTCTCTCTCTCTTTAAAAAAAAAGTGAAAATCCTAAACAAATATACACACAAGATATCCAAGTGTAAACGCTTTTGAGATTAGTAAGGAAAATGAAAGTCACACCTCCTGTTTATATGGAGGAAAATTAATAAGCAATTGCTAGACAACACCTGAACAGCAAAAAAAAAAAAAAAAAAAAGTAGAATCTGGAATAACACGTGAATAGTGATTCTAGAAATCATTTAATAAAAAAAAAAGGGGGGGAAGAAATGGATTCATTAGAACCTGAAAGATTAAGGAGGGTTCTGTGAAGCTGAGCCTGGAGCTGCAAACCTGGGAATGCTACTGGTTGGTGGTGACCCAAGCTGCCACTGTGGGGTCCATTGAGGATGGACCATAACATCAGCAGGGGTGGAGGCTCCCCCCATAAGAAAGCTCTTCAAAGCTGATCTTGGGAAAAGACAAGAGTTGGATCCTAAACCTCTCTGCCCAGGCGAAGGGCAATTACTCAGTTAATGCTGATAAGATCAGCACAACACCAGGCGGGAACAAATTTCTTACCCATTCTTCCAGATTTCCAGAACAGTTTTCTACATGGACCTTTATTGACACCTACCACACTGGAAAAGGAGCAGTTGGCAGAGTACAAACCCCTAAAGTCCAAAGGAGAGTGTGGAAAGTTGTGAGATAGAAATGCTCTCAGTAACACTCACTGACACAGGCAGTTCATTAATATTTTTCCTGAAACTATGACTGAATTTTAAATGTGTTCTGAGATTTTAACTCAGAGTGAGCAAAGAAGGTGAACCATTTGTTTTGAGTAAATCAAGAGACTAAGTGTCTTTAAGTGGCTTTTTCTAAAGAATTTGCTGTACTACAAGACTACCAAATGTCATGGCTCTGTAGATAAAATTATGATATTCAAGTAGTATTTCAATGTATAATGTGTTCCTCCATCTGTTTGATATAAAAATACAGGTGATCACATAAAATTCCCTATGAATTTATGACATTATGAAATATATTTGGCTCCAGGGAAAATATCAATGGTAAAGTATATTAAGGATTAAGTCATCTTTAAAGTACCTAATTTTATAAATATGATTGGATTTAATTATTTCTCAATCTGAATATTTATATTTTAGCAATATTTTAAAATTCTTTTGAGGGCAATCTGTTTATAACAAACATTAGTATAATAACTGGCATAAGTACATATATTTATAAACTTATTTTAGAGTTGCCAGTGGCAAAAAGGACTACAAATAAATGTAATGAGTGACATGATTTGGAAAACTGATATCAACAAGCTAACAATAATTCACTCATTTAAAGCACATTTGTCACAATACTCTTAAGAGAAAACAATTTAAAAGAAAATTGCCATTTGTCATTACTCAGGGGAAAATAGTAGTTTATGGTGTAAATATGCTCAAAATTATCATCAACCAGCATTAGAGGATTTAAAGAAAAGTATTTGTATATACTGCCAAATTCTTCCTACACAGCCTATTTCTACAAACAATGTGTCACTAGTAGTAGTTAGTGAAGTCTTGTGTTTTACCATTGGTCACATATATAAAGATTTTTATATAAGCTCTGTAAACCCTTCCAACTGGCCTAGTACATATTAAACATTCAGTAGTTATTGTGTCTGCTGTTATCATTGTGTTAAAATGTCTAGAATAGGTAACATTTATGAATTTTGTAGAATGTTCCTCCATCTGCCACCAAGTTTATCACAAGTGGAACTGCATCCCAAACTTGTCTTGGTCCATACTTTTAGGTTGCTGCTTTCTATTTTGCTAATAATTCATGTTACAGTATTCATTACACAAAATTCATTATCCAAATAATTTAAATAGCAATAAGTATATGAATTAATATTATAGACCATCACTACATTATTTCTAATAGAACATTACATATATGATTGACTTCAACTCAACCTGAACATAGACTGCAGTGTTTATTCTAAAGTACAATAATGATTTGTGCCCAGCCAGACTGCGGCAGATAGAGTGACAGATTCTGATTGCCTGCATTTGTGTATGTGTTATGTGTGTGCTTGTAAAATTTTATCTTCCATTTCTACTTTGACTTCCATTATTCATAGCCCTTGAGGTCAATTCATATTGCTTTTTACCAACCTCTGTGCCACAAGATTAAATAGAAAATTATCTCCTATTTTGACTAAAAGATAAAAATAGCGATAATATTTAAACATAGTAAATCAATTATTATTATTATTCCCCCACCCACAACAAAGTAAAATAAATTAGAGTAAATTATTAAATTTAAATCAGAGTAGGGCATGGTGATACATGCTTATAATCCCAGTGACATGGGAGGCTGAAGGAGGATGATCCCAAGTTCAAAGTCAACTTCAACCTCAGAAACACAGTACAACTCAGACTGGGTAGAAAAGCACCATTGGCTTCAATTCCCAGTACCAATAATTAAAAATAAAATTTATACTTTGTATTAAAATATGATCTATCCTAGAGATTTTTCTGTGCGCATTTGAGAATACAATGCATTCTACTGATGTTGAATAAGCAAGCAGAGGGAGGGCTTGAAGTGTGAACTCACTTGCCACAGTGATGGTTTTGGTGTCCTAGATATGGAGGGACCCAATACAGCCATAGAGCCATTACCGGGTGTGAGCATTTGCAAAACTATTACCACTCTGAAAGCGAACATGTCTGTGGGTGGGAGAACAGATGATTCCTCACCAATGTGGCTTTGTAGTAGCCACCTCTGGGCAGTAGGATGGGTACAGATGTGCCTCTTCTCTGGGGGTTCCCACCAGGAATGACTTGGTTACCTCAATGGAGGCCACTGTTGACATCAGTGGTTTCCTCCACGTGCCTGATTCTAGTGCCTGATGTCCTGCTTTCTTCTTATGTCTCAGGTATGCTGATCTCCCCAGTAATCCTTTTTATAGTGAATATTCTCTCTTTTTTTCCTGCAAATTCTTTAATGTGAACTTAAGCCCTCCTTGAGCCATTTTGATTTGTAAATAATTATCTTTTTTGTTTTGTTTTATTAGTAGGGGAATAAAAGTTGATATTTCCTATTCTGCCTTTTGATGACATTTCATCATCAAAAGTTCATTAAAAAATTTTTTTAATTTAATAGTCTGAAAGCCATAATTTATGTGATCATAATAATGTTAACAATAATAATTTATATGTATATATGTCCATAAATTAGAAGGGATAAATTCTTTCTTTTTCCATATTCCTGCCCCAGTTTATGCATGTATAACATTAGGGAGTGCCTCCTGTGACACATGGAGTCTCTTCACATTGAGTATGAAGTTAATTTTCTGTCTTTTATACTCTGTTTAATATTTTATGACAGTAATACAATGTTGTTTTTCAATTCACAAAATTCAAGGTACTTGTAAAAGCATAATTGATTGTAATAAAGGCTTTCTTTTGGAAAACACAATAAATTTCTTATCTGTCAAATTACTTCTTCTCTTTCCTTAGGCAATTTAGTCATTAACTTCTCATTTTCATTCATGAATTTTTTATACTTGTACTTTCTCATCAGGTAAAGTGAAAGGCAGCATTCATACGTTTTCTTCCAGGATTTCATATCTCATATTATGCATTTGACTTTTAAGAAAATATCCTCTTCAGAACAAGAATGTAGATGAGTAGCTATAAATCTAAGAAGAAAATAATATAATTTTAAAAGAGGAAGGAAGATAGACATGAGATTTTCAAAAATTGATGCTTAAGGAGAGAAAAGCAAAGGGAATTGGAAACTATATAGCATTATAATAAGAATAGGGTGAGCTAAAAATACCCAGATATGTCAGAAATGAGAGGCAAGATTAATATCATTATTACATTAGATTATTAAACCATAGGAAAACAAGAACAATGTTATAAAAAGTTTATTTCATTTTTATTTATGTTCAATTCCATTTTCTGATGCTATAAAATAATATTTGAGCCTGACCAATTTTTAAAGGAAAAAATTTATTTCTTCCAGTTCTTATAATGAAAAGTCCTATATGGATGTGTGGCCATCTGGCGAGGGCCTTCTCCCTGCAGCATGACATGGTAGAGAGCATCCCATGATGGAGAAAAAGCAGCAATTAGATCTCCCTTTCTCTCACTGCAAAGATTCTAATTACATCAAGGGCCAAACTCTTGACCTTGTCCAATCTTGATTGTTTCTGAAAGACTCTATGTAAAAGACTGTTGGCATATGAATTTGGTGTTTCCAACACATGAACTCTAGAAGGACACATTCAACCCAAAATGTATAAGGAAAATTGATGAATTTTGTTAAAGCCCAAAGGAATTAAATCTAGTTCCACCTGAATCCAAAGTTCACAGTGTCTATATTAACATATTGTCTTTCAATATATATGGATTTTATTTTGTAGGACATTTTTAGATTCAGAGCAAAAGTGGGCACCAAGTGCAGTTTCCATATTGTTTTTTTTGTGTGACTTTCTCCGCAATTAATATCCCACCCCATTCTAGAGTGTCATGTTTGTTTCAATTAATGAATCTACATTGGCACATCATAATTATCCAAATTCCACATTTTCAATTAGATAATTAAAATTCTATGGGTTTAGACAAACATATAATGGCATGCATCCACCACTATAGTATCACACATAATAGATTCCCATTTCCAAAAAATCATCTGTGCTTTATCCATTTCCATCTCTCACACAAACTCTGGAAATCATGAATTTCTTACTGTCTACATAGCTTTAATTTTTCCAGAATGTCATATATTGGAATCATTTAGTATCTAGTCATTCAATATTGGCTTTTATCACTTAAAATATGCATTTAAGCTTTCTCTGTCATTTAGTGCAACTCATTTCTTTTTAGCTTGGAATAATGTACCATTGATTGGGTGTACCACAGTTTATTCAGTTATTCACCTCAGGAAAGGTCATCTTGATTGCTTTCAAGTTTGACTAACATGAATAAATATCCTATATACCTCCATGTTCATATCGTCATTTTTTGTGTGAACAAAAGTTTTCAGTTCATTAGAATGAATACTATGAAGCATGATTCTTGAATTGCACTGTAGGTATTTTAATTATGTAGTTAGATCAGCAACAACTCTATCCTAATTTGGTCACTTTCCTTTCTTTATCATTTCCAAATATCCATTGATATTCAGTGGAAGGTCATTTTGCTGGGACTTAAAATAAAATAGATTAATTATATCTATAGAGTTAAATTATTATAACCCCAATATAGCAAGATGACAAACAAGGATTTCAGTAAACACCAATGCCCTCTGACATTCTCTTCTATTTTTATTTTAATTTATGAATTAGGAAGTGAAGTTTATAGTATGTATTTGCATAATTCAAATTAAATCTTGTAAAGTGTCCACCTATGCCTTAGAAAATAATAGATTTAGAAATAGTATATTTAGAAATAATATATTTAGAATCAGGATGGGTAAACTTTATATATAAAAGGATATAACTTGTTCAAGTATTGTATTATTCTGATTTGCATTACTATAACAAAAATATACAAGTCTGGATAACTTTATATTGAAAGGAAAGTATTTATCTTCCAGTCTGGAAGTTAAGGAAATACATATCTGCTGACAGCCTTTTGCTGGCAGATTGTGGGATGGAATAGTGTATAACCAGTCAAGAGAGAAAACAGGTGTTTTCTCATTGCTTTCCCTCTTCTTAGAAAACCAGTATTCATTTATGGGACACCATGATAATCACCCTATCTAGTCCTTAGCACCTCCCAAAGTACCACCTACAAATAACATGGTAGAATAAAGTTTTATCCCTCTTAGTAAAGAAGATTATACTTCAATAAATGAACCACAGGAGGACACACCCAAATTATATCCAAACTATAGCACTCCTCTTCTATTCACCCAAATTCATATTCTTCTTACAATGCAAAATAGCAATTATTCTATGACTAATAGTCCTCAAATATTAATCATTCCATCATTAATTCAAAATTCCAAAATATAAAGTCTCATCAGAAATTCAAGACAAACTTGTAGCTGTGAGACTATAAAATAAAATAGTTATCTACTTTCAGCATTCAGCAGTGAAACAATCATCATAAGCCCCCCAAATCTGAAGTCCATCAGGGAAGACATACAATCTTAACCCACCAAGCCTGGAGTACTGTGCACACTGTTGTTCAGGGGGGACTCTCAAAGCCTTGGGCAATCCCAGACTTACAGTCTTTCCCTTCGAAGGCCAAATCGTTCCCCTCTTTTGTATGCTTCTGATGGCTTTTCCCAGTTTGCCTTACATTGCTGGTAGTGGTTCCTGCTATATATGCATGTATATAAAAAGGACTCCAACTGGTGTTTAAAGAAAAATTTCTTCTTGTATTCCCAGACCTTCCTTTGAGATTTCAGTGTAAGCCACCATAACCCCATAACTCTGGTACTTGGTGCAATGGCAAATTCAACACAATATGGATGCCTGGGTCTGCTGCTGGGATGAGCTATGCCCAGGCCTGCTTCAACCAGGCTGCATCAGCAGAGTGCTTCATGAACAGGATGCAGACTAATGAATGGTACTCCGGGGACTTTTTCTTAAAAAACATTTGCCCCTCATGTTCTCTGGGACCATGACGAGAGGGACAGCCTTCAGACCTTTTTCAAATTATACTGATATAAAGTACTTGGCTTCTTTTTATGCGCTGATCTCTCTAGTAAATGTGTTCTCACAGCATTATCCTTACATGATTTTTCTTCACTCTTTCTTTGGACAGGCTTCATATTTTCCAAGTCTTTCTGCTCTGCTTTCTTTTGTTTCTGAGTCTTACTTCGAATCTGACTAAAAGTGGCCAATAATGCTTATGCCATAGCCTGAATATTTTGATGATCAGAAATTTCTTCTACCAAAATGTTCTAGGACATTCCCTTTAAATCCAGCCTTCAAAAAAGCTCTTTGGTATGGAAACAATGCAGCCAGATTTTTTTTTTTTTTTTTTGCCATGGTGTAACAAAGGTGGCCTTTCTATTTCCAAAAGAATTCTCATTTGTATTTGAGTCTGGTTCTATAGTCTGGTCATCTGAGTTCTTTCAGAATCATTCAAAATGTTCCATTTACATCATTCCAAGGTTTTCTAGCCAGAAACTCCAAACTCTTCCACATACTTGCTATTACCTGAGTACAAAACCACTTTCATATTTTTAGACCTTCATTATTAGCAATGCTACTTCTCAGTAGCATTCTTTTAAATTAATCTGTTTTTTTTTTTTTTACTAATATAACAAAATATCTCAAGCAGGATAATTAAAAGGAGAATATGTTATTTACTTCACCATTATATATGTTCAGGGTGGATATGTGGTGATGTTCTTCTTACTAGCAGAGGTCTAAGGTGACATAGGACATTGCATGGCAAAAGGCAGTGAGCACACATGTATGTGTGTGTGTTTTGGTCTCATTCTTTTTTTTTTTTTGTTACAAAATCACCAGTATTCAATCATGAGGGTTCTATCCTGATCCCTTATTAAATGCTAATCACCTGACACAGGCTCCAGCTTTATATAATGGAGAAAGATTATATTTTCAACTTAATATCTCTGGGCAAGAATGAACTAACTCTTGAGGGACACTCTTAAAACATGTTCATCCATTGCAGGAAAAAAATGCATAGGACTATATGTACAAATTTCTAAATGTTTTCTCTCATAAAAATTTAAAGACAATAAATAATTACAAAAGTAATTATAATTTTATAGTTCATATCCATTGAAAAATATTTGGGAGAATTAGTATTTAGCTTTATTGGTGTTCAAAATTAGTATTTACTATTTCAAGTTGGATTGCAAGCTCAGTCAATGCTGAACTGTAATAACATTTACACATTTCATTTATGAAAGTTTTTTCCCATATATGTAAATATATCCAAGCTTTGCTATTCAAAAGTATAAGACATGACACAATTGATTATATTTGTTGCAGAGGAAGCATTTGTAGAATTCCATGGTATTACTCTTTTGAGAGTTTTGAGAAATGAGCTATTTGTTACCATTTGTAATTTGTTACTAAATTTGGTTCCCCAATCCTTTCAAATATGTATAGTGGGACCACACTTTCATTGAAATCATACATATATAAATTATACATATATAAATAAATTATATAATTATAAATATATTTATATAAATTATATATTCTTATGACATCCATAAAGGAATACCTTGTTATTTCTGTCTTGTGCCTTAGAAGAAGAACTTTCTTTAAAAACTCTAGCATTTTCTTTCATTGGAGAATGGTATTAACCCTGGTTCCCTAGTCTGCTTAAGTGTCAGTCAGCTTTTTTGGATACATTGATTGTAATCAATATATCTGACAAGAACAACTTAGAGAAGGAAACATTTATTTGGGGCTCATGGATTCAGAGGCATCAGTCCACAGATGACTGACTCCATTGTTGTAGGCCTAAGGTGAAGCAGCACATCATGGGAGAAGGGTATAATGGAGTAAAGCTACACAGCTCATGGAAGAGTCAGGAAACTGGGTGGGGAGAGGGAAAGAAAAAGAGGAAAAGGGGCTGCAGGAAAGATACACCCTTGAGGGTATGCCCCAAGTGACAAGCCTCCACCAACCATGCCCACCTGTCTACCAGAAAGTCTGTCCTTTTAAACTAGGATGGACTGATTAGCTTACAATTCCCATAATCCAAAAATTTTACTTCTGAGTATTCCTGAGTTAGTAGTACTCCTCTTAACAGGAGCTTTTGGGGGACACCTCATATCATAACTATTACAAAACTGGATGCTAGCTAAATTTGTTCAATAAAAATGTGCAACAACAGCAAAATTCCAATTATATTCAAATCATCAATATCATTTTCATTGCCTATATTTGAAATTTATTTCTCTAACAATAGAAAATGTAGCTTTCATTTTTCTAATATATTTATTTTTTAAAACCTCCCTGCCCATATGTGACTAGTCTTCCATCACTGGTCAATCCCTCTTCCATGTGGATGCCTCACCACCCTCTAGCTCCAACAAATCCACAAGCTTTCGCTTCTCATATGCCCTGCTCAGCCTGCTTGAGTTCTGAAACACTTTGCTAAGCCCTCCATCTTCATGAACGCCTTCTCTCCCACATTCAGACTCTCGTGACCAGTGTAAATTGTCATCATGTGGTATGCTTTCATTGACATCTCGGTTTCTAACACCCTCTTTTGATCTTCTTGATGACTCAATCTCCAAATTATCTCTTTCAAACACTTCCTCCAAAGGTATTCTTTCCCATACACCTAGACTGGGTGAAGAAACTTAGCATTGTACAGGAGTCTAGGTGTATGGGAAACATGCTCTGAAACAACAAAAAGAGGACACCCAACTATGTTGATGTCCCTGTTCATTGGGTTTGGAACCAAAGTACCCAAGTTACACCCCTGGTCTGACAGTCCCTCCCCTGTACTTCACCTACAGGCTTTGACATTCCATTCCAGGCTAGATCCCCATGAAGGATACCGTATCTATGCTGCTCAGGTCTCCAATTTCCTTTCACCCTCCTCAATATTCCCTGACTCCTCAAGATGGTAATATGTTTTTCCCCAGTTGGTGAGTTTAAGATTTTATTTTTAAGTAGAGAAGGAAAGAGATAGCAGAAGAAAAAGCACATAGTCCAATTTTTAAATTATGAGTTTTAAAAAGGTTTTATTTTGGTGTGTGGGGGGGACCTGGGATTGAACTCAGGGGTACACAACAACTGAGCCATTCCCAAGACCTATTTTGTATTTTATTTAGAGAAAGCGTCTCACTGAGTTGCTTAGTGCCTTTCCGCTGCTGAGGCTAGCTTTGAACTTTAGATCTTCCTATCTCAGCCTTCCGAGCTGCTGGGATTATAGGTGTGTGCCACTGTACCTAGCTAAAAAGCTTATTTGTTAATTTATTGAATTTCTTCTTTATTTTTTACACATTTTCCTTGGAGAAAAGAATAGATGGTTTCTTATAAAAATGTTTTTCAATAATCACCTACATAAATTATGAGGTTAGACATCATCCCTGTGATGGTTAATTTTATGTGTCAGATTAATTGGACTAAGTGATGCTCAATCAACTGGTAAACATTATTTCTTCATATGCATGTGATGGTGATTGTGAAAACTATTATCATTTGAATCAGTATTAGACTGAGTGAAGAGGATAGTCCTTCTTATTCGTTGAAGGCCAGGATAGAACCAAATTGCTTCTCTCTCTCTCCTTGATCTGAGATATCCATTTTGTCCTACTCTTGGACATTAGACTTTGGCACTCCTGATTCTTGAACTGTTGGACTGGGATAAGGACTTATACCACTGAATCACCTGGTTCCCAGGGGTCTGAATGGGACTGTAACTGTATCACTAACTTTCTTATTTCCAGTTTATTGAGGGCAGATGATGGGATTTTTCATTCTCTATAATCATATGGGTCAAATTCTGATAACAAATTCCTTCCTAAATATCTCTATATTTTTATATCTGTCTAGCTTATTGATGCCATTTCTCTGAAGAATCCTAATATCATCTGTAAATTGTGCATTTTGAGTCTTGATGTCAGTTTCACATACGTAGATACCCTGGATAACTTTCAAGGGAGTAACGACCGACCATGATTTGACGTGATGTGGTTTGGATGTGTCCCCCCAATGACCCAAGGTTAAACGACTTTTCCTCAACTTATGGTGCTACTGGGAAGTGATGGAACATGGAAGAGGGAGGCAAAATTGATAGCTAGAAGTCATCCAGTCATGTGGGAGTATGCTTAGGAGGGAACATAGGGGTCCTGGTATCACCTTTTTTCCTCATTGCTTTTTGACTGCCATAGTGATAATATTCCTCTGCCACACATGCCCACCATTAGGTACTGTTTTCCACAAATCCAAAAGCAGTGAGATTAACTTACTATGGACAGCAACTTCCAAAAATAAATAAATATTTCTCCTTCTAGATTATCTTTGGTATTTGTTACAGTTATGCAAAGACAACTAAAACATTCAAAGAGGATTTATATGTTAAAGAATAATCTAAATTCACTCATAGAGCACGAGATACTTACTGTTTTATATGTATTTTATCCAATTTTTTCCCTAACTGAAGGACTCACTGGGAGAAAATTACCTGTAAACAAATGGCAAAATTATAATTCAAATATGAATATTAATGAGATACATGATAGCTTTCCATTACTTTGAACAAAATACCTGATAAGAGCAATTTGGAGAAGCAAATATTTATTTTTGGCTCATGGTTTTGGAAGCTTCAGTCCAAGATTAGACAGCTTTATTTCTCTGGGCAAAATGTGAGACAGAACATCATGGCAGAAGGGTGTGGCAAAGGAATGCTGCTCAACTCATGGCAGCTAAGAAGGAGAGAAAGAGAGAAGGAGAGGGAGAGAAGGAGAGAGAGAGAAAGAGAGAGAGACAGGGACAGATCAGGGATAAGATAAATGCCTAAAGTGACCTACTTCCTCCAACTGAGTCCTGCCTCCCAATAGTTTATCTGGCTATCAATGAATCAATCCACTGTTAATGGAGGAACTTAGAGCCTCATGATGCTTTGTCTGAAAGCCCCACCTCTGAATCTTGCTGCATTGGGGACCACAATTTCAATACATGAGCTCAAACTGTAGCAAGCTCTTAAAATTTACACTGTACTATCATTCACTGTCTTTGTACATAATAGACAATTCTAACTCTTGATGCCTCCCCATACTTTAAATTAAAGATATTTATTTGCTTGTAGCAACCTGTACATGGGGCAATGACACTTCACTCAGTATCTCTCTGTGCCTGAGATATGTCTTCTTTATCCCATTCACTTCCATTAATTTTGGATGATTTTTCAATCTAATCTCAGTGATTATACCCATAGAAATTTTCCTTGTAAATTTAAGAATACTGTCATTTATAGTTCATATTTTCTACATTGTTTTATAGTGGTCATTTATGTTTCCTTGTCTCTAACCCTATATTGTTAATTCTTGGAAAACAGGTGGTAGTATAAAATCTTACTTAGTTTAATATAATAAAATCTTTCCTTTGCACTAGACTCTGGGTAATAATGCATAAATGAGTTGTTTTTCTCTGTGTTTGACAATCACTATTTCTATGTATTTTTTTCATAATTGTTACTTAGTGTTACTGATAATCCAGTACTTTATGACAGATTTAAAACCTTAGTTAATGTTAGTCTATTTTTGATGGACTACATTTTCAAAATATCCCTTATCTCTCCTAGATCTGACATCCTATTGTATAGGCTCAGTATGTGAACTCATTTCCTCTTTTGTGACAGATTTTCTTCCTGTATAAACAAATGAATGAATGGCCTTATTTTCTTTTCTCTGACTTTGAAATATATTGATATATTTTTAAGCGAGAGAAATGTTATTATTTTGCCTTGAGGGGATTATTTTCATTTTATTTAATTTCATTTCTGTTTTAAAATGAGCATTTTGCAAATGAAAACTACCTTTGCCAGTTACTTTACACACAATGTCATTAAATTTTCACAAGACTCAGGAGATTTTCATAATGTAACTGCCATTTTTGAAATGAGAAAAATGAGTATAGCAAGGTAAAGGAATTTGGTCAGAATTACACAGTTATGAATCAAAATCAGAACCTTCTGTCTTTAAACCCTTTTAAATGTTCCCTATTCTAAACAACTCAGATATGTTGGACAAGAAAACATGTGACTAAATCTGTGAATTTATATTGTTGTTATTATTTCACTTAAACATATTAATAAATTAACTAAATTGAGGTTACCTGATTACTAAATCTAATTAAGAAAAACAAATAAATATGGTTGTACTAATATTTTATTTGTCATGCATCTGAAAATCAGAATTAGCTGGACATTTTTATTTATGTAGCAGTCTTAAAATAAATGCCAATAATAGCCATGCTCAGAATTTAGGGAATTCTTATAAAATAAAGAATGAAAAAAAGGAGAAAAAGGAATGATGGAAGGAATATATGGAAAAATGAAGGGAGGAAAATGTGAAAAAAAAGAAAACAATAGACATAAAAAGAGAAAAACTAATAAATGAATGTAAAGTTATCATTGAAAATAAATATTTGCAGTGCTTCCAATGTGGGTACTTAGAAATATTAGTTTATTTTCCCCCTGATCCTTGAGAAGGTATAATGAATGATAAATTTTGAAAATATTTGACTCATTCTTAAACTAAATTCAGTAGTCCTTCCTTACTGTGATATTTTCTTTCTGCATTCATTTACCTACGATCAAATTCAATTCAATATCAATAATTGGAAAATTCCACAAATAAGATCCTCAGAAGTTTTAAGTTTCATGCTGTTCTGAGTAAGGTAATAAAATTCTGAGCCTTCTTGTTTTGTCTTGCTTGGCCTATGAATCATCCCTTTCATACACCACCTGCCCAGTAGGCAGTTGGGTGTCCTCTCAGTTTTCAGATCAGCTGGCTCAGAATTGCAGCCTGTGTGCTCCAGGAACCCTTCTTAAAACATTATATTTTAACTTTTATTAGAGAATTATAATTATACATGATAATGGGATTCATTCTGCCATATTCACACATTCACGTAACATAATTTGATCAATTTCACTCCCAGCGTCTTCTCTTTCCTTCTTCTTCTTCAGGACCTGACACTCTTGCTCTTCTCTCCTGGTGTTGTTGTTATTATTATTATTATTATTATTATTTTAATCACTGCATTATAATTTTATAGAACCATTTTTTATGTAATAAGAATCCCAAAGTACAAAAATAAGAATGCACAGGAGCAAAATGGCATAAACCTTGAAAAGATAAATTAACTCCAGAACCATGTGGCAACTATGCAAGGCATTTAGGGAAAAAATGTAGAACATAAAGAGTTTATGCTATTTTCAACTTCAGGCTTTGAATCATGTCTTTTATAAACAAGGGGAATTTTACATGAGTCAAAACTCACAATTCCCCAGTTTTCTCCATGTGTCTTTCCATTATTTATCACTATTTAAATATTTCCATTATTTCTCACTATTTAAATTAGTATCTTTCCTTGTACTGTGACTTGCTTATGTGTCAATATACGAGTCATACACATTTTTCTCTTTGGTTGGAGCTTAGTATATGTATGCTTTTTTATGTGTATTTGAATTATTTGTAGCTCCCTCAGGTTTTAGAGTGAGTACTGTTTTTCCAATAAAAACAGGAGATCCAATTAAATAAGAAATTTTCCTTATTTTTTATTTTAACTTTTTAAATTTAATTCTAATTAAATAAGGAATTTTCAATATGACCATATTAAAATTATATCCTCTATACCTTGTAAAACCTGCTAGTGATTTTTTTTTTGCCTTTTTCAAATCACAGTTCCCTCATTCTAAAATGTATTACATGCTCAATATCCTTCTAATTAAGGCTAAAAACATTTTAAAATTAATAATTCACGACATAGAAAATAATTTTAAAGTTAATATTTAGTAGAATGTGTCAATATGTTTCTCAACTGAACAATTATTTCTATTTGAAAACATAATCTTATATTATATAAATTAATTGTACTTATTCCAATCAAAGAATAAATTGGATTCTTTTATTTCTTTCTGGACTAATTAAATTAAATTTGCAATGAAATACAGTGAAAATATTTATTTCTACTTTATACTTAGACATCTATTTATTGAAGAAATGCTACTAGAAAAATTTGGAAGGTGGCTTTGAATTAAAAAGTCCTACTGTGCTATGATATACAGAACAAAAATATATGAATATATAAAGGTCATCATTTGCCATGAACTATATAAAGATTATAATTCTCCATCTGTCCATAAATACTGTTTTCACATCTAAAGAATTGATTCTGCTTTTTCTTTCCCTCTCAATTCATTTTGTGATAAAGTTACAATCTGACACTTTCTAAATTTTGCTCTGTTCATATAGTTAATGTAGATAATTTGATCGCCTGTCAATTTAATAATATTAATTTTAGCAGTGTATCCTGGTATAAGGCAAAATAAATTTAACGAACAATAAAGAGAACTTGAAAAAACTATAAATTTCCTGGCTTTCAATTTCTTTATATTTAAGCGACTTTGGTGTAGAATTAGACATTCAAGATCACTTCTTGAACCATAAATAAAAGAGAAAAAATATGGAGTTGCCAAATCACCACTGGCTTTGTATAGACAGAGTCATTAAATATAAACACAGCATGAAAGAAATGATGTGTTCTGAGGGGACACAGGCCACGTTAAATCTGAAGAAACTACAATTTCAACAATGAAATCTAATAAGCTTGAGATGCATAAAATAACTGGAGGAAAACTACACATAGAGCAGACCTCCATTTAGACCTGGGAAAGTATGAGTGCTGCCATGGTTGTTTACTGGCCAAACAAAGAAAATCGTTAGACAGTATCATAAAACTCCACTAATCCATAAAATGCTAGTATTTTATTTGTGCAAACAGTAATTCCTCCCCTTTTTTCCGTGTATTTTATGGCATGGGATTCTTTTATAGTACCATATATATTTAAATCTAGATTTGTTTTCTTCTATTCCTTTGTCCTTTGAAAATACTGTACCTCAAGATAGAATAATCAGTGTTTCTAAAAGAAAATACTCTCTATCACTGACATAAAATGTTTCAGAACAAATGAAAAATACATTTCCTTTTCAGTATATTTTTTTATTGGTTGTTCAAAACATTACAAAGCTCATGACATATCATCTTTCATGCATTTGATTCAAATGGGTTCAGACATCATCATGGTGTTTGAAATTTAATAATAAGATTGATATTTTAGTATTTATTTATTTACTCAATAATTTTTATATTTTATAGCTTTCTTACAAGTGTATTCTCATCATTTAATTATGAAATGGTCTGCATAATGTCCTGTCCATGTGTAGAAAATATGGGAAAAATAGCTTTGGTAACATTTGTTTGCATTCAGGTACTTTGGTCCATACTTCATATTTTTTATAATAACATTCATAATTAAATGGCACAAGAAAACTCTCTCTGTAGCTAATTAGGTGTTACACACATTAAAACCAGTCATCAGTATTTTCATGATTGGTGAAAGCAGCTTTTGTGCTAAATATTAAGAGTGACAGCATTGATTCAATTATATTTTGTTTTTAATCATTGACAAAATTTTAGTACCATCAATATTGCCCTCCCAAGTGTAACTGTTATATTAGCAGATAAAGCCATTACAAAATTTTGTTAACTATATCACATCCTTTCAAAAGTATTGGTCCCTTTCTACATCAGCTGGAGTTTTCTTAAACAATACAACTTATTTTGTTTATCTCATAAAAGTCTAGGTCTTTCAAGGTGACTGATGTGGTAATACACTTTTCTTTTGCTTCAATTCCTGTTTCAAGACAAAAATTCACATGTTGATATGGTAAATAGAGGTGCATCGAGAGTATTTCATGTTAGCTGTGATAAGCATAGTTCTCTCTTTCTTAAAATATGTCTGTAACCACCACATGGTATGACATAAAACATATTCATATATCCTAACGCATCTACAAACATGGAAGTGTTTGGTAGTTAATACCCAGTACAGTCAATCAGGTAAATGTAGTTGAGAGATAGTATAAATGTATCTTTTGTTTCTAGGGGAAAAGAACATATTCAACTTGGCTCGTTAGCACGTCACTTGCTCAACGACCACTTGTTCCTAGTGATGTACAGCTAGATAACTCAACATTTCTTCATTTTGTCTGTCCCTCTACTTGAGTATTCTCATTTCCTGAGATCCCATGCTAATACAAATTATATATGACACATTCTTCAGACTCAAGATTTTGAAGGAAACTCATCTATGTCCTAAAACTAATACTCTCAAGGTTACATTGAATAATATCTGAGAGCTAACCAGTAATTATATAAACATTGATAAATTATAAACTGGGTGTGTAAAATCTCTAACATTCAGTATAATCATGATTGTCAAGATTCCACTGGTGCTTGATTGTGATGGGACACTGGTATAAGGCTGGTTTATGCAATAGTGGTGGCACTTACACAGGAATGAGAAAATGCTAATTTAAAAGATTATGGGGTTGACTGGGTTTTTGCTAAGAACTCTGAAAAGGGTTCATATACACGTGTATGTGTATGTTTGCACATTTTTTAAAGTTAATGGGGGCACGTATCAATTTTTTTAAAAATATATAAACATTTCACTTCTTTCTTGCTTATATTTGTGTGTATATATGAGTGTGTGCATGCGTTTATGTATATCTGTGTGTTGTTTTACTAAGTTTGAATGCTTCACTGCTTTAAAACTTCAGTCTTCATCATATGGAAAATGATAGCATTTTGAAACTTTAAATATACTACAAAATTTGGAAAAGGGAGGATTACAAATAAGATTTACTAGGTGGTATTTAAAATAATTTAAAGATGTCAGGCATGACGGCACAAACCTTTAATTCCAACCGTTTGGAAGGCTGAGGCAGGAGGATTGTGAGTTCAAATCCAGCCTCAGCAAAAGCGAGGCTCAAAGCAACTCAGAAATCCTGTCTCTAAAATACGTAGGAATAGGGATGTGGTTCAGTGGTTTAATGCCCTTGACTTTAATCCACAGTACCAAAACTAAAAAACAAAATAAAATTATATAAAAACTAGTTACAATAAATGGTTCTGATGCCATTTGATGTTTGATAATTTAAATATTAGCAAATTATAATGAAAGATATTATTGAAACAAAGCCAAAGAATTAGAAAAACCCATGAAAAGTTCTAATAGTTTTGTTTGTTTTATTGAAAGTCCAAGCCAATATATATATATATATATATATATATATATATATATATATATATATACACACACATTATATATAATGTGTGTGTGTATATATATATATATATATATATATATATATATATATATATATATATATCATATATAATGTTTCCTTTTAAGCAAGGACAGAATAGAATTTTTCCTTTGAACAGTAATATGTATTATTATTTGGCCATTTATTCTGCATACAATTCTATGCTAGGAATTGAAAGAGGATTCAAAGAAATTGTTGGTATACTTACAACCCTCATTATTACTTATGCTTCAGGTGGAAGATTATATATAAGACAGAAATAAACATACCCTTTTTCTATTCTAAACAAATATGAAAATATTTAACATGTAAAACAATCTCAATGATTTGATAAATTAATTTAAGATTTAAAAAGTCATAACATTTTTGTTTGGGGAATTGGGATGGGATTGACAAAGTATATGATGTTTCAGTTACAAAGATAAATAAGTTCTGAAGAACTATTTTACAGCACAGTACCCATTGCTAACCAATATTGGACTGTATCCTTAGATTTTGTTAAATAGATACACTTTATAGTAAATGTTCTTGCTACAAAAAAGAGAATCAAGAAACGGTAATAAAAAAGGGGACAGAAAGAAACATGTGGAAAAGATGGGTACATTTATGGGCGTGGTTGTGTTGATGGTGTCATGGATAGATAAAGGCCCCAAACTCATTAAAATCTATAACAGCTTTAGATATCAGCTTGCACTCATAATTCTCTACCTCTGGGCAGCAAATGTTTGAACCCAACGTTATGAACTAAAAAAAATTCCAAGGAATGATCCTTTAAGAGGGCATCACTATGCAACTTAGGCACTTTGGGATCAGCACCATTGCACCAAGAAATTCTCAAGGGAGGTTTCTTTGGGCAGTTCAAAGATGCATAATTCATCTGCTGCTCCCCAAAATATGTTACTTTAAAAAAGTAAAGAAAATTAAAAAGATTAATTACCTGAGAATATAATTATATCAAATACTTTCTTATGATTAATTTTTCAAACTACAAGGGATGTTAGTCTGAGTTGTCTTACAAGATTTTCTATTAATTTTATTTTTAAAAAGTAGCTTTAAATAGCTTAGTATTGTGATTTGCCAATGATTCACATCACATATTACTCCAGCCAAGCCATGCTATAGAAAATGTGTGTTTGCTTCAAATTAGCATTTACTTTATAACAATTTATCATTAACATATAATTATTTAGCTTTACATTGAGAATAGTTTGTCTACCATGGCAACTTTCCTCCTTAACCAAGTAAATATAAAATACTAGAATTTCCAAGCCAGTGGGCAATAGGTGTATTGAAATTGCATTTAGCTGGAAAAAAGTTTTCAACCCATTCCATTATATCAAAGTTGGCTTCCTCAGCAGTGAGCTTCTCCCACAAAAATTGATTGTGTGATGGCAGCTGGTTGTGAATTATAAAAAAGAAAAACAGGTGTTCCTTTATACCAAAAACTAAAGGCTTATTTTAAAAACATTACTCTAGAGACTTGGAGAATTGTAGCAGTGTAAAAAGATACAAAGGAGCATAGAATATCTGGTTTTCAAATGCTACAGACTCTTCTCCCTCCCATAAAAACAATGTTTGCTTGTTCTTCACTTTGTCAACAACAACAAAAAAATATAAAGAATCAATGTCTAATGAAATAGCTCCCTAAGAATATGAAATTCAATTAATACCACTAATAAAAATAATCTTTTGCTATTCTATGCTACTTAATATATTTAGCCCTTGATAGAAAATATCATGCAAACTTCTATTCTGAAATACAGAACAATCATTTCAATATCAGTTAATAATTTAGCTATTTATGATTGTTCAAGTGAAATATAGATATTGGAATCAGGCAGTGTTGTTTGTTTTAATTTGTGTGTATGTGACAAATATAAACTCATACACACCAACAAAAGTGGACAATTAACCATAAAAAGAAAATGCATAAAAGAAGACTTGAATAAACCATTCACTAAGAAAATGTATAAACCTGGTTAATAAAAATTTTAAAAACGATTTAATATTTGTCATTAAGGAAATGCAGATTCAATCCATAGTACAATGCCATTTCACACCAAATAGAATAGCTAAAAAAAGCTTACATTCCAAATTTCTGATAAAGATATGGAGCAATAGGCAATCTCTCATATATTTCAGGGGAGAATTGAAGACTGTAACCACTTGGCCAAACAGTTTAGCAATGGAGATTTAAATAGATTTTTATGAACCATAAAGTACACTTCCATATATTTATGTCTCATGAGAAATACAAATACAAACCATTGAAAGACATGTGGGCAAATGTTCATATTAACTTTTTTATAATTTTTTTAATTTATATATGACAGCAAAATGCGTTACAATTCTTATTACACATATAGAGCACAATTTTTCGTATCTCTGGTTGTATACAAAGTATATTCATAACAATTTGTGTCTTCATACATGTACTTTGTATAATAATATCCATTCCATTCCACCATCAGTTCTAACCCCCTTTCCTTCCCCTCCCACCCCTCTACCCTATCTAGAGTTTGTCCATTCCTCCCACACTCCCTCTCCCTACCCCACTATGAATCAACCTCCTTATATCAGAGAAAACTTTTGTCATTTAGATTTTTGGGACTGGCTAACTTCACTTAGCATTATCTTCACTAACCCATCCATTTACCTACAAATGCCATGATTTTATTCTCTGTTATTGCTGAGTAATATTGCATTGTGTATCATATTAACTTTTTATGCAGAACCACAATCAAAAGGCAAGGGCATCATTTTATCTCACAGGTGTTTTGTGTATCAAAACTAACCAGAGTCAAAATAATACAAAATGTATGATTCTATTCTTACAGAATTCTAGAACAGGATAAACCAATCTATGAGGACATGAGTGCCAGTAGTTGCTCATCATGAGTGTGGCCCAGTGTAAAAACTTTTAGGGGCGGTGAAACTGACATGGGGTTTCTTGGAGGTTTCATATATTTCTCAGCACTCACAAAGGTGTACTTTGGAATTTTGTCCATCTTGTTGTTTTAAAATATACCCTGATAGAGTTAATGGAAAAAAAAACTGGAAAATGCATTATTACCAAAATAATTAATCTGGATAGCAGTATGTATTTTTGGAAGCAACCTGCAGAGATGTTAGACATAAATACAGTAGTCACAACAGAATTCTGGAGCAAAAGCACAGAAATTATAAAGGGAAAAACTGAGGCTATATGTGTCAGACGTCACCATCTCCCATATAAATTTCAAATTGGATTGAAACTCCAATCACGTGACACATATAAAATAACCCCATAAAGCTTAATTTTCCATTCAAGAATATCCACTTTCTTTTTTAATTTAATTTTTATTGGTGCATTACAATTGTACATAATAGTGGGATTTCACTTTCATACATATTTTTAGTTACTTTTCCTTTTGCTCCAAATAAGAAATCATTTGAAAGAAGTATAACATGTAAAGCAGAAATCTGAGGCATAAGTGAAGAAGTGCCTTCATGAAACTCAGCAAAAATATTTAAATAATCCTTATGAAGCACTGAGATACACAGAAATAGACATATAGATGTGTAAAATGCATATATAATCAAATAGAAAATAAGAGAAGGATGGAGAAATGTGTTATTAAAACAATGTGTCTAAGGGCCGTGGGGCCTATTTAGATACCTCCCCCCAATATATTAATATACGTATTGAATAATATGTGTATCCCTTAAAATTCTTGAATTTGTAAAGTTGTAGAAAGCAATAAAATTAGCTTATTGAATAATAATATTTGGCAAGTAAAACTTCAAAGGTGAATAGGTATCTAAACTCAGCTCAGTAAGATTTATGTCTCAAAACTTCCATTTTCCTTTTGAGATGTCTGTCATCCAGGTCCACAGGTCTACTTTCCTCAAGCTTATAGGAAATTCCTCAAAACAACCAGAGTACACTGCACTCTCCTTCATATCCAAGAGGAAAGAAAACACTTCCCATCACTGTCTCTCAAGTTTGAGAACATACTTTATGGAAGACCTCCAATAGATCTAACGTTTTATCTGCGCCATGTGCCATGTGCCATGGTCACTCTGTCTTGAAGCCCCAGCTTCTGCCCTGAAGAAACAGCTTTTGTTCATTGGCTCCCCTTCCGTGGCCATGTCTTAGCTGGGCATTGGGGAAAGTGCACTTCTAGAAGCTCAACAGCTTTATTACTGTAAGTTGGCATCAGGTAATATAGAGGGTGCCTCACTGGTTTAACATTTACATACTGGTGTCTGTCTGTCTGTCTCTCCCTAGTTCTCTCTTTTTCTCTCAGAAACACACATACCCACAATCTTTATATCTGTACCTATATCATCTATATATTTTCCTCTCCATTTATGACCATTAAAAATTTTAGTCTACTCATTGATTTGTTTTCAATAACTTCTACCAACATATTTCTTCACAAGAAATGGAAGTATTATTGACTAGAACTTCATCCATAGGCATGCCAAAACCTGTGTGTGTTATGCAGCAACTATACTGTCAGTGGACTGTGGATGCCCTCTCTGCGTGCACGCTGTTGTTGCTCACAAATGAAGTTGGAGTTTGCATTGGCACATCCACCGTTACTTTCTCAGGAATCTACATGTCGCTGCGCTGTTATCATTACTGCAAAAACAAATTCTGTTCCAAATTTGATATTTTGTGGCACACATATACAAACACATCATCTTTTTTGTGCACATTTAAGGATTCAAACCTAAGATGACATGTGTTCTCATTCTGTTAGAAAGAAAGACTGTGAAAATAAAGGTGCAAACATTATCTGAACCTTGTGAGGAATCTTTTTTTTTTAATTTTTTATTGTGGGTTGTTCAAAACATTACAAATTTCTTGACATATCATATTCCACACTTTGATTCAAGTGGGTTATGAACTCCCACCTTCACCCCATACACAGATTGCAGAATCACATCAGTTACATATCCATTGATTTACAAATTGCCATACTAGTGTCTGTTGTGCTCCACTACCTTTCCCATCCTCCACCCTCCCCCCTCCCCACCTCTCCCCTCCCTACCCTCCCCTCCTCTCTCTCTACCTCCTCCACTGTATAACCCTGAGGGTCTCTCTCCATTACCATGCAATTTTCCTTCTCTCTCCCTTTCCCTCCCACCTCTCATCCCTGTTAAATGTTAATCATCTTCTCCTGTTCTTCGTCCCTACACTGTTCTTAGTTACTCTCCTTATATCAAAGAAGACATTTGGCATTTGTTTTTTAGGGATTGGCTAGCTTCACTTAGCATAATCTGCTCTAATGCCATCCATTTCCCTGTAAATTCTATGATTTTGTCATTTTTTAATGCAGAGTAATACTCCATTGTGTATAAATGCCACATTTTTTTTATCCATTCGTCTATTGAGGGCATCTAGGTTGGTTCCACAGTCTTGCTATTGTGAACTGTGCTGCTATGAACATCGATGTAGCAGTGTCCCTGTAGCATGCTCTTTTTAGGTCTTTAGGGAATAGACCAAGAAGGGGAATAGCTGGGTCAAATGGTGGCTCCATTCCCAGCTTTCCAAGAAATCTCCATACTGCTTTCCAAATTGGCTGCACCAATCTGCAGTCCCACCAGCAATGTACAAGTGTACCCTTTTCCCCACATCCTCGCCAGCACTTGTTGTTGTTTGACTTCCTAATGGCTGCCAATCTTACTGGAGTGAGATGGTATCTTAGGGTGCTTTTGATTTGCATTTCTCTGACAGCTAGAGATGTTGAGCATTTTTTCATGTACTTGTTGATTGACTGTATGTCCTCCTCTGAGAAGTGTCTGTTCAGGTCCTTGGACCATTTGTTGATTGGGTTGTTTGTTTTCTTATTGTCTAATTTTTTGAGTTCTTTGTATACTCTGGATATTAAGGCTCTATCTGAAGTGTGAGGAGTAAAGATTTGTTCCCAGGGTGTAGGCTCCCTATTTACCTCTCTTATTGTTTCTTTTGCTGAGAAAAAACTTTTCAGTTTGAGTAAGTCCCATTTGTTGATTCTAGTTATTAACTTTTGTGCTATGGGTGTCCTATTGAGGAATTTGGAGCCCGACCCCACCGACTGTAGATCGTAGCCAACTTTTTCTTCTATCAGACGGCGCGTCTCTGATTTGATATCAAGCTCCTTGATCCATTTTGAATTCACTTTTGTGCATGGCGAGAGAAAGGGATTCAGTTTCATTTTGTTGCATATGGATTTCCAGTTTTCCCAGCACCATTTGTTGAAGATGCTATCCTTCCTCCATTGCATGCTTTTAGCCCCTTTATCAAATATAAGATAGTTGTAGTTTTGTGGATTGGTTTCTGTGTCCTCTATTCTGTACCATTGGTCCACCCGCCTGTTTTGGTACCAGTACCATGCTGTTTTTGTTACTATTGCTCTGTAGTATAGTTTGAAGTCTGGTATCGCTATACTGCCTGATTCACACTTCCTGCTTAGCATTGTTTTTGCTATTCTGGGTCTTTTATTTTTCCATATGAATTTCATGATTGCTTTCTCTATTTCTACAAGAAATGCCATTGGGATTTTGATTGGCATTGCATTAAACCTATAGAGAACTTTTGGTAATATCGCCATTTTGATGATGTTAGTTCTGCCTATCCATGAACAGGGTATATTTTTCCATCTTCTAAGATCTTCTTCTATTTCTCTCTTTAGGGTTCTGTAGTTTTCATTGTATAAGTCTTTCACCTCTTTTGTTAGGTTGATTCCCAAGTATTTTATTTTTTTTGAAGATATTTTGAATGGAGTGGTTGTCCTCATTTCCATTTCAGAGGATTTGTCGCTGATATACAGGAATGCCTTTGATTTATGCGTGTTGATTTTATATCCTGCCACTTTGCTGAATTCATTTATTAGCTCTAATAATTTCTTTGTAGACCCTTTTGGGTCTGCTAGGTATAGAATCATATCATCTGCAAATAGTGATAATTTAAGTTCTTCTTTTCCTATTTTTATGCCTTTAATTTCTTTCGTCTAATTGCTCTGGCCAGTTTTTCGAGAACTATGTTGAACAGAAGTGGAGAGAGAGGGCCTCCCTGTCTAGTTCCAGATTTTAGAGGGAATGCCTTCAGTTTTTCTCCATTCAGAATGATGCTAGCCTGAGGCTTAGCATAGATTGCTTTTACAATATTGAGGTATGTTCCTGTTATCCCTAGTTTTTCTAGAGTTTTGAACATAAAGGGATGCTGTGCTTTGTCAAACGCTTTTTCCGCATCTATCGAGATGATCATATGGTTCTTATTTTTAAGTCTATTGATGTGGTGAATAACATTTATTGATTTCCACATATTGAACCAGCCTTGCATCCCAGGGATGAATCCTACTTGATCATGGTGTACAATTTTTTTGATATGTTTTTGTATCCGATTCGCCAGAATTTTATTGAGGATTTTTGCATCTAGGTTCATTAGAGATATTGGTCTGTAGTTTTCTTTCTTTGAAGTGTCTTTGTCTGGTTTAGGTATCAGGGTGATGTTGGCCTCATAGAATGAATTTGGAAGTTCTCCCTCCTTTTCTATTTCCTGAAGTAGCTTGAAAAGTATTGGTATTAGTTCTTCTTTAAAGGTTTTGTAAAATTCTGCTGTATACCCATCTGGACCTGGGCTTTTCTTAGTTGGTAGTCTTTTTATGGTTTCTTCTATTTCCTCAATTGATATTGGTCTGTTTAGGTTTTCTATATCCTCCTGACTCAATCTGGGCAGATCATATGACTTAAGAAATTTATCTATGCCTTCACTATCTTCTAATTTGTTGGAGTATAAGGATTCAAAATAGTTTTTGATTATCTTCTGTATTTCTGAAGTGTCTGTTGTGATATTGCCTTTTTCATCCCGTATACTAGTAATTTGAGTTCTCTCTCTTCTTCTCTTCGCTAGCATGGCTAAGGGTCTGTCGATTTTGTTTATTTTTTCAAAGAACCAACTTTTAGTTTTGTCAATTTTTTCAATTGTTTCTTTTGTTTCGATTTCATTAATTTCAGCTCTGATTTTAATTATTTCTTGCCTTCTACTTCTTTTGCTGTTGTTTTGCTCATCTTTTTCAAGGATTTTGAGATGAAGTATGAGATCATTTATTTGTTGTTTTTTTCTTTTTTTAAGGAATGAACTCCAAGCAATGAATTTTCCTCTTAGAACTGCTTTCAATGTGTCCCATAGATTCCGATATGTTGTGTCTGTGTTTTCATTTATCTCTAAGAATTTTTTAATTTCCTTCTTGATGTCTTCTATAACCCATTGATCATTCAGTAACCTATTGTTCATTCTCCAAGTGATGTATGCTTTTTCCTTCCTTCTTTTATCGTTGATTTTCAGTTTCATTCCATTATGATCAGATAAGATGCATGGAATTATCTCTACTGCTTTATATTGTCTAAGAGTTGCCCTGTGACATAATATATGATCTATTTTTGAGAAGGATCCATGTGCTGCTGAGAAAAAAGTGTAACTGCTTGATGTTGGGTGGTATATTCTATATATGTCAATTAGGTCTAGGTTATTAATAGTGTTATTGAGTTCTATAGTTTCCTTATTCAACTTTTGTTTGGAAGATCTGTCCAGTGGCGAGAGAGGTGTGTTGAAGTCTCCCATGATTATGGTATGGTGGTCTATTAGACTCTTGAACTTGAGAAGAGTTTGTTTGACGAACATAGCTGCACCATTGTTTGGGGCATAAATATTTATGATTGTTATGTCTTGTTGGTGTATGGTTCCCTTAAGCAGTATGTAGTGTCCCTCTTTATCTCTTTTGATTAACTTTGGCTTGAAATCTATTTTATTTGATATGAGTATGGACACTCCTGCTTGTTTCCGAAGTCCATATGAGTGATATGATTTTTCCCAACCTTTCACCTTCAGCCTATGTATGTCTTTTCCTATCAAATGTGTCTCCTGTAGGAAGCATATTGTTGGGTTTTGTTTTGTGATCCATTCTACTAGCCTGTGTCTCTTAATTGGTGAGTTTAAGCCATTAACATTTAGGGTTATTATTGAGATATGGGTTGTTCTTCCAGCCATATTTGTTTATTTCTGTTACTAAACATGGTTTGTTTTCCTCTTTGATTATTCCCCCCCCCCTTTATTGTCCTACCTCCCACTGTTGGTTTTCATTGTTATTTTCCATTTCCTCTTCCTGTAATGCTTTGGCGAGGATGTTTTGAAGAGATGGTTTTCTAGCTGTGAATTCTTTAAACTTTTGTTTATCGTGGAAGGTTTTAATTTCATCCTCCATCCTGAAGCTTAATTTCGCTGGATACAGAATTCTTGGTTGGAACCCATTTTCTTTCAGTGTTTGAAATATGTTATTCCAGGATCTTCTAGCTTTCAGAGTCTGTGTTGAAAGATCAGCTGTTATCCTGATTGGCTTACCCCTAAATGTAATCTGCTTCCTTTCTCTTGTAGCTTTTAAAATTCTCTCCTTATTCTGTATGTTGGACATCTTCATTATAATGTGTCTATGTGTGGATCTCTTATGATTTTGCACATTCGGCGTCTTGTAGGCTTCTAGGATTTGGGATTCTGTCTCATTCTTCAAGTCTGGGAAGTTTTCTTGTATTATTTCATTGAATAGACTTCTCATTCCTTTGGTTTGGAGCTCTGTACCTTCCTGTATCCCAATGACTCTTAAGTTTGGTCTCTTAATGTTATCCCATATTTCTTGGATGTTCTGCTCATGGTTTCTTAACAGTCTTGCTGAGCTGTCTATGTTCTTTTCAAGTTGAAATACTTTGTCTTCATTGTCTGATGTTCTATCTTCTAAGTGTTCTACTCTGCTGGTAGTATTCTCCATTGAGTTTTTAAGTTGGTTTATTGCTTCCTGCATTTCTAGGATTTCTGTTTGTTTGTTTTTTATAACCTCTATCTCCCTGTATAGTTGATCCTTTGCTTCCTGGATTTGTTTGCGTAATTCTTTGTCGAAGTGATCTTTCATTGTCTGATTTTGCTGTTTAATGTCTTCCTTGATATTCCAGATCATCTGAAGCATGTATATCCTGAATTCTTTATCTGACATTCCATCTGCTGCAGCTGTTACCTCTTCTAAAGTTGCGTTGACCTGCATTGCTTGTGGTCCTTTCTTTCCTTGTCTTTTCATACTGCTTGCGTATCTTTCCTGCAGGTGCGGGCGGCGGCTCTGCTCTCTCCTTATTCCAATTGGGGTGTCGTGGCTACCACGCCGGCAGGTCACTGGGCCTGTTCTGGGAGCTGGCGGCGGCTCTGTTCTGCCCCTACTCCAATTGGGGTGACGAGTGTACCACGCCGGCAGGCCACCGGGCCTGATCCGCCAGTCGGTTGCAGGTTTGCCTACCCTGCAGGCGCGGGCGGCGGCTCTACTCTGCCCCTACTGCAAATGGGGTGACATGTCTGTCGTACCGGCAGGCCACTGGGCCTGTCCCACTGGTCGGTCGCAGATCTGCCCACCTTTCGGGCACGGGTGGAGGCTCTGCTCTGCCCCTACTCCAATTGGGGTGTCGTGACTACCCCGCCTGCAGGACGCTGGGCCTGTTCCTGGCAGAGGCGGCGACTCTGCTCTGCCACTACTCCAATTAGGGTGGTGTTTGTACCACGCCGGCAGGCTCCTGGGCCTGATCCGCCGGTCTGTTGTAGGTCTGCCTACCTTGGAGGCGCGGGCGGCGGATCTGCCCTGCCCCTCCTACCACGCCTGCGGACCCCTGGGCCTGATCTGCAGGTTGATCACTGGTCTGCTCACCCTGCGGGCACGGGTGGCAGTTCCGCTCCGCCCCCACTCCAATTGGGGTCACGTGACCACCACACCGGCAGGGCCTGATCCGGGCGTGGGAGAAGGATCTGCTCTGCCCCTACTCCAGTTGGGGTGACGTGTGTACCACACTGGCAGGCCACTGGGCCTGACCCGCCAGGCTGTCACAGGTCTGTTTACCTTGCAAGCGCGAACCGCGGCTCTGCCCTGCCCCTCCTACCACGCCCATGTACCACTGGGTCGCGGGTCTGCCCACCTTGCGGTTGCGGGTGGCGGCTCTGCTCCGCCCCCTCTCCAATTGGGGTCACGCGGTCACCACGCTGGCGAGCCGCTGAGCCTGCTCCGGGCGGTGGCGGCCGCCCGGCTCCTTCCCTCTGGCTCGACGACAAATTGAGGAGACTCGGGTGACTGTGCCTCACCCCCCCTACCAGGAGACCAACTGCTTATGTCACCACTGGTATTGATGAAGTTCCCTCCTCCACCGCTTTCTGCAGACATCAGATCTCTGCCATGTTGTTATCCTATGCGAATGGCAGCATTTCGTTCCCCTTGCCGGGCAACCAAAGCACCGGGTGAGTCCTGACTGGCCCTCAGCAGGACCCGGACCGAGAAGCAGTTTCCGCGGGCTCCTAGCCCCGGGCCAGGGAAGTTCCGGGAGCCGGAACTCGGCCACTCCGTGCTCGGTTTAAGCTCCTATAAATGTAAGCTCCAAGAAGCAGTCCCCGTGGGCTCAGTTCCGGGAGCCGTAATTCGGCTGCTTAGTGCTTGTTGTATGCTCTGGTAGGAGCAGGGTCCAAGAAGCAGCCTCCGCAGGCTCAGCAGCCCTGGGCCAGGGTGGTTCCGGGAGCCGGAACTCGGCCGCCCCGCGCTCGGTATTCACTCCGATAAGATCAGGTTCTAAGAAGCACCCAGGCGCTGAGCCCTAACAATCTGTCTGCAAGCCGCAGGCGAATTGCAGCCTGAAATTACCTGTTCTATGGCTGAATGAGCTGCGGTCAGTCGAAAACAGGGGTGGTGACGTCAGTTTACCAACATGGTGGCTGCTGGCCTCCTCTGTGGTCTGACCGGTGTGGAGAACCGAGATGGACCGCTTCCTTCCCCCGTCTCGAACCCAGAATTCAGCCCTGAGTACGGTGCTTGCGCGGCTGGCAGAAACTGCAGCGCTGTAACCCTGCGTCTCTATCCCAGCGCACGCTGCCTTTGTGAGGAATCTTTAAAACTAGGAAACTTACATTTCTTTAGGAAAAAAAAAGCATCAAATGTTATTAATTGAGTAATCATATGCAAATTTCATTGGGAAGGTAAGGATGCTGCCTTGCTACATTTCCCATAACCTTGAATATATGATCCTTCTGCCTCAACCTCCGGAGTCTCCAGGATGACAGGCATGCACCAGCACACATGCCTTGTTGAAAATTTCTTAAACCCAATATGTATTTATTTATTTAGGTTTTTGTTCTAAACCATCTTGTTTTAGAAGTTTGTTCAAAAGTTAAAAATGTAAGAAGAAAATAACTATATGCATGCCAACAGCCCTCTGAAAAGATACTGTGATACTTTATCGTTGTTCTTGGCTCAACACAACAAGGTGTGCAGGTTAAGCAAGTTTTGTGGTTAAGATTTGGAATATTCCTCTAAAGCCCATGTATTGAAAATATGCCCCCCAATGCAGCAAGGTTCAAGGGTAGGGTTTTCAGGCAAAAGTTTAAGATATGGTCATTTTAACTGAGTTTAATAGTTTTGCTAAGAGAATGAATCTCACTTTTTCATGACCTGGGTTTGATGTGTATTTGTGAGATCTGATTATACTGGAGAGAAGAGGCTTCCATATCAATAAAAAAATCAGACACTAGTTGGGGGTACAGTGTATGAGCCTGCATTCAGAATAAATTACATAAAAACTTAACACTGGTTTTGTGATGATGATCTGTGATTTATCATACTTAAAAGAATTTAGCTCTATTAATTTTTATTTTAAAATACATGCAAGAAGCTACAGAAAAGCAATCAAAAAAACAAAACTAAAACAAAAGAAAATATTGGACTTAGACAACTGGAAAAAATGGACTTGTTTTTTAAAGCAAATCAAAATAAATATTTTACTTTTTGGTGTTGATATAAAAATAAAAGGAGCATATTTGTGATGAATAATTTATATGTAACTTTATAATAAAAAGCTTCATTTTAATTATAACTGCATGCTATTTATGCTTTGTTAAATATTTTATGTATATAGTTTTATAATGTACTGACTTCTACATGCTTTTCTTTTAAAATATTTTGTTGAAAGCATCAGATTTCTTAAAACAAAACAAACATAATCCACTAAGTAAACAAAAACGAATGTCAAGAGCAATTTATCATGTAGAAATATTTAGTTATTTACATGTATAGCTTTTCAATACTTCTGTTTGCCTGCCTTAATTTTTGCTCCTCATTGAAACTGCGAAATTTATAACCAACTTCCTGCTGAGTAGAGATGGTAGTTAAGAAGTTTTTCTAGCTCTGTTCTAGCTTCTTATTGAAATTATTCTCTAACCAGTGAGAAAACTTATGGGACTGAGGTCTTTCAGTTCTTGAGGGTTTTCATTGTTGTAGTAAAAAATATAAAGTGCATGAATTTTGCCTTGTTCAAACATTAATTATTTTTAAAATATTGACTCTCCCAATTTGCAGTACTGTTTACATGAGGACACTTATTACAGTTATATATACTAACTTTAGAATGGTAACCCTGGTACCATTGTTTCAGGTTGTTTCCAGTGGTTGTGAAAATGAACTACACTTTACTGAAGCAATCTGTAGCATTTTTCTTATGATATTTTTATAATTCACAAATATCCATGCAAGCAAATGAGTTTCTATAATTTTTATCTCATATCTCTACAATTTTTTTTCTGAACATAAAAACAACAACAACAACAACACTTGAACAATTGGCAGACACATGGATTACTAACAAGTGTACATCCTAGAAAATAGTCATTATTATGGTTGGGATTTGAGGTGTCCCCCAAAAGCTCATGTGTGAGCCAATGCAAGAAGGTCCAGAGGAGAATGATAGGGTTTTGAGAGTTCTAACCTAATCAGTAAATTAATACATTGATAGGGATTAACTAAATGGTAACTAAAGTAGTAGGGTGTGGCTGGAGGAGGAAGGAATTAGTTGTAGCTTTGACAAGTGGAGATCTCTCTCTGCTTCCTGATCATTGCATGATGTGAGCTGTTTCCCTCCACCACACTTTTCTGCCATGATGTCCTGCCTCACCTTGAGCCCCAAGTAATAGAGTGTATTGTCTGTGGATTAAGACCTCTGAAACCGTGAGCCCCCAAATAAACTCTTTCTCCTCTATTGTTGTGCTGGTCCGGTCATTTAGTCATAGCAACATAAAAGCTGACTAAAACAGTCATATAAGATATAATTATTGTTTTGGTTATAATAATTATTGTAGACATTTTAATTGAGCTTTACTTTAATAAAAATATCAATGTCAATGACCATCTCATTTCCATAACTAATTTGAGTGACTTGTATGGATAAAACTACTTTAATTATTGTTATTTTCAAATCTCTGGTTTTAAGAAAACTCCCTTATTTATGTTTCAAACTAGCACCTAGAAAATTTAAGGGCTGTGTTTTTACAAACACAAATATCTTAAAATTTAAAAACTAAGAGGTGTCTTTTTTTTTATAATGATTTTAAGTTTTACTCTCAATTAGACAAACAAAACATTTGGGGTGAAGATTCCACACTTGTACCATTAGTCTGGAATATTTAGTATGTATAAGGCTTATCAAAAGAAGTATCATTGATATCTTGGTGTGAATCCCTCTTTGTTTTCAGTGTTATCTTATTTACTATAGGATGTTTAGCAGCTTCTTCAGCCTTTACCACTTAGATGGCAACAATATAACCCATACAATTTGTGACAAGAAAAATGCCTCCAAGCATTTGCAGACAATTTTCAGGGGAACAAAATCATACCAGGTTGAGAAGAATTAATCTTCAGTGGATATACTATAGGAGAGTGTAAAAGCAGTTTGTACCTGAAGGCTAGTTTAGCCTTATTTCCAAAGAGTGATGCTTCTGTGCTGTCAGAGACTGTAAGTGTCCCAGATATCGAGGGCATACTCTTTGCTCAGGCTGGACAGAACTTGAATATCTCCCTTCTTTCTGTGACAAAGAAACTTTTCACTTATGTAGCATTGTACAGTGCCTGGACTTATGAAATTTTCTGTGTAGTTGGGGTTTAATATTGAGCAAATTATTTAAGGGGATCCTTATGTAGAGTACTGTAGGTTTTTGATCTGTATCACTCCATATTTTCTGTTAATCTGTCCCAAATTACAGGTATGCAAAGTGTCCCAAACTCTAATACCTAGTTCCTTAGCTGACTGAGATAGATGGGCTCTACCCATGATGTTTTGATTTTTGATACTTTTTGTCTCTGCACAGTGATGAGAAAGTTGTCTTTTGAGGACTCAACTTGGTTTCCTTCCAGATTTTTTCAGGTACCACAGTCACATAAGCCTATTATATAATATCCAAAGACCATGCCTTAATGTACACTATCCAATTTTCTAGTTATTTATGGCAGGAAAGAAGTTAGCAGTGATGTTTCTTTCATAGTATGAAATTAAAAGTTTCCAACTGAGATATTTTTGAATGAAAAGGGAGCACTATTTGAAATAATTTTGGAAAGCTGAATGTATTGGCAAATGCCTATAATCCCCACAACTTGGGAGGCTGAGGCAGGAGGATCTCAAGTTTGAAGCCAGCCTCAGTAAAGTAGTGAGGCTCTAAGCAACTTAGTGAAACCATGTTTCAAAATAAAAATAAATAGATCAATGATAGATAGATAGACAGATAAAACTGAGAATAGGGCTCAGTGGTAAAGTTCCTCTGAATTCAATCCCAGTACATGAAAGAAAGAAAAAAATTTTGAAAAATACATGCAAACAAGGACTGCCCAAACCACACTATACATTTTATCCATAGTTTTATATTCAAATGAAAATGCATATCAGAGTTGCTTTAAATCATAACTACACAATAAAATTTGAGTTTAATGAGACTTTCCATTTATAAAATTGACTCCCTATGAATATGTGGAAGAAAGATTTCATATTTAGTGCATGATTTTTTTCCCTTTTTCCCATTTTTAAAAATTTTTTATTTTATTTATATATGACAGCAGAACGCATTACAATTATTATTATACATATAGACCACATTTTTTCATATCTCTGGTTGTATACAAAGTATATTCACACCAATTCATGTCTTCATACATGTACTTTGGATAATAATTATCATCACATTCCACCATCATTTATAACCCCATGCCACCTCCCTTCTCCACACACCCCTCTGCCCTATCTAGAGTTTGTCTATTCCTCCCAGGCTTCCTCTCCCTATCCTGTAATGAATCAGCCTCCCTATATCAAAGAAAACATTCAGCATTTGTTTTTTGGGGGGATTGGCTAAATTAACTTAGCATTATCTTCTCTAACTCCATTCATTTACCTGCAAATTCCATGATTTTATTCTCTTTTATTGCTGAGTAATATTCCATTGTGTATATATGCCAGATTTTTTTTTATCCATTCATCTACTGAGGGACATCAAATTTGATTCCACAGTTTAGCTATTGTGAATTGTGCTGCTATAAACATTGATGTGGCTGTGTCCCTGTAGTATGCTGTTCTTAAGTCCTTTGGGTATAGATCAAAGAGAGGGACAGCTGGGTCAAATGGTGGTTCCATTCCCAATTTTTCAAGAAATCTCCATACTGCTTTCCATATTGGCTGCCAAAATTTGCAGTCCCACCAGCAGTGTATGAGTGTACATTTCTCCCCACATCCTCTCCAACACTTATTGTTGTTTGTCTTCATAATAGCTGCCATTCTGACTGGAGTGAAATGAAATCTTAGAGTGGTTTTGATTTGCATTTCTCTAATTGCTAGTGATGATGAACATTTTTTCATATATTTGTTGGTTGATTATATATCATCTTTTCAGAAGTGTCTGTTCAGGTCCTTGGTCCAGTTATATATTGATTGGGTTAATTGTTTTTTGGTGTTTCAAAATCCCAATGACATTCCTTATAGAAATAGAAAAAGCAGTCATGAAATTCATCTGGAAAAATAAGAGACCCAGAATAGCTAAAACAATCCTTAGCAGGAAGAGTGAAGCAGATGGCATCACTATACCAGACCTTAAACTATATTACAGAACAATAGTAATAAAAAACCTCATGTTATTGGCACCAAAACAGACTGGTAGATCAATGGTACAGAATAGAGGACACAGAGACTAACCCACAAAACTACAACTATCTTATATTAGACAAAAGTGCCAAAAACATGCACTGGAGAAAAGATAGCCTCTTCAACAGATGGTGCTGATAACACTGGAAATCCATATGCAACAAAATGAAATGAAACCCCTAACTCTCACCATGCACAAAGACTTAGGAATAAAACCAGAGACCCTGCATCTAATAGAAAAAGTAGGCTCTAATTAGGCCCCCAACTTCCTTAATGAGACTCCTTTGGTGCAAGAATTAAAATCAAGAACCAATAAATGGGATGGACTTAAACTAAAAAGTTTCTTCTCAGCAATAGAAATAATCTTTGTGGTGAATAGAGAGCCTATAGCTTAGGAGCAAATCTTCACCCCTCACACATCAGATAGAGCACTAATCTCTAGGGTATATAAATAACTGAAAAAGCTAAGCACCAAAAAAAAAAAAAGAAAGAAAGAAAAGATAAACAAATAGTGCATGATCTTTTTTAAAAGGCTACATGCAGACTAAAGTACTAAAAGATGTTGATAGATGGTCAGAGGCAAACAAATTCCATATTGTGAATTGTCTCAATGAAAAAGACACTTGTGGGACTAAATCTAATGATGACCTTTTGATTTTATAAAGCACATATTGACTTGATCATCCAATTAGAATTTTAGTTACTATTTTGTAAATGAATACCATGAGGTTTAGTGAACGACAGGTAAGAAAATGCCTCATCATATATAAATGAAATTGAGAAATAGCAGGAAAAATCATAGCATATGTATAGTTCTTGTTAACCAGGTAAAAATGCAGCATAAGTTATGTAGAATAAAACAAGAGTTCATCATCTAATGAAGCATGAATGACATAAGAAAAGGGCAGATGTTGCTTCTGAGTTGTACAGTTAATGGCTCAGTTTTATTTCTAGACCATGAGTATTATGTAATAAACTCATTTTTCTTTATGGTGACTTAGGTGCATCTCTGTTTTGTATAAACAATTGCCCCCGCTTTAGATGGGAATATTGTTAACATTATGATATCCTTTATCATGTCAAAATAATAGGCTACTACTTATGTCTGAAGCAAGCAAATAAATTTATTGCTTGCTAAGCAAGAAAGAAATGTAGTTTCAATGCACAGATTCTTCAAACTAAATAAAATCTGATCTACTATATATCACTTAGGGATGAATCTATTTAGGTACTAAAAGAAGCAGGACTATTTAGAAATTGGATGTTTCTTGTCAGGGAGGTGGATTTAATAATGTAAGGCTGCTTCTTCTTGGCTTAGAAATATAGGGTTGCTGCTGATTGGCTTACTTTCAGAGGTATGTTCACTATGGGAAATGTCTACTGATTGATTACAACTAGTATAAATCTCGCTCACTCTCTCTTCTGTCCCTCCCACTATGCCTGATCACATTGTAAATCCTTGTAACTATGAACAAAATAAACACTCAGTATTCTCTTTTCATTAGTTTGGAAACTTCTGCTCAGTATTCTTGATCTTTCCATCCTATTGTTGGTCATACCCAGCTAAAGTTCTAGAATAAGCAATCAAAGAGTCTCATAATTTTATTTGACACTCCTGAAAGAAAAGCTTTGATTTGAAGAGAACTGATTTTGTTGGTCAATGTGATTTCATCAGCTTCTTTTTCTTAGGCATTGTTTTTAGAAGCAGCTTCCAGGAGGCCTTTGAGTCTCTGGATTGCAATCATCATGAAACTACTATACAAAAATGAAAACCCAAATTTCTATAAGAACTGAAAGAAGGTGATCCACAACTGTGTCCCAAGATTTGCAAATGTGTTCATAAAATAAATTCCCTAAAAATACTTTCTTCAGCTTAGAAAGAACACCCCTTTACTTGTATTAATCCTGATGAAATTTTAGCAATGGTTCATACAATTCTGTTTAGCCATGTTACATCCCAGTGATATTCTATTACACATAATCTCTAGGATTTTTAATTTTTTTTCTGCCTTTCCCACCTCTTTTTATTAGGCCGTACAAAATGAGAGATCATTTTTTGCAGAGATCATTGATATTATACTCCTAGAGATGGCATCACTCTTCTTTGTTTACTCCTGGATGAGTTCAACATTTTGATATTTTAAATAAAACATATTTTATCAATAGCTTAAAGAAGAATATCCTTGTGATTGTAGCAATTACTCATTGGAAATATTTGACAAAGTTAAACACACATTCATGAAAAAAAAACTTGGAATAGAATGAGATTTCCTAAAGTGATAAAGATCTTCCAAAAAAATATACTAATATCAGTTGTGCTGAGAGGTAGGTATTTTACAATTAATAAGAGTATAAAAGCAAAGATGGTCTCGCTTAGCTATTCTGTTTAATGCCATGCTGGAAATGTTAGATAGTGTACAAAGATGAGAAAAAGAAATGAACACAGATGGTTGTATTTATTTACATTACTACTAACAAAAAATAAACATTTCCCATTTTCCTATCCTTACTAATATTTATTGCTTTGTGCTTTCATGAAAAGAGCTATTCTTTCTTGGAGGAGATGGTATTTTTGTGGGTTTTATTTGTATTTCGTTGATGATTAGTGATATCCAATACCTGGCTTTGCTATTTTCTCTTTGACCTGAAAACTTGATTTTTCCTAGTATTTCTTAAGACTTAGGATTCTGAGATGATTGTTCATCATAATGAAATCTAGTGAATGCCTCTGTGAATATGTCTTTGCAAAAAAACATTACTCACAACAGCTTGTTTAGCACAATCTGTTATACTATTTTTCCAACACTCCATAGTACATATTTTACTGGGGTACACTATCTTTTTCTGTGCAATATTTCTGTGAGAAGCATTGAAGTATCAAATTATTAAATTGTTTTTTTTTTCATTGTTTAACTTGATACTTGAAGAGATTAACTAATAATTTTGTTTCCAAAGCATTACAAAATCATGAACTGCATAACTTCATGAATATTGGGGTATATTTTATTTAGTGTCATATTTTTAGGACTTTGTAATGCTCCAGGAAAACCATAAGTTTGGTCACTTGGGTTAATTTGGAATTTGATAACAGATTCAATACTTAAAAGAAAACTGAAGTAGTTATTGCAAAGCTAGTAAATCTGTTCATCATTTTAAGTTAAGGTCCATTAAGAAATGAGATTAAGTCAGGATTTGCATAATTATAGCAGTTTGCAAAAGCTCCATTCCTGACAGAGACAGTGCATAAACTACAATAATATTATTATGAGCATCTCCCTGATCAGATAAATAATGATATGCCTGGAATTAGAGTATAGATTGGTGGATAGTATTATAAGAAAAAAAATTAACAGTTAAGTGCCAGGAAAATGTTAGGGACTCTCCATTAGCAACATGGATTTTACTACATTCAGTAACATCATACATAAAGGTCATTGTAGTTCAAGATCTAAAAATGCCTGGATTGATTTAGCTAAATTACAAATGGGTCTCTGGATTGACTTGTGACAAAGGTAAACCTTTGCCACAGAATTAAGGCACAGATGATTACAGACAATGCATCCTTGATACAGGATATATTGTTGAGATAACATTAGAACATGGATAATTTTCCATGTATATTGATAGAACATTGTGGAAGGAGTATTTTCAGATTATTTAAGGGCCCTGTTGGCTTCTATAATCCGTGAAATTGGATTATGTCATCTGGGTTAGTCAAAAATAAAAACATTGTTATTTCAGAAAACTTTGATACTAACTGCATAATAAATATGCTAATACCACAATTCCTCTAGCAATTCTTTAGTGATTAGTCTCAAGTCATTTTGAATCATTTATAATGTATCTTTAGATAACATTCTTCTTTTATCTGTATTGCAAAAATAGTACAATAATTGATTTGCCTAGAAGTTTTTTTTTGTTTTGTTTTGTTTTTAATCACTTCTAGACTGGTTAGAAAGCATCTGTAGAACTGTGGGAGACAAAATAATTCAATCTCAAAGATGTTCACATCCTGATTTGCAAAATCTTTAAATGTTATTTTACATAGAAGACAAGGAGTTTTGCAAATGTATAAAGGTAAGGACCATAAGATGGGAAGGTTACTTTGTATTATTTAGAAGGGCCCAATATAAACCAGTCCTGGTGACATTTGGATGTAGTCTTGTGAGGCTGATTTTGCATTCCTGATTTCCTGATATACAAGATATTAAATTTATGCTTTTATAAAGCATTAAGTTTGGGCAATTTTTATAGCAACAATAAGAAACTAACGTAAGATCACTCATAGACATATCCATATGAATACCACATTGAGCAAGGTCTTCTGTGTATTACTGTAATGTCCACTTAAGGAGACTATACATCCTTGGTTTAAGGTTTTGAATAAGAACCACGGAGTTTCAGAGAATCTTTGAAACATGTTTGCCATATTTATATATTTTATGATGCAGTTCCTCTTTCCCAAATCTTATTATTTATTTAGTAGACTCTTTGAAAACCTTCTAATTGGATGATTTACCTTTTTTAAATATTTTATTGTTGGTTGTTCAAAACATTACATATTTCTTGATATATCATATTTCACACTTTGATTCAAGTGGGTTATGAACTCCCATTTTTACCCCATATACAGATTGCAGAATCACATCAGTTACACATCCATTGATTTACATATTGCCATACTAGTGTCTGTTGTGTTCTGCTGCCTTTCCTATCCTCTACTATCCCCCCTCCCCTCCCCTCCCCTCCCTTCTTCTCTCTCTACCCCCTCTACTGTCATTCAATTCTCCCCCTTGTATTATTTTTCCCTTTCCCCTCACTTCCTCTTGTATGTACTTTTGTATAACCCTGAGGGTCTCCTTCCATTTCCATGGAATTTCCCTTCTCTCTCCCTTTCCCTCCCACTTCTCATCCCTGTTTAATGTTAATCTTCTTCTCCTGCTCTTCGTCCCTACTCTGTTCTTAGTTACTCTCCTTATATCAAAGAAGACATTTGGCATTTGTTTTTTAGGGATTGGCTAGCTTCACTTAGCATAATCTGCTCTAATGCCATCCATTTCCCTGTAAATTCTATGATTTTGTCATTTTTTAATGCAGACTAATACTCCATTGTGTATAAATGCCACATTTTTTTTATCCATTCGTCTATTGAAGGGCATCTAGGTTGGTTCCACAGTCTTGCTATTGTGAATTGTGCTGCTATGAACATCGATGTAGCAGTGTCCCTGTAGCATGCTCTTTTTAGGTCTTTAGGGAATAGACCGAGAAGGAGAATAGCTGGGTCAAATGGTGGCTCCATTCCCAGCTTTCCAAGAAATCCCCATACTGCTTTCCAAATTGGCTGCACCAATTTGCAGTCCCACCAGCAATGTACAAGTGTACCCTTTTCCCCACATCCTGGCCAGCACTTGTTGTTGTTTGACTTCCTAATGGCTGCCAATCTAACTGGAGTGAGATGGTATCTTAGGGTGGTTTTGATTTGCATTTCTCTGACTGCTAGAGATGGTGAGCACTTTTTCATGTACTTGTTGATTGACTGTATGTCCTCCTCTGAGAAGTGTCTGTTCAGGTCCTTGGCCCATTTGTTGATTGGGTTGTTTGTTATCTTATTGTCTAATTTTTTGAGTTCTTTGTATACTCTGGATATTAGGGCTCTATCTGAAGTGTGAGGAGTAAAGATTTGTTCCCAGGATGTAGGCTCCCTATTTACCTCTCTTATTGTTTCTTGTGCTGAGAAAAAACTTTTTAATTTGAGTAAGTCCCATTTGTTGATTCTAGTTATTAACTTTTGTGCTATGGGTGTCCTATTGAGGAATTTGGAGCCCGACCCCACCGACTGTAGATCGTAGCCAACTTTTTCTTCTATCAGACGGCGTGTCTCTGATTTGATATCAAGCTCCTTGATCCATTTTGAATTCACTTTTGTGCATGGCGAGAGAAAGGGATTCAGTTTCATTTTGTTGCATATGGATTTCCAGTTTTCCCAGCACCATTTGTTGAAGATGCTATCCTTCCTCCATTGCATGCTTTTAGCCCCTTTATCAAATATAAGATAGTTGTAGTTTTGTGGATTGGTTTCTGTGTCCTCTATTCTGTACCATTGGTCCACCCGCCTGTTTTGGTACCAGTACCATGCTGTTTTTGTTACTATTGCTCTGTAGTATAGTTTGAAGTCTGGTATCGCTATACCGCCTGATTCACACTTCCTGCTTAGCATTGTTTTTGCTATTCTGGGTCTTTTATTTTTCCATATGAATTTCATAATTGCTTTCTCTATTTCTACAAGAAATCCCTTGGGATTTTGATTGGCATTGCATTAAGCCTATAGAGAACTTTTGGTAATATCGCCATTTTGATGATGTTAGTTCTGCCTATCCATGAACAGGGTATATTTTTCCATCTTCTAAGATCTTCTTCTATTTCTCTCTTTAGGGTTCTGTAGTTTTCATTGTATAAGTCTTTCACCTCTTTTGTTAGGTTGATTCCCAAGTATTTTATTTTTTTTGAAGATATTGTGAATGGAGTGGTTGTCCTCATTTCCATTTCAGAGGATTTGTCGCTGATATACAGGAATGCCTTTGATTAATGCGTGTTGATTTTATATCCTGCCACTTTGCTGAATTCATTTATTAGCTCTAATAGTTTCTTTGTAGACCCTTTTGGGTATGCTAGGTATAGAATCATGTCTTCTGCAAATAGTGATAATTTAAGTTCTTCTTTTCCTATTTTTATGCCTTTAATTTCTTTTGTCTGTCTAATTGCTCTGGCCAGTGTTTTGAGAACTATGTTGAACAGAGTGGAGAGAGAGGGCATCCCTGTCTTGTTCCAGATTTTAGAGGGAATGCCTTCAATTTTTTCTCCATTCAGAATGATGCTAGCCTGAGGCTTAGCATAGATTGCTTTTACAATATTGAGGTGTGTTCCTGTTATCCCTAGTTTTTCTAGAGTTTTGAACATAAAGGGATGCTGTACTTTGTCAAATGCTTTTTCCGCATCTATCGAGATGATCATATGGTTCTTATTTTTAAGTCTATTGATGTGTGAATAACATTTATTGATTTCCGTATATTGAACCAGCCTTGCATCCCAGGGATGAATCCTACTTGATCATGGTGCACAATTTTTTTGATATGTTTTTGTATCCGATTCGCCAGAATTTTATTGAGGATTTTTGCATCTAGGTTCATTAGAGATATTGGTCTGTAGTTTTCTTTCTTTGAAGTGTCTTTGTCTGGTTTAGGTATCAGGGTGATGTTGGCCTTGTAGAATGAATTTGGAAGTTCTCCCTCTTTTTCTATTTCCTGAAGTAGCTTGAAAAGTATTGGTATTAGTTCCTCTTTAAAGGTTTTGTAAAACTCTGCTGTATTCCCATCCGGTCCTGGGCTTTTCTTAGTTGGCAGTCTCTTGATGGTTTCTTCTTTTTCCTCAATTGATATTGGTCTGTTTACGTTGTCTATATCCTCCTGACTCAATCTGGTCAGATCATATGACTTAAGAAATTTATCAATGCCTTCACTATCTTCTAATTTATTGGAGTATAAGGATTCAAAATAATTTTTGATTATCTTCTGTATTTCTGAAGTGTCTGCTGTGATATTGCCTTTTTCATCCCGTATGCTAGTAATTTGAGTTCTCTCTCTTCTTCTCTTTGCTAGCATGGCTAAGGGTCTGTCGATTTTGTTTATTTTTTCAAAGTATCAACTTTTAGTTTTGTCAATTTATTCAATTGTTTCTTTTGTTTTGATTTCATTAATTTCAGCTCTGATTTTAATTATTTCTTGCCTTCTACTTCTTTTGCTGTTGTTTTGGTCTTCTTTTTCTAGGATTTTGAGATGAAGTATGAGATCATTTATTTGTTGGTTTTTTCTTTTTTTAAGGAATGAACTCCAAGCTATGAATTTTCCTCTTAGAACTGCTTTCAATGTGTCCCATAGATTCCGATATGTTGTGTCTGTGTTTTCATTAATCTCTAAGAATTTTTTAATTTCCTCCTTGATGTCTTCTATAACCCATTGATCATTCAGTAACCTATTGTTCATTCTCCAAGTGATGTATGCTTTTTCCTTCCTTCTTTTATCATTGATTTTCAGTTTCAATCCATTATGATCAGATAAGATGCATGGTATTATCTCTACTCCTTTATATTGTCTAAGAGTTGCCCTGTGACATAATATATGATCTATTTTTGAGAAGGATCCATGTGCTGCTGAGAAAAAAGTGTAACTGCTTGATGTTGGGTGGTATATTCTATATATGTCAATTAAGTCTAGGTTATTAATTGTGTTATTGAGTTCTATAGTTTCCTTATTCAACTTTTGTTTGGAAGATCTGTCCAGTGGTGAGAGAGGTGTGTTGAAGTCTCCCATGATTATGGTATGGTGGTCTATTAGACTCTTGAACTTGAGAAGAGTTTGTTTGATGAACATAATTGCACCATTGTTTGGGGCATATATATTTATGATTGTTATGTCTTGTTGGTGTATGGTTCCCTTGAGCAGTATGTAGTGTCCCTCTTTATCCCTTTTGATTAACTTTGGCTTGAAATCTATTTTATTTGATATGAGTATGGACACTCCTGCTTGTTTCCAAAGTCCATATGAGTGATATGATTTTTCCCAACCTTTCACCTTCAGCCTATGTATGTCTTTTCCTATCAAATGCGTCTCCTGTAGGCAGCATATTGTTGGGTCTTGTTTTGTGATCCATTCTACTAGCCTGTGTCTCTTAATTGGTGAGTTTAAGCCATTAACATTTAGGGTTATTATTGAGATATGGGTTGTTCTTCCAGCCATATTTGTTTATTTCTGTTACTAAACATGGTTTGTTTTCCTCTTTGATTATTTCCCCCCCCTTTACTGTCCTACCTCCCACTGTTGGTTTTCATTGTTATTTTCCATTTCCTCTTCCTATAATGTTTTTCCAAGGATGTTTTGAAGAGATGGTTTTCTAGCTGCAAATTTTTTTAACTTTTGTTTATCGTGGAAGGTTTTAATTTCATCTTCCATCGTGAAGCTTAATTTCCCTGGATACACAATTCTTGGTTGGAACCCATTTTCTTTCAGTGTTTGAAATATGTTATTCCAGGATCTTCTAGCTTTCAGAGTCTGTGTTGAAAGATCAGCTGTTATCCTGATTGGCTTACCCCTAATTGTAATCTGCTTCCTTTCTCTTTTAGCTTTTAAAATTCTCTCCTTATTCTGTATGTTGGGCATCTTTATTATAATGTGTCTAGGTGTGGATCTCTTATGATTTTGCACATTCGGCATCCTGTAGGCTTCTAGGATTTGGGATTCTGTCTCATTCTTCAAGTCTGGGAAGTTTTCTCATATTATTTCATTGAATAGATTGCTCATTCCTTTGGTTTGGAGTTCTGTACCTTCCTGTATCCCAATGACTCTTAAGTTTGGTCTCTTAATGTTATCCCATATTTCTTGGATGTTCTGCTCATGGTTTCTTAACAGTCATGCTGAGCTGTCTATGTTCTTTTCAAGTTGAAATACTTTGTCTTCATTGTCTGATGTTCTATCTTCTAAGTGTTCTACTCTGCTGGTAGTATTCTCAATTGAGTTTTTAAGTTGGTTTATTGCTTCCTGCATTTCTAGGATTTCTGTTTGTTTGTTTTTTATAACCTCTATCTCCCTGTATAGTTGATCCTTTGCTTCCTAGATTTGTTTGTGTAATTCATTGTCGAAGTGATCTTTCATTGTCTGATTTCGCTGTCTAATGTCTTCCTTGATACTCCAGATCATCTGAAGCATGGATATCCTGAAATCTGACATTCCATCTGCTGCAGTTGTTACCTCTTCTAAAGTTGAGTTGACCTGCATTGCTTGTGGTCCTTTCTTTCCTTGTCTTTTCATACTGCTTGCGTTTCTTTCTGCTTGGTGAAACTGTTGTGTTTTTGAAATGTTTTTTTTCCCCTATATATTTATATTGCTCTTGTATAGTTGGAAAGTCTCCCTTGCAGGGTCGGGCGGCGGTCTGCCTACCTTGCAGGCGCGGGCGGCGGCTCTGCTCTGCCCCTCCTCCAATTGGTGTGAGGTGTCTACCACGCCCGCAGACCCCTGGGCCTGTCCTGCCGGTCGGTCAGAGGTCTGCCTACCTTGCAGGTGCGGGCGGCGGCTCTGCTCTGCCCTTACTCCAATTGGGGTGTCGTGACTACCACGCCGGCAGGTCACTGGGCCTGTTCTGGGCGCGGGCGGCGGCTCTGCCCTGCCCCTCCTACCACGCCTGCGGACCGCTGGGCCTGATCTGCAGGTTGGTCGCAGGTCTGCTCACCCTGCGAGCACGGGTGGTGGTTCCGCTCCGCCCCCACTCCAATTGGGGTCACGTGACCACCACACTGGCGGGGCCTGATCCGGGCACGGGCGAAGGCTCTGCTCTGCCTCTACTCCAGTTGGGGTGACGTGTGTACCACGCTGGCAGGCCACTGGGCCTGACCTGCCAGTCTGTTGCAGGTCTGCTTACCTTGTAGGCGCGGGCGGCGGCTCTGCCCTGCCCCTCCTACCACGCCCCCGTACCACTGGGTCGCAGGTCTGCTCACCTTGCGGGCGTGGGTGGCGGCTCCGCTCCGCTCCCTCTCCAATTGGGGTCACAGGACCACCACGCCAGCGAGCCGGTGGGCCTGCTCCAGGCGCAGGTGGTGGCCCGGCTCCTCCCCTCTGGCTCGACGACAAAGCGAGAGAGACTCGGGTGTCTGTGACTCACCCTCCCTACCAGGAGACCAACTGTTTCTGTCTCCGCTGGTATTGATGAAGTTCTCTCCTCCGTCGCTTTCTGATGACATCAGATCTCTGCCATGTTGGTATCCTATGTGAATGGCAGCATTTCGTTCCCTTTGCCAGGTGACCAAAGCAATGGGTGAGTCCTGACCGGCCCTCACAGGCCCCGTCTCAGTCCTGTTGCCACTGCCCACGAAGGCTCGGTTGGTATTTACCTCCACAGTACTCAGCAGGACCCGGACTGAGAAGCAGTTTCCGCAGGCTCCTTAGCCCTGGGCCAGAGCAGTTCCGGGAGCTGGAACTGGGCTGCTCCATGCTCGGTGTATGCTCTGATAAGAGCAGGCTCCAAGAAGCAGTTTCCGCGGGTTATTTAGCACTGAGCCTGAGTAATCGGTCTGCAAGCCGCAGGCGAATGGCAGCCTGAAATTACCTGTTCTATGGCTGAATGAGCTGCGGTCAGTCGAAAACAGGGATGGTGACGTCAGCTCTCCAAGATGGTGGCTGCTGGCCTCCTCTGTGGTCTGACCAGTGTGGAGAACTGAATTGGACCGCTTCCTTCCCCCGTCTCGAACCCAGAATTCAGCACTGAGTACGGTGCTTGCACGGCTGAAAGAAACTGCAGCGCTGTATCCCTGCTTCACTATCTCCTCGTTTCCCAGCGCGCGCTGCAGACTATAGCCGCAGGGCGATTTGCTGAATAAGCAGTGTTACCCTCCGTGCGACAAATCTCTCGCATTTGAGTCCCCGTAGCCGGTCCTTGTGCGACAGAAATCCTTCCTCCAGGTTCCGAAGCACCCCACTATTGCTGGAAATTCCTAACAAGATAGCCTTTATCCGTCCTGACTCGTCATTCTCCCACACAGTGACGCGGCACACGGGGGCAATGCATTCCCCTCGCTGCCATCTTCAACCACTCTCCTCATCTTTCTTTTAGAGAATCTTCCTCAAACCTTACCTTTTAAATATATGTAATTTTCCAGACTAAATCCATATTTTCATTAGCTTTTTTGCTGTTTACCAAAAAAAAAAAAAAAACAAAAACTGAGAGGACAAATTTAGAGGAGGAAAAGTTTATTTCGGGCTCACGATTTCAGAGGTCTCAGTCCATAGATGGCCAACTGCATTGCTCTAGTCCAAGGTGAGGCAGAAAATCATGCCAGAAAGATGTAGGAGAGAGAAGCAGCTCAGCACATGACCATCAGAAAGCAGAGAGAATCTAAGCTGGTATCAGCAGGGACAAAAGATATACCCCAAAAGCCAGAGACCTACCTCCTTCAGTCACACCCTACCTGCCTACAGTTAGCACTCAGTTAATCCCTATCACTGAGCAATGCACCAATCAGGTTAAAACTCTGATAACCCAATTATTTCACCTCTGAACTTTCTTGTATAGTCTCACACATTAGCTTTTAGGGGTCAATTCATACCTGAACCATATCACAAGTCCCCTCTTTCTATTCTGAATTCATTTCTAAGGAAAAACCATAAATCTTTCTTTACTTTTTGAAGTTGTTCTACCCCCAGAGTATTGTTTTAAAGTCTTCTAAAGTATAATTTAAAAACTTATTTTTATTTAATTTCATTTTGATTGAAATTTTGATACTTCACTAGTTTACCCTTATATCGAAGCTTCTGAAATGCCCTAATGCTGTATGTTTTTATTTTATTATCATGATTATTAAAAAAATAAGTAAAACTGTTTTATTTACATACTTTCCTAGTGTTTTCTTCCTTATTTTATTTAAACACATTTCCTAAATGAACTAATAATATAAAATCAACAGTTTTATACAGATTTAACAGTGATATTCAGAAGCCCTTCACAAATTTTTGAATTTTGATGCAAGACTTTAATTTTGTATTTTTGCTTTAGAAAAACTCATTTAACTATAAGATTAAATTTCACTCTAAACCAGGATTTACAATCAAGTTCTGCAGATCTCCTTCCTGGAATAGTAATGCTAGAGTTTGTTGTGGCATCTGATTTTCATAATGTTAAACTCATTTTTAAAAAATTTTGTTCATAGGAAGGCTCAAAAGAAATAGTGCCTTTTTAAGTAGAAGACTGTATGGGGAAGTTAAAGCTGGAAAGATGCTGGGGTGTTTTTGCACATGTATGTGTGCATGTGTAGCATACGGACAGATGGAGACAGACAAAAACAAAAAGAAATCGAAAGAGATGCAAGGAGGTTCAATTTCAGGTTATAAGGTGGAATTAAGTTTGTTTGTTTGTTTTCCCTACTTAGCAACTCTTTGAGAAGAAAACTAATATTGGATCCTTTCAGCCTTCAAATCTAAGGAATTGACTATTGTTTGGTATTGGCCCTTTCTAAAAATATTTCTAAATGCATCATTTTTGACATGTCAAAAGTTCATCATAATGATCATTATAAGTTTAAGTCATTTTAAAGTAATTGTGTTATTTTTAAAAGAAAGTGTAAGATTGGCCTTGCAATAGAATATGCACAGGAACAAGAGAGTATGATCTGGGACTCATGGTTTCCACACAGAAAATGTCTGGGTAATGAAAAGCTCATATAGTCAGTTGAAATTCTTCATATTAATGATATTTCATGTACCCAAGAAAAGAGGGAGTAAAATGACTGCATGATCAATAGTTCAGTAATCACAGACATCACAGTCATCAGCCTAAGGTCTTGCTTTAATTCTTTGGGAATACTTCAATGCTACCTTTTTCCATTGTGCTTATTACTTTGAGAACATATTGGTTGCTTCGGTGTGGTTTGACACAGTGGAAATGTCATGAACTTTGAATTCAGAAAAACCCAAGTTCAAAACCAAGTGAGGCTACCTATAAAGTAGGCTCTTATGTAAGTTCATAATCCTCTATGAGGAGAGTTAGTGTTAAAATGAGGCTACCATATCAACCTGTCAAAATTTCCATATTTTCAACATTTTATATATACATGCATAAAAGTACCTATAATAAGATGTCTCTATTTTTATTTAGCATGTTAAAAATAGAAAATGTCCACTATTATTACCAAGAATTGTCTCATTAAATGTAAGTTTTCATTCTGTATAGGCTAAACCAAATAATAAAATCAAATTAATAAAATTAATTTAATCAAATTAAATCTTACATAATTTATATTAAAGCTATTTTTTAAACTAAAGTGAGTGACCTAACAGGAACATTTTTTTTCTTCTTTTTCGGAGGCACAAATACATTGTTTCCTTTTATACTACAGAAGACAATTTTCATATATTCTAGAAGGATTCTGAATCCTGGTAGTTATTAGTTTTGCTTGTTTTGTTTCCTGTCTCTGCTTATAAAGCCATTTAATATCAGTACCTTCAAGGCTTGACTGACAGACCAAAATCTCTCTTCTCTTTCTTTAGGAGGATTTAAGTTGTTGTTATGCAAATGAAGTCCCAGGGGCATTCTTCTTTAGTGAGAACACAAAATAAAAATTTATAAGAATTTGATAACAGATAGGTAATAAGGCATTAAAATAAATTCTAATAAACTGGGAAATATAGTACTTTCAATAAGGCAATCAGAAAGAAATCATTAAGAAGTATTCTTATTTAAACATTTTAATTTAAAATTAATGACACTAAATTATAAGAACACAAATGCCTGCTCATATATTAATTTTAATATCAAGCATTATTTTTTAGTGTAATGGGAAATGGCTTGATTTTTTTTTTCAGGATAGACATAACGTTAGCTCAATTTTTTAATCTAAAAATGGTTTTGGTGTAATTTTTTTCTTTGTTCTCCATTTCTTTATTTTTCAGTAAATCGACCAATTTACACAATTATTTGTAGTACTGAAATTTAGGGCTGGGGATATAGCTCAGCTGGTAGAGTGCTCACTTAGCATGCACAAGTCCCTGGGTTCAATCCTCAGCACCACCAAAAACATAAATAAAAAAATAAAAAGTGCTGGGGATGTGGCTCAGTGGTTAAGCACCCCTGGCACTAATAATAATACTAATTAAAAAAAAAATTAAATGAAAAAATAAAAAAAAAATAAAGTTTCTGTGGAATTCTTTAATAAGGATAGCAATTCTGTAGGTGCAACCAGTTTCATTGCAATTCTGATGCTTATGAAAGAAAAATAGAGAAAAAAAATTGCTAAGTCTTCACAAGAACCAGAGGACTTTTTCATATTGATGTTGATTTCAGAATTTTCTTCCTCCCTTCCTCCCATCCTATCTTCCTCCTTCTGTCCCTTTCTCTTTCTATTAAGTGTTGCAGTAGTACTAGGGTCTAACCCTCAGTTATTTTTGTAAACTGTAAATATTCATTAGGAATTCAAAACCACAGCCCACTAATATCACTTAATATGAAAGCTTACCAATTTTTCCTTTTCACATTGTTTTGTAAAATTGAAAATCTAGATATGAACAAAATGTTAATATATCATGATAAAATTATTTACAAAAATTTTACAAAAATATTGATGCTTTCTTTTGTGGCTTTAAACATATAGATTTATATATATTTACAATCAAATTTTGCATACTTTAATAATCTACATCTGAAAAACTCTCATCAGATGATAAAATAGTACCAAATTATTCATAGGTTCTGCAACAACAAGTATTTAATCCTTCCTCTGTATATTAATCGAATACTTTTTGGAGTTTTATTACTTTTAATAAATAATACACTATTTGAAGATAACATTAATGCTTTAAAAATATCTAGTCTGATTTCATTTGTACTTAAGCATTCACCAAAGTCAGAATTATTGGACTTAAGGCAAATTGTTTAAATTCTCAAATCTGCATTTGTCCCATCTACATAAAGAGTATAGGTACCTCCTAATGTCTCTGCAGGTATTGATTTAAAAGTAAGATACACATAGCTGGGCACAGTGGTGCATACCTGTACTTGCAGTGGCTCAGGTGGCTGAGACATGAGGATTCTGAGTTCAAAGCCAGCCTCAGCAATCTCAAGGCACTAAGCACTAATTTACACATATATATGTATGTATGTATATATATACATATATATATATATATATATATATATATATATATATATATATATATATATATATATATGGGTTAGGGGTGTGGCTCAGTGGTAGAGTGCCAGAGAGTTCAATCCCTAGTACCCCTCTCCAAAAAAGTAGAATATACAGCAAATAATAAGAGACCTGGTACCTGAGAATCATTGGCACCTGATTTACAATTGTTCAGCTTTACAATGGTGCAAAAATGATAGGTACCACTGTAGTATGTTGATTTTAAGTCCTTTGGGTATAAACTGAGGAATCTGATAACTGTGTCAAATTGTGGTTCCATTCCATGCTTTCTGAGGAATCTCCATACTGCTTTCCAAAGTGATTGCACCAACTTGCAGTCCCACCAGCAATATATGAGTGTACATAGTACAGTGATGTAGCCACATCAATATTTATAGCAGCTCAATTCACAATAGCTAAACTATAGAACCAAACTATATGTCTTTCAACAGATGAATGGATAAAGAAAATGTGGTACATATACACAATGGAATATTACTCAACCTTAAGGAAGAATGAAATTATGGCATTTGCAGGTAAATGAATGGAACTAGAGAATATCATGGTAAGTAAAATAAGCAAATCCACCCAAAACCAAAGACCAAATGTTTTCTCTGATAAGTGGATGCTGATCCATAATGATGGGTGGAGATGGGGTGTGTAAGGAAGAATGAAGGAACTTTGGGTTGTGCTGAGGGGAGAGAGTAGAGGGGAGAGGCTGTGGGGATTGGGGATGGAAAGGAGAGTGGAATGAGACAGACATTATTACCCTGTACACATGTAGATTAACACTACTGGTGTGACTCTGCACCATGTACAGCCAGAGGATTGAGAAGTTGTGCTCCATTTGTGTTCAATGTGCCAAAGTGCATTATACTGTCATGTATAACTAATTAAAATAAATTTAAAAAAAAAAAAAACTTTTAAAAATCATAGTCACCTAGTAAAGACTGCACTTAAGATTTTGTGTTGAATCTTCTCCCTGGATACAGATAAGCAGCACAATACTCCCTGCCAGCCATATGATCACAAGGGCAAAGAGTTGATATTCTACCTTACACTGTGTCGCCAAACTATATTGGTTGGTAGGTTAAACATTAATTTCATTGTTTTCCCAGTGGTGCTGGTGATCAAACCCCAGAATCATGAGTATGCCTAGCAAATCCTCCACCACTGAGCTACATGCCAGGCTACTGTTAAATGCATTGTGAGGTTACAATATTTTCAACTTATGAACTTATGATAGGCTTGTCAGTATGTAACCCCATCATAGATTCATAGAGAAGAATCTCTAGGATAATTTATTACTACTGTTGTTTCTCTAAATTGCATATTCCCAGGAAACAAAGTGAGGAGTTTTGAGTGTAGGATATTCACTGAGCAATGCTCTCAAACTTGACATTGTATTTGGAGGAAAGAGACAGAAGTGGGCTCCGGGAATGGAGCTCCCATTTATGCTTATGAGAGTCCTTCTCCAAAAGGGTCCTTCAAAGCTGTTTTACATCAGGTCTAGGAGTCCAGGCCTCTAATCTTCCTTAGTAATTCGTCATTTATCATTTGATGGGGGCCACAGATAAGCTGAGTGGTCCTGAGCTAGGTAGCACTGTGCAGGGGAGGCTGTCCCAGAAAGGGCTGAGAGCTGAGAGCTGGCTTCCAGACTGCAAGAGCTTCCTTGCTGGGGAAATTAAGCAGTACATTACAGTGTCTACCATGGTCACTAGAGTCATATCATTATTCTTTAACAGTTTTTCAGTAATATCAGTATTACAAAATCAAATTACTGTCATTTAAATCACATTTTAAACTCAATATCATTGATAGAAAATGATTCCAAAATCAGTTAATCCTGGTGCTATTTTAATGCATCAATATTAACTTTATATCATAGATATTTTCACCATCTGTTGGTACATCTGAATACCTAATAGTCTTTCTCATATTAAAAAATAATGTGTAAATGAATCATTAGGAGAATTTTTACCTTTTTTGGAAGTGCTCAGTGCCTTTTACAGAACTTCATGAGTTCCCTGGATCTGGAGGGGGAATCTTGCGAAAAGGATGCAGGACTCTCCTCTAGCCTTTCGGTTGATGTGCAAGCTACACACATAATGCTTGCTTTCCATTCCAGATTGACTCAGCATGAGAAATCAGTCTTTAAAAGTGAAATGGCATTTATTCAGTGCTAAACATGTCCCCGGAAATAACACATTCCTTGCATGATCTTTTATTTTAGTACCTTTATAGTTATTCCTTTTTCGCAGAGGAGGAAATGAAAATGAAGAGGTTAAGTAACTTCCCAGCATCTTGAACTGGGAGAATCTGAGTTCAGGTAGACATAGTCCAAAGTTCATACTCTTACCCAGACAACTTTTGACTGTCTGACCTTCCTGGATAATAAAATCAAAGAAACTGAAGCCGCTACACTTAGAGGTCACATTGCTGAGTCTAATCAATTTTGTAATGTGCATGTGTGTAGGTGCTGTTAATTATAGAAAAATACACTGAGAGTTTAATATCCACATCCATAAATGGCTTCTCACATCTAATCCAGGGCATTCTCACTATTCATTTTACAAAAGCCTTAGATTTACACAATCTTACTGGTTCTTCCATTCTTCTTTCCCGTTTTTTCTAGTCCTGTAGGTTTAATGCTAGTTATTTTCATAAGTATTACATTAAAACAGCAACCCCTCATCCCGACCCCAAACCTACACATTCTTCAAAATCTGAAGTTTGCCACATGGTGACTCTCATGAGGAGAGCTTTTGATTCCTACTGTTAAAGGAATATTTCACATCTTCCCAAATATTTAGCATATATACACTGATTTTGAAGGCTTTATTTAATGCCAAAATGAATTCATGAGTTCAATTCTTCACATTATTAGATAATTAACTCACTCTCAGATTTGGGGAAATGTTTCTGACCTTGCTGAGATTTCAATATCCTGGATTTGACCTATAAAAACAATGTGGTAAAATCAGAAAACCTAACATTTGTAAACTCTAAAATTATATGATCTTAGAATGATGCTTTCTTATTTGATAGATAACATGAAATTTTCCAAAATTTCTGATAGTTAATAGGTAATCAACAAAGTTATTTGATTCTTAGTTTTATCTTTACACACACACACACACACACACACACATATTACATATTAAATACAAATTTCAAATAACTATAAATAAACACAAGCATCATATGGAAACGTTTTGTAGTAAAGAATCAATCCATTTACATCTGAAAAAGACATCATAATTTTGTACTATAATATTGTTAGTAACAGGAATATTTTAGTGATTAGAATTATGCTTTCCTGTTTTTAAAGCAAACATGTTGAAATAAAAGTTTATGTTCCATTCCATTTCCTCTTATGTAACATTTTTTGTATATTTTACTTTTTTTTTTTTACAAAAATACAGTGGACTTTATTTTAACATATTATACACACATGGAGTGTAACTTATTATAATTAGGATCCCATTCTTGCAGTTGTACACTTTGTGGATTCTCCCTGGTCATATATTCATATATAAACATTTCCTCTTACATAACTTTATTTTAAAATTATATATAGTCTAGATTTTTCACAAGAGTTTACATGTTTTGAAAGTGGATGGATAATTCTCATTTCTCTTATCCTTTTGGTGGTATTAGCAGATGTTTCAAAACTGTTCCTTAATAATAAAGCCTTAAATCTTACAAAAAATAATCCAAAAATGATAAAAAAAATACTATCAACTTTCATGAAAACCTGAGTCATCTTAATTTATTTTAAAAATAATTATCTGCTGGGTGCAATGATGCACACCTGTAATCACAGCACCTTGGGGAGGCTGAGGCAGGAAGATGGCTAGTTCAAAGCCAGCCTCTGTGAAAGCTAAATAAAATACAAAATAGGGCTGGAAATGTGGCTAAGTGGTTGAGTGCCCCTGAACTCAATCCCAGGTACAAAAAAAAAGTAATTATCTTGCTAAGAGAGTCATAAAACAAGGACCACAGACGAATGTAAAATTATTTTGAAGAAAAAAGTTTGTTAAGGTAACCTAAAACCTGCACCTCGCTGTTTTTAGGTTCATAGCTCAATGATCTTATTTAAAATGCTGAAGTGTTTTAGAGGTTTGCTATTATACATCCATAGTAATCTCATATATAAGTATTTCTGTGCATTGTATTTCTTGTTACTGGATTTAAAAAAGGAGTTTCTTAACCACTCTTCTATTATTGCCTTGTTTTTAAAAGTATAAAATTTAAAAATCGAATGTTATTAAAGTACATGTTTAAAAGTAATGGCTTTGATACGAGTTATTCTCCAGACTAGTTAAAAATACTGTACAAAAATTGAAATAAAAACCCTTACAGGCTTGTTCAATATATAAAAGCAGAGGAATCGCAATAACTCCTTTAGGTGCATTAGAAGGAATAAAGGAAGATGCTCTGATTCATGGACATTCTTTTCTGACTTTAAGTATAGGAATACGAAGTGTAAATGGGACATGATGTGTTTCCCTGGCTTTAATGTCAATTTCACTTTGCCTGGCACGTGAAAAAATTTGAAGCTGGAACCTTAAGGGGATGATGGGGTAGAATTGAGGTGTTCAAAAGCATAAGTGAAGATCAAAAAGTATTTTACTGCAGGCTCATATTTAATAAAATGTGAAAGAAAAAATGCATTAGAAAGGAATGGTAATAAAAAGATACTCATACAAGCTTATCCTCAATGATATCGACATCTTTTTGTTCAAGTTAATGCAATTCAACCTTAAAAAAAAAAAAAAAAAAAACTCTTTGCTATATCCCAGTTGCCATTTTAAAGCATTACAGAGATAAAAGCTTGATATACCTTTTTAGAAAGATTTATTCAAAGGAATGTGACCAACTCTAACTCTCAAAGCTCTTCTGTGCCACCAGCTGGGGCTTTCTTAGGCACTCCAGGGTCAGTCCATCCCCAGCTTCTGGAAGCCACAGCAACTCCTCTGGAAGGCATTGAGGGCCTCAGTTTCTACCAGGTACCTACTAAGTCATCCTTACAGACCACAGGCACTGCCTTTGCACTCTGATTCTAGTAGTTGGACTTAGGCATTATTTTACTCTCAGTCCTTAATGAAACCAGAGAAGACCTCATTTGATTTATCATCTTAAAAATCTCAGGATCCTTTTCTGCCTGAACTATATTCCTGAGTCCCTGTTGGAAAACCCGGAACTCTGAACTGATGTCATGTGACTTAAATCCTGCTTACCTTCTTACACACATCTTTAATGAGATTCCTGAGCCGTCTGGCTGTCCCTATGCTGCCTATTAAGTCGTACCAAAAAGCATGTCCTAGCCAGGCATGGTGGCTCACACATGCAATCAAGTAATTCCTGAGACTGAAGCAGGAGGATTAAAAGTTCAAGGCTGTACTCAGCAACTTAGGTAGGCGCTGTCTCAAAATATAAAAAGTTCTGGGGATGTGGTTCAGCAGTTAAGCACCCTTGGGTTCAACCTTCAGTACTAAAAAGAAAAAAAAAAAAGCCATGTACTATTTGCCTTACTCCCTCACATTCACATATTTAACACTTTTGGAAACTTCCAGAGAAAATTCACCATTGAAAACATAAATAAAGTAAAAAGCCATGGTGTACTCTTGAAATTAGAAACTACTCCTAGGAAAGCAGGTATTCACGAGAGCTTCAATTTTCTATTTGCCAGAATAGAAATAGATCTGTTTGTATCCATTTTTATTAATTTCTTATTTTTTAAAGAGTGAAATTGAGCTTTGAAAGAAATAAAGATGATCGAATAAATGGTAGAACAGAGTACATTAAAATAATGCCCAGTAGCAATAATAAAGTTGGTATCAAATTAGCTGAGCCTACTTAATTCATTTATTTATTTATTTTGTTATTTGTTAGAGATGGACAGTTATATGAGTGAGGGTAAAGGAGACACTCAAAGACTACTGCTAACTCTTGTCATATTTAACCTGAAAATTTCTTTAGAGTAGTCAAATTTTAAATATTGAAGTTCATGGACATAGCAGCATAATCCTCTGAGACATAAAATTTTTACACTGAACTAAATAGAGGTAAACACATCAATAATTTCACCCAAAAGTTTCCTATGAGTGAACAAAGAAATAGAATATAAAAAAAATTTTAAATCAAAGAACTATGCATATTATGAAAATAAATGATAATGTAAAAATATCATTTTAATCTTTGATCAGGAATCTAAAATGTTAAGAGTTGCAATTTTTTACCATGTTTTATTGATCTAAGCTGACTTGTTCTTTTCACAATTATCAGGGTTTTTTTTTTTTTTGGTTACTATTTGTGGTCTCAGATGATCAAAGGTATGTGAAATTTATAGATCTTACCAGAGAAATTTTACAGTAAAAGCAATTGTTTTTAGTCTGTATTGCTATAACAAAACACCTGACCTGGGTAATTGTTAGATTGAAATTTATTTCTCACATTTCCAGAGGCCAGAAGTGCAGTGTTAAGGAGCTGGCAGGACTCATGTGTGGTGAAGGTACAGACCCATTTTTAGCATGGAGACTTGTTGCTGTGTCCTCACATGTCAGGGGTGGAAGGGTGGGGCTTGGTCCCTCCAGCACTTTTAAAATGCTGCTAAGCCTATTCAGGAGGGCCGATTCTTACTGCATAATCACCTCCTACTACTATTGTACAGGGGATTAAGTTTTCATGCTCATAACAGAGCCTAGTTATCTTTCTGAGCATATTAGTGAGGGATCCCTCCAGAGGCTAAAAGGCACATGAAGCCAAGGATCCGAAGATTTAACCTTGCAGTCATTCCTGTACAGAGATGCAGAAATAGTTTATTATCAAATGCATAGCCTGAACATTGCTATTCAATTCAAGGACAAGCCATTTTTATCATGCATTATGGATAATTAAGTGTCCCTTTAGTTAAGACTTTCAGTAAAAATATTGCCTTGCAAACCCTAGAACTAGGACAATTTCTGATTATGGCCCTTCAAATACTAAGTGCACTTTAAAGTTAATTTACAAGTACAAAAAAAATCATTCTGAATATTAGATTATTTTAATGCAAATTCCACAGAATATGACATTGTCTCTTATGAGAAAGAAAAGAGAGACCAAAAAGACACTAAAATAAAATGGTAAGAGGGCATTGCATTTATTTAGATTGGAGATGAGCAGTGTCTCCTAATTTGGGGCTGTGGAGAGAAGTGTTGTTACAGAAGTCACTGTGGGTAAGGGTAGGCCTTGGTGTCAAAGAGAATACTGAAGTTGCATCTGGATCACTAGAAAACAGAAGGCAAAGTAAATGAACAGGGGACAGACAACAGGGAATGAGTTCAACCTGAGCCAGGGGTGTCTCTTGATGGCATCACATCCCAACATGTATACATTTTTCAAAATATTAAATTTTATTCTACTACATATCCAGTTCTCCCAGCATCATTTATTGAAGAAGCTATTTTTTCTCCATTTTATGTTTTTGGTGCTTTTGTCTAATATAAGGTAACTGTATTTTTGTGGGTTTGTCTCCATGTCTTCTCTTCTGTTCCATTGGCCTTCTAGCCTGTTTTGGAGTCAATACCATGCTGTTTTTGTACTATAATTTAAGATCTGGTCTCATGGTGCTTTCTGCTTAACTTTTCTCTCTAAGGGTTGCTTTGTCTATTCTGGGCCTCTTAGTTTTCCATATGAATTACATGACTGCTTTTTCTATTTCTATGAAGAATGTCATTGAAAGTTTAATGGGAATTGCGTGGAACCTATATAGGGCTTTTGACAGTATGGTCCTTTTGACAAATTAATTCTGCTTATCCAAGAAAACAAGAGGTCTTTCCATCTTCTAAAGTCTTTCTCAATTTCTTTCTTCAGTGATGTGTAGTTTTCATGGTAGAATGTGTATCATCATATTCTCCCACTGTTATGACAATGGTCCTCACATCCCTACCCCAGGTCATTTGCTGATCTCTGTCCAACTTCATTATCCTTTTATCTGTTTCTTCCCTACTCTACACACACCAGTGGTACAGGCTGTGCTGCTTTCTGGAGTGTAGACACCTTTTGCCATCATGCTGACTCCCTGTGTTATAGACCCATGCCCATTATCCTTGAGTAAATGTAGTCCCCTTGACTTCATCACAATGCCAGTTCTCTGAATACACTCGACTCCACCTCAGATATAAAAGTGCATCTATGTTACTGTATCCAGTCTCAAATGTATGTAATTGAGCAATTACAATCACGCCAGGTATTGGTATATGTATAATAACTTCATAATTTTAAACCATCATGACAGCAATTAATAACCATATTAAAGAATTGGGAGAAGAATTTATGCAGGCTATACTGTCCAAGCTTACTTATCTAGAAATTGTGATTCTATTTCTTGAGACAATACTTAGTTAATTCTAAACTATTCAACAAACTAGTTTAACAATATTTTTTACTTGGAATAAAAGTAGCAAAGTACATTACACATAAATATTGAAAATCAATGAGGAAGGTTCTATCTGTTGATAGCAGTAGACTCAGAAACTAATATGTACCTTATTCCCGAAAACAGTGAATGTTCTTAATTTAATAAAATCATAATATTTTTTTCTATTCTAATACAATCATTACAAGTCACATACAAAAAGAAACCAAGATGCGATAAATATCAGATGGTATATTTCATTATACATACATAAATCCAATTTATAAAGAATGTTTAGTAAATTTCAAACTATCTTGAATCATCAGTCTTCAAAAACGTTCTTTTGCTGACAGATGTGTTTACTTTTATTATAGTTGAAAGCCATTGGGGGAATTTTTAAAGTAGTGAATGAAGTTAAAGGAAAATAAACTTTTAAGGATTGGGATTTGAAGTTTGTGGTTTTCTTTGAAAATTATGGTTTATTAAATCTGACACATGGGATTGAAGGAGCAGTAAGAGAGACCACAGAGTGGAATATTTCTGTGATGTTAATATTTTCTTATGGGGATACAAGCTTTTCTGTATTAAGGCTGTAATTCACCTTTGACAACGTTAAAAAAAAAGCACAATATCAAATACCTACTTATAAAAATACTCAGAAGATTGTCAATCATCAATTCTCTATTTTGGATTATTAATTTTGTAAAATCTATAGCCACACAGTATTGAAACATTTTAAAATTAAAATTTTAACAGCATTATTGATATATAATTTAGGTAATATTAAATTTTCTCTTTGTTTAAACTCACAGATTAGGTTTTCTGGACATTTCATATAAACAATAACATGATGTAAAAAATGAATTTTGGGTCTTTCATTTAGATAAATGCTTTAAAGAAATTTACCCTTTTTAGGGGCTGGGGATGTGGCTCAAGCGGTAACGTCCTCACCTGGCATGCGCAGGGCGCTGGGTTTCACCTCAGCACCATATAAAAATAAAATAAAGATATTATGTCCACTGAAAACTAAAAATAAATATTAAAAAAAAACTCTATAAAAAAAAGAAATTTACACTTTTTATTCACATGTACTTACTACTTTATTTTGTAAGTTTTGTTGAGTATTTCACTAAGTCATGGACAAGAAAACAATGTTTAGAATTGATTTTCCATGTTAAATTGCAAAAACTTTCAGAAGTATAAGTAGAATATTTCAATGACTAGATCATGTTATAAAAACAGATATTTTTTTTTTGCTTTTTTTTCCTTTATTGGTTCTTATTAGCTATACATGACAGTTTAATTAATTTTGATAAAATTATACATTAATAGATTATGTCTTTTTCTAATTAGGACCCCTTTTGGTGGATGTACACAGATGAATTGATAAATAATTTGTTTAGAATTTACTAGTAAAGATACTAATGTCATTCTTCATTATGGATGACTAATATTCAATTATATATATACCTATTTTATGTATATACATAATTGCATATTTTATGTATATACATAATTGAATATTACTCAGCCATAATGAAGAATGACTTTAGTACCTTTACTAGTAAATGGATGGACTTGGAAACTACCATGCTAAGTAAAATAAACTAATCCCAAAAAACCAAAGGTCAAATGTTTACATGTTTTACTTGCACAAATCCATTTTATTTCTTTCTGGATTGTATTTTATCATGAGTATATGTGACATATTATTTAGGAATTTATTAATAAATGTCAAATTGTATTGTTTCAGTACATTGATTGAAATATAAATAAACAACACACATATCTTTGTGTATGTATATATATATATATATATAAAATATTTTTTTCCCTAGGTTGGGTTTCCAGGATTAGAATAAAGTCATGTGGTTCATTTGAATTTATTATGTAGTTTTCCAGCTATTTTTAAATATTTTAAAATATTTTACATCCCCTCTAGCAATGTATATTAGGGTTTGTTTGCCCACATTATGACACAAATTTTATTCTAGTGGATGCAAAGTGGTATGTTGTGGTTGTAATTTGCATTTATAATTTGAACATTGATACTATGCAACTTAAAATATGGTTTTTACTATGGAAATTTTATTATGGTAAAATAAGGTATTTATATTACTTGATAATGTGTATCTGCAAATTATGACTTTTTGTCTACCGATAAATTTAGTTTTGTCTACCTTCTAATGTATACACAGTGTATATGTGTGTGTGTGTGTGTGTGTGTGTATATATATATATATATATATATATATATATATATATATATACATACATACATGTTCAGGATATAATTTCTTTATCAGATACATTATTTGCAATTATTTTCTTATGTCCTCTAAATTTTAATTTTCTTTATGGTGTTTTTGAAGTATAATTTGAGGAAATCCAGATTTTTATTTTTATAGAGCATGTATTTAGTATCACATTTCAGAAATGTTTGTTCATCTATAATAATAAATTTTTGAAGTGTTTTATTCTATAGATTCTATACTTTACATATACAAGTCTATAATCCTCTTTTAGATAATTTTATGTGTAGTTTGAATAAAAGATATTGCTTCATCATTAACTTTTAGATAGATACTTATGTTAGAGATACTTGTTAAAAAAGACTTCTCTACCTGTTGAATTGTCTTGCAACTGTTTCAAAACGCATTTGACAATAAATGTGAGGGTTTTTTTTGTTTTTGTTTTTTTTTTCTTAGACTTATCTCTACTGCCTATTTTGGCACCAATACCACCAAAATAGTAAGTTGCAGAATTAATAATTAATTGTAGCCTTGCAGAAATACCTTGTATTCATATATATTATGGAATAAAATCTCACATAAATGAACATATCCATAAGTGATATTTGATAATATATTATCATGTGTTGGAATGCCACTATAATGTCTATGTTTTTTCCAGACTCTTCACATATTTCTTCAGTTTATCGTGACTATATGACCAACGTTGCTGAAAAAAAAGTTGCTGGAAAAATATAAAAACAAATATAAAAATATAAATAAATAAAAATTCTTTTGATTTACTAACTTTTAATTATTTTTATAATGGTTTTGAATTCTAGTTTTCTTCCTTAATTGGTCTCCTTTTATTGACATTTCAGAATATTCTGACAGCTCTATGTACTCTTTTTATATTTATTGTTATATTTATTGTTATATTCAATGAGACCACAAACTGACTTCATCATACCTGGAACCTAACGCCCAATATTTTTAAGCATTCATTTTTATTAAATATTATTATTTATTATTTGAAATTGTATAATTTTATTATCAAAGAATTATTTACATACTTTGGTACATATTTATTTTACAGAATAGTGGGTTTTGTTGTGGACTATATTATTATTTAAAAAATCTTCTGAAGTAGTCATATCATACAGTTTCTGAATTATGTGCCAATAGAGTTATAAAGCTTAAACCAGACCCAAGCATAATTAGAATAATGTGATGTATGAAATAGGTTTCATAAAATATTTTCAATTTTTGCCTCCCTTTAAATCAATTGACATTTTATATATATAGGTTTTTATCCTCTCCCATTTTCAAATTAGTTCCTTGGTGTCACAGAAATTTCAAATTCTTAAAGTAACTTCCTTGCCTTCTGTAGATAAATCAATAGTTTCATGATTATATATATATATATATATTATATATATATATATATATATATATATAATATATATATATATATATATATATATATATATTAATATTACCTTCTTTCTATTGTTTTATTTATTACACATAAGTACTTCATTCAGTTGCTTGGGTTCCATATTTAGCACCTTCAGCCAAGATCCAGCTATGTACTTACAATCATATTTTTATTTTCTCAACTGGCTCTTATACCTGATAATTCAATGCTAAATCTAGTATAAACTTTTCACTTGGTTCAAAGTCTCTCCTGCATTTCATGAGAAATAACATATTTAGCATTTCTGACTATTTCTTGCTGTCCCCCTGAAAATACTTAGGGTTCATTGTTTTTCCTTGATACACATGCTTGCTACAAATTGATTCAAGAAACAAGAAACAGAAAACAAAAATACCGCCTTGTAACTTTTATGACATCCTTGTCTATATGAAAGTCAAATACATTTTGCCATCCCTGTAAAGCCTATTCAGTGTCTAGATATTTTATCTGATTTGCACAGTGCATTATGAAATTGACAATTTCATGTATTTTAAGATGATATCTCCCTGACTCATTATACAGATCACTGTAACTTCTATAGGAAAAGAAATTCCCCCGGAGGACTACACATAGTCAGAATAGTTACCAGTGTAAAAATTGGGCAGTTCTTTGTAACTATGAACTTTCTATCTCTGGATCTTTTATCTTCAATCCTCAAATTCTGCAAGTATTCAAAAGGCTTTCTTGTCACTAGGCTTCTTCCCAATTCTCTTCCTTTACTCTTCTGGTGCAAGTAAAAGTGACCACTGTCTCCTGCATCAATGATTTATGTCCTAGGCCTTATAATTTTTGGAACCACAGTAACTATATATACAAGGTGGTCACATATTCATGTCACTTTCTTAAAGGCAAAATAAAAATGAGCAAACAACAACAAAACAAGTGTTTTTATAGCAGAACTGGACTCTCCCAGGTATAACATGGCAGTCTCTCAGCTCTACATATAGTATAGGTAACAGAGATAAATAAACTCTATACCATGCCCTTATGATCATGAGCACAATAATATCTTTATAAATTACCCAACATATAAATATATGATTCTCAAAATATATATTGTAAGAGTACATAAAACTAAAGAAATTATGTTAATGTTCACTTGGAAGTATTTTTAAAAAAGGTCCTATAGTCATATGCCTATTTGAACAAGGATGGTACATAATGTCCTCAATTCTGTGATTCCAAGTTTCTTTAATCCAGAAATATTATTTAATAAGAATCATAAAATCACTTCTAACCCACAAACTAAAGTCATAAGCAAGCCCAACTAAATTTCTTTTTATCAAAATGTAAAACAAAGCTGCACTTGTGAAATATATTATTTTCTTTATTTCTATTCCATATTGTTACATAAATTACTTTAAGTGGTGTTGCATTTTAAGGTAATCATGAAAATCTTCTAAAGAAAAAAATATGTGAGAAAATGTATTTTTATGTGTGAGGAAATAGCCTGAGATTCAAGTTTTTTTCAAGATTACTCTGATAGACAATATAGAGGTTAAGATATAAAACCGTTTAGAATTTCTTACATGTTCTTACATTGTGCTACACAATATTTAATTAAAATAAGTTCTAGGCACCTTGATTTTTTGCTTAAGTGAATGAATTTTGAATAGAGATCATATTAATGATGGTGACAGAAACAATCATATCACAATACACAAAAACCTTCTTTGAAGACTGGAAAAAGATAGGGAAACCTTCCAATCACAGCAAAACTTTTACTGTTATCTAATGTTAATGGCTCCTTTCCCATTTCCATGTTGAAAATTATCGTTCTTATAAGACTCTTTGTCTTTCACTTCTTTTTTTCAGGAGATTTGAGGCGAGACAAACTGTTTATTTTCATCCATTCACAGTTGACGATTTATTTTAAAGATCATGTCTGGGAAGATGATTGTAATTCTAATTAAATAGCTTGTCAGGAAAGCATTTGCCTTTACAGGTCTGTTGCCATCATAATATCAGCCAGATGTAAAACTGACATGCTGATGTATTTGTCCTGCGGTTTTACCACTGCTGCATTTCTTTTTTTTTTTCTTTGTTTAACCTCCATTACATATAAAATTTTAAAAGATCACTACTATATCACAGAAGTACCTTTAACTGGAAAAATAATTACAATTAATTTGAATCATCAAAACCACAGAAAAAGAAGTAATCATATTTAAAGATAATTACAATTTAATCCAAGATCTGATTAAAAAGGCCAGGCTTTTTATAGATGATAATCAACAATTCTGATACTAATACTTTTAATTAAAGAGATACATATTATTCCACATAGCCTCATCACTATTCACATAGGTAGCTATCAGAATGAATGATTCTTATCTTGTTATTCCTTTAATATTTCCTCCCTTTGATAGTAAAAACTGAAGGAAACAATGAATATGCTGGAGTGCTAATATAAAATAATCTTGTTTTCGCCCCTCAATCCTAAACCACTTGCAGATAATAGTGAAACAAAAACTAAAAGCATTCAGATAAGCCATAGAAATATCCGTTGTATAATTGGAAGTCTGACACAGGAAAACATGGCTAGGAGTTTTCCTATAGACTCACAGTCAGAATACATGAACCTGTCTTACTATTCCAGATTGTTTCACTAAGGAGAAAAGAATATGTACTACAGCAAGGAACGTAATTCTCTAAGACAAAGAGGGAAGGTGGAACAAATTTATGTCCCTTAAACTCTCAAACATGTCTCTCCTTTATTAATAAGCCTCCTCTAAAAAGCAGCAGCAGCATGAATGGGATAGAAGTTAAACCCAGATATTTGTGTAAATGCAATTTTTAAGGCCAAATTCTGAATGAAATAGCATCTTTCTCTTTCCAGTCTCCCTCCCAATCTCCCAATCTCTGAATCTCTAGTTACAACAGTTACCAAGATGTTTTTCTGGGGCAATGTGGCAGGGGTGGGGGGCGGTATGCAGAGCAATGAAATCCAATACCTTACACATGCCAGGCAAGAGCTCTGAACCACTGAGCTACATTCCCAACCCCATTTTTCATTTTATTTTGAGACAGTGTCTCACTAAATTTCCTGGACTGGTCTCAAATTTGCAATCCTCCTGCCTCAGCTTCCAGACTATCTGGGATTACAGGTATGTGCCACCACTTCCCGCAGGGTTTTAAGTACATCACTCTGTTTATGAACTTTATTTGGAAATATTCAGTTCAATCACTTATGCATGCATTTGCTATTATCAGTGATCTTTGATCATGGACAGTTTTAAAATCATGCAAATAAAAAATTAAAAAATGCTATTAACTTTATAGAAGATGAGATCAACTCTGAAACCACTTCCAGAGTGCTATATCTGTCTGAAAAGACCAAATACACAGATGTATTCATTTATTTTCTCTTATTATTTGATATTAATTTTACAAATACATATTAAATATGACAATATGTGGTGAATTGTAGAAGATGTAAGGAAATAGTTTAATTCTATGACAATTTCTTAAATTTTTTTTAGACATTCTACTTATGATAAATGAAAACACATTTTGCTTCAAAGACACACAAATTTTGTTTCTATTTGTAGCTTTATTTATATTAAACAAAAGCTATAAAGCACTTTTGTTCAACTACAGGTTCATGAATAAACAGATGATAATGTATTTTGAAATGGAATTCTACCCAGGAAAGAAAAGAATCAACTACTGATGCAGAACATCAGAAATGTATCTCAAAATAATTTTAATGATTGACAGAAGTTATATATAACATAACTCCTCCTGCTTTGTGATTTTATTTCTGTAACATGTGTACTAATTTATGGTGACGGGGCAGATGAATGGTTCATTGGAGTGGGAGTGTGATGAAAGTCAGGAAAAAATGAATTTCCAAGGTACTTTGAAAAACTTTGGGAATGATGAATATTCTCAAAATCTTTATAGTGTGAATGGTTTCACAGGTGAATGAAAATGTCAAAATTTTCAAACTGTGTACATAAAATATGTTCAGTATAGCTTAATAAAGCAGTTTTTATTTCACAGAGTACTACATGTTCTTCATCATACATGGATGCTAAAAAAGTTTATCTGTAGGCAGAGTAGCACTTACCCAAGATTGGGAAGGGCAGATGAAAAGGAGGATAGACAGAGGTTGAATAATGGATAACAAAGCACATTTTGAGAAAAGCAATAATTTCTTGTGCTGTTCAGCACAATGGGTGACATACTCACAATAACCTATACTACATTTTATTAATACTTAGAATAGAAAGTCTTGAAGACTCCAAACATAAAGTAATGAAAAGAGATGGAAATATTAATTAGCCCAATATGGTCATTACATATTTAATATGTATCAAAATATTACACTATATCACAAGTATATATATTTATATATACACAATATAAATATACTTAAATATATTTATATTTATTATTTGTTCATCAAAACTTAAAAAAATGGTTAAGTTAATAGAAATACTAACACCCTGATATGAGCATTACCTGTTGTATTCATGTGTCAAATTATCATATCCTGTACCCCACAATTATGAACAGTTACATTAATTATTTGGTAAAGAAAAACATTTTTGAATGAAATTTTGCTTTCTTTCCAAGAGAAAAAAAAGGATATGTTTCTATTTTTATTGCTTTGACTCCCCTTAGGTGGAGAACCTGTCCAAAGTATTAAGAAGCAAAGAGAAAAGTATCAGAAAGAAAAAAGGAAAAAAGAGTGCAATGGTGCCCCCTCTGCCACCAAAGAGTCTTAATTAAGCTTCCCCAGAAACCCTCACCATAATTGTTCTTATTAACAGAATATCAGCAAAAATTTCTGCTAACAACTCAACGTGGTTTGAAACTCCGTTTTTTTGTAAGGGCTAAGTTTCTCTGCCTTGCAAAAGTTAAATTTGTCTACTAACTTGATGGTGTACAAGAATTATTATTTCTGCTTTCCATAGTAAAGACTTGTGAAACCTCTGTCTAGTCTAAAAGAAAAAAAAAAAAAAAAAAAGCACTCGAATAGTTTTATGTAGACTCCTACAAAAAAAAAAAAAAAAAAGGAAACCTCCAAACTCCCTCCCTTCCCATTGAGTATAAAGTTTAAAGAATTTGCAGACTCCTGGTCCAGAAATTTTTAGGCAATATCTGATCTAGACTACTGCACCTAATAAACCTGCTTCCTGCTAATTCTTAGGGAGTGCAGCCTCATCTGGCCTATACCAAGAGGAGATAAAGAGAGGGGGAAGGAAAGAGGAAAGGAAGGAAGGAAAGGAAAAACCTCCACAAACTTAAAGCTATAAGACAAAAAAACGTTACAACCTGTAACTTCAAAGGAAATGATACATTTTCAAATATTGACAAATAAAACATGTCTACTTCAAATGATTTCACCTAGTTCTACCAAGTGCATTAAGAAACAAAACTGCAATCTCAGATAAACTTTCTAGAGACCCAAGATGTGTTGTAAATGCAGGTGATACAATGGATATTTGAATATTGCTCTATTTTATGCACCTGAGAGTAGCATTCCAAGTTGATTAAAATATAAATGTGGACAAATCAAATGCTTTTATTTAATATTATATATTATCATATATGAAGTAAATTAATAAAAAAAATAACAACTCATTAATTGCTGACACTCCGTACAGAGTGGGTTTGGGAATAATGCAGGCTTAATAGGCTGGGGCAGAACTGAAGTCCTTCTTGCCCTTGAGGAACTCTGAAAAAAAATACCTCAAAAGGGAGATGGCTCCGAGTCTCATGAAATTTTATATACATTTTAAATTTTCAAAATCACATAGTATCTTAATAGAGAAATTGTTGATGAGGATTGAGTAATATTTGAAAAAGCCCTCTGCACATGAAGAGATCATGGCATTCTGTTTGATACCTGTTCTGCCCATGTACAGCTTGCTTTTCACAATTTAAGATATTATGTCTTGCTCAGATTTTCCATCAGGCTTTTATTAAACTGATACTTTTAAAAACCTCAATCTATTGTGCTGCAGTCTGGCTGGGCACAAAATCACGAGCCACCACACAGCTTGTAGATTCAAACAGCAACTCTTTATTCCCGAACTCACACCAGCCGTCTACAATCACATTCTGGGGAAATCCACGTTCTCTGCCCAAATCCACCTCCACTGGGCTTCTGTCTCCCCAAAAATACTGTCTGAATCCCGTGAGAACTCAAGGGGAACTCAGGCAGCAGGATATGCCCTATTCCCAGCAGGAATAATCTTAAACCTGGAACGCCCTAAACCCGATTATCCTAAACCGGGAACACCCTAATCCGCCCTGGTCCTTGAGCAAGGTCACCTACATTCAATGTCACTGTAACATGGGGTACGCTGGCAAGGAAATTGTCATACCTACTTGGCTAATGGCTCCCAGCACTATTGAAAGTTATCAGTTCCTCTCATTAACTTTAAAATGTGGATTACTGAGATGCAGGATAAATTTGCCTATTATCTGGAGACCATTGTATGTAACTTTCCCTGAACTTCAGAGGATCTGTCATCTAGATTCTACTTCAACTGAGACTAAAAAATATCAGACTCTGCAGCATACTATACAGTATGTTACCAAGGATACCCAACCAAGGCCATCACAGGAGACCACTCCAGAGAGCTTCATTCAAACCACCCTAATGGTACTTCAAAACTTCTAATACAAGTCCATTTTGTCATTCTATAAAAATATGGTGGTAATATTTTCAGTAACCTTTCAAAGGAAAACTTAAAATATCTCTTTAAATACATGAAAAATTCTACCAGTCACATTTATTGAAATAAAATACTTCTTCTCAAGATATACTTAAATGATTAAGGAGATGATGTAAAAAATATTTGCAGAAATTTTATATTAGGATGACTATTGTGTTTCCTACTTCTTATTTGGTAATTTGTAATTTGGATTTTAATTCATAGCTACAGTAAATTTCCGTGTCCCCAAAAGATGTTGAACTCCTGTTTCCTTTCATTAATATTTTGAACTGATTACTGTTTTCCTTCATTAACACCTTGAAAATCCCATTGGAGCAACTTCTGAAAGTGAATTTTCATGCATTCCTTTCAGAGTGCCCATTTGGACCTGGGATGTCTAGTCCTTACCAGTTTTCCCTGCAGGGAAGAAGATCAGGACCTTGTGGAGCACTGACTCATAAGACATGGACTCAATGGCACAAACTGTTGATTTCTCAGCTGAAACTGAAATTGAGAGACTGTAACAAGGTGTGGAAATTCATGTGTTAACCACTGAGATTTCTAACTTATTTGAGCTGCAGAGCACAAGGGGCAGTGATCACTATGGAAAAATAATGTTTTTTTTAATGTCCTTCATACCTGGGGGTATTCATCTTCACTCTTTTACCTTCCATCACCTCTTCTATCTCCTTCGTTCTTTTAGAAATCATATATTGCACCTGAGAAACATCTCCTTTTTGTACAATCTGAGAAAATGTTGCAATAGAAAAAAAATATATTGGAAAAAAAATCAGGAAACAGGTTGAATAAACAAAAATAATTATTTTCAAATTATTATGGAAATTCTGTCATCCAAAAAAGTGATATAAATGAGTTACAAATTAAACTTTGATAAATTTTAAAGAAGCAGGTGATAGAATCTGGGAGCAGCATCCCAAGACGGCGAAGATGGAGACTTCAAGGCCGTTTAAGTTTAGATTTGTAACTCAGACAGCAGCACTTCTGCCTCTGTGTGTTGGTCAAAGATAAGAAATGGATTCTCAATTATGAAGATGTCTCATTGGGAGAATCACTGGGCAAGGGAATTTTGGTGAAGTATATAAGGGCTCATTAAAGGATAAAACTTCTGTTGCTGTTAAATAATGTAAGGAATATTTTTATCAGGAATTGAAAATAATTTTTTATAAGAAGCACAAATTCTTGAGGAATATGATCATCCCAATATTGTCAAACTAATAGGAGTTTGTACCTAAAGACCACCTGTCTACTTTATTATGGAACTAGTTTCAGCATTATTCATGATTGCAAATATATGAAGATAACCTGATTGTGCCTTGGTGAATGAATGAATGAAAAAAAAAATGTGGTACATATGTATAATTGAGTATTCAGCCCTAAAAAAGAACAAGGTCTTGGCATTTGCCACAACACAGTACACCTGAAGGAAATTATGCTAGGTGAAACAAGACTCAGAAAAAAAAAAAAATGTTACATGATCTCACTTATATGTGGACTCTTAAGAAATTAAATACATAGAGCAAAATAGTGATTTCAAATAATGACTTAGGGGAGATGTAGATTGGAGGACACAAAGTAACAGATTATGAAGGATCAACACATCTACAGATTTAAGGAGAACTATAGTTAATAAAATTGTATCATAGGTGGAATTTATGCTAAATGAGTAGATTTTAGCTGCTCTAGCAAAAGCAAAAAATAAAAAAAAAGTAACCATGCAAGATGATGCATATGCTAATTTCCTTACTATAGTAACCTTTGTGCTATGTGTGTCCCATGACATCATATTGCCTCCATATATAAATAAAAGAAAAAGAAAAAAAAAAAAAAGAGAAGCGGGTAGGGTGATGATTTCTAATTGCATTAGAATACTTTGAAAATCAAAGCCAGAGGAATTGGAAATACTTATTATGTTGGAAAATTTTTAAATGACCCTGAGACTAAAGTGGAAATATGGGAAATGCAGAAATGTATCAAAGTATGCACACCGTTAGCACTGTGTTCACTGGTAGGATGTGCCTGGAGGGATACATACAAGATAATCTTTAACTTCAGCATAGCCACCAGTGCCTTGGCTTCTCATTTCTGCTATAAAATTATCATGCCCTCAGTGACTCTAAGGGACATAGATTTGTTTTCTCAAAGTGCTATAGATCAGAAGTCAAACATATCCATCGCTGAGGCAAAATCAACAAGCAGGTTTCAATTTCTTGGTGGAGGCTTGATAGGGGAATCTATTTTCTTGCCTTTTCCAGCTTCTAGGTACTGACTACCAACGTCTGTTGGAAGCTTGGTATTTCCATTTTCTACATCAGCTGTTGGTAACTCAGGTCAACGCCTCATATCATATCTCTCTGATCCACAGTTCTACCTTTTTCTTTTGCTTTTAAAGATCCATGTGATTGTATTGTCCACACCTAAGAAATGCAAAATTATATTCCCATCTAAGGTCTTTCTCCTTAGTCACATCTGTGGAAGTTCTTTTGCCAAGTAAATAAATGTTTTACGGATACCAGGAATTAGAACATAGGCATCCTTGGGGGTTATTATTTTACCTACTATAATGGGTGAACAGGAAAGTCAGACTTTGAAAAAAATGATCTAATAAGCCAGAAAAAAATAAAAATAAATTTGAAATATAAACATACAAATAATTAAATGAGAATACAATGAAAAAAATTAAAAATATGAAGTAATATAAAAGATAACTACTATATGATTAAAAATAGAGAAAGTAGAAATAAACTATAAAGGAGACTGAAGCAGTCAGCCTCACAACTTAAAGAGGTTCTAAGCAACTTAGCAAGACCTTGTCTCAAAATAAAAAGTCCAAAGGGATGGGAATGTGGCTCAGTGGTAAAGCGCCCTTGGGTTCTATTCACAGTACCCTTCCCAAAAAAAGAGGAAAAGGAAAACAACTGATTAAATTTAAAAAAAATTATAAAATTGTTAAAAATGGATCAATAGATTTTATATTATTAGACAAAATATTCCAGGAAAAATTTAAATCCAAAATTAGGACAAGATGGAAGTAAAAAAAAAAAAAAAAAAAAAAAACTTGGGCAGAAAGAAATGTAGTATGAACCAAAGCTGTTGCTTTAGAGAATAATTCATCATCATTTCTTGTGACCAACAGCCCTAATCACATGCAAGTTAAAAAACAAAAACAAAACCAGAGGTGTGGGTAACAAATGTGCTAATTTTATGAAGTTACTGTAACACAAACAAGAATAAAAATAGTAAAACACAAGAATATTTTACGTCAACTATTGCCTTAGGAATCTTAAACATTATATACCTTTTGGTAATCTTAAACATTATAAAATCCAATATAAATGGAATTTATACTAGGAATGTAGTAAAATATTCAAGAAAGAAAGAAAAGAGAAAGAAAACACATTCCATGTGATTTATCACTTCAATCACCCAAAGAAAAGACAACAACAAAAACCTTATATGGTTAGCTTAATAAAAGAGAGAACAAATTTGGAAAACTTCAATACCTAGGTTTTATAAAAACACTTAGAAACTGATACTAAAAATTGTTCTGAATTAACTAGATAAAATTGCACAGAAAAAAACTATCCATATCTTCTACTTACTAAGACAACTTTGGACATGCTTTCATCATTTACACACACACACACACACACACACACACACACTCACACACAATAGAATTTTCATAGTTATCACCATCACCAAAATAACTATTATATTTTATGCCAGGATAAGATTTCCTAATCAATGTAACAATATAAAGAGATAAATTAAATGGATAATTGCAATGAAGTTATGAAAATGGGAGAGAGAATATTTATTCTTTGCAGATATTATATTTTATAAAGTAGGAATACTAACAGATTTCACAAATGAACTATTTTCTCAGTCTTAAAAGAAAGAATCAGGAGCTAGCCTTGAAGATAACAGCAAAAAGGGAAAACAGCAAAAGTCTAATTTTCAGGATAAGTCAAAAAAGAATCTATGCAGAAGGATGTAGATTTGTAGCATAGAAGTGCTGTCTTCATGACTTTTAAAAAGGAGACCTTAGCACAGCTTCTAGCTTGAAGAGGAAGTTGTTATGGTCAATTATGCACCACATAGATCAACTGAGAATGTGAGTGGCTGAGCTTAATGACTATTAACAGAATAATACATCTTTATCCTTTCAAAAGCCTGTGATCAGGGAAGTATAGGGACAACGTGACATAATTTCAAATAGGTTCTAAAGAAAAGAAGAATCAAACATATTTTTGATGAGAGCATTGAGGTTTCATTATGTCTTTTTATATGTTTTGTACTTGCTAAGTTTAGGCACTTTTGGACACAAAGTTTTCTCCCTGCAAATAGAGTACTACATTTTATATATACATATGTTTTTCTTATAAATTTAATGAAATTATGGTCATTTAATATTCCTACAGGATACAGTTCCCAAAAGATCTCTTATAGATGTCATCCTCATAACCTTTTATATGAAAATGTAATGTTGCTAAATATTAGATGTGATATGAGATGCTTGTAGGAGAGCCAGTGAAAACTATCATAATTTTAAGGTAGCAGCACATATTATGAGATTATAGCCTCTATAAAACTCATTTCTATTCCTATTTCTTTCATTAATATATAATTTCTGAAAAATTATAGAATTACCAAAACACTTTCAGCATATTCTTCTAAGAACATCCCTTGTCTGATACAACAACTTGGTATTAAATTTTCCATTAATTAAAAAAATGAATTGAGAGCTTTATTCACAAGGCAAAGGACGTGGAAATTTTCCCTCAAAATTATCATCACTTTTTTTTTCATTTCCCATGATCAAATTTAATTTCTGTGGCTTTGCTCCTTTCCCCTTATGCATTATCATATAAAACATCATTATTCATTCTTTGGGAACACATTTTTCTTTTGTACATAAGCAGTATCTTTAATGGTGCATATTCTAGTTATCTGATGGGGAATTTCTTGTATTTTTTGTCAAGTAAAAAAAAATGAACTTTCCTATAACCTTTACATGAAAGTTTTATCAAGGCTTCATAATCTCTATTTCCTTATCCACCACTTAATTTATGCTTACAATTAAGGGATATTTAACTTTTGTTTAACATCAGCATATCTGCTCAAAATTTGGGAGCAACCAAGACACCTTTCAGCAGGTGAATGAATCAGTAAACTGTCATGCATCCAGACAATGAAATGTTATTTAGTGCTGAAGAACTATTAAGCCATTAAAAGACATGGAGGAAACCTAAATAGGTATTTCTGAGTGAAATTAAGCGAAGTGTAATTATACACTGTATGATCCCAACCATATGAAATGTTGAAATCATCAAAATTACACAGAAAAAAGTGGTGTTGTCACAGATTAGGGATAGATGACTAGGTAGAGCACAGGAGATTTTTAGAATAATAAAAAATACTACAACAATGCATTTGTTATTATATATCTCTCCAAACCCACAGAATGCACAACCTAATGCCAACTGTGAACTTTGAGTGATGATGCCATCTCAGTCTAAGTTCATTCTTCTGTAACAAAGGTACCCTTCTGCTGGACGATCTTGACAGTGGTGGAAGCTACTACACAGGTGTGCGAGGTCATGGATTACATGAAACATGGAAAATTTCTGTTCATTTTCTCATTTTTACTGAACCTAAAAGTGCTCTAATGATAAAATTTTAGAAGAAAAGCTAAATGCACACACACAAACGCAGCATTATGCTCCAGTAATCACAACCAGTGGTACATAAATATGTGCATTTATCCATGAAAACACATGTCCAAGAACAACATAGACAAATCTCTTGAGTATAATGATTTCTAAAAAGGTCAAAGAAAAAGGGTCCATGATGTGTAAATTTATTTCACATGTATGAAATTTAAATATCAAAATACTAATACATAAATGATAGAACATGTAACATTAACCTCAAAACACATCAGCTAAAAGGGATCATGAGTATTGTGGGGTGTCAGAGATACACCATGCCTTCATTTTTGTTGTGAAAATGAAGGTATATAATATAGATAATTTGTCAAATTCAATCATTGTGCATTTTGATATATATTATTTATACCTCAATGACATATATGCATTAATTCTTGTATTTTGATCTTTCTAAGTTGACCTTGTGATTCACTTTAGCCAGTGAATGGGTGAGGACTTCACAGAAATTCTTAACGTATTAATTTGAATTACTTCAGTCTCTTGTATTTCCATCCTCTACAATGAGATAAGCCTATATCACACATTTATCCTCAGACCTGAAATTGGAAGACATGTGGAACAAAACCTAGTCAACTTCATCCTCTAAGCTGAACTGAGCTTGATAAATCCCGAGCCAATCCATAACCCCATGAGCAAGTCATAAACACCTGTTGTCTTGAAGTAAACAAAAAACAAACCAAAAAATTCTTTATCACTGTAACTCTGTTTAAGTCATGACTAAAAATTCAATCTTGAAGTAGCATCTGATTTAAGGATTACTTCTAGGAAAAAAATAAAAGCTAGTTTTATTTTTTCACTGAAGTATCATTACAGAGATTTAAGTGCATAATAAAGGTCTTATTAAAATAGCCCGATTCCCTGCCTCATCTGCATCTCTATTTCTCAGAACATTCTCTCACTGTCCTACTCTAGAACTGTTTTTCTCTGTGTAATTCAATTTCTTTCACTCTATTGAATGAGCCCTGCTCTGCCACACACACACCCCTCCTGCATACTATACTATTTTTCACAATGCACCACCATAACTGCACTATTTTATAAAACCCATTACTGTTTTTCTTCTAAGGATCAGTCCATATAAATTGATAGTTCCTACTCTCATATTATTATCACGAATCTCTACCACAAAAATTTATAAGAGCTTCAAGATTGCGTCAACTAAGGAAAATGATTCTTAGAATTTTGCACAAAATAAAAGATAAAAATTCAACTCTCAACTGAAGACCTGGGAGCTGGATCCATATAGAGTTGAGAATATTCACATAGGAATAATTTTCTGTAAAATTCTTCTGTAATTTGTCTTCCTCCCCCACAAAATGATGGCTAACATTTGAAATGCAATCTACAAAGAAACTATCCCTCCTTCGGCTTAAAAATTAAGTGTCATCTCTGAGATTCCATATCACTCCAGTCAGAATGGCAGTTATCAAGAAGACAAACAACAATAAATGTTGGCGAAGGAGTGGGGGAAAAAAAGGGCACTCATATATTGTTGGTGGGACTGCAAATTGGTACAACCACTATGGAAAGCAGTATGGAGATCTCTCAGAAAACTTGGAATGGAATCACCATTTGACCTAGCTATCTCACTCCAAGATTTATAACCAAAGGACTTGAAATTGGCATACTACACTGATACAGCGACATTAATATTTTAGCAGCTCAATTCACAATAGCTAAACTATGGAACCAAGTTAGGTATCCTTTAACAGATGAATGGATAAAGAAATCATGATATCTATAAATAATGGAATATTATTCAGCCTTAAAGAAGAATAAAATCATAGCATTTGCAAGTAAATGGATGGAGCTGGAGAATATTATGCTAAGCATATTAAGCCAATCCAAAAGAACCAAAGGTCATATGTTTTCTGTGATATGCAGATGCTAATTCACAATAAGAGGAGTGGGTGAAGAACAGAGGTACTTTGGATCGAACAGAGGGGTCTGAAGGGAGTGGAGAGGGTACGAGGGTAGGAAGGATAGTAGAATGAATTTGGAAATTATTACCCTACATGCATATATGATTACATGAGCTGTGTAACTCTACATCATGTACAACCAGAAGAATCAGAAGTCATACTCTGTTTATATATGATGTGCCAAAATGCATTCTACTGTCATGTATAACTAATTAGAACAAATTTAAAATTTTAAAAAAGAAAAAAGTAAGTATTATCAGATATTTACCCTCTGTAACTATTGGCAACCAGTTAATCACATCCTGAATAAATCTATCACAGTAGAGTTTTTGTGTTAGTGGTGGAGAAGATAAATTGATTTTTTTTTTTGTACCAGGGATTGAACTCAAGGGCATCCAACCTCTGAGCCACATCCCCAGCCCTATTTTATATTTTGTTTAAAGACAGGGTCTCACTGAGTTGCTTAGCGCCTTGCCATTGCTGAAGCTGGTTTTGAACTCGCCATCCTCCTGTCTCAGCCTCTTTAGCCACTGGGATTAAAGGTGTGTGCCACCATGCCCAGCTCATAAACTGATTTTAAACCAATAAAATAGGGGACTTTTAGAAGAAATAGCATGATTATCATTCATATTTAATTTTACTCTTCCAAACTCAAGCCATAATCACCAACTCCACTGATTTGGGAGTTCCACTCACATTGGGTTAGAGTGGCAAGCTTAGAGCACACTGCACTTCATTGGGAAACTGACCTCTGTCTTTCCCTTTGATCATACCTTTCTGGTGCTCACTTCAAAAGTGACACATTCTTATTTTCCAGGTTTGCAGTAATGTCTACATGACATTATTGAGTCATGCTTTCTGTTTGTCAATAGATTTGTTTTGATTTATCCTTAATTACAGTCAGATCCCTCAACTCCAAGAAATTATATGGCTCCTCATTATAGCAATGAAGCCTAAGAAGGCTTGTTAATTACTATTCAATAAGCCAGCTTCAGCATACAGAACTTTTGTAGGTGGTAGTTCAATAATATGAGAAATTTTACATTACATCATTTCAGAGTAGGGGCTATGACAATTTACTGGCGTTTTCCCAGTTATGAAATTTAATAAATTAACCTTTAACTCTGCAACCATTCGGCAAGTTCATAGTCATTCTCTCTTGGCCCTTGGCCTGTCAAAACAAAATACACAGCTATGTAGTCAGTGCTAAGAAGCTTACAGGATGAGAAATTGATAGCATTGGAGTGAAATAGGGCAACAGCTAGCACACTATTTTTTTTTTTATCTAATTAGTTAGAAGTTAATTCTGAGATGAACTCTTCCAGAATGATAAATGACAAAATATTTATCAAATTTAACAAAATATTATGTCAGAAGTGCTGGTGCTGCTAGAAATTTTGTATCTTTAATTATTTAAGACATTGTCAAAAACACATTGGAACACTTTTCAGATCTATAAAGATATCAGTTAATATTATTAATTATGTTTTAATTAGCTCCCTTTGACAGAAGCTGTTTACTTTCTTAATTGAAATTTGAATTGATTTTAAGAAAGAATGGTTATTTTAAGGATATAACTTATTTAATCACTACTTAACAATTTTGACCAAGGCTTTCATTTCTCTGCCTTTAATTATATACCATGATATTACCCTATTGCCTCAGTTAGAATGTAGTCACAATGTGTCCCTAAAAGTTTCATGTGGTGGAGGCTCAAGGCTCTGCATGGCAATGGAAGATGTTCAGGAACCTCTATTAGGCTGGTATGTCATTTGGGTGCTGCCCTTTCAAGTGGTGAAGGCAATTTCGTCACAATGGAGTTGTTATGAAGCAGCAAGACTGATCCCTTTCATTCTTTGGTTTCCTGTCTCACCATGTGAGCTCTCCCTGTTCCTTATACAACTGTCATTATGCCATGTGCTATGTGGTGACGCAGCTGAAAAGGCCCTCATTAGAGGCTGAATCAATAGAGCTTCTCAATTTTAGATATTCAGTCTCCAAAATTGTGAACTAAATAAACCTCTTTTCTTTAAACATTACCTACCCTCACGTGTTGTATTTATAGCAATGGAAAGGTACTAATAAAAATCCTTATTTTTTAAAATAGTCAGTCATTAAAAAAAAGTATACTATATAAATCTCATGTAACATATGGAATACTCAATATTCTTTGAGTAATTTATATGAGTATTAAATAAGAAAGGTAGACTAGAAGTACAAATGATAATTTCTGACAGAAGGAAAAATTTTCCAACCATTCATGCTGCCTATAGGAATAATATTTTTTTAAAAGTTGCTTCAAGGAAGATATATTAAATGAGCAAAGTATTATGTATGGGGAAATAAATTGAGATAGATATTTTGGTCTGGCTGAGTTAGAAAATATATTATGAAGAGAAACAAAAGAAATATCATGGAAAATATGGTTGTGGAAATGTGCATGTGTGTGAAAATGGGTTTAGCAGAAAGAGATTAGAATATCAAAGAACTTTATCATAAGTAAATATTACTTAGCAGTTTAGCTTTATATATTTAAACAAAAGATTAAAATGAAGATTGATTTAATATAAATGAAGTTGCACATTAAATTTAAGAAAGTACAGGAACACATTTCATAATATTTCTAATGAACAACTTATGTCCATGTTGATGAGTTAAATCTCTAAAACAGAAGATATCAAATGAATGTCAACATTCTTTTTATCTACAGGAGTTATATAACCTACATATACCTAGAATTTAAATTTGTGGAGAATTCCCATTGGAAGTAAAGGTTATCTAAGCTGAGAAAGAAATAAAATTTTATATGCCAATTTCAATATTATTTCAATATTTATAAATTATTCAAATTACCTACTAGGGAAAAGAAATTATGCACAAATTAATAATAGGAAAACATTTTTCTGTGAAGATTTTCAATGTACATACATACACCATGCACATAAATGCTACTGTAAGCTTATGAAATGATGATAACTGTACAGTGGGTGATCAATTATTTTGTGAAAATAAGACAATTTTCTTTGCTATGTTTAACTTGCTAGAATATATTTCACTAAACCACATGTATAGTATAAAACAGGTCTATAAAGAGAGTCTAGGATATGTTTTAAGGTCATGTTAAGCATTACAATGTGGTGCTAACCTTTTACACAGATGGAATGAAGTCTCAGTCTGCCATTTCAGCACCTGCCCTTCAGGGTGTTTATAGCTGATATTTTAAGCATATAGTAAATGCAGAAAGGAAATTTCATACTGCATAACCAACAAATATGTGTAAAAATTTAACTCTGTAACTAAAATCCCATTACATATCTATTTAATCTTATTTTGAAGGAAATGCTATTTTTTCCTTCTATAGCAATAAAATGCTACATTTAAAATCAATCTGTGCATAACTCACTGACATGGATTAAAACTCTAGCTCGTGTGGCATTTTTAGCAGACTGTACAAGATGGAAATGTCACCTTTTCTTTTGGGTGAAAGTATTTTGGCTTTTCCTAGAGAAAATATACAGAGTTTAACATTAGCTTTAAAAAGAAAAATTCTATGTTAACCTAGAAGTTCACCAAAATGTTAAGTCGGCAAAACTATTACTAAATAACAGGATGTCTACAGATATATCCTTAGCCAGAGGTGATAATTCTATATCATTTTTCCTTTTTATTTCTTTGAGGTATTTTGGGTAATCCCCCCCCAACACACACACCCCAAATTGAATTACTTTCCAAAACTGTCTATGAAAATGCTAAAACTACATCATGGATCCATTCATCAATTTTTTTGGAGTGCCATTTTGAAAATTAAAGATATGTAATTCCTGAATACATCAAATCTACTGACATGGCCACAATAAATTACCCTTAATGTGACAGAAAGTGTTCTCACACTTTCTCTATGAACTTTCGTAAACTGATAAGATAATTTCTTGTGGCCTTGAAACCTTTACCTGGTTTTACTGATTTGTGGATTGAAATAGTATTGAATTTTAGGATATATGACATGTGATCATATCTATTATATGATTTCTTGCTCAATAGAGTGAGGAAGAAAACATGTTGAAAATAAAGAAAACAATTGGGACAATCACAATAGCCATTTTTGTCTTTATATAGAAACCTGCCATGCTCAACCACAATGAATGACTTCAGCAGAAAACTGTAGGCTCAATGTTAGAACTAGAGTGCTATCAACATCTGATTGCTGTAACCTCTTTTTATCCTTTGTGAAAACATTGTTTATTTACTTTTTTAGAAACATAAAGCACTCTCTCTTTTTTATTTTTTTTCCAGAAAAATCTCTTCTTTAACAAGATCAAATAGTTTGGACTGTGATTTATTAGAAATTTACTAGATTCAAATTCTGTTGTACTTTTAACGTTATACAGTAATAAACTTGATGTTGATGGACACTGAATTATAAATAAAAGAAATCTAAAAGTAGAACAGGAGATCTAATTATTTGTTGGTGAGTTTAAGTATCTGGTCATTTACCTGGCACACTGCTAGTTACTATTCAATCTCCTAGAACTCTTCTCTGCGTAACACTTATAAAAATTCTAGATGTTTATGATATTTTAGTGAAAAATTATAATAAATTTGGAACTCAAAAATTATTGAGAATAAATGGTGTACTGATTATTGGAAATATAGGACTGAAGGAAAAAGAAATAACTCCTTCATAGGAAAAAATTACTGGGATGTCAAATGTAAAAAATATCTGTAAAAGGGTCACAACCAGGAAATTGTATGCTAAAATTGAAAGAGAATGGAGTGGCCCACTTTATTAGGCAATTCAAGTTTATTCCACTCAAAATTTAGATGTCAGGAATTAAGCTAATTGTCACAGATAAGTGGGCTTTAGTCTTTAAATTATTTTTATTAATTTTTTGAGAATAAGGGTTATACAAATGATATGTGAATGAATTATTCAATTCATAATGGTAAGCCCTGATTTCACTCAGTAGTGCCTCCCTGGTGCCTAGCAAACCATCTACTAATAAATGAATAAATAAATGTTTGAGCAATGAGATGAAGGGCTGAGTTACTAACTATAAAAACTTGGAAGAGAGGCCATTAATTCTACCTTCAGAAAAATAAGGAAGTTTTCAGTATTATTAAAAAAACCTGTAGTCATGCAAACTGATTTGTAATGCAACACATACTATTAATTCAATTTTGTACCTGGATACCACATGAATATTTTTCTACCTTTAAGTTACCACGACACAGCAAATAGAATATTGAATTTAGAGTGAAAAGACTGAAAATATAAAGAAAAGAACATATGAAAGTTTTAAAAACTTAGTTTAGATAAGAGAGTCTAACAAATTTTGAAGTTTGGGTAGACAATATCTTAAGCATTAAACACAACAAATAGCTTAATATGAAGAGTCTGTTGTTTTTGTTTTATCAAAAATGAATATATTTGACATATATGATTTACATATATGCTAGCATCTTTGTAGTATTAATAATAAATTGAATTTATAAAATTATTTTGAAATAATTCAGTAGAGTATTGTATTAGGAACTAAACCAATAAAATATATGAATATAGAAGAAGAAGGGGTTAATTATATTTAGATTGCATGATCCAGGTGGGAAGGTCACAGAAACCAGGAGTCACTCAGTTCAAGAATGTAGAAGCCACAGAACAAGAAGGGCACATGTTTTGTCCCTATTCCAAGGCTGAAGACCTAGAAGTGCTCTGGAGAGTTGCAAGTGTGTGTTTGCACTAAATGCTGAAGATCTGGAGTGTGAGTTTGCAGGGCACAGGAGCAACAAAAGAACATGCACACCTTAGAAGAATTAAACTTTTGCAAAAGGCTGAGATTTCCTCTTTTCTGCATTTTGATCCATCTTGGTCTCAGTCTATTGAACAGCGTTGCTCACCCAGTTCACAGACTCATCTGCCAATCTTCTATGGAAACACTCTTATAGACACACCAGAGTGTATTTTGCCAATTTTATAAGTGCTGGTTAATGCAATCAACTTTACAACCTGGATTAACCATCATCATAAATATCAATTCTAGGACTAAAAATAACTAAGTGGTATTCCAGGATTTAAACCAAATACCTGATACCCCCCAAAAAAATTATAAAATTAGAATAATTACACATGCTATTATATAATTTATTCTCTTAAATTGAAGGGAAAATGATCTCTTTTTTTATACCAGGAATTAAAACCAGGACCACTTTACCACTGAGCATATTACTGGCCTTAAACTTTCAATGCTCCTGCCTCAAACTCCTGAATTGCTGGGATTACAGGCATGCTCCATGGCACCCAGCAGTCCAGTTATAATAGGTTAAAAAGTACCTTATTTTTATAAATAATCAGAAATGAAAATAGTGACTATCTATAGCAACATTAAAAATATTGAGAGTATTATTATATAAAGTTGCTTGTGCACACGTATATACTTCATTCAAATATAAATTATAAGTAAGAGCTGGGGATGTAATTCAGTGGTAGAGCACTTGCCTAGCTTCTGTAAGGCCCTGGGTTTAATCCACAGCACCATGTAAACACACACACAAAGGGTGTGGATAAAATTAAAACTAGCAGCATGTAACCTTAACTTCAGAATAATGAGGATACTATAGCTTTCAGTCACCATCTAATTTTTCTTAAATAATCATCTTGTACTCTCATGCATAGTATAAAAATATAATTCTTTTTTCCAGGCCTTGACCTAATTGTAATAATCCTGGTCCTAATGGCTATAAAAGTTTAAAAGGACAGCTCTGTGGGACATGGGTAGAGGATACCTGAGAGATTTCCCTGAAACAGAAAAATAAAGTAATACTCCTATGCTCAATACTAATAATTCAACATGTCATTTTAATAGCACTTAGAAGGAATTCCTCTAATTAGAATATGCAGTATTAAAAAGTAGAAAATGAAAAAGCGTAGTAAATATGATTCAAATTAATAGGAAATGTGTTCATTTTGTAGTAGTGATTAATAAAAACATTTCATTATTTGGTATAATTGAGTAAATATATAACATGTTATCTACCAAATAAAATTTTAGATTATTAAACAAAATATCTTAAATAAAATGAAGCAAAATAAATTTAAAAACCTATCAAAAAATCAAAGTACAGAATAATAGAAACACGTACATTTATATAAATGTCATAAAATTTTGAAAGGGCTACATGGCAAACAACTTTTAAAATAGCTCCTATTGATATTTGCCTCTTAGTGTGTGTGTGTGGGTGTGTATGTGTGTGTCTCTCACACACACACACATACATATATATAATATAATATATACTCTTCACATACATGTAAATCATAAAGTCATATCCTTGTATAAAGATTTCTAAAATCATTAAAAATATGAATAAGCCTATGATAATGATACAAATGTATGAATATATTATTCATACACACAGATGACACAGTCTAATAAGTACTACAAAAGTAGCTACATCTATTAACAAAATCAATTAACAAATATTATGGCTGTTTTTTCCATATATTCATAAAATAAAAATATTATAAATATGATGAAGTTCATTTTATTTGGTGGAGGGTCCTGATAATTGAATCCAGGGGCATTCTACCACTGAGCTACATCCATAACCCTTTTCATTTCTTATTTTGAGAAAGGGTTTTCCTAAATTGACCAGGCTGGCCTTGACCTTGCAATCCTCCTATCTCATTCTCAAGAGGTGCTGGGATCATAGGGGTGCACCACTGCATCAGGTTTGATAAAGTACCTCTCAAAATTGGCTAGTCACTGTCAATTAAGGTTACACAAAGTATAATTATAAATAATTATACATTATTATAAAAACTTCTTTAAATATTTTTAGGAAGTTAATAGTAATCTTTGTATATATAACCTCTTTATTCCTTTGTTTCATTCTATTATAATATATCAATATTGAGAAATGTTAAATAATGATTCAGATAATAAGCATATTATACATATTAGACAACATTAATAAAAAACAAAGAATTATTCAACATACATATTACATGAAAATAATCATTTTAGTATAAATGACTTACATAATTATTTAAAATATTTTTATATGTAAATTAAATAAAATTTCACATATATGTATAAAGGGAAAACAGGAATAGAAAGAGGAAGAAAAAAACAGAAAATAATATATTTATGGGAAATAAACTGAGATAATACTCAGTGTGGATTTTCATCGCCCAAGGTAATCTTCTTCATAAACACTTCTATGTAAAGCTGAATCATTCTTATATTTTAGCAACTTCAAATTGTGATATATTAGTTTATGGTATCACATGATTATATGGACAGATTTACTTTTTTATCTTTTCTTTTTTTTTTTTTTTTTTTTTTTTTTGTGGTGCTGGGGATTGAACTCAGGGTCTTGTGCATGTGAAAAAGGCACTCTACCAACTGAGCTATATCCCAGGCCCCAGACTTTACTATTTTCCTGGAACAAATAAATGGGTTTATATGTAACTCCAAGCATAGCAGGTTGTATAGATTAAATACCTATAGCTCTTTGTATTTATTTTTGTTGTACCTTAATAAAGCAGTTTAACAAAAAAATGTTTTCAATTTTATTGAGCATAAAGCTTTAAAGCAAAGAAAGGTGTATTTTAAGTTTAGCAGGAAGATTGGTTCCCCAAGAGAGCTGGCTCAGAAAAGAGTCCTTGGGTATGCTGGGATCTGATATACAGTTTTTGTTCATATTGTTCTCAAACATGTCTTATTTTTTTTTTAATTAAGAGTAAACCATTGCTCTGACAGTAGAAAAGAGAAGCAAGGTAAATAGTAGAAGTGCCAAATTCCACTTATTAGGCCTCGGCACCTAGACCTCTTAGAAGGTGTGTAAGAACATTGAAGGGAAGTAAGATGTGTCCTCACTTGGAGGTTAGCAGGAAAAGAGCCAGGTTAAAGAGATTTAAGAAGGAAATGTACCAAAATATATAAGATGACTATATCTGTATGGTGATATTATGGGTCTCATTTCGTTTTTTTTAATTATTGCACTTTAATTATATGTAACAGAGATTCATTATGCCATATTTCTATGTGCACATAACAATTTGATCCATCTCATCCCCAGTACCTTCCCTTTCTCTCCCCTTCCCTCCCCACACTCTACTTGCTCTACCTTCTATTATTGCTTTGATTATTTTAATTACTGCATTATAATTACATATATGAGAGTTAATTTTGTATATTCATATATGGTACATAGGCAGAGCATAAAAGAAAGAACAATGGATGAATTCCTTATTTGCATTTTTTTTCTCCACGTGAAAAGAAACAGGACATGTTAATCCAATGTATTCAAAGCCCACATGATAATTCATAAACATTACTGAATATAACATTAGGAATTTTTTACTGTTTACATTTTCCAAGCACCATTTTCACAGAACAATATAAGGTAAATTAAATTGAAAAGCTTACATGATTTTAGTTTGATTAATTCAGATAAGGGCATTTCATTCAAAATAAGCATTGTCAGCCCAGAAGAAAGAGTCATTTTTTTTTTCCTCTTCTAAATAGAGCATAGAAAGAGTTTTTATTCACTGGGAAAGTCTATGAATACAAGTATTACAACTAAGACTGGCACAAGTGATTGACAATAGTTCAGCAAGTTCAACATTCTTTTGCTTTATATTCAAGATGTACTGCCTGTAGAATAAATTAGTCTCAAACCTTTGAGTTTTTGTCCTTGTCCTTTAAAGAAATAGCATTTGTGATATTTATTCCTTGACTTGTCTGCCTAAGTGAGAGTCATGATAATTAAGGCACAGTAAGTTATTGCTTTAATATAGGCTTCTGTTTATTCTTTTGGAGATCTTTAAAACAGGAAGAAAAAGATGGAATAAATTGATATTTTATATAATTTCATAAACTAAAGAAATCATTGGTAAATATATATTTCATGAAAAACTCAACTTCCTTTTTAAGAATACTATAATAATTAGTCCTGTGCTAGAAATAAATGATTTAAAAAATTCTGAAGAGACAATAATGCATTTATCACTGCACTTAGGAAATTTCATCAACACTTTTTATTACCTGTCTCTCTCATAGTAACATCTACGGGAACCCAGATAGGAGGCCAAATTATATTTTTATTAGCAATACATCAATAGTACATATAAGTGTTTTAAATTTATGTTTGTTACTTAAATTAATAAGGATAATAAAGCAGACTTGAAGATTATAAAGTTGAAAAATAACTAGGAAAAGACAATGGCAATATTATAATTTAAATACAGTAAAAGTTCTTAGGACACTCATAAGTAGTAATTACCTGCTTTAGTCTGGATTGATTAATCCTTTTGGATATGAGTGATGGAAGTTGTTGTGGTTTGGATATGAGGTGTCCCCAGAAAGCTCATATGTGAGATGATGCAAGGAGGTTCAGAGAAGAAATGATTGAGTTGTGAGAGCCTAAGCAATGAATTAATCCCCTGGTAGGGATTAACTGATAACTGAAGACTGGTAGGATGTGGCTGGAGGAGGTTAGACACTGTGGGCATGACTTTGGGGTAAATTATTTTGTATCTGGCAAGTGGAGTCTTTCTCTGCTTCCCTCTGCCACATTCTTCCACCATGATGTTCTGTCTCATCTTGAGCCCAGAGGAATGGAGCCAGCTTTCAATGGACTAAGACCTCTGAAACCGCGAGCCCTCTAATCACATAGCCCTCCTCTGCAGTTGTTCTGGTTGGGTCCTTTTAGTCACAGCAGTGAAAAAGCTGACTAAAACAGAAGTTAACTTTAATTCTCACTTATTGGTGTCTCCATCCATTGTAATGAAAAAGAAATATTATTCAAAGAGGTCAAAGAGAAAATACTTCTACATCCAAAGGGGTTAAGTCACTTAAATTTCTTTTGGACAGTTGCAAGGGTAAGAAATGAAGTAAATGTGTCTACATTCATATATACATTTTGACCGCCTTATAATGAGAAAACTAACTCAGAACTCAAGAATTCCTTTGGAAAGTAACTATATGGGTTTATTATCTCTGGGGCAATATCAAAGCAGGTTCCCAAAGTGAACATTTCTTCCCTGTGATAATAGCTGCTTTATATTGAGAATGAATCATTGTTCCAATTAGTACAGAGAATGAACACTGACTCCTGGGTGAGAAGAGGTGCCAGTGTGCTCTTTTAGCAGTAGAAGAAATTTTACAGCTTGAGTATTCAAGAAAATGACACTAATCAAAGTATTCCCTTCATTGATCCACATTTTTCTGATATAATTTAATGTGTTGACAAATGTTCAGACAATATCAATAGCAAAGAAAGATGATTAGCATATGTGTTAATTAAGCCCCAGCTAATTGCTTTGGAATGAAAAATTCAGATATTTGGATATCAATATTTTCAGAGTATAAAATGAAGGAAGACATTCAGATAAAGTTAAAATGTTTAAGAACAACCCTGATTCTTTTCATGACGTCAGGTTTTTGAAGATTAAATTTATAAAAATGGAAGGGAAAATGAGTGGAGAAATTTCAGCTCAGTGAAAAGAAGGTCATAACCAAACAAGTCAGAAAAAGTAAATCTGCCATATAGGGTAAAATTTGGTTAAACTGTCATATATGGTTAATTTTCACAAATTTTCACCCATCTGCCTGAGCATGTGGATCAAGGTTTGATGTGAATCAACCAAATTCTGAGCAAGGGGCCATGTAGAAGAATCTTACCTCCATTTCAACTGGTCAGTGAGAAGTAGATTGCTGCATATCACTTTGGTTGCCTCCTCAAAGATCATTTTCAACTTCTCCCTCCTTTGGAAAAACTTATGGAATCTGAAATATATCTAGATATACCTACATTATTCCTAACTGGCAATCATGAAATCCAATCAGCTAAAGATTAATCAACCCTAAATTTTTTAATCTTTAAATTCTAAAAGCTTTAATATTTTGAAACTCAACTAAACATACCTTATTTAAAAGCCCACAGGTAATGTTACAAGAATGTGTTCTCAAGGCACAGGCTTTCGTGTCCAAGATTTGTTGAAGAAAATGTACATTTATCCACCAAAAGGATACATGAACTGCAAAGCAAATCAAAGAAATGACTGATTAAAATAACAAAAGTAACATAGAATGCTAGATAAATTTTTCTGAAAATCTTGAAGAGTAATTCTTGTCAAAGTCACCAACCACCTTTATATTTCCAAAGAAGGAGTCCTCAAGTCAAACTTTAAAACCTTTCTAGACTTGACTTCCTCCTATTTGCCTCAGATTGTTACACATCCTGCACTCAGGATGTGGACTTTGGTAATCTCTTTTTCTAATACATATTCAGTTAAACTTTGGGCTATAATCTATTGATATCAGTTTAAATGCAAGCTCTTCTCAAACAGAACCTGACTGCTATGTCATTTCATCGAGTGCTCTACTTTTAACCCATAACTTATATCATCAGAAAGAATTAATAATCTTACCTCATTTGTCTTTTTGCCCTATTGTACATTTTCTTCAAAAAGTGCTTTTAGTATTTATTTTACACATAATTTTAAGCTGCATGAAATCAAGATCTTTTATCTTGTTCATTTTATTAGTATATAGGGAAGCCATTGATTTGTGAATTTTGGTTTTATAACCAGTAGTTTAACATTTTTTATTTGGGAAACAATAATGAATGTGTTCCAGTTATGATATAACAAATATAAGTTAGGTTGATGATAAATCTTTTATAAATGAATCATTTATAAAATAATCATTATAAATGATTTGATAAACAAAATAAACCATATTTTAGAGAATAATAAGGGAATTTCAATTTATATGATTATAAGATTAATTATATGATTTTGTTTTCAATATGGTAGGATAAGAAATGATAAAATCATTGTGCTAGAGTGACATCATACTTTACAGCTATTAGAGAAAAAGAAAAAAATAGAGTATATTTGATGTAATTTATCATGAAGACACTGATGGGTGCTAGAAATGGTTGGGGAGGATGAACTTCAAAAAAATGATGTAAGAGATTTCCTAATGGATTAGACACATCCACTTGATATCCTCGTATAAATTGTCAAGTTCACTTTATGCTGCCAGTCAAGTCTTAATTATTCATGTTATTAGAGGAATACATAAGCACACAAAGGCAAACTTTAATGTGGTTGTAGATAAAGGGATATCTGATGCACAAGCAGAGAGAGTGAAAACAGCTTTCAATGAGTCATGAAGCAGAGATAATAGACGTCTCATATAGGAGAGACAGTTGGAGAAATTCTCTCTTCCCTTTTTATCATTTAGTTTGGAATAATCAGAAGTTGATGGACTTAGATATTCTAATAGCTACATTTTAATTCACAAAATATAATTGAACACTACTTTGTGCCAGGCCTAACCATTAGTGAGAAAATGGTCTACAGCCTTCACTTTTGCATTACAGTCCAGTGAGTGAAAGAAACAATTAGGTAATTACTCAAATAATTGCTAGGATCATCAAGAGATATTTCTGACTAATGAGTTGAGAAGAATATATATTTATTTTAACAAGTATTTTAAAATTTGCTTCATATGTTCATTATTTAAATTTTTTCACACACATAAACCAATTAATATTCAATAAGGTCATTCTGGGTGAAGTGATTATATTAATTAAAAAGAAGATGACAGGAAACAAAAGTCAAATTTATCTCAAGAACAGCTGGTAAATTAATTTTATAAGTGAACAAAAACTTCATTGAAATTATATGTGCTTTTTTTTAACTTATTTATGGAAGTGGTGACAGACACATTATTTTTATTCTCTTTGAATTGTATATCAATGTGGGTGTTTTGTGAAAAGTCTTTTCTGATTGCTTTTTGGTTTAATTTTAAATAGTCAAGTTTCTAAGGAAAGTGCCAAGGTCAGCAACTCCTTATGTATTCTTAAAGATATTCTAGGATATTTACCACTTATTAAATGATTAGAACATATGAATGCAATTAGAATTTTTTACTGTGAAGAATGGAATTGATTATTACAATAATCACTGATTTTATATATATATATATATATATATATATATATATATATATATATATATACATATATATATATATATGTATACACATACATATATGTGTGTGTGTATATATATATATATATATATATATATATATATATATATATATAAATAAAATCAGCCTGAATGGTATACAGAAATTTTAATTCTCTGTATAGTACATTACAAACATAGAATATTAATTACATTTCCCAAATAAGAAGTTACTTCTGTTTTACTTGAGTGTCCTTATTAGCATTAAAGCATATTCTAGTATATTTCATACTTAAAACAAATAATTATCCTCAATTCTCTGCCTCCTCAGGCAGCAATAGGTATAATCAAGTTCCAATACCTGGAGACAAAGCTTATGAACAATAAGGGAAACCTAAACTGTTACTTGATGAAAAAATTTGGTACAAAAAAAAAAAAAGGATTTTTCAATCATTTTCAAATTGATTACTTCATATTATTGCTTTTAACGTTAATTCATTATAGTCTAAACAATGGTCATCAAAATGTAGTATTAAAAACAGCTGAAATGGTATTAACACTGTGTGATGTGTACACAGATTTGTACACGTTGTTCATCTGTGTGCTTTCTGCAATTTTCAGTATGTGAGCTACACTTCAATGAATGGCTTATTTAATCTAATATTTCACTTTTTATTTTTATTGGTGCATTAAATTCTATAGAATACTGGGATTCCATTGTTCTTTTCTTTTACAAATGAGGAATCAAGAAAGTTTTAAATATATTTAAGAATATAAGGAAAAACTAAGAATGAATGTTTCATCAATTGAAATCAAGTGAATAAGTTGAGAGGAAATATATAAAATGTATGTATGTCCATAATAAAAATAACTAATGGAAAATGTCTAAATTAATGTGGTCTATTTTTTTATGAAATATGGTTGTAAATGTAACTATTAGAAAAAATATAAAAAACTTTCAAGTTATGCTTATAATAAAATCTCAAAAAGAAAAAGACTTTTCAGATTGGCTGAACCAATTTGCAGTCCCACCAGCAACGGATGAGTATGCCTTTTCCCCCACATCCTTGCCAACACTTACTGTTGTTTGTATTTTTGATAGCTGCCATTCTGACTGCAGTGAGGTAAATCTTAGAATAGTTTTGATTTGCATTTCTCTAATTGCTAGAGATGTTGAACATTTTTTCATATGTTTGTTGATTGATTGTATATCCTCTTCTGAGAAGGTCTGTCTAGTTATTTGGCCTATTTATTGATTGGGTTATTTGTGGTGTGTTTTTTGTTTGTTTGTTTGTTTGTTTTTGTTTTGTTTTGTTTTTGGTGTTAAGGTTTATATATCCTAGAGATTATTGCTCTATCTGGTGTGCTTGTGGTAAAGATTTGCTCACATTCTGTAGGCTCTCTATTCACCTCACTGATTGTTTCTTTTGCCGAGAAGAAGCTATCCCACTCCTCAGTTCATACCCAAAGGACTTAAAAACAGCATACTACAGGGACACAGCCATATCAATGTTTATAGCAGCACAATTCACAATAGCTAAATTGTGAAACCAACCCAGATGCCCTTCAGTGTAGATGAATGGTTAGGGAAATTTTGGTATATATACCCAGTGGAACATTGCTCAGCATTAAAAGAGAATAAAATCATGGCAATTGCAGGTAAATGGAAGGAGTTGAAGAATATAATGCTAAGTGAAGTAAATAAATCCCCCCCCCAAAAAGGACCAAATGTTTTATTTGATATGGATGCTGACTCATATGGTGATGGGGGGAGCATGGAATGAATGGAGGAACTTTAGATAGAGCAAAGGGGCAGGAGGGGAAAGGAGGGGGCAAAGGGATAGGAATGGTGGTGGAATGAGTTAGACATCATTACCTTAAGTACATGTATGAAGACATAAATGGAATGAAAATTTGTGTACAATCAGTGACTTGAAAAATTGTGCTCTTTGAGTATAATATTAAATGAATTGCATTCTGCCATCATGTATAACAAATTAGAATAAATAAATAATTAAAAAAAGATAAAAAGACTGTAATAGGAAAGTTATTATAGAGGATACAAAGGGGAAAAGCATAACACATAATAAATAACCTATCATATCCAAGAGTGTGGATCTTAGTTAAATTCACATAAATAAAAATTATCTCATTTATTAAAACAATAAACTATAAGGTATCAGAGATGCTCAAATGTATTACAAGTAACTACTTTTATCAATCATTGTAAAGACATTTAAAAGCCTTGTAGTAGGCCAAATAATGGCCATTCAGGGCTTAATCCCTAGAATCTATAGTATTACATTTTAAAGAAAGATATTTTTGCAGATGTCTTTAAATTATGGATGTTAGAATGAGGAGATTATACTAAATTATCCCTGTGGGTAGTGAATCAAATCATGGTAGTAATCATAAATCATAAGATAAATGCAAGGGGTTGCTGCACAAAATGGAAGCAGAGGAAACCTGACCATATAGCAGGTTTGGATGTGTACTTGCAGGTGAGGACTGCTAGTAGCTACAGGCACTGGAAAGGTCATTCCGCATGTCTGTGATAACATCCAGGTTATGATGCAGTGAAAATGACTCAGATTTCTAGACTAAAAACAATTATTCTTTTTCATAACAGAAAAAAATAATTGTTTTTAAATCCACCAAGTTTGAAGTAATTTTTTTGTAGACAACCAAGAAACTCAAAATAATATAAAAGATGCATACATTTAAAAATGATTTATCAAAGAAATTCAAAAGAGTAAAAATTCTCAACATACTCATTGTTAAAAAATATAACATACTGTCAACTTTTTAACTCATTTGAACTGTTTCTGCTTTAGCTATCACTCTTGTGGGAGGAGGTAGAAGACAGTTAACATCATTCCATAGTCAGGTTCCCAAGATGGAAACAGTACAGGTTAGGCAAGATTCAAAACTGCAGCAACAGTAGCCAAGGCTTTCACTTAGCGAGCTGGGGAAGGGCAGAGAAGGAATTTGAGAAGCTCTATGGTCTGCGTTCTATTTCACCCGTATTCACATATACGTATTTTTGATATCTGAATGTTTGTTGAAAGATAAAAGGAGTGACAGCTTAATAATTTAATAATTTAATAATTTTCTCACTTTTTTGAACTCAATCTTGGTAAGCATATCCAGTTATTTTAATGATGTCTGTGTGATATGGATTCTTATTGCTTAACATTTTGCTTTAGTAACTCCCACCTTCACCCCTGTGCAGAGGTTCCAGTCCTAGGCTTTGTGCATGGTAGGAAAGTGCTCTACCATGAAACTCACCACCACCACTGCATTAGCAGTGTGTTCTTTAGGACTGACATTCACAAACATTTGGGGAGTATTTATATGAGCTCTGGACTGTGTTAAGTCTAGTGCTTAAATGATGAATAGCATGCTTCCTATTAATGAACATAATCCTCCTGGGGTTGTCTTATTCAACACTGATTGCTGGTGGATGATTATTTTCTGTGATGGTGTTTACACACATTAAAGCAAACAAGATTATGTCTGCTATTTTAGCATCTGCTTTAAATGATTGACTCATTAAACTTTTCAATAACTGATACTACCAGATCCTTAGATTATTTTCCAGGGTTTGCTGTTTATCATATCATCATCTATTACTCTTGTAATCTCTTGTTTTAGAATGTATACTCAAGATGTTTAATGATATTTAGTATATCTTAAACAGTTTGTTTTATCTAATATTATACTTTGCAGTATTTTCAAGACTTGTTCCAATAACCTAATAATGACATATGAAATGATTTATGGTAATATTTAATAATGATATTATTGAATTTTCTTTGTCCCACTGCCCTCAGATTAAGCATACATTAAACGATTTTATCAAAGAATTATTTAAAAGTTTCAGAATAGGCATAAATGTGAGATTTTGAATACTATTAAATATCCACATCTAATTTGAGCCATGTGCCAACATATCTTGTATACCTTTGTAACAACAATCTACAAGCAAACAGATTTGTGAAATTATATTTGTTGAATAATTCTGAATTTTTTTGTCATTTGAATTTTTTTTTAATTTCCAAAGGCTAATGATTTTTCATTTGTTTGTAACTTTTTAATGACTGTTCCTGAATTTTCCCAGTAATTGCCAAATTCTTTGTTATTATTTTAAAAAAAAAAAAGCTATTTGTTGCATAATCTTGCATTTTAGAACTACTTACTTGCCAAAACTTTTCCAAGAACTTCACAAGTGACATTCCAAGATACCATCATTTCCTCACTGATATTTTCCCCCATGTTTTCTCTGTGTAAAGACTTTTACAGATTAAGAGATTTAGGTGCTAAATTGTACTTAATAACTTGATTTCATAATAGTCCTAAGGCTTCTGAATGGGAGAAGATGTTCATAATGATGAAAATATAAAGCTTAAAGATGATGGAAGTTTGTTGTTGGGCATACTGAGAAGAAGTGTCAAACAAAACAATTTTATTTATTAAGGAACTTTCAGAAAATAGGATTAGGTGGTTGTGAAATGCATGGTGCATGCTGTGTCACTGTCATGTCTGCCATTGCCTTCCACGAGCAAGTTCACATTAGTCAGGTCACGTGCTCAACTCAATTTCCTGATCCTAAAGTGTGGCTTCAAGTCATTCGTACATCTTTATGTTGGGTTGTCTTTGTTTCTGCAATTTGTGAAGTTTATACATTCTGTTTGCAAGTCTTAAATAAAACAGTTACTTGCTGGTATTAAATTTCTTTCATTTCCAATGAATGAAAATGAGTTAATTTCACTTATACTTTAAAGGTTATTTTCACTGCATATAGTATCCTATGTTGTCAGCAATTTTCTTTCAGATATTTAAAGATGAAATTTTACTTTTTGCTGATTTCCTTTTTCTCCTTGATTGGACAACTTATCAGCCTTTTAATGGAACTCTTTTTCAGATTTTCCATCCTATTTTTTTTCATATTTTTGTGCTACCTTTGTGAAATTTAAGTCTAGATATATTTTTTTTATTTATCCTCCAGTAGAAAAATAATCTTTAGTATTTTTAATACCATCCCTTATTTTTTATATTGTTACCAGATTTATTAGCTTTAGAATTTGTCTTTGATTCTTTAGTATAGATTCCAGTTATCAGCTGTAAGTCTCTTGTCTCTCTTGAACATGTTAAATTCTGTTATTTTCAGGTCTGTATGATAACTATATGATGGAAAAGTATCTATTATATGAATTATATGAATTAAAATAAAGATAGCTACAAAAAGGCAAAGTATGAGTAACTAATTTTGGATTATGGAAATTGTACTGATCATCTTACACTTAATGTAAAACTGAAATATATATTATTATATATAGTATAGATATATTTAGGCAAAAATGATTAGTGGTTTGTGTTAATGGAAAGGATTATGTGAAATCTTTATGAAAAATGAATTGTCAAAACTAGTTGCATAGTGTATGTGCATAAGTTTCAAAAAATGAATATTCAATTTACAATCCCAAATCTTCATATATATATATATATATATATATATATATATATATATATATATATATTTTTTTTTTCATAATGTAAGACTGAAGTCTATAGGAGGAACTGGAAGAATAACAATTTCTACATGGATATTTTGTATATGAAATGGCTCAGCATGAAAAAGTAACGTGTAAAAAAAATAAAATGATTCCAAATTGATAAGCTCAACAAGATACTGAGACTCAGAATATGGAATAAGTGCTTAAGAAACAGAACACATATGGAGCTTTACTTGTAAATTGTTCTTTTGGGAATATATCCACATCAATGTATGCTCCAGTGAATTTTAAATAATAATTGCTAAGGTATATATATATATATGTGTGTGTGTGTGTGTGTGTGTGTGTGTGTGTGTGTGTGTGTAGTGTGAATTTATTCTTTGTTGAAAAGTATTCTAAATACTTTTGCTGTTTTGTCTCCAAGGCAAGCATGGCATTCATTAACATTTTTTATGGATGGGTAAACAGAGCAGTTCATATACTTGTTCAAGGTACCAAGAAAATAAGGTAAACAAATGATAAAATGGGATTTAAATGTCTAGTTACCTGTTAGGAATACACACTTTTAACCAGGGTGCTATATAAAGTCATACATGTAGAAGGGTCTATGCAGATGGGGGGGGGGGTACCATGCCAAAGGGAAGGATTTACATGGTGATAAAGAACTAGATAAAACACTTTTCTATGAGAACTCAGTGCAGAATATGTTAAATGAAAATAAGAAAATCTTAAAATAGTAGGTGTTAAAATTATAAGGCCACATATTGAACCAATAGATCCCAGCATGTTAATAAACCCATGGGGAGAAAACTGTTATATTTATAGGATTAACAAGGATTGGTTTAACAGTTAAGAAAATGAGATAGCATACCCAAATGTTTGCATAAGTAGATAAAATTAAATGCAAAAATAATCAGTAAAAAATAACATCTATGCATTGAAAACACATTCAAGGACATGTTTTATGCTTCACCACACAAAAACAAGGCATTTCCATAATGTAACTATGGGGAAAAAACATTTAAACAATATAATAGGGACACTAATAGTTCTTTTTAACTTATTATTTTAAGATTGTTTTTATTATAAGTGAAAAAATAAAATATGATGCTCAAAATATTAATGCAGTAAATTTGCATTGTTAAGCTTTGGGGCTCAAAATACTTTAGAAATCATACAAATTTTATTTGTTTTTAGTTTTGTAAAAATTATAATCCTAATTTATAATATTTAGTGTTTAAGGAGCTAGATAACTTTTAAATATATATTTTAGTTTGTAAGAGATTAAATAGTTAAAAGTAGATTTGTGAAAGAGTTCTGAGAATTTCTCATTGGTATTTTATACAGTCCATCAATTTTCTGAAGTTTATTATGAAACCAGACCCTGATTTAAAATTATTGTTTAAAAATGCGAACATCTGATTCATTATGGTGTTGGCATCAGTTGATTGTCTTCTCTGATTCAAGCTGTTATTTTCTTGTTTCTTTTTTATGAGAGATGAGGGTTTTGATTTTTTCCCCCCTCATTGTATCCTAGACATCTGGTCTATCATGTTAGGACACCTTGAGTTCTATTTAAATATTTCATTTTAGCAGTTACCCATTTAGGTTTAGCAAGTCTTTAGGCTGTGGTTCTGAGGGCCACTTAATTTCCAGGCCCTTTGCAATGTTAGTAGGTTCACTTACTGATCTTGAGCCATCGGCTTCCTTCTAGCCCTGCTGATGTCACCTTTGTGTGCAGAAGGTGTTTCCTGGGCTGGGTCACATGCTGCCTCCAGATCCACTTAACTAGGTGGAAGATAGTAGTTGTGGGACCTTCCTGTAGGTTGCTTTCCCTAGCAGTTCTCCTGAGCCTCTGACTGGGAGAAAGCAGATGCATAATGGTGAAGACAGAGACTTTCTAGAGGAGTTTCACTGTAGGTGGTTCTCTTCACCTTTCTCTTGCTAAATGCCTTAGTATCTCAATCTAAAAGCAGAGTCTCAGACACTGAGGAGAGGGAGGGTACTTACTCCCCCTAGCTGTGCAAGACTTTCAATCAATGCCCTCTGGCATGGTGTCAGACTAGCTCCCCTGAATTTATCAGGGACCCTCCAATTTTGATCCTGGGGATGAATTAATTGAACAGAGTGAAAACACTGGTCTGGGTGGTCTTCCTATGCTGAGGCAATGGGCAAGATTGAAGATGCTCTGCTACTTTGTTGTTCTTGTGATGAATTTTCAACCTAGTCTTTTGCCTTTTAGGGTTTCTGATTGCTCTTTCACTTGTCTTAGATTTTGAAGGTAAATGGTATTGTTTATGTAGTGGGCAGGAGAAACAAATCTTCACCAATCTCATCTAGGCTGGGAATCACTGCTAATTTAAATCATGTATGTTTATAACATCTTACAATAGACAAGGATTTCTTACAAGATTGAACAAAAACAAACTTACTTGATATATTGATAATTGAACATAATTAAAATGAAGAACTTCTGTTGTTCATAAACACAATGAAGAAAGGAAATAAAAATTATAGAATGAGAAAAATATTCATGATAACTGATACAGAGTATTAATGAAGATTCTCTCATTGATCAAATTCCACTTAAACTCACCCAAACTCTTTTTCAAAGAAGCCTGACTTTTTTTCCTTTTTTGAGTGCCTGCATTGTCCAATGTTAGGAAGAATCCTGCTGAATCAGTTTAGTCAGAACACCTGCCTTCCACATTTGATCACCTTCAATAAGTGCTCTGATTTCTCTTATCAACCATCCCATGAATGATGTCTGATCTTTCTGAACTAGATCAGGCATGGACCCTGTTGGTCTATTTAGCCAGAATCTCTCCTTCCCTTGATGTATCTTCTTAGTAATTTTCCTTCTACTGTACATTCCTATTTACCCCAGGTATATTCAGAGTTGAATTCAGTCACTCTCCCCCACTGTAAAATCCCATTGCAGTGATCTCTGTACCATTACGATAATTCTACCCTTGAATAATCTACCTTAAAACTTTGAAAAAATGTAATGGTTATTTTTTTTTTCTCTTGACTGACAAAGAATTTAAATCCAGGCAAAAATGAATAAAAGCTTTTACCAAAGAAGATAATCCTAAATAGATAATAAAAACACTTGTTTTATATCATCAGATATCATGGGTATGCAAATGAAAGAGCAATGAGCTACCAATTAAAGCACAGAAGAATAGGAAAAAAAAACATTCAATAACTGAAATTATCAGTCACATGGAAAACAGACAAACTATCACATTGTCAATGATAGTGAAATATAGTAAAACATATTGGGATGTTCGACTAATAAAACCATTTCTTAAAAATAATACACACTTCTACTCTGCAACTCAGCAATTATCATTTTAGGTGTATATACAAGGCAAAGGAATATATGTCAAGAAAATGATAAAACAAGAATAAAATAAAACAGCAAAAGAATGTTTACAGCAACTTTGTTCACAATTATCGAAAGCCAGAAATAGCCCAAATGTTGATGAGCACTAGAAGGATAAAGACCTTGTGGTATATTCAAATAATGGAATAGTGTGCAGCAATTAAAAATATATTGATATATGTAACAATGCAAATGATGTCCAAATTATGAAAAAAGAATGTGACACAATTTATGTGAAATTAACAAAACAAATAAACATAATTTAGGACGCTAGAAATTAGAAGAATAATTAGTTCTGTTTGGTAGGCATTGGCTAAAGGATGGAACAATGAAGCCTCCTTATGTCTTGGAAACTTCAGTGTTCTATGTCTTCATCTGATCATTTTTACCCAGAAATATTATGAATATATGCAAAAATTTAAATCTGAAGTATATGTGAATATATATGATGAGTTTGTACACAGTTATATGTAACTGATACACTTATGATATATATAACTATATATATCATATATATATATGATATATATAACTATATATATATATATATATAACTATATATATATCATATATATATAGTTATATATATATATATGATATATATATAGTTAGATATATATATATCATATATATATGATGTATAACTGCAGTTTTGTAAGATTTTTAAGATATTTAACTTTCTCGACTTTGTTTTAAAATGATGTGACTGCTGCTTGCTCCTTTTGCCAATTGCAATTTATATGCTTCAAATAATTTGCTTGGTTAGAGATTCACAACATGATATTTTGTGTGGATAACAGCAATGCTTTGGTAATTTCATAAAGCTATGATTAGGTCAATATAGGTAATTAAAATGTCATTTGTGTTTTGAAAACTGAAAAATACTTTCTACTTATCAGAGACATTAAATGTTTTTTAGTATTTGTGTGTAGAATAAGTAAGGTAGGAAAATTAACTGCAGACAAGTCATGTCATTAACTGACCTAATACTTGCCAACCATTCTTAATCCCAAGGTACTTCTGTACATATTTGACTATACAAATACTACTAATTACTTTTTGTTATTTGCTCATTTTTAGGGGGTAAAGGGTACTAGGGACTGAACCCAGGGTCTCTTACCCTTTTTATTAGGAAACACTGTCTCACTAAATTACTTATGACTTGGAATCCTCCTGCCTTGGCCTCCTCAGCTGCTGGGATTACAGACAGGTGCCACCCACCACACCAGGGTAATACCACTAACTACTTTAATGAAATTTTAAATTATGTACAATTTAATGTAGCATATATTACTAGAGGAAAAAAAATCACACATGATAATGAATCCAGTATGATAATAAAAATCTGAGGAGAAGACATAGAAAATTACATACCTCAAATTATATGTCATATGAATATGCATGTATTAAATTTTAATAATTTGATAATAAAATTAGCATTGTTAGTACTACATATTTAACTAGAATTTTAAAGCCTTTTTATTTCTTTACCTTCAAATAAGTTGATTTTAAGACAGTAGAAAATAATGGGGAGATATTAAGAGGTAAGCAGTTTTTCATCCTATTATAACAACATAAATAATGTCAATGTTAATTAAATTATTTGCTTTCCTTCTTCCTTCCTTTCTTCTTTCTTTCCTTTCTTTTTTCCTCTATTCCATACGTTTTAGTTTCTGCTCATACATAAAGTAGCATATATAAATTCATATCACTTGAGTGCTTCTATGTTTTTTCATCCCCTTTGGTATGCGCTGAATTTTATTCAAATATTAAGTGTAAGAGAAATATTATTGGATGTTTTTTGGTTTATTATTAAGAGTTAACATCATTCAATGAAATACTACAAAAAACAGACTATATCTAAACTTGAATTATCCCACAAATCTGGTAGGTTTTCTTTGAATTGTGTACCAATAATTTTGATGTAAGAATTTTGAGTAGGTATGGGTATACATTATAATGATAATTTTTAAATTCTTTTTCTCTAGGTACATATTTTGATAATTCTAAGGAAAATACTAATTCTGTTCCTTTTATGAAACGTTAATCATTTTATGATTGATATTATATTTGTCACTCTTTTAAAGATTATTGAATAAAGAAAAATACAAATGAATTTAATCTATACCATTACTATATATGCTCTAGTTATACGTAGATATAAGTACTATATAAACATTCAGGTGTGTAAATATACACATACATAAGTAAGTATAAAAGCATTTATTATTAAGATTTTATTCCATGATCCTGGAGTCTTGGGGATTCAGAAATGTACAGTTTGAAGAATGGATTCTCAGGAGGAGAGCCTAGAGTATAATTCTAATTAATAATATGAACAACCATATTTTAATTATTTCTTCTTGTGTTTTTAATTGGCATAATGATTTTATTTATTCATGGAGTACAGTGTGATATTACAACTCATATAAAATATGTAATTATCAAATCAGAATTATTAGCATATAGATCCATCAGAAGTATTATTTCTTTCTATTAGGAGTATTCAAAACTTCTACTCTACCAACTGTAAAATATACAGTAAATTACTGTGAACTTCAGTGATCCTACTGTGCTATAGAACACCCAAACACAATTTTTGTACCTGTAGCTAATCATTCTGTTCCTCACCCCACCACCCTTTCCTGCTTCTGGCAATTTAAACTCTACCCTCTATTTGCATGAGATCAACATTTTTGTTTTCATAAGAGTGAGAACATGCAGTATTTGTCTTCTGTGCCTGATTTATTTCACTTAACATGATGTCTTCCAGTTTGATTCATGTTGTTGCAAATAAGAATATTTTATTCTTTTTTTAATGACTGAATATTCCTCTGTGTGTGTGTGTGTGTGTGTTTGTGTGTATGCGCCGTGATGTTCTTGCATCCATACAGCCATCATCAGTGGACACTTTGGTTTATCCCATACCTTAGCTATGTTGAATGTGCTACAGAAAACACTGGAGTGCAGATGTCTCTTCAGCATACTGATTTCAGTTCCTCTGAAAAATACACAGGAGTTAAATATTTGGATCACATAATAGTTCTATGTTTAGTCTTTTGCCAAACTTGTATTTTGATAAATAAGGATAAATCATCCAGGATGGATTATTAACAGATAATATTGTACAATTATTGAAAAGCAGTAGAAAACATTCTTGAATCCCTCATTAGGTAAGATTATGTAGAACTTAAAAAAAAAAAAAAACATTTCTTCTTAAGTATTAGATTTATCTTTAATTAGTACAATTATTATAATTTAACTTGCCCATTGTTAATATTTTCTGAGCTTTCAAACAAGATGACTTTAATCATTTTAATTTAATTAAATAAATACTACTTAGTGCTCAAGTGTGGTTTAACTGCAAAATGCTTGATTACCTTTTTGTTTTTTTACACTTTGATGCTTTGCCTTTCTATCAGTCATAAAATGTTTCCAAAACCCTCTTGCTCATTAATACATGAAATACTTTATGGTAATTAATTTTCTCTTTGACAGGTTAGCTCAGTGATGCATTTCCAATATATTAATTACCATTATGATGAAGTTTGCTGTAAAGGTTGAAAAGAGTTACTTCCCACTGGACAAATTAAATCAAGTGAGAAATAAATGTTCAATCTAGGTTATTATTTATTAGATTTAAAAAAAAAACATGATTACAAAATGAAGAAGTCTTGTCATTATCTAAACTCCTGCCAGATATCAATAATTTGGTATAAATGTTGAAATTACATCTTAATATTGTTTTCTTAGTTGAAATGTATTTGTGTATATATGATGTCAGAAGCTGTGTATGTTCATATACTAATATTAATAATACTATTAACCTTTAAGTTTGGAGCTTTTTCTATTTATAAAAATGAAAAAAATAAACTTATAAAAATATTCATTCTTGTTAAAATTCTTTTTGCTTATTTGCATTTAAATTTTTAATTCAGATGGAATGTATGTTCATGTAGGGATGTGGTCCGTTATTGTTTTTCTCTTTCACTTTTTTTTTTTTTTTGAAGTAGGAATTGGACCCAAGACTTCACCCATGTTAGGCAAGCACTCCACCAGTGGGATACATTCTCCAGCCCTCTTTTTTATTTTATTTTGAAACAGAGTCTTAAGAACTTGTCCAGGCTGGCCTTAAACTTAGCAGTCCTCCTGCCTCAGCCTCCTCAACAACTGGGTTAACAGTCATGTCCCACATCATCTGGCTTCTTTTCTTTTATTTGTTGTAGAGACAGTGGGTATCTGTATCCGCCCTTCCCAAGTTGTAATTATATTTTATTATGTAGTAAATTGTCATGCATTCCTGAGCAAAATTGCAACATGTTGACTATTGTGTCAATATATAATAAAGAAATGGTCACTGTCACATTGAGGTATTTATCCAGATTTTCCAACTGTTTTGCTGTCTGGATGAATTGTAGCCATATACTTCTCAACCTTAGAAGATCCAATAATAATTTTAATTAAGGGAAGATGGCCGCTGCGTATGGGGGTTGCTGAAGTGCTGAGCGTGGTGCTCAAAGCAGCGGCTTTAATAGAGATTTCACACAGTCTGTTAGAGCTCATTTCACCGTTAATCTGTAGCGGACCACTTTGCCAAGGAGCAGGAAGAACAAAGAAATCGAAAAAGAGACGCTTGGCTGCTCAGAGCCGCGGGCGCTTTGGTCCCATCTGCTTCCTCTTTCGCTTCGCTCCGGGTGGAGAAGCTGAATGTGTAATCAGCAGTGGATTGTAAGTACACGAGGCAAAGAAAGCTCAGTGCGCCCCGCCTTTTTTTTTTTTTCTTTTTTCTTTTTTTTTTTTTTTTGAATATTTTTTATACAGGGAGAGTTTGTGGATTGGGTTTGTTGGCGGGGCTGTGGTTTCTGTGCCGAAAATCCACTCCACGGGAGCCGCCATTTGCTTTCTGCTTGCTGTCTTGATGGCTCTGTATACACGGTCCGGCAGCCGCACCTAGAGGTTGGAGCTGGGCTGCGTGCCGAGCCCTGTCCTCCGAAGGCTGGACTGCAGCCTCGAGCACCTCGGTGGCCTGTTCGCCGCTGCACCTTCGGGCAGAGCCTGCTCTGGGGTCGTTCTGCACCCCCCTGCCAGGGGACCCGTGCTCTGGAGGAGGGGGACGGAGAGACGCGGCGGCAGCCGCTTGGGCCCCTGGGGCCGGGCACAGGGCTGAAGAGCTGCGGAAGCCAGGGCGGCTCTGCTACGGTCGCAGACAAGCGTGGCCCAGAGACGGAGGCGACAGCGGCAGGGTTTCATTTCTAGAAATCTGGACTGGAAACAGAAGCAGCAGTTTGTATAATCCCAAGAACTTGCTTATACCAGGAAGCTGTAAGGGCAACATGAATAGCATTGAGGAGATGTAACATGGTGGCAGGCGCAGAGAGATCAAGTCTCTGACATCTTCAACTGCGCGGGCATAGGGAGCCGTAAACTGTCTAAATGCTGTTTGCTCAGGATCACTAGGCAATGCTGAGCTGACGTGGATCTGGGGCGTACAGGCTGGGCCCCTCAGAACACACACACAGAGCCCGAATCGGAAGCAATTAAGCTCCGGTTCGCCTGCTTCGTGTGACTCAGCACTAACGATCCCGCTGAAATAATTGGCCGGCCCTTAGGAACTTACAGAGGTAAAAGCCAACCGAGCCTTCATAGGCAGTGGCCACAGGACTGAAACGGGGATTGGGAGAGACAGTCAGGACCCACCCGTTGCATTGGTCACCCGGCAAAGGGAACAAACGGTCACCATTTGCATGGGATATCACCATGGCAGAGAAACGGCGTCATGGACGGAGGAGATAACTGCATTGAAACCAGCGCGACAGGTGTGTAATCCCCTAGTCATCTCTCTCCACACAGCAGGGAAAACTTAAGGGCCACTCCCAGCTCTCCTGTGAATGCAATAACCAGACCGAGGGAATCAGGAGTGGCGCGGGACTCGCGGCGCGGAACTCCCGGCTACCGCTCCCACCAGTGCTGACAACTGAGGTCTCTTGCACCAGCTACTGGGGGCGTGGCTGCAGGAGGGCAAGCAAATTCGCTGGGGGATCTCAGCCCCAAGCTCTACAAACTTATGGTCTGAGGGAGGCAAACAGGGAGAGTGAGCCCAGGTGTTCATGAAAACAGGGCTCCCAGGAGCAGCAGACCTGGCGTGTAGCCAGTATTGTGGTGAGGGCCACAGGTGAGCACGGCCTGGCTTGAGGAAACACAAGACAAGGCCCTAGACACTCAGGATTGGAGACCCGCCCAGTCTAGGAGAAAGAGCGGCTGCACAGTGAATGGTTCCCACCTATTGAGAGGAGAAGCTTGGCCCAGTGGGCACAGCTCCACCTACTGGAAGAGAAGTTAATAGAACTCTAGGACTGCATTTATTATTATTATTATTATTATTATTATTATTATTATTATTATCATTTTTTTTTCTTTTTCTTTTTTTTTCTTTTTTTCTCTTCTTTTTCTTTCATTTTCAATTTTTATTTGTTGTTGTTCTTTAACTTTTTTTCAATGTTTCTATTTTTTTTTTAATTTTTTTATTTTATTATTATTATTTTTTTTAATTTTAATTTTCATTTTTTATTATCACTATTATTTTTGTTAAAATTTTTTTTTTCATCTTTCCTTTCTTTCTTTATTATCTAATCTTTGTTATTCTTGTTTCTTTTGTCTTTTCATTTCTTTTCAATTTTCTTATTCCCCCTTCCTTGAATTCTACCTGCCTACTCTCATTCTCTTTAGTGACTTCTTCCCTTCCCTTCTAATATCTTTCCTCTCAAGCATCAAATAAATCTATAAGAGTAAACAGTAACTCAGCAGTCAAACAGAACAAGAAGAAACATGAGCAGCATAAAAAAGCAAGGAAGAAAAGTAGTACAAACAATGAAGGACAGCCTAAATATTCAGGAGGACCTAGAGTCAGCAGAAAAATGGTCATATAAAGAACTCAAGGAATACCTTAGACAGATGGAATGGAACCTTAAAGAAGATACGAGACAGCAAATTCAAACAGTGAAAGAACACTTTGAAAATGAATTACATAGGCAGATAAAAGAAGAAGTTAAGCATCTTTATCAGGAGATTGAGATTATAAAGAAAAACCAAACAATAATTCTAGAAATGAAGGAAACGATAAACCAAATTAAAAACTCAATTGAGAGTATCACTAACAGAGTGGAGCAAGTAGAAGCCAGAACATCAGATAATGAAGACAAAATATATCATCTTGAAAAGAGCCTAGCCAACTCAGAAAGGCTGGTTAAAAACCACGAGAAAAACATCCAAGAGATATGGGATAACATAAAGAAACCAAACCTACGAGTCATCGGGATAGAAGAAGGTACAGAGATTCAAACCAAGGGAATGAGTAACCTGCTGAAAGAAATAATTACAGAAAACTTTCCAGAAATAAAAAAGGAAACGGATATACAAATTGTAGATGCATACAGGACACCGAGCACACAAAATCACAGTAGACCAACGCCAAGACACATTGTTATGAAGATATCCAATATACAGAACAAAGAGAAAATACTAAAAGCTACAAGAGAAAGGAGGCAGATTACATTCAGGGGTAAACCAATAAGGTTAACAACGGATTTTTCATCACAGACGCTGAAAGCGAGAAGATCCTGGAACAACGTATTTCAAACACTGAAAGACAATGGATGCCAACCAAGAATTCTGTATCCAGCAAAATTAAGCTTCAGGTACGATAACGAAATAAAAATCTTTCATGATAAACAAAAGCTAAAAGAATTTGCAGCCAGAAAACCAGCATTGCAAAGCATCTTGAGCAAAACATTACACGAGGTAGAAATGAAAAACAATAACCAAAACCATCAGTGGGAAGTGCCTCTATAAAGACAGAGGGCGGGGGGAAAGCTAACCATGGAGAAACAAACTAAATTAAAAAAAAAAAAAAAAGAAGAAGATAAATAATCAAACATGGCTGGAAGTACAAACCATATATCAATAGTAACTCTAAACATTAATGGCTTAAACTCTCCAATAAAGCGACATAGGCTGGTAACATGGATTAAAAAAACAAATCCAACAATATGCTGCCTCCAGGAGACACATCTGATTGGAAAAGACATACACAGGCTGAAGGTGAAAGGTTGGGAAAAAATATACCACGCACACGGTCCTCGTAAGCAAGCAGGGGTGGCCATCCTCATATCGAATAAAATTGACTTCAAGACTAAATTAATCAAAAGGGATAAGGAAGGACATTATATACTGTTAAAAGGAACCATTCACCAACAAGACATAACAATTATCAATATTTATGCACCAAATAATGGTGCTGCGACGTTCATGAAACAAATTCTCCTCAAGTTCAAGAATCAAATAGACCACAACACAATAATTATGGGTGACTTCAACACACCTCTCTCACAATTGGACAGATCCTCCAAACAAAAGCTGAATAAAGAAACTATTGAACTCAATATCACAATCAACAACCTAGACTTAACTGACATATATAGAATATATCAACCATCATCAAGTGGATATACTTTTTACTCAGCAGCACATGGATCCTTCTCAAAAATAGACCATATATTATGCCATAGGGCAACCCTCAGTAAATATACAGGGGTGGAGATAATACCATGCATTTTATCTGATCATAATGGAATGAAACTGGAAATCAATGATAAAAGAAGGAAGGAAAAATCCTACATCGCATGGAAAATGAACAATATGTTACTGAATGATCAATGGGTTACAGAAGACATAAAGGAAGAAATCAGAAAATTCTTAGAGATAAATGAAAATACAGACACAACATATCGGAATCTATGGGACACAATGAAAGCAGTTTTAAGAGGGAAATTCATCGCTTGGAGGTCATTCCTCAAAAAAAGGAAAAACCAACAAATAAATGAGCTCACACTTCATCTCAAAGCCCTAGAAAAGGAAGAGCAAAACAACAGCAAATGTAGCAGAAGGCAAGAAATAATCAAAATCAGAGCGGAAATCAATGAAATTGAAACAAAAGAAACTATTGAAAAAATTAACAAAACTAAAAGTTGGTTCTTTGAAAAAATAAATAAGATCGACAGACCCTTAGCCATGCTAACGAAGAGAAGAAGAGAGAGAACTCAAATCACTAACATACGGGATGGAAAAGGCAATATCACAACAGACACTACAGAAATACAGAAGACAATTAGAAATTATTTTGAAAACCTATATTCCAATAAAATAGAAGATAGTGAAGACATCGATAAATTCCTTAAGTCATATGATTTACCCAGACTGAGTCAGGAGGATACTCACAACTTAAACAGACCAATAACAATAGATGAAATAGAAGAAGCAATCAAAAGACTTCCAACCAAGAAAAGCCCGGGACCGGATGGGTATACAGCGGAGTTTTACAAAACCTTTAAGGAAGAATTAATGCCAATACTTTTCAAGTTATTTCAGGAAATAGAAAAAGAAGGAGCTCTGCCAAACTCATTCTATGAGGCCAACATCACCCTGATTCTGAAACCAGACAAAGACACCTCAAAGAAAGAAAACTACAGACCAATATCTCTGATGAACCTAGATGCAAAAATTCTCAATAAAATTCTGGCGAATCGGATACAAAGGCACATCAAAAAAATTGTGCACCATGATCAAGTAGGATTCATCCCTGGGATGCAAGGATGGTTCAATATACGGAAATATATAAATGTTATTCACCACATCAATAGACTTAAAAATAAGAACCATATGATCATCTCAATAGACGCAGAAAAAGCATTCGACAAAGTACAGCATCCCTTTATGTTCAAAACATTAGAAAAACTAGGGATAACAGGAACTTACCTCGACATTGTAAAAGCTATCTATGCTAAGCCTCAGGCTAGCATCATTCTCAATGGAGAAAAATTGAAGGCATTCCCCCTAAAATCTGGAACAAGACAGGGATGCCCTCTATCACCACTTCTATTCAATATAGTTCTCGAAGCACTGGCCAGAGCAATTAGACAGACGAAAGAAATTAAAGGCATAAAAATAGGAAAGGAAGAACTTAAATTATCACTATTTGCAGATGACATGATTCTATACCTAGAAGACCCAAAAGGGTCTACAAAAAAACTACTAGAACTAATAAATGAATTCAGCAAAGTGGCAGGATATAAAATCAACACGCATAAATCAAAGGCATTTCTGTATATCAGCGACAAAACTTCTGAAATGGAAATGAGGAAAAACACTCCATTTACAATATCCTCAAAAAAAAATAAAATACTTGGGAATCAACCTAACAAAAGAAGTGAAAGATTTATATAATGAAAACTACAAAACCCTAAAAAGATGCTGAGAGCCACGGCTGAGTCTGTATGGCCCCTGGCATTTTGCCAACAGTATTGATTGACAGGCGCCTCTGCCTGTCCGCCTCTGCCGCAAAATGCCGCAGTCTGGCTGGGCACAAATCATGAGCCACTGAAGCAGGAACAAACTTTATTTTTAAACTGCAGGAGAACACTTCACACAGCTCCCGGGGAATCCTCCCGAACGCGCCACGAGGCTTGTCCAGGAACCCCCAGCCGGAACTATCTCTCCCGGAAATCCCTCCTCCTGCACTTCCCCAACCAATGGGAACTCTCGGGGAATCCCCGGAAATCCCCACGAGAACTCCAAAATAGTGCGAGAACTCAAAAGTTGCGGCAGAGGCGGACAGGCAGAGGCGCCTGTCAATCAATACTGTTGGCAAAATGCCAGGGGCCATACAGACTCAGCCGTGGCTCTCAGCAAAAAGAGAAGTAGAAGAAGATCTTAGAAGATGGAAAAATATACCCTGTTCATGGATAGGCAGTACTAACATCATCAAAATGGCGATATTACCAAAAGTTCTCTATAGGTTTAATGCAATGCCAATCAAAATCCCAACGACATTTCTTGTAGAAATGGATAAAGCAATCATGAAATTCATATGGAAGAATAAAAGACCCAGAATAGCAAAAGCAATTCTAAGTAGGAAGTGCGAATCAGGCGGTATAGCGATACCAGACTTAAAACTATATTACAGAGCAATAGTAACAAAAACAGCATGGTACTGGTACCAAAACAGGAGGGTGGACCAATGGTACAGAATAGAGGACACAGAGACTAATCCACAAAACTACAACTATCTTAAATTTGATAAAGGAGCTAAAAGCATGCAATGGAGGGAGGATAGCATCTTCAACAAATGGTGCTGGGAAAACTGGAAATCCATATGCAACAAAATGAAACTGAATGCCTCCTCTCGCCATGCACAAAAGTTAACTCAAAGTGGATCAAGGAGCTAGATATCAAATCAGAGACTCTGCGTCTGATAGAAGAAAAAGTTGGCTCCGATCTACATATTGTAGGGTCGGGCTCCAAATTCCTTAATAGGACACCCATAGCACAAAAGTTGATAACAAAAATCAACAAATGGGACTTACTTAAACTGAAAAGTTTTCTCTCAGCAAGAGAAACAATAAAAGAGGTAAATAGGGAGCCTACATCATGGGAACAAATTTTTACTCCTCACACTACAGATAGAGCCCTAATATCCAGAGTATACAAAGAACTCAAAAAATTAAACAATAAGAAAACAAATAACCCAATCAACAAATGGGCCAAAGACCTGAACAGACACTTCTCAGAGGAGGACATACAATCAATCAACAAGTACATGAAAAAATGCTCACCATCTCTAGCAGTCAGAGAAATGCAAATCAAAACCACCCTAAGATACCATCTCACTCCAGTAAGATTGGCAGCCATTATGAAGTCAAACAACAACAAGTGCTGGAGAGGATGTGGGGAAAAGGGTACTCTTGTACATTGCTGGTGGGACTGCAAACTGGTGCGGCCAATCTGGAAAGCAGTATGGAGATTCCTGGGAAAGCTGGGAATGGAACCACCATTTGACCCAGATATTGCCCTTCTTGGACTTTTCCCTGAAGACCTTAAAAGAGCGTACTACAGGGATACTGCTACATCAATGTTCATAGCAGCACAATTCACAATTGCTAGACTGTGGAACCAACCCAGATGCCCTTCAATAGATGAATGGATAAAAAAATGTGGCATTTATACACCATGGAGTATTACACAGCACTAAAAAATGACAAAATCATAGAATTTGCAGGGAAATGGATGGCACTAGAGCAGATTATGCTTAGTGAAGCGAGCCAATCCCTAAAAAACAAATACCAAATGTCTTCATTGATATAATGAGAGCAACTAAGAACAGAGCAGGGAGGAAGAGCAGGAAGAAAAGATTAACATTAAACAGATAGATGAGGTGGGATGGAAAGGGAGAGAAAAGGGAAATTGCATGGTAATGGAGGGAGACCCTCATTGTTATACAAAATTACATATAAGAGGTTGTGAGGGGAATGGGAAAATAAACAAGGAGAGATATGAATTACAGTGGATGGGGTAGAGAGAGAAGATGGGAGGGGAGGGAGGGGGGATGGTAGAGGATAGGAAAGGTAGCAGAATACAACAGTTACTAATAGGGCATTGTGTAAAAACGTGGATGTGTAACCGATGTGATTCTGCAATCTGTATTTGGGGTAAAATTGGGAGTTCATAACCAACTTGAATCTAATGTATGAAATATGATATGTCAAGAGCTTTATAATGTTTTTAACAACCAATAAAAAAAAATTAAAAAAAAAATAATAATAATAATTTTAATTAAAGTCTTTTTGAATTTACAGCTTAATCTAGAGAGTTCAAATTTTTGCTGTATTGAGTTTTGAAGTCTCAAACAATATTGCTTTCCTTTCAAGTGTCTTTAAATCGTGAAATAGGGTTTTATAATTGTTCAAACACAGACCCTTAACATTTTATTATTTTATATTTATTCCTAGATTATTCAATTTTATTACTTCTAAGCCTTATTTGCTGATTATATTAAGTTTTTATATTAAGACCTGCAATTTTGAAGTATTAAAAATATAGTTAAATTTAGTAGGAATATGTGAATAAAATAACCAAATCCTGAAAGCTGCTTTTAACTTTTTTCCTTACATATTTCATCTGAAACTGACGTTAACATTTTTTTTCAGACTTCAACAATCTTAAGTCCCCCAAAAGTCTTCAAATTGGAATTAAGACTTTGCTCCAATTAAATAATCATTTGCATGGATGATGTTTTTGAAGTTACTTTCTTAATGACACTGAGTAACACTGATTACATGATACATTACTAGCCAAACCTTCATTTTCTATTTGTTTGTTTTGCTACTTATACTGTTTTTAAGCTGTTTTGCAAAAGCAGCAGATGATCTCTAAGCTTGCAGCACTGAGAGCAAATTTTATGAAAGTCAGTTTTTGTCCTTCCAGAATTATTGCTGGATTCACATACCAAAGGAGTTAGTTCCCAAGTTTTAATGACACTTGCAGAAATGTTATTAAAATGATTACTCAATTAAGATCACAGGGCTGAAATTTACTGATCTTCACTAATGGTAATGCTGTACTAAAAACCAATACACTCACAGCAAAGAGTTCCTAGACTTTCCTTTGCAATCTGATGACTGTCTGGTTTGATAGGCTGAATAATGCTTCCTTTCCTTCCCAAAAATGTCCACATCTTTCTCACTCGTCTGTGAATATATTTTTTATATATGTGAATAATTTAAACTTTTTAGATGGATCATCTGCAATTATTTTGAATGATTGGGGTGTGCCGAGCCTCATAGGAGGAATACAGAGGAGTCAGGCAGAAAAGAAGGGATTGTGATGATGGAAGTAAAGATTGTATTGATGCACTTGGATAATAGAGGAGCACGACAGAAGCCAAGATAAACAGGAGACTTCTAGAAGAAGGACAAGGCAAAGAAACAAACTCTATAGCACTCCAGAAGGAGCCAGCCTGATATTGGCTTGACTTTAGCCCCCAAAATCTCATTTTCAAGCTCTGGCTTCTGAAATGTAGAGGAATAGGTTTGGGCTGTTTTAAGCTCCATAGTTTCTAACAGTTTGTTAACAGCCAAAGTGCAAAATTAATTCAGGTAAAAGTGAAACAAATATCATCACACATGTTGGTTCCAGAAATTATAAAACTACAATCTGAACCACCAGTGTGAGGAGTGGCCATCTATTCTAAACTCTCCCCTTTTCAGATATATATAGCCTTATGCTTTTAAAATTCTACACTTTCATTTCCTAGAGGATTCACTTTGAGGCTTGCTGAAATTCCCTTGAAATTCTCTGATCTGTCAGATCATTCCAACCAGCTCTGCAGAAGTTTAAAAACTTCCAGAAAGGACTAAATAATAGTGAGTAACTATAAGGAAATCTAGTCAGGCCCATTCAAGCAAGTAAAAGATTTCCTTACTGTTATTTATTTAAACATTCAAAATAACTGAAGGAGAAAAGATATTAACTAAAATTACTTTAAAATGTGCCTACATGAATATCATGAAGACATAATTTTATGTTTGCTTTAGCAACACTATTACATTTTATAATATATATGAACTATCTTACTGGAAATAGTTTTTGTATGTGATTTAAGATATGGGTTAAGAAGCAAATATTTAAAATGTGATTACTCATCTGACTCAGTTATATTTATTGGAAACAAAATCAATATTCTACTTTACTGCAATATTGTGATGTTATATTTTTATCATAAAACATACAATGAGCTCTCCAATATATACTGCCCCATGCAAGAGATTTATTATTATCACTAATATGGTATCTCTTTAAGTTTATCTCTCATTGAAACTTTTTTCTACATTTTATAAAAATTTACTTTGTATTTATCATTTCTTTTATTTTTTAGAATTTATCTTATTTGTATGTTTTCCTATGTATTATTACATTTTACAGAATATTTAATCTGACAAATGGTGTGAACAGAATCTTATAAAAGTTTTTAGATAATTTTCAATGAAACGTTATAAAAAGTACATACATATTTAAACAATTCCTAATTAAAATAATATTGCAGTGATAATATGTTATTCACCTAGTCTTATAGAATTTTAGCTTTAAAAGTAATATTAATTTTTCATGATCATTAAATGGCTAATAATGAACATTTTAATAATTTAGAAGTGTTGTGTAAATGTCACATAGAAGAAAATTGCATTTAAATCAAGAGTAAAGAAATTTCTGTGTGCTTTTTTTTTTTTTTTTTGGCAAACATAGCCATGAATTATTTTCCATGCCTTCTTTCAAGTACTTTCTCAGTGTTCTATTGTTCTGTAAAGTGTTGAAGACTTGTTTTTTTTTTTTTTTTTTTTTTTTTTTTAAATTAACCAGGAAACCTGTGCTTGACCTTTTGACTTGCTTTGGCTAGTCAACACAATGAAGCAATTACTTAAAAAATTTTGTTTGTTTGGGGCTTGTTTTCTTTTCCTGTTGTTAGATATATTAAAATAATCATTCAGAACTTGCCAGGTAAGCTCAAACACAAGTGTGTGTGTGTAGGTCTCAGCTCAAATTACTAATCCCTGGAACCCTGAGAGATACAAATGCCTATTTTTAAGTCATCAAACTGAACATGGGTTTTTTATGCAAAATTAGCTGACACATTTTTCCTCACTATTATGGACTACTTATTCTAAAAAGCTACTTCCTTCAATATACTCAAATATTGGTAAAATATAGCAGTGCATATATTGTAAAAATAGGTAATTGAACTTGAAATACAGGAACAAAACCCAAAAGAAAAACAAAGACTTCAGTGTCTGAACAACAGTGGAGCAGCAGAATCAGTCCAATGAGGAATTCCTATATTTAAGCTATCGGTTATAAAATAAATTTATCATAATTAAAAGTAAAGGAGAATATTTTTAAAAAATCAAAAATTATCAATCATGCCACAAATATTTTGGGGAAAAAGAAATAAAACAGAATTTTAAATGGAAAATATTGAATATAAAATTATTGATAATGAAAATAACAAAATTTAAAATATTTATATACAGAAATAACACCCTAGACACACCTGAAGATAGATTTCATGACTGAAGACAAACCATAAAAAAATTGACTGAAATACAGTCAAAAGATACAAAAAAATTAAATCGTTCAACTGACCCTAATAGGCATGAAGTGAGAAGTAGTAAGATGTATATGAAAGAAGATCTTTAATGAACAGAGACACTAAAAGTGTTTTAAGTATTTAAGTCAGCAATTTATGTGGTTATACTTGGCATAAATATTCAAACACAAAGCATAAAATTAGACATTAGGAAAATCCAGGTTACTTGCAAATAAAGTAGCTATCAAAACAAGATGAAGACAAAAAACTGTGTTCAATTATTTTCAAAGCACTAAGAATGAACAACTTCCAGTTTAAAATTATGCACATAGATAAATCCACTTTTGATTGTCAGTTAAAAATAAAGATATTTCAAAGAAATACTATAGAAAATTAACTTCTGAAATGTCATCTCTAAAGAAATTTTTAATTAATATTTTTGAAAAAAGAAAAACAATCTTAGTAGTCCAAGATGCAAGCAAAAGAAAAGCCAGAATATATGATAAACATTTACTCAACTCTAAAGATTGATATGTACAAATATTAATATAAAGATCTAAATTTTATAGTTGTAACATAGAAATTAATGAACAAAGAAAACATAGAAGATGAGAGGGAGACTTCTGAATCTCAAGGACTAGAGAGTTACATATACATTAGGATAAGAAGTATAAAATTTTAAGTCAATAGCACAGATAATTCAGAGGATATCAAAAGTAAAAAAATATATCTTAAAATGAAAATAGGAAATAAAAATCTCAGTAAAAGGAAACCAAATAAGAAATCAATATTATAGAAATAAAGGAAAAGAATATTTTGAGAAGAATAAATAAAAACAGTCATGAAAAAGAGAAAACATTTAATGTACTATAAATTTTCAGTTAACTAGAAACATAAAATATTATTACAAATATTTATGTAAATAGTAAACTTTTCAAAAATGCATGGAGAAATATCGACAGAAGGAAAATTAATAGGAGAGGTTAATATATGTTTCTCAGAAAAGTAATAGATAAGCACATAAAAGTTAATAAGATTTAGTTTTAAAAATACAACTTGTATTTTTTAACATCAGCGTGCTCCAAACTTCTATTAATAGGATCTGCTTTGAAAACAAAAATCTAGTGAATATATTCACAACACAAATCTTATTAATATGAGAGATAATATCCGTACAGCCCTATAAGAAAAAATGCAAAACTAACCACTCAATATACATGAATCCTGTCTCAACAACTTTCCAATTATTTGTTTCTTATAAATTATGCCATGTACCTATACAACAAATGCCCTGGAACAAAAAACAAACAAACAACAACAACAACAAACCCAACCATAGAACAACAGCATAAAACCAAAGTCATATTAAAGCAGCTAATATTTTAAAATATAACAAAATAATGCTTTAGTGTGAAAAGATATCTTACACTAATTACAAGAATTTACAGTTTAATATATTATTATCTAGTCATATTGCTTAATATATCATCCTGATATTTATTTAATATCAACACTTACAAAGAAATATGTTTCTTTAAATTATTAACAAGTGACAAAGAAAAAGTGATATCTCAGAAGGGGAGGAAAATAATACCAGAATAGTTCCTAGGAAGGCAAAGAGGGATATGCTAAGCATGAAAGTAAACATTAATGAACAATTAAAGAAATGTAGATAAGGTTGATGAACTCAAATGTTGTTTCCGAGAAGCAAAACTCATTAAGTAAAAATAAAGTAGGAATAGATGGACAATATTATGAAAGATCATTTTAATGATAAGTGTTTTAATTGGCATGAAAATATTTAAACTTTATATAGTTACAAAGTATACACAATATATAAGCTCTAAAAAAAAGTGACCAGAGTAATTTTTCTTGAAAATTTTCTCAAAATTAAACACCAAAGCCAAATTACATTAAATATAGTTTTACTAATCATTCTAAAAAAGGGAAGAGAAGTATAAAGTAAAATAATCTTAGGGTAAAAAAAAAGCATGTTTATTTATTACATGTATACATACTTGTGTTTCTTATATGTACACATATATATTTTATATTATATACGTGAAATATTTATGTAATTACAAGTCTGTAAAATGTACCTGACTACAATTTTATTACTGTTCATAAAGAAATATTATGAGCATAAAATCTACTGCTACGTGAATAGACAAATTTTGGTAAAGCAACAATAATAGAATTATGTAAAATAATGTAGATTTTTAGTGAATTACATTTTCAACAACATGGACAACTTTTTAAAGTGTATAAACAATCTTTCAAGAGAAAAAGCAAATACCTGAGGACTACAGATAGCATGGTATTGTTGGGAGTGGTAAATGAAGTATGGTTCTTGAACTGCCCAGAGACAGGGCAATATGGTATCCCAATATAACTCCTCTTCAATATCATCTCCCTCTATAATCCCACTGAATTTAGGATATTCCAACTATGAGATCAAAACCAGACATCTTCCATAAAGAACTGAAAAGTTCTGATTTTAAAAAGTACTTACAGGAATAAATAAGTTAAGCATTAAATAATTAGAAGTTAAGGACTGGAGTGGAAATATTCATTCTCATTTAAATTCTTAAAGAGATATATCTGATACTTGGACTTTAAAAAAAAATAGTAACACACTGAATGTTACAGCTATGTTTGATTTTGTATTTCATAAAATGCGTATATTTTCCATTGCCATGGTAAAAGAGTATGCTTAGTTGTTTTATGTTTTCTGGTGTATATTTGCTTTTTCCCCTACTACAAGTGTTCCTGAGTGGCATTGTTCATGAGTATTTCACTGCTTTAGAAGCACTTGGAAAGGAGGCTTAACATGATTAGACTACAGAAGGCTATAGTTTTTTCTTCACTGAAGTGCAAGTCAAGAAGTTTGTGTGTGTATGTGTCAGATTTATGTCCTGTACTTTTTGAAAGTGAAAAAGAAGATTTATTTTCTTCTCACTCTTCATTGTAAAAGATTTGATAAACCCTGTTACCAAAATCTCCAGAGAGCAAATTTTCTAAAGTACAAGAAATGCAATGCAAATCTCTTTTACTGCCTTCCAAATTTCACACACTAATTACAGAAACCAATTTCTCACTGCCTAAAGGAGATTTCTAAATTGAACCAAAGTAAACCCCTGTGTAACTGAAAGAAATATATTTTTACATACAGACATATATATGTGTGTGTTTCTGTAAATACACACATAAATACATGCATGTACATATTTATGTATAACTAAAAGAGCAGTATGACTTTTAAATGAATTTTAGGATATTCCTAGTTTTTAAGATAATATTTTAAGTGTATCAGTATCTGCTGAAAGAGGGATATACCTGCATCTCAAAATTACTCATTGTGCTAAGATATTTACTAATAATGAAGTCACTAAGAATTCAAAATGGAGAAAATTATGTTTTTTGTGATGTTATATAATATTTAAGCATTATTTTTTATTCATTGTTTATACTGTATTTCATTTTCTATAAATGCATTAACTATTGAATTTCTGTTTATTTGTATTGAAATAACTGCTTGGTGAGGATTCTCTCTGTAAGTGTGTATCTGACTGTACCAAGAGCAAAAGTGTACTATATTAATGACTTAACTGTGGAAAGTTTTCCTCATTAACAGGGCATTCCAAGATGTCTACAGAACTCATAAATAATAGGGATTCCCAAATCTTTTAATGATAATTACTAAGAATTGCAGAAATTACACCATGGAAGGAGCACACTGTAGATTCACCATTTTGTTACGACCATCATTGTATATTTTTAAAATATCCTAGAAATCATAGTACGTGAATAATAAAAAAAAAATTCGGATCCATATTCATGAGCGCTCCTCATATATGATATATGGACATACGCACATACAGACATACAACACAAAACAGAAGTGTGCACACGTAACATACAACACATAAGACAATAGTAAAGGCCTTGTAGCTTTACACAGGTGAAATCTCCATTGCAATGTTTAAAAACTCCACAGTCAAAAAATAAAACTAATCAGAAAAACATTAACCTAGGTCTGTATGAGCTCAAAAATAAAATACAACTTTATGATGTGGGAAAAAGCAATAATAAAATAGATATTGAAAAAAGCATCCTGGTTAATCACTGTCGCAGATGTAAGAATAGCCAAGCTGGAGTTCTGGATATCAGTTGTTATGGATTTGAGTCAAATCATCTTCCTTTTGGTCTGTAGAAATTGTTTTGGTTCATCTCTCTGGAATCCAAATCGGCTGCTGTTCTCCCTATGGAAAAACACAAACAGAGCCCTGACTCCAGACAATCACTGGGTCAGGACCTTTCCATTGTCCTGTTAGAATATCCTTCCAAAGTACCTTAGGCTTATGTACATTTTTTTGGATACAAATGTCTTTCCGCAGCACTAAGCCCTGATGAATCCAAATTTAAAAAGTTTAGAGTAAAAAGGATTATTTTAAGTTTATCTTTGGGGATATATACCCCTTTCCAATTCCCTCCTTTTGTTTTAACAAGTACATTTTAATAGTTTGATGAGCTCTTTCAACTATGCCTTGTCCTTATGGATTGTATGGAATTCCTGTTATGTGAGTAATGCCAAATGATGAGCAAAATTGTTTAAAAGAGGTAGAAGCATAACCAGGACCATTATCTGTTTTTAACTGTTTTGGAACGCCCACAGTGGCAAAATTTTGTAAGCAATGAGCTATAACATCTTTAGTTTTTTCTCTGGCATGAAGGGAGCCCATCAAAAATCCGGAAGAAGTATCAACTGTAACATGCAAATATTTTAATTTTCCAAATTCTGGCAAGTGTGTGACGTCCATTTGCCAAATAGGGTTAGGTATCAGTCCTCTAGGATTGACTCCAAGATTAACTTGTGGTAAAAAGGTCACACAATTTTGACATTGTTTTATTATATGTCGGGCTTGTTCTTTAGTTATTTTAAAATGCTTTTGTAAAGTATTAGCATTGACATGGAACCTTTTATGAAAATTTATAACTTCTTCTATTGTGGAGAAAATATGTATGTCATGTGTAGATTTATCTGCTAATTCACTGCCCAAACTAAGGGCTCCAGGCAATCCTGTATGTGCCCTGATATGTCCTATAAAGAATGGATCTTTTCTGTCCCAGATTAGACTTTGTATAGTGGAAAACAAAGAGAAAACAGTAGAAGAAGGGGAAATCCTACCAGCATCTTCAAGGGATACTATAGCATTAACTACATACTGACTATCAGAAAATAAATTAAAAACAGAATCTTTAAACATCATAAAAGCTTGTAATACTTCATTAAGCTCTACCTTTTGAGCTGATTGTTTGGGTACTAAAAATGTAAAAGTTTGATCAGGGGTAACTACTGCTGCTGTACCATTATTTGACCCATCAGTGAATATATTTGGAGCATTCATGATAGGGGTTTTTCTTGTCATCTTTGGAAAAACTACAGGATGCTTAGACCAAAAAGATAACAAAGGATTAGATGGTAAGTGATTATCAAATGAAACATTAGATTTACACATGATTATTGCCCAAGTATGTAACTCATTAGCTAACTCATCAATTTGATCCATAGTATATGGAGTAATAATTTTATTGGGAGAAATCCCAAACACTCCCTTTGCTGCTTTTAGTCCTTTGAGTATTAATTGTCCTACAGCCTCAGGATATCTAGTAAGAATAGTGTTAGGAGAATAAGATAAATGTATCCACAATAATGGACCATCTTGCCAAAATACCCCTGTAGGAATATTTTTTGTTGGCAGTACAATAAATAATAAAGGCAAACTTATATCAATTCTATCCAAATGCATATTTTCCATATATGTTTCAATGATTTTTAATGCCTTTCTTGCTTCAGGTGTCAACATGCCGGGTGAATTTGGATCTGATGGACCTTTTAGAATATCAAATAAAGGTCCCAACTCTCCTGTTGGTATGCCTAGATAAGGCCTTATCCAATTTATGTCTCCCAATAACTTTTGAAAGTCGTTAAGTGATTTGAGTTGATCTACTCGTATTTGAATTTTTGGTGGAGGGACCATGGTTGAGGATAATAGAACTCCTAAATAATTAATTGGAAGATTTAATTGTACTTTATCTATTGCTATCTCTAGATTATATTTTTTTTAACAAATTTGTAAGTGTGGCATAACATTCTAGCAATGTGTTTTTATCTTTATGTGCCAATAACATATCATCCATATAGTGAAATATTTGTAGTTCAGGATTTTGATTTCTATGTGGCTGGATTGCTTTGTTAACATAAATTTGACACATAGTTGGACTATTAGCCATCCCTTGAGGGAGTACTTTCCATTCATATCTCTGATCAGGACCTTCCTGATTTAGTGCAGGGATAGTAAATGCAAAATGTGGACTATCCTCAGGATGAATTGGAATTGAAAAAAACAATCTTTAATATCTATAGCTAAAACATACCAGGTTTTTGGTAAAGCAGACAATTGGGGAATCCCTGATTGAGCAGGTCCCATAATAACCATCTCATTATTAATGGCTCTTAAATCTTGCAATAATCTCCATTTACCAGATTTCTTTTTAATGACAAAAATGGGAGTATTATGGGGAGATACGGAAGGTTGTATATGTCCCTCCGCTAATTGTTGTTTGACCAGGTCATGGGCTACTTGTATCTTTTCTTTAGTCAGGGGCCACTGAGGAACCCACACTGGTCTTTCTGATTTCCAAGTAATTTTGATTGTCTCAGTGGCCCTTTCTGAAAACACAATCCATGTCTATTTATTTCTTGATCTATTTGAATTGGTGCTGTCATACCTTGTTCTTGTTCTCTCAATCTTTTTTCTTTCCTAAAGCCTTGTCTAGCCCTAGTAGTGGGCGCATTAGGATTGATGTTATTTGTTAATGTCAAACCTAATTGATCTAGGACATCTCGTCCCCATAAATTTATAGGAAGATGATCCAATACATAGGGCTGTATAGTTCCTTCACATCCTTCAGGATCCTTCCAATATAATACCATTGCACTTCTATGGGGATTAGTTGCCACTCCTAGGCCTCGAAACGTTTGAGTGGCTTGTTGTAATGGCCAATGTTTTGGCCATTCTTGACGAGATATGATGCTAAGGTCAGCACCTGTGTCCAGTAGTCCATTAAACTCATGGCCTTGAATATTTAGTTTTAGCATGGGGCGAGAATCTAAATTTAAAGACAGCATAGCCCAATCTACACCTGTGGAGCCTAATCCCTTGGAACCTCTTTCTACAGTACGTCTGGAAAATTTATCATGCAGGCTGGGTATTATTAATAACTGTGCTATTCTATCTCCTGGTGAAATTACTGATATACCTCTTGGAGAACTAGCTATAATTTTTATTTCACCCTCATAATCGGGATCAATTACCCCAGGACTTATCATAAGTCCTTTTAGTGTTGAAGAACTGCGTCCCAATAATAAGCCTACTGTTCCTTGGGGAAGAGGTCCTTTTACTCCTGTGGGAATGATTTGAACTCCCATCTCTGGAGTTAGTACTGCTCTGGCAGAGGCACAGATGTCCAACCCTGCACTCCCTCTAGTTTGTCTGATGAGGGATTTAATGGATAATGCGTCCTGGGCACCACCCTGATGGTGCTGCTGGGTTCCTCCATTGCCCTGTATATTTGTGGTTTTGGGCCCCGGAGCATTGGGCCCTCCAGTCCTTTTTTTGGCAATGGAGCCTGATGCCTTTCTCCATGATATCGTGGGTAAACACTTGGTCCTTGTCTGTTTTTTGATAACGGAATACCCTCTATGGTGGTTTGAGAACGGCATTCATTAGCCCAATGTTTCCGTCTATGGCATCGTGGGAAAATATCCGGTATTCTATTCCTTTGATACCTAGCTTTGTTAAACCCTCCTCCTATGGGGCAACTCCTTTTAAAATGTCCTGTTTGATCACAATTATAGCATGTTTTTGGCCTGGCATCTAAAGCCTGTTGTACTGCTGCTAAGACTTGCCCTTGTTCATTAATGTCTCTACATAATTTAATATATGTGTTTAAATCTTCATGTCTCCATGGTCTAATGACCTCTCTGCAGCAACGATTTGCTTGGTCATAAGCCAGTTGTTTTATAAATGGCATTGCCTGTTCTGTATCTCCAAATATTCTAGAAGCTGTTTGAATAAGCCTATCTACAAATTCAGCGTAAGGTTCATTAGTTCCTTGTATTACCTTAGATAATTGTCCTTGTAAATCTCCATGCCCCTGTAAAGTTTTCCATGCCCTAACCGCATCTACAGCAATTTGTGCTTATACGCCAGTATTATATTCAATTTGTTGCCGTTGACCCTTATAAGGTCCTTTTCCTAATAACATATCTAGATTTCTTTGACGGTAACCGGCTGCTGCATTTTGCCTAGCTGTCTCCATGCAAAATTCCTCATTGGCAACCTTCCATAACAAATATTGTCCTCCATTTAGCACAGATCGACACGTTAGCCCAATCTGCTGGCGTCATGTCTAAGTTGGTAATTGATTCGACCATGCTCACAGTGAAGGGTGCTTGTGGCCCATAGGTTGTTACAGCCTCCTTTAATTGCTTCACTGTTTTGAAATCTAAAGCACGGTGAATTCGTTGCCCTCCTGCCTGCTCAAGTACAGGGCATGCTAATCTTTGGGGTCCTGCCTCAGGATTCCGTCCATCAACTACGGGAGTTGAGGGCCGCTCAGCTGTAGATGGAGCTGTTGAATTACGCCCCCTGGTGATAGAACGGAGTTAGTAGCAGCCTCCTGTTGTAATTCCCCGCCTGATGGTTGTTTTTCCTCTAAGCTTTCTTTCTTCAAATTTTCCTCTGTCTGACTAGCTCGAGAGACCTTCTCTTTTGCTTGACCTAACATGTTTTCTACCATAGTCTGGACCTCTAACAATTTACTTAACAGTTTTTCGGTTTGTTTTTTACTAGTTTCTAATCTACTATAAAGGTAACGCAACCCAATAAGATAGCATAAAACAAAACCAAAACAGAACGAAACAAAAACGGAACAAAGAATAGTTGTATCAATTTTCTCTTTCTCAGGGCCGAACAACTTCAAACCTTGAGCCAACCATTTTTCCCAGTTTGCCTGATAAAATTCTAGGGATAGGCAGCTTGAAACAAAAACAAAATAAATCAAAACAAGAACACATTGTTTTTTGAAATGGTCACCCATTTTGTCGCCTTCCCTCAGGGGCGAGCAATTTTACTCACCTCCAAGCTTCAGGCGTTCCCCGTATGGGCCACCAAATACCGCAGTCTGGCTGGGCACAAAATCAGGAGCCACTCAAGCAGGAACAAACTTTATTTTTTGAAACTGCCGCCAATGTTCTGTACGCCCCCGGGAAGATCGCAGATCCACCCACGCGGCTTCTCCCGGAACCCCCAGAGCAAGTTCCTCCCCCGGAACTCCCTCCTACTGTACTTCCCCAACCAATGGGAACTCTCCAGGAGTCCCGTAGCAGGCCGAGGTGAACAGCAGGAGTCCAATATCTATATGAATGCAAATCTTAACATAATCATATCATCTCAATGGCTAGCTGGCGTCACCTTTCAACCAAAAATGCCACGCATCATATACTTGGCTGACTCTTAGCATTTCTAAATTAAGACATTTGATTTCAACATTTTGATTCACCCAGGTACTACTCAATCATATATATTTGCTTTCTACAGGTCTTGCTTCTTTTTCTATAAAGTACTTCTAAAAAGCCATGATTTTAATGACATTTGTAGTGAGTATTAACTAATTAAAATCTACACTAACAAAATTCATTATGGTTTCTTTGATATGGAAAAATTGTCATGCCTCAGTGGAGTTGTGGGGATGGTTAATTCTAACCAGCTTGGAATTAGCCTGACCTGTCCAAATGAAATAAGGAATGAATTTTCGTGGCACTGACTGCAGGACAGGATGTAAAACATACTGAGTGATACTGTTAATTTCCATAATTCTGAAGTCTTGAAGGAGGTTCATCACAACTTGTCTGCACTGTTTATTCATTATAGAGAAACTGATGACTTTTACCTAGTTTGAGTGAGAAAACCTGTATATTTCTAAAATACCCTAGAAATCATAGTATTTCTAAATTAAGATATTTGTTCCTCCCTCCCCCAAGGCTTTGCTATGAAGGCTGCTTGCAGAGCAGGATGTTGATGGCATATGAAAATGCCCCAGACAGACTCTATTTCATTCCAGATGCCCCATGCATGCATATGTGGCTTCTGATCCTAGAGAGAGGGTAAACTGTGCCACGTTTCTTACAGGAGGTCAATAGGCATTGACACAAAATGTCACTAGACTTGCTACTCTGCTCCCGTCTTTGGCTGTAATGCATATCCTTACTTAAAAGTAATTGCCATATTGTAGTTTTCCTATAATAAGCTGTGAGTCTGTAAACATTCAAATCTGTTTAAGTTCCAGTTACTGCAGTAAATTTTTAAAAATAAAAATTTTAATTGGCAGAAAAATCATTTGGTGTCAACGTCAACATAAGTTGAAATAACACATTGAAGTGAAAATAGTTTTAATTGAAGAAAGATCGTTTATTTTTTCCTAAATTTATGTTTATAAATTTGAACATTATGATACTGGTTTCAGTAAAAGTCACATGAAAAGAAATTGTAAATAAGGGCTGCGGTTGTAGCTCATTGATAGAGCACTTGCCTAGCATGTGTAAGGCTCTAGGTTCCTCAGCACCACATAAAAATAAATAAATAAAATAAAGGTATAAAAATACAATAACATTATTAAAAAAGAAGTTGTAAATAAAATAAAACATGAAACATAACATAAACATTAACATTGTAATTTTATCTGCTCATGGGAAATGCATGTCAAAAATTATTTCAATAAAGTAAGAATTAATAAAATTGCCTCAATAGAGTTTCTTTGAGAGAGCACTTTTTAAACTAAATTATATCAATACTATTATAATTTTATTGTGACTCTTCATATCCATTGCAAGGATTTGACTTCTTTTGTGAAAACAGTGGGATTAACTTCTATGTCATTTCAAAATATTAGTCTCCAAGAGGGTTACAGCTAGGACAGCCTTGTCTGTTGTAGCAGGTAAGTTTTCTTTCCCCCAGTTTTAAACTATCTTATACTTTTTTTTTCTTTTAATGTGTAAACTGTTTTGATCCAAGCCTCTCCTATATTAACAACAAGGTTATCTTTTTTGTTTTTACGCTTTCTGAAAATAATCAATTTTTAATTAAATGCAAAATATTTATAATGGAATTGGAATAAAAGTATATCATCCTATTAATCTCTATAAAATATTTACCATTGGGACAGGGGTATGGCTCAGCGGTAGAACGGTCGCCTCGCACATGCAAGGTCCTGGGTTCGATCCTCAGCACCACATATAAAAAAAATAAAGTTATAAAAAAAAAGTTTACCATTGCTGATTAGTGTAGGATGCTATTTTTTCTGCTTACATGATCTTCTTTTTCTATTCCTCTGCTTTATTACACTGCAACTGTGTTAATGTTCCTTGAGCTCTATTTTCTTTAACATGCCATAGTGTTAGTCTGCAAAGTCCTCACATGAAATAAACCATCCTAATTGTTTTCTAGACTAAAATGATTAGATCAATAAAGAAAAGCCTTTGAAAAATTTTAAACTCTATGGAACAATATTTAATACTCCTAACCTTTTAATTATATTCATTAAAATCGTTTTAGTTCATGACTGCTTTTACCTAGAATATTCCTCCTCGGTACATGTATCATCCAATTGTAGCATTTATTTATCTGTTAAAAATTCAAAATGCAGACAATTTTAATTGAGATGTCCTATAAATATAAAAAGGAAAATTATTATAGATTTGTATAAAAAATATAAAATAACTCAATGATAGTTTATAGATTAGATATTGAAGGATACATACTTTAAATATAGAAAACTACATAAAATGCTTTTTTAAAACTAGTTTTATTTTTTTTAACTGTGACTCTCTGAAACTTTTATATTATTTATGTTTGTTTTATCATATTGTTATTTTTGTTTAATTTCCACAGTTTCTACCTATTTATTAGAGTACTTTTCATCTCAAAAGCCGAAACCCAAAATGCTGATATGGTTTCTTGTGTCTAATTTCTTTAAAGAAAGCTTACATTGATCAATGAGTTTAGAAGAGTCAGTATCCTTATCTAGAATTATACAGAGAAAACTACAGTGCAATTAGGGTTCTAAAACTAAGGTGTGTGTAATATTGAGCTGTATTCCTAAAGGAGAGTATCCTGTTTGCTTAAGTTTTTAGTAAAACAAAACATCAATCAAAAGAATAGTTCAAACTATCTCATGTTGAATAAATAGCAATTGAAGGGGAATTGTAGAGAGGGTTCTTAAGCATAGGTAAGTATCCAGTCTGATCTTTCAGATCTATAAAGAAAAAAATAGTCTAGGCATTGGCTATAAGACTAAAATCCTTTTGAGACTAAAATACCTATGACAACACCATAGAAGAAAACAATTTAAAGAGAAATTTTTGCAAAGCAAAATCACTCATAAATGCAAGAAAATCAAAAACAGAAGTGCACAAGCTCCAGTACTTTTTTCTTCTTGTTTTGATATCTATGTAATGAAATACTTCTATCTTCTTAGTTCAACAAATAGTAGTATCCTATTATCACTGTAATCAATTGCTACAAATTAATGACTTAAAATAGCACAGAATTTTTTATTTTATAGTCTGGGGATCAGTAGTCTGAAATCAGTTGCACTTTGTTAAAATCAAAGTGTTCACAAGACTATGTTCTTATGTAGGTTTCATAGGAGAATCCATTTCCTAGTTTTTCTGGATTCTAAAAGCTGTCAACATTCATATTACTAACTCTGAACTTCCTGACTCTCTATTATAAGAAGTCTTTTGAGTATATTGGGCCACCATAATATTCATCTCCAGATCATTAACCTAATCATATGTAGAAAATTTCTTTTGAAATGTAAGTAAACAAATTTGCAGGTTTATTCTGTTTACCACACCATCTTATTACTAGAAAATCATAAAATAGTTTAGCAATTTTGAGTCTAAAAATAATTATATGTCACCATCTTCAACTCATATAAAACATTGTATTATAAACATTTGTCAATCAGGATAACAATTTTCAGTTAATATCCAATTTTCCTTGCACCAAGAAATGCTAAATGTCAATAAAAATGCCAAGCAAAACACAATGGAGTTTTAGCTCTAAAGAAGAACAAAATTATGGCCTTTGCAGTAAGTGGATAGACCTGGAGAACAACATGCTAAGTGAAATAAGACAGACTCAGAAAGTCAAGGGTGTAATATTTTCTCAAGTGAAAGCTAGAGCAAAGTAAGGAGAAAAATTGGCGAGGATTTCAGGAAAACAGGAGAGTAGAGGAACCGGATTAAAGGGAAGGTCGAAGGGGTAGAAACATGGAGGAAGTGCTGAATGAAATTGACCAAATATATATATGTGTGTGTGTGTGTGTATATAAATATACGTATATATGTATGTATATGAACTCCACCTTTATTTGTATCTATAAAACACCAATTAAATAAAACAATGAATAAACAGAAGGAAGATCAGCGGAGTAGACGCAGTAGAATAGAAAGGGAAAGAAGTACTAGTGACAGAAATGAGCACATTATATTCCATGTTCAATATGTCAAAATGAATACCACATCATGTACAACTATAATTCACTGGCAAAAAGCATTTTAAAATGTACAAAAAAAATGAATTTTTGTAAATTCATTTAATAGTTCTTGTCTCTGCAGTTTTCATTACTATATAGAGTTTAAGTCTAATGCTTACTCACAAATATACACTTGTTATATAATACTTTGAATACTTTAAATGCTTTAGAGGGGACTTACATTTTTTTGTTTTGTTTTGTTTTTCATTACGCTCAGTGGCTCAGGTTATCAGACTAAAAAAAAAAAAAAAAGGACTAACATCCAAAGAATGATAAAGAAAATAAATATATATGTTACCTTATTATGGCCTCAGTGGGGGTGGGATCACATCTAAGTCCAAAACTTGAAATACATATCAAGATTAATAATGTCACAAACTCATTAATGCTGCAGGAAAAGTCTAGTTTCTCACATAATAAAACTTACTAAGGAAAGCAAATTAGGATCCTATGCTGGCTTAAAAATGAACAAGACAGCAAGCAGAGGACTGGTAGCTTGTGATTTTACTATAGTAAGGGTTTGCAGTGTGGAGACAAGTGCATGGAGTGCTGCATACAAGGCATATGTTAAGGGGTCTGAGTGGCAAACCACTCCCTCCTGCTAGGCATGTGAGGGGCAAACCACTTACCCCGTAGGCACAGCCCTGGGCGTGAGGCCATGCGTTGCAGTCCCTGTGCTTGCTCCATGACCCACTCCTCCATTGGTCATTGCAAGGACAGTTAACAGAAATTGCATTGGTGGCTGCCTGTAATCTGCTTAGCTACTGCCTGGGTATATATACATGGTAACTACACAATAAAATCAGACCTGCTTCCTGCTTGGTCTCCAGAGGTCTTGAATAGTGGCTCCGCAGCCACACTCTCCTCTACCCTGTCCCGTGGACCTCCTCTCTGAACAAGAAAGAGCCCACACACATTGCAGTAGGTTCCCATGGGTGCACCTGAACTTTATGTGGCTTGAATCTTTTACCTGCACCAAGGGAGGTAAAGAAGGAACCTCATGGGTCTTGGAGTAAGAGAGGAATAGTGAAGGGTAGAGCTTAAAATGTTTCTACAATTGTAGTGGATAGCATTGTGTCCCCCCAAAAGGTATGTTCAAGGTCTAAACCTTGGTTGTTATAGACATAGCCTTATTTTGAAATAGGTCTTCTCAGATGTCATGAGGATAAGTTAAACTCCTACCAGATGTCTGGTGGCTCACCAATGAACAATGACTGAATCATTCAAATGAGTTACCAGTGACAGGTATCCTTGCAGGAAGAGGGGAGTAGGATACATGCACACAAAGGTGAATGTCATGTGAGGAAAGAAGTAGAGATTGGAGATAACTACAGGAAATACACACCTCAAAATTGAGTTATCACACAGTATCAGAAATAGTATCAGAAAAGAAAGATCTCTGACAGCAGAGCAGTGTATGAAAATGGGTGCTTGTTTACAAAAAAAAGACCAAATAGCATATTGATTATTTAGTTAAAAAGCCTAAAAGAAATTTGTAGTATGAACTTCCATGGTTGATTCACCTAAATCAAAAGGTAGCATTTGGAGATACCAGGGAGAATAATCAGGACACGAAGAGTGAGCTGTAAGAACAGAGGATGTAGTAGTAAAGAGTTGTGTAGGGAAAGGATAAAGAAGAAGTAGATCAGTTAAAAGAGAAAAACCAGAAAAAAAAATGGTGTCATTGAAGCAAAATGAAGCAGTGCTTTCCAAAGTCAGATGTACTCAATAACACAGAACATAATTCAAAAAGAAAGCAAGGTATGCAAAATTTGTATGTTGAATTTATTCGTGGAGGTTCTTGTAGATCTGATCATGCCTCTTAATGTTCGAACTGAGGGACCTGGGAAGCTTGAACATTGATTTAAGGTTCTGTAAGGTTACTGAGGGTTCTAATGAGTGGCTTAAATCACATGCACTTGTGATCTGCGCTGGCGATGAACTAAACCAGTTATGTAGCATGGAAGAAGGCCATCAGGTGGATCTGTGGAGGCCCAGGCACTCAGGGTGGGGATCTCTCAATTGTTTCACTGCGAAAATTAATCTTTTTTTAAAAATTCTAATAGCTTTGTAATAAAAACAATAGAACAGTAGAGAATGATCATATATGAAACCGTATCAGAAACCAAAGCTCTCTGGCAGCGGAGCAGTGTTTGAGTACAGAGCACAGTGGAATTACGAAAATAACATTCACTGAAAACCATTCTGTATGCTAAGCATTATATTAACAAGGAGAAAAATAATTATAACTTTTTATAAAATGTCTATAATTCGTACAAAATCAATAAATAATTTGGTCAGTGAAGTAAAAAAAAAAAAAGGAAAAACAGCAAAGGCTGTATTGTAGCTCAGTGGCAAAGTGCTCGAAGGTTTTGGGTTTGAGCCCCTCCTGCAGAAACACAAAATAAAACAAGCAGCCATGGGTTTATGAACATGATGAATCCACTCCACTTTAAGGGATGAAATTTGTCATCTAATTTTTAGCCCTGAAAGTTACTGAGATCAGTGTGTGTGTAATATTTTGTCCAAGGATGCTAATTGATGCTTATTTTAATTTTTTCAAATATTAAAAATAGTTGATCTAAAATATTATTTAGTTAGTAACAAATCTACCTTTAAGCAATCATGAAATTCTTTAAAATGTTCCCCAGTTTTATCAAGTACCTACAGATGTAAGCAGCCAAAGGAGGAGAAAAAGCTTTCTATGTTTTCATTTTTACAATTTCGCAGTAAGAGATAGGAAGAGTGGCAGAATGTGTACAGTTACAGTTAGTAATATTTTTGAGGTTTTTGTTTCTTCTTGAAAGTGATGCCAAGTTATTATAAACTCCTCAAGAGACCATCGTATAAATAGCAACTCTTGTATTTACCTATAAAAACCCAGAGTCAGATATGTAATCTCTTGTACTGAACCTCAGATAAACTAGGTAGACTGTCAGACAGCCTTTCTGGTGGTGAGGATTAATGGATAAAAGTCTCTTGGGTCTTTATTTTTTGTCAGTTATTTTCAAGTGTTTCTTAGTGGTATCTGGCAATGTTATAGGGCCTTTCATCTTGCTAAACCTTTTGGGGTAACATCGAAACCACCGTTCAAGTTCGATAAGCAAGAGTACTTTTTTTAAACAATGCTTTATAAAAGCCTTTTAACTCATAAAATGATGCTCTCTGTCAATTTTTAAATAGTAATGACCTGTGGTCTTGGACTTTTATTACTCATCATATTCATTGACAGTTTACTCGTTTTAGAGTATGAATAGATAGATGCCCATAATTTTCTGAGCAGTTGTAATCAATCAAAACGTCTTAAAGGGGAGGAGAAATATGCTTTTGATCAATTATAGCATTAAATAAATCACTTCCTCATGGTGGCTGGTCCTTTTTTGTGCTTCCCATCCCACTCTCCTCCTTTTTCTTGGGTCATATCATAAAACCAGACCAAAGGATCTCTAAAGTGGTCACAGGGCTACAGTCCCTCCAGAGCATATAGAAAATGGACAGCCAGTAGGAGGGTTGAACAATGGGAGAGGAAGGAGCCATCATGAACATGGAGATAATGTTTGCCAGCAACTCCACAGCAGATAAAATGAGCATGTTGTGGAAATGAAACTGAAAGAGGAAATATTTGAAAAAATAAAGTGAAAAGAGGGAATGAAAATATTAAACGCATAGTGAAACAGGCAATATTTATGGTTAAAAAGAATGCACCTGTAAAGTCCTGTCTCTGGATGGCTTCCCCTTGTTTCTGTGGTCACCAATTTGGGGTAAAAATTATTTGTAAATACTTTTTATTTACTTATTTTCTGAAGGCCTGGGCGTTCTGACCACAAGCACTGGCAATCCTGAAAAGGGGATGGTTTCCTCTTAAACCATGGTACATTGCTCCATGGAGACCAAGAAACTCGTCTGCCTTCCAGGCTTTGCTACCATTCCAGGACAGTAAAACTCTAGGAACCTTTCTCCCAGTAAAGGATGGTGGGCCAACACAATAGCTGCTCTTTATAGTGTCTGAATGACAGGACCTCAGGGTTCCTGTGATATGTGAATAGGTAAATACTTGGTTCTCTGTGTCACTTTATGGTGATCAAGACTCAAGAAATAAGCACTGAACTTCTCTGTGGAAAAAATAATCTGTTTTCTGATCCAGAGATTACATGTAAACACACACACACACATACATACACACACACACACACAAGCTTAACAAACAGCTACCTGCACAGAAGTCTATAATATCCTTCCTGCTTCATTATAACTTCAGTCAAGATCCTCTAATTTCAACACGGGTATTTTGGATCTACCTCCTGACCCTCTTCTCTGTGACCTCTGTTCCTCACCATATCCAGTCCAACCCCGGGCTTGCACTTAAACATTTTCAGGCTACTTCCATCACTAGGCATACTCTGACCAATGACTTCAGCTAAAGACACAGTACTTGCAAGATCTCAGTATTAATACCAGACATGTTATCATTGGTGGCATTGCCAACAAAGATTCTCAGGCTCCTGGAATATCCATTGTACTAGCTTCAAAATGAGATGCTAACATCTGCTGCTTTGTCAAAATTATATACATGGGAGGTCAAATAAGATTTTCCACATATAAATGCACTGTAAGTTGTAAACACTAAGCAAAGCTTTTTACTTATGACTAATATAATCAATACAAGCCTATAAAACATTTCTCATCATTAACTTTTAAGTTCATGACTGCATAGCTCTCCTACTCACAGATGAAAGTAAGGACCAATAGTGCAAGTATGGAAAAGACAGGATTTAATATGATGTTGAAGGTATTTCAGAAAAATGATAAAATTTCTTATATTTATTTTACACTAATATCTTTATGTTTGTGTAATATTTTTGTCATGTATATTATATTATTACATTGATAATTGATATAATTTATAAATTATTACAATTGATCAAAACTTTTCTTACTTAATAGATCAAGAACATTCACTGACCACAATGATTTAAAGGACAAAGATCTGATATGTATGTTTTGATATACTCTGCTACAATAGATGCAAAATAAAACTGCCTATCTATAAGTGTACTTAGTGACCAACGGTGTTAATTTTAGGAATATATTTAAGGGAACAATTAGACATAAGTATGAAGAACTATACTTCAGAATGTTCATTGTGATGCCATTTGTCACATTTGGGAAAAAGTGAAACAAAAATATTCAACAGAAATAAAATGGATAAGTAAATAATGTCATTATTAGTTTCATACAGTACATAATTTATGAAAATAAAATAACTTATTTAAATATTAGTATCAACACTATTTATGAATATGAAAGACTAATGGAAAAATATATCAATGGAAAAATAAAAATATGACTAAAAATGATTAGAAACACACATTCACGTATGTGTGTTTGTGTGTTTTTTTTTTTTTTTTGTGTGTGTGTGTGTGTGTACCTAATACTGAAAGAAATCTTATTTAAAAGTTACCAGCAGTAATCTTTAGGAAAGTTACATCACTTTCTTGTTATCTGTTAATTGTCTTAAAATTATGAGTTTTCTCAATCTCTCAATGTGATGTTGCCAAATGTTTACATTAAAAGGTTTCACAAAATGTTATCTATTGGAGTTGGTGGACAAATGTGCAGTCTTTGAAGCCCCTCAGGAAGATGGAGCTCTAGTTATGGATGACTTCCTGGTAATACAGTTCTCTCTCCCTTGTCTCTCTTCTGCTGCCCTTCTACTACATACTAGGCTTACTTCCCAAATAAACGGTCTGTTTTCAAATCCTTATCTTAGGCTGTGCTTCTGGAAAAATCTAAATTAAGATAAGTTATCAAAATTGTAGAACATGAAGACAGTTGTTAGATGCAGAGACTATCCCAAATGTTATGTGGGCCCCTCATTCTCTAATAAATATTCTTTGACAGTTTTACTCAAAAATTTATCACGTACAAGAATATCGATACTTTTATCCATCACCTACATAAGCATTTCTTTGAAATCAATATATCCAACCCTGTTCTCTTTCTTGAGATTTGAACTCATTTATTATTTATACCTGAACATCTATATTTTAAATATTTTCTACATTCACAAGGAATAAAACATGCCTAACATAAATTCTTTTTTCTATTTTATCTCTAAGATGTATTATGTTTTGCGAAGCCCCTCACTCTCTTATAAGGTGTTAGTGTTACTCAAACGTATGCCATCTTTATCATCCGCCCATATTTGGTGAGTTTCTTCCCTGTTTGTGCAGGTCACTAGGAGGATAGTGAAGGATGTTCAACTTCTGGTGTCCTTTCTATGGAGAGCTCCCATTAGCAAATATGCCACAGCAGAGGGTACTTTAGTAAGGGCATTCAGTTGTCACTGTTCCCTGGATCTCTTTATCACCAGAGCACATGTCTACTCTCTGATCCACACAGAGATCTATGCATTGTTGTGCCCTGTACAAGATGTAGAGTTGTGAATGAGGGAAAAAGAAAAACTTCATCTGAATTTAATTCCCTAATTGGATATGATAAAATATCGATGCCAACTAGTCAACCTTTTGTCCCGTGTGCACATCCATCTCCTTGCTTCTTCTGTACCTGTCCTTGGAAATCTCCTCAGTGATAGTCTCATCCTATAAAACAACTGCTTGCTTACATGTTTTGTGCTGTTCTTGTTCCATTGTCTGAATTTCAGGAATCTCCTCCACTTTCACATAAATACATGCTTTCCACAAATAATTGAGTGTCACTAGATTATTTTAACTAAAATATACTATTATTTATTTATTTATCTATCAACATTTGGTGCTTGGGCTCAAACCCAGGATCTTTATTTTTTTATTTTGTGTCAGAAGAAGTGATTGATACCTATGACTACTCTTACTTATGTAAATGCAAAAGTAATATACCTTGTTGAATTTAGTATCAGGATTATTTAGCCAATTACAAAATACAGAAAATTAGCAAGCATTCTAAAGCAACATTTTTTTTCCTCCACCTTTTAAATTCAAGCCATATTTATTTTTCACAAATATGAATTTCTCAATTTTCCTATAATCCCTTTATCCTCTCAATTCCAGGTATGCTCCCATAATCAAATTCTTCATGCCTCATCAAAATTTTTACATGATATCATATCTAGTTTTTTAATCACACCTTCACATTACAATGAATGATTTATCTAAATGTCATTCCTCTTATTTAAAATTGTTTTATGACTAATTATCAATTATGTCTTTCAAACATAGTCCATAATACACATAACTAAGAATCATCTTGCTTATCTCTTAATTATACAAAGTCTTTAACTCCACCTCTGAATTACATTAAGATACATTAAAAAGTCTGAGTGTAAATAACAGGAAGCTATATTTTTAATAGACATCACAGTTGATACTTACCTATACTAAACTTTAGAGCCACTGAAAAATTTCCACACATTTAGCATGGCATAAAAGAACATAAATTGTTCCCTATCTACAAATCAACCTTAGCTCTTCAGTCTTAGCCTGTACTTTATGTTATAGCACTGTCCAGTAGCTTATACTCACAATGCAAACCAACACAATCCACATTCCTCTTACTGGTGATTTTGGTCATTTTGCCTGCAATGCACCTCAACCCATCTTTCCCCAACAAACTCCCACTCAGTCTATATAATTCAGCCAACTTATCCCACTCTGGGTCTTTTGAGACCAGATCTAGTGATTTTCTAATTACAAAATATGCATTTATTTGTAAATAAATAAAATGCATCTATTGTATATTAGAATACCTATTAATATGTATACAAATGATTTTACAGCTTTGAAGATGAGAACTTGATCAAAGGACTCAAATTTCTTTGAGGATTTCCTTCTTGAATTTACAGTGCTTAGCATATTTACTAGAAAAATGTAGCATTCAACAACTATTTGTTATCTGATCTGTTGAATTAAGCAGCCTATTCCCAGTATTGTTATAAGTGTATTAACTTACTAAAATTCAAATTCAAATAAAATAATGTTGGCATTTTACATATTTTAAGCTTTTGATTTTGTAGCAATGCAAACAAAGAAAATTAATCACTGTAGAGATCTCTAGCAGCAAATATTGACTTTAGTTCTCAGAACTGCATAGTCATCACCTGAATGTACTTTATTTAGTTCAGAATACTCTGAAATACATATATTTACAGTTTAATTTGATGTATTTGATCTGAGAAAATGAAAACAATATGTACAATTAATTTGTAAAAATCTTGCGAGCTGCCAAAAACATATTTCACATATATTAGCTATTTATTTTTAGATTTAATTTTTATTATTTTTTGTGGTGCTAGGGATGGAATTGAGGGACTTGAACATTCTTGACAAGTGCTCTTCTATTGAGATATATCCCCAATTCACAGACATTGGCTTTTAACAAAACTGTCATATGTTAAATTTATTATATTTTCTTATTAAATGTATTTATTAACATTTAGTACAAATAGGATTGCAAACACTTTTCTTGTAACTATTAACTTTTATTTTATTATAAACATTAAGACTGTTCCTGAAGAATGTGTATATTTACATATTATTGTAATAAATCACTCAATGTAATGTATAAATCTCAGGAAAAGCCATGCCTCTTAAACAAGATGATTATCCTGTTTCCTGTTCTGAATATGAATTCTAATATATTCCAATTGGTTGTTCATTTTCTATTATGTAAAAGAGAAGATGACACTTGGATTCAAAATAGGGAATACAAAACATAGACAGAAATTTGATTATAAAGGATGCCAGATGTCTTAGTTTATTTTTATTTGTGTTGGAAATTGACATGTTACAACTGTATATATTTATGGAGGAGAAAGTGATTTTATGATATACACATACAACTTGGAAGAAATGGATCAGTCTAAGATAGCCATCATCTCAATACTTATAATTCAGTCCTTAAATATCCTTCAACCAAATCTCCCCATTTTCCCTATTAAACAAATTTGCTCCCTGTTTCCATTTGTTTATTTTAGAGTATGCATATAAATAAGAATGTGGGGAATTTGTTTTTCTGTGCTTGACTTATTTAACTTCATGTGATGTTCTCCAGATTCATTCATGTTATTGCAAATGACAAGATTTCCCCTTTCTCAATGGATGAATAATCTGTTGTGTATGTATACACATTTCTTCATTATTGATTCATTGATGGACGTGTAGTTTAATTCAAGATCATGGCTATTGTGAGTACAGAAATTGGAGTACAGATATATCATTGATATATTGGTTTCAAATCCTTTGTATATATATTTAGAAGTAAGATTCCTGGATCATGTTTAACTGACAATATTTTTCATGCTTTGATATTTTTTCCCTTTGGTGAGGGCTATGGTAATTAACATTCCTATCAATCATGAGCAAAGGTTTCTTTTTCTCCACAATATTTCACCATTAACAATTTGATCAATTAAACAGAATCTCAAAAATGAACACACACATTACAGACATTTGATTTTTTGAAGAACATGTTAAAAATGCACAATGACACAAGAAAACAAACACAAGAAATAAAAGGATATTGGAAAACTACATAACAACATTCAACAAAAACACAATGGAACTTTACCTCACACCATGTATAAAAGTTAACCCAAATTGGATTAAGAACTCAAAGACAAGTTCTGAATCTATAAAACCACCAGAAGAAAACATAAAGAAGAAACTATTAACAATTGGTCTGGACAATGATTTTGCAGATTTAATCCAAAAATCTAAAAGAGCCAAAACAAAAAGAGACAAATGAATTTAGTTCAAACTAAAGAGCTCTACACAGAGAAGGATAATAAAGAGGTGATGTACTGTGTGGGAGAAAACTTTTGAAAACTATATATCAAATAGGGGGTATTATTCAAATTATGTAAGAAACTGAAGCAAGTTAACACCAAGACAATGAATAATTCAATTTCAAAAAATAAGCAAAGAATCTTATCACGTCTCTGAACAGATATACAGATGACCAATGGCAATATTAAAAAAAAAATGCTTAATATCAGTAATCATTAGGGAAATGCAAATTAATACCACTGTAAGCTATCACTTCACATCTGTCAGAAAAGCTGTTATTAAAAAAAAAAAAAAAAAAAAAAAAAAAGGAACTGCATGGGAGCCAAAGCCAAGGCACTGGCAGACCCATGCAGGATCCCAGGCCTAACCCACTATCATGGGACACTGCAGTCAATGGCATAGCCCTCCACATACAGTAGCCTCCTCCTTGAGTCAACAGATAGGGCCTGGAGGCAGCTGCATCTCATAGAAAGCAAATCACCCTTTCAATCCCATCTCTGAAAGTGGTTGCAGTAATGTTGGGACATCCCCACTGCTATCTTGAGTTACCTCCACTATTGCCACCAACACTTTTAGTTGCAATACAATCAATCATGAGACACTGGCTGAGGATTAGAAGCCCAACACCAAGGTGAGGTACAGGTAATCTGAAGGGTGACTACGAGACTGAAGGGTAGAAAGTGTTATATCTCACATTTGCACTGCAAGAAAGGAAGATACATAGAAAACATAAAAAAAAAAATAAGAAAGGAGAATGTCTCCAAATAAACCAATATACTACAACAACAGAATCCATGGGCAGTGGAGTTAATGAAGTGTCAGAAAAAGAGTTCCGAATGTACATAATTAATATGATCTGTGAATTAAAGAATGACCTCAGTGAGCAAACACAGGAAAAAATTGATCACTCCAACGTAGAGATAAGAGAGCAAACAGGCAACAATTCATCACATCAACAAAGAGATAAGGATCAAATACAGGTAGCAAAAGATTACTTCAAGAAAGAGAAAGAGATGCTGAAAAAAATCAGAAATCCTTGAATTGAAAGAAACAATAAACCAAAACAAATAAACAAACAAAAAACTCAATAGAAAGCATCAACAACAGAGTAGATCACTTGGAAGACAGAACATCAGATAGTGAACACAAAATTTACAATCTTGAAAATAAAGCTGACTACAAAGCAAAGATGGTAAAAAAACATGCAAAGAACATCCAAAAATTATGGGATAGCATCAAAAGACCAAATCTAAGAGTTATTGGGATACAAAAAGCCACAGAGACTCAAACCAAAGGAATGTGCAATCTCTTCAATGAAATAATATCAGAAAATTTCCCAAATATGAAAAATGAATTTGAAAATCAAATACAAGAGGCTTAGAAGTCACTAAATGTAAAAAAAATTACAACATATCTACAACAAGGCACATTATAATGAAAATGCCTAGCATATAGAATAATGAGACAAATTAAAGGCTGCAAGAGAGAGGAATAGATTACATATACTTGGAGAACAACTTTTATCTCAGCAGATTTTCAACCCAGAACTTCAAAACCAGGAGATCCTGAAACAACGTATACCAAGCTCTAAAAGAAAATGGATGCCAACAAATAATCTTATATCCAGCAAAATTGAGCTTTGAATTTGATGACAAAATAAAAACCTTTCATGTTAAATAACAGTTAAAAATAATTTACAGGAAAAAACCTGCACTACAGAGCATCCTCAGCAAAATATTCCAGGAGGATGAAATTTTAAAAATAAAAATAAATAAATAAATATCAGCAAAGGAAAGAAAAAAATCATTGAAGAAAAGGAAAATCAAAGAAGAAACCAAGTCAAGTTACAAACCAAAAATAAATCAATATAAGAGGGAATACAAACCATATTTCAATAATACCCTGAATGTGAATAGCCTAAACTCATTAAAAGACACAGATTGACAGAATGGATTTTAACAAAAAAAATCCAAAGACAGTCTTAGCAAAAGTGAGGTGCTAACCAACTCAGTGAGACCCTGTGTCTAAATAAAATACAAAATAGGGCTGAGGAGGTGGCTCAGTAGTTACTCAACTACTGAGTTAAATCTCTAGTACCAAAATGAAAAAAAAAAAAAAAACAATATGCTGCCTTAAAGAGATTCATCTCACAGGAAAAAACATCCATAGACAGAAGGTGAAAGGGTGAGGAAAAAACATACCACTCACATGGACCACATAAACAAGCAGGGGTTTCCATCCTCATATCAGATAAAGTGGACCTCAAATCAAAGCTAGTGAAATAGGACAAAGAAGGACATGTCATACTTCATAAAGGATTCATACATCAACAAGAAATAACAATCATAAATATGCTCCAAATAATGGGGCATCTATGTATGTCAAACAAACCCTTCTCAAATATAAGAACCAAATAGACCACAACACAATAATACTGAATGACTTTAATGCTCTTTTCTTACCACTGGATAGATCTTCAAAATATAAACTAACAAAGAAACTACAGAACTTTATAATTAATAACTTAGACTTAACAGACATATATAGAACATTTTATACATTAATGAGTGAATACACTTCCTTCTCTGCAGCACATGGATCCTTTTCTAAAATAGACCACATATTATACCGCAAAGCAACTCATGGCAAATAAAAAAATAGAGATACTACCCTGCATTCTATCAGATCATAATGGAATAAAGTTATAAATCAATGATAAGATAAAAATAGAAGATACTCCAACACCTGGAGACTAAATAATATGCTATTGAATGAACAATGGTTTGCAAAAGACATCAAAGAGGAGATTAAAAATTTTTAGAGAAAACAAGAACACTGATACAACTTATCAAAATCTATGGGACACTAGGAAGGTAGTGCTAAGAGGAAAGTTCATTCCATGGAGTTCATGCATTAAAAGAAGAAAAGGTCAAAAAATAAATGACCTGACATAACAGATAAAAGCCAATTCAGCAAAGTGGCAGGATATAAAATCAACACGCATAAATCAAAGGCATTTCTGTATATCAGCGACAAAACTTCTGAAATGGAAATGAGGACAACCATCCCATTCACAATATCCTCAAAAAAAATAAAATACTCGGGAATCAACCTAACAAAAGAGGTGAAAGATTTTTACAATGAAAACTACAGAACCCTAAAAAGAGAAGAGAGAAGTAGAAGAAGATCTTAGAAGATGGAAAAATATACCCTGTTCATGGATAGGCAGAACTAACATCATCAAAATGGCGATATTACCAAAAGTTCTTTATAGGTTTAATGCAATGCCAATCAAAATCCCAACAGCATTTCTTGCAGAAATAGATAAAGCAATCATGAAATTCATATGGAAAAATAAAAGACCCAGAATAGCAAAAGCAATTCTAAGCAGGAAGTGTGAATCAGGCGGTATAGCGATACCAGACTTCAAACTATACCTCAGAGCAATAGTAACAAAAACAGTATGGTACTGGTACCAAAACAGGCGGGTGGACCAATGGTACAGTATAGAGGACACAGAGACTAATCCACAAAGCTACAACTACCTTATATTTGATAAAGAAGCTAAAAGCATGCAATGGAGGAAGGATAGCATCTTCAACAAATGGTGTTGGGAAAACTGGAAATTCATATGCAACAAAATGAAACTGAATCCCCTCCTCTCGCCATGCACAAAAGTTAACTCAAAGTGGATCAAGGAGCTAGATATCAAATCAGAGACTCTGCGTCTGATAGAAGAAAAAGTTGGCTCCGATCTACATATTGTGGGGTCGGGCTCCAAATTCCTTAACAGGACACCCATAGCACAAGAGTTAATAACAAGAATCAACAAATGGGACTTACTTAAACTGAAAAGTTTTTTCTCAGCAAGAGAAACAATAAGAGAGGTAAATAGGGAGCCTACATCATGGGAACAAATTTTTACTCCTCACACTACAGATATAGCCCTAATATCCAGAGTATACAAAGAACTCAAAAAATTAGACAATAAGATAACAAATAACTCAATCAACAAATGGGCCAAGGACCTGAACAGACACTTCTCAGAGGAGGACATACAATCAATCAACAAGTACATGAAAAAATGCTCACCATCTCTAGCAGTCAGAGAAATGCAAATCAAAACCACCTTAAGATACCATCTCACTCCAGTAAGATTGGCAGCCATTATGAAATCAAACAAGTGCTGGCGAGGATGTGGGGAAAAGGGTACTCTTGTACATTGCTGGTGGGACTGCAAACGGGTGCGGCCAATTTGGAAAGAAGTATGGAGATTCCTGGGAAAGCTGGGAATGGAACCACCATTTGACCCAGCTATTGCCCTTCTCGGACTATTCCCTGAAGACCTTAAAAGAGCGTACTACAGGGATACTGCCACATCGATGTTCATAGCAGCACAATTCACAATTGCTAGACTGTGGAACCAACCCAGATGCCCTTCAATAGATGAATGGATAAAAAAAATGTGGCATTTGTACACCATGGAGTATTACGCAGCACTAAAAAATGACAAAATCATGGAATTTGCAGGGAAATTGATGGCACTAGAGCAGATTATGCTTAGTGAAGCTAGCCAATCCCTAAAAAAACAAATACCAAATGTCTTCGTTGATATTAATGAGAGCAACTAAGAACAGAGCAGGGAGGAAGAGCAGGAAGAAAAGATTAACATTAAACAGAGACATGAGGTGGGAGGGAAAGGGAGAGAAAAGGGAAATTGCATGGTAATGGAGGGAGACCCCCATTGTTATACAAAATTACATATAAGAGGTTGTGAGGGGAATGGGAAAATAAACAAGGAGAGAAATGAATTACAGCAGATGGGGTAGAGAGAGAAGATGGGAGGGGAGCGGAGGGGGGATAGTAGAGGATAGGAAAGGTAGCAGAATACAACAGTTACTAATAGGGCATTATGTAAAAATGTGGATGTGTAACCGATGTGATTCTGCAATCTGTATTTGGGGTAAAATTGGGAATTCATAACCAACTTGAATCTAATATATGAAATATGATATGTCAAGAGCTTTGTAATGTTTTGAACAACCAATAAAAAAAAAGAAAAGAAAAAGAATAACAAACCAATATCCAAATCAGTAGAAAACAAGAAATAATTAAAACCAGGGTAGAAATCAATAAACTTGAAACTAAAGAAACAATTCAAAAAATTGACAAAACAAAAAGCGAGTTCTTTGAAAAAAATAAATAAAATTGACAAATCCTTAATCACCCTAATGAAAAGAAGGAAGGGAAAAAACACAAGTTACTTGAATTCATGATGGAAAAGGAAATATAACAATAGACACTACTGAAATACAGAAGACAATTAGAAACTCTTTTGGAAATTTATACTCCAGTAGAAAAAGAAAAACTTGAAAACACCAACAAATTCCTAGAGGTGTATGATCAACCCAAACTGAGTCAAGATGAACTACACAATTTAAACAGAACAATTTCAAGCAAGCAAATATAAGATGCATCAACAGCCTACTTACAAAGAAAAGCCCAGGACCAGGTGGATTCACTGCTGAGTTCTCCAAGCCCTATAAAGAAGAATTAATAAATATTCCTCAAATTAATCCATGAAATACAAAAGGTGGGAAGACTTGCAAACTCATTCTGTGAAGCTGGTATTATCCTGGGGTAATACCAAAACCAGATAGAAACACATCAAGGAAAGAAAATTTCACACCAATATCCCTGATGAATATAGATGCAAAAATTCTCGATAAAATTCTGGCAAATCATATACAAAAACACATTTTAAAAATAGCGTATAATAATCAAATGGGGTTCATTCCAGGGATGCAAGGTTAGTTCAACATATGGAAATCAATAAATATAATTCATCATATCAATAGACTTAAACATAAGAATCATACGGTTATATCAACTGATTCAGAGAAAGCACTTGACAAAATACAGCACCATTTCATGTTCAAAACATTAGAAAATCTAGGGGCAGTAGACACATACCTCAACATTGTAAAAGCTATCTATACTAAACCCAAGGCCAACATCATTCTAAATGGAGAAAACTTGGAAGCATTCCCTCTGAAAACTGGAACAAGACAGGGAATGCCCTTTTTCACCACTTCTATTCAACATAGTTCTTGAAACTCTAGCCAAAGCAATTAGGTGAAAGAAATTAAAGGGATATGAATAGAAAAAGAAGAACTCAAACTATCATTATTTGCTGACAACATGAATCTATACTTAGAGGATCTAAAAAATTCCACCAGAAAACTTCTAGAATTAATTAAAGAATTCAGCAAAGTGGCAGGATACAAAATTAATACCTATAAATCAAATGCATTTCTATAAATTCGTGATGAATCCTCTGAAAAAAAAATTAGGGAAACTACCCCATTCACAATAGCCTCAAAAAAAAAAAAAAAAGGAAAAGAAAAGATTTGGGAATCAACAAAAGAGGTGAACGACCTCTACAATGGAAACTACAAAACACCAAAGAAAGAAATTAAAGACGACCTTAGAAGATGGAAAGATCTCTCATGCTCTTGGTTAGGGGAAAGTAAAATTGTCAAAATGTCCGTACTACCCAAATTGCTATACAGATTCAATGTGATTCCATTTAAAATCTCAATGTCATTCCATATAGAAGTAGAAAAAGTAATCATGAAATTTGTTTTGAAAAATATAAGACCCAGAAAAGCCAAGTCAATCCTCAGCAAGAAGAGTGGAGCAGTTGGCGTCACAATACCAGACCTTAATCTATACTGCAGAGCTATAGTAACCAAAAGGGCATGGTATTCTAACAAAAATAGATATGTATACCAAAGGTACAAAATAGAAAACACAGAGACAAACCAACATAAATATAGTTATCTCATAGTAGACAAAGGAGCTGAAAACATACATTGAAGAAAGGATAGCCTCTTTAACAAATGGTGCTGGAAGAACTGGAAATCCATATGAAGTGAAATGAAAATACACCCTTATCTCTCACCATGCACAAAACTCAACTCACTGCTCTCCCCTTCAGCTGAGAGCAGTTTTTGTTCTGGGTAGTCACTGTGCTGAGTAATCACAGCTGGAGGGGGGGGCGGAGGAAGTTGGAAAACAGGTACCTGTTCAAAGGAAGATCCATCCTGCTGATAGCCACAACGACCAAAAAATGGCAAGAAAGGTTTTCCAAGATGGAGTCGGTCTGCTTCCAGCGCTGGGGTGTCTGGTGAGGTGGGGGGAGCTGGGATGGCCTTGTGCTGTGCCTAGATTGTAGCCCTGTGGCCTGCGTGGGAGCAGAGCAGCTGATTAAGTGATTCTGCTACACCGCTTGAGAGCCTTGTGTGAGCTAGAACTCTGGGCTTTGGGTCCAGAGTCTGGAGTCTTACTGGAACACAAAGGCTCTGATTTCTCCACAGGTTTTTGCAGCTCTGGTGGTTTCTGTGAAAACCCGCTGTATAGGGGTCCTGTCGCGCTGCTCTGAGATGTTGTATTCCGTCTAGGTGAGGCCTTGTGGAGACCCTGCCTGACTGCTTTCTTGGTTTAATTCCACAGAGCAGCCAGAAACAGGGCCTCCCATATTCCGCCATCTTGGATTCTCCCAGAAGAAGTCATTTATTAAACAGGCTTGTCTGTGGAAGTGAGCCTCAGCTTCTTCAGTTCAGGCACATTGTTTTAGTGAAAGGTATCATAATTTTCAAACATGTCATGTTGACCAAAGGAAAATTTCACTTTCGACTCAACAAAATAAGACCCAGATTTGATAGCTTGCAGTAAGTCCCGTTCTCCAACAACTGAACACACTGCAAGCCAAAATGCTTAGTCTAATTTGATTCTTTCCTGCTGGCAGGGCTAGATTTCGAACACATGGGTGGCTGTGGCTAGCTAGAGAGATCCAAGAAGTCAAGGACCTAGGAATTAGACGGGAGACCCTGCGCCTAATAGAGGAAAAAGTAGGCCCAAATCTTCATCACTTTGTATTAAGCCTGGACTTCCTTAACAATACTCCTAAAGCATATGAAATAAAATCAAGCATCAATAAATGAGATGAATTCAAATGGAAAAGCTTCTTCTCAGCAAAAAAAAACTATCAATGAGGTAAAGAGAGAGCATACATTTTGGGAGTAAATTTTTGCTACACACACATCAGATAGAGCACTAATCTCCAGGATACATAAAAAACTCAAAAAGCATAACATTAAAAAAATAAACCAAGCAATTCAATATATAAATGAGCTAAGGAGCTGAACAGACATTTCTCTGAAAAAGATATACAATTGATCCAGAAATATATTAAAAAATGTTCAACATCTCTAGTAATTAAAGAAATGCAAATCAAAACTATTCTAAGTTTTCATCTCATGCTAGTCAGAATGGCTGTTATCAAATATACATACAACTATAAATGTTGGCAAGGGTGTGGGGGAAAAAGGCATACTGGGGAGACTGAAAATTCATTTACCACTCTGTAAAGCAGTATGGAGACTCCTTAGAAATCTTGCTATGGAAGAAACCACTATTTGACCCAGCTATCCCACTCCTCAGTTTAACCCAAAGGCCTTAAAATCAGCATATTATAGTAATGCAGCCATATCAATGTTTATAGCAGCTCAAGTCACAATAGTTAAACTGTGGAACCAACCTAGATGCCCTTCAATAGATGAATGAATAAAGAAACTGTGGTATATATACAGAATGGAATTATGGATTTTGCAGGTAAATGGATGGAGTTGGAGAATAGCATGGTAAATGAAGTAAGCCAATCCCCAAAACCCAAAGGCCAAATGTTCTCTCTGATAAGTGGATTCTGATCCATAATGGGGGAGGGCATGGGAAAAATAGAGGAACTTTGATTGGGCAAAGGTGAGGAAGGGGAGGAATTGGGACATGAGAGCAAGAAAGGTTGTGGAATTCAATGGACATTATTACCGTAGGTACTTGTATGAATGCACATATGGTGTGATGCTAGATTGTGTACAATTAGAGAAATGAAAAGTTGTGCTGCAATTTTGTACAATGAATCAAATTGCATTCTACTCTCATATATACCTAATTAAAATAAATAAATTTATTTTTAAAAAGATGAAAGGTAGCAAGTGTTGGTGAGCTTTGGAATTAATGGATGCTTAGTTTAATCAATAATATACCAGCAACTGCTTCTTGAGAAATAATCAGGTGCCAAAAGTGAAGTTTAAAATGTTTTTATTTGGGTGTAAATGTGAATAAAAAAGAAGACTTAAAATTTCAGGAAAATATATACCTGAAAATAAATACAATACTGTATGATTTATATTGCCATTTTGTTTGTGATGAGCGATAACCCATTGTGGAATGGGAAAGCTAAAAATTCTATTTTACCTGATATCCTTCAAAACGTATCAAGTTTCACATGTAACAAGAGAATTAAATCATTTTGGTTATGCTTGATTTCCTTACATTTCCTATGTTGAATAGGTATTAATTTTTACTCAAAGCTTTTCAAACATTGGTTTCATAAAGCAATAGTTGTTTCATAAAGTAATAGTAATTTCATAACATTTTTTATTTTCATGTCTTATTTGCCAATTATTGACTAGATTACATCAAAATACTACATGAACACTGTATCCATGTTATTTATCGTAGTATTAAGATTTTAATAGCTTTCTTTGAAAGGATTTCAAATTTGTAGGATTCAGAGATCAATACTGATACCAAATCAAAGATTTTATTTTTTTTTCCACATTGTAGTCTAAAGAAATTATAGATTGCTGCCAAATACAGATGATGGCACCAACACAACCTTCAGTCAGATTCATTACTTTGTTATTTACATGAGCATTTTGTTTGCTATTGGAAAATTAATATCCAATACAAAAACAAAATAACAAAAATAAAATTATTGGAATAGCGAAAATCAATTAATAACATAATTAATAATGATTTCTATTTAGGTTCTTACCAAATCTTTTAGTGATATGATAAAATTATTAATATGCATTTTTAATCTCAAATATCACATAATCATGTTTTAACCATTAGAGGAAATTATATTAGCCTGAAAAAATTTGTCTTTAATATATGTTTTAACAATGTTTTCTATCTAAAAAAAATCTATACTCATCATATATAATCTTTATGTTTAATGGAAACTATGACTACTTTCTAGAAAAATAGATATTACTTATTTCACTTTGTCTCTTTTTATATCTATTCAAACTTAATGGCTATGACATTTTGGAATTATCACATTTGTCAATCCATACATTATTGTAGTTTTTGCTGTCAATTATTTCCATAATTATTCTCACTATTATAATCTCATAATTTAAAAATAGACTGATTATGTAATTTTAACAAATTTATGCAGCCCACCTATATGTTGGAGTTTTACTTTCAAACTGAATACTTTGTTTCCATTTACCCAATGTTTGCAAAAATAATGCTTGAATCATATATTAAAATTCTTTCACATATACCTATTCTTGTGAAGGGTAATGCATGTGGATGTACAAAAGCACATTAAGGATTCATTGTTGTAGACTGACTAAAAACCAGAAATTTCATATTGTTATATTTATCATTTATTATAAATATTTATTTACAAGGCATCAAAAAATAGACTTGACTATATTTGAAAACACAGTGGAAGATAATAAGCAATTTTTCATGAATTTGGATATTATCAGATAATAATCTATTTTTGAGAAGATGCAAATTAAAGGCAAGATTGTTCTTGAAATACTTGTAATGATGGTTTGTCAGATAGATTCTACTTTTCTGTAGCCAAGAATGTTTATAATTGAATTTTTATGTACGAACAAATGCCAAAACTAGAAAGCAGAGCTCCAGCCAGAGGACTCTTTTTCTATACATAGCACAAAAAACCCTGAGGAAACAAAATCATTTTTGTTGTATTCTAGTTGAAATATAAATCAAATTAAGTATCACAATATTTACACAACCTTCAGCCAGATTCATTACTTTGTTCTTTACATGAGCATTCTGTTTGCTATTTATTTAAAACTGCATGTATTTTTCCACTTGAAAATCCAGTTTATGTATTTTGTATTTCAGTTGTATTTTGCATAATAATTAAAAATAAGACTTAATAATATATAATATTTCATGATAAAATATTTTATTTAGCAAGTTTCTTATTAGTACCAAAAACATTTGAAAATTCTTGAAAGTACATTTCTTAAATAAAGTTTTAGTCATTTATTAGACAGTTTCATTAAGTCTGCTCATATTATTTCTGCATACTTTAATGTTGAAAATGAGTAGGAAGCTAAGAGTTAAGAGATTTAAAGAAAAATTAAACATTCTAAACTTATTCTTAATGCAATATCTGCTTATTTTAATGTAGGCAGGAAAAAAATCAAATTTTCACTCTAGGATAAAGTTGTTCTCTTATGTGTGAATATATCACAGTCAGTGTAATTCCTGGTCAGTGTATCATGGAACTGCTTTAAGACATAAACTTCATTTCCTGTGAACTTTCTAAATCTTACTAGGCTTATATTTAATGTCCAATAAACTGATTGAGGTAATTACTTGCTCAAATTGAAGTTTTATCCTTAACTTTTTTCACATAATAAAAAATCTTTGCACAAATTTCTAATTGTTTCATCTATTAGATGAATTATATAGTTGATAACTTTCCATTGTATTACAGTCTATCTGCACTTCCTTGGTCAAATTTTTAAAATATCCTATAGTTTCAGTACACTTCATTTTTTATACTCTTGCCTCTTTCTAGTAAGATCTGTTCTGAAACTCCCTCTTACATTTTTCTTCTCATATTCTTTTTTAGAATATATTTTTAGTTGTAGATGGACACAATACTTTTATTTGTTTATTTATTTATTTGGTGCTGAGGATTAAACCAGTGCCTCACACATGCTAGGCAAGTGCTCTACCACTGAGCTACAACCCCAGCCCCATCTCTCATATTCTTGTGTAATTCCTATTTTGCCAGTGAGATCTTTGTAAAAGAAAAAAGTCATTTTCATATATTTTATATCTTCAAATTGGTTTAGTAAATATGTCCATGCCAAATAAAGCACATAATTTGATATTTAATTTTATTTGACATCAGAAAGATAAGCTTTTATTTATCACTGCCTTCTTTTTCTAGTTCAGTACTTTCTTGGCAATGAAACCAGACACCTCTAGTTTTCTTTCCAACTCTAGAATAGACTTTCTTGGTCCCAAATCCACATTCTCAGTCTACCACTATTTCTGTTTCAGTTGCTACTATGTATCCCAAGTCACTATCATCCCTCTTTTGAACTGCTATACAATTTCCATTACTACTCTTCTCCATAATATTTTCTAGGGATTCCATTATGATATAACATTATAAAAAAATCTTCTAATTGTGTATATACCTTTGTTCAGGGCTCTTATATTATTCAAATTGCCAATTAAAATTAATACACTCATTTATGCATAAATTATATATTGAAGGTGAGATGGTTTTGCATCATTGTATTACTTTCTCAATGGGATTTTTTTTTTTTCTTGTGATTCTGGTGGTAAAGCACAGGGTTTTGTACATGCTGGCAAGTGTGCTACCATTGTGTTATATCCCCAGCCCCATGGTTATTTAATTTTCTTTAAATGCAATATAATTATCAAATTCAGCTTGTCAATTCCTGAAAAAACACTGGTGGAACTGAAAGGTGAATATGTTTTGGAAAATTACCTCTTAAAGTTAAATCTTCCTATTTATGAAGATTGCTCCATATTGTCATTTATTTGAATTTTTCCTCTTTTAATAAAATTCATGTTTTACAAAAATGTTGGTAAATTTAAAGGAAGTATTTTCTGATATTATTGTAAATAATGTTTCTATTAATTTTTATTGTGGAATAGGATTATTGTGATTTTATAAAAATAAAATTGAAGAACATCAAGTCTTAAATCTTAAGAGCATGACTTCCTCTGCCTACCTATTCAGGAGCCCAGGGTAGTCCTGGGTTCACCCTGCTGACAGGCAGACCAACTCAACATTGTAAAAGCTATCTATGCTACACCCAAGGCCAACATCATTCTAAATGGAGAAAAATTGGAAGCATTCCCTCTAAAAACTGGAACAATACAGGGAATGCCCTCTTTCACCACTTCTATTTAACATAGTCCTTGAAACTCTAGCCAAAGCAATTAGGTGAAAGAAATTAAAGGGATATGAATAGAAAAAGAAGAACTCAAACTATCATTAATTGCCTACAACATGAATCTATACTTAAAGGATCCAAAAAACTCTACCAGAAAACTTCGAGAATTAATTAATTCTAGATCCTGTACAATCAGAGAAATGAAAAGTTGTGGTGCAATTGTGTACAATGACTAAAAATGCATTCTGTTGTCATATATACCTAATTATAAATTAATAAAAAATATGGTAAATGTTAGTGTCTTAAAAACAGATATCATAATTTTATTTAGGTTTTAAAATGAAAGAATGTAGTCTAAAATTGAGAATTTTCTGATTTTTATAGATGCTGATCATCTAATTGTGGGATATTCTTTCCTTCCTAATAATAATGAAAATATGTGATGTCTTATTGAAAGACTTTTCTTTCATATTCAACGATGTTATTTCTTACCAATATTATTTTTGTAATGAATTATATATTGATTATTGGAATATGAGCGTAACCTACCATTTCTGTTTAAAAAATTACTTAACTAAGGCTTACTATACATCTATCTAATTCACTCATTTCATGTCTGAAATTCAAGATTATTGTGAACTACATCACAAGGAACTTGGAGCTACAGATAAATTTTATAAAATTTCCTGTGGTTGTGTGCACAACTGGCTTCCTGGGTCATAGGATAGTTCTGTTTTTAATTTATTCAGCAACCACCAAACTGTTTTCCATCTGCCTATATCATCTACAGTCCACTCTCCATAAGACTGTCATTTTTGCACATCCTTGCCCAAATTGATATTCTTTGTCTTTTTGTTAAAAGTCATTGTAAGAGGTAGAAAGTCATCACTCATAGTTATTTAGACTTGTAATTTTCTAAGGATTAATAACTTTGGCCATATTTGCATGTATCTACCAGCCATTAATATCTGTTGTGTAGAGAAACATCTATTCAGAACTTTTGACCACTCTGAAATAGGTTATTGTTTTTTTTTCTATAATTGAATTGTATGTATTTTTTAAAAATATTTAAAAATATTAACCTAGTTTCAAGGCCCTGGCTAGTAGGACTTTGACTCCTGATCACTCCCAAACCCTACCTTTACCTGTCTTTCACACACAGTTCATTACATGCCAGCCTTAATTTCTGAGCCAAGTACCAAATAATCAGAGACAGCCTGTATGCCTTAAAGCTGCTGAAATTATTAAAATTAGTCAGTCAAAATACTGCTTGACCTGTTATCTTATTCTTTCACAGGGAAACCTCAATGAAGGCTCTGATGTATAGCTGCCCTCTTTCCCTCTGCTTCCTGATGGACTCAGTGTTCCCTCCCAGGGAAACTTCAGGGTGTGATGAGTTCTCCCTACAGAACTGTGAGTAGCAGAAATACCTCTTTCCAGTGTTTTATGTCTGGTCTTACCATATCTCTCCAAAGTAATGTGGTTAAAGTTAGGTGTGTGTATAACATATATTAGATAAATTTTTATGAAACAGTTTATTTTCAATGATCAAACAACACTGAATTTCAAAACTTGTTAATATGTATAAGTGTTGTGTAGAAAGATAAAAATATTCAAATAATTATGGTATGTACCATCTTTTGTATGAACTCAATGAAAATTAATTTTAATATTAATAATAATCTAGCCAGTAATTGTCCCTGTAGTGTTCTTTTGAGAATTCCAACTCTGGCTATGTATCTTTCATCAGTGAAGTAAGCACTTATTTTAACTACTTTAAAAGTTGTTGCTGAAAAAAGTTATATGTGGATATTGATTTTTCCCCATGCAAGTTCTAATTGCTTATTTCCTGCACCAGTTGATATAATTGTTCATTAGGAATGTCTTGTTCATTCTTTGTTTTTCTGGTCTGTGAGATGTTTTTCAGATAAGCTCAAAATAGCATGCTTAAAATAAAGACCTTGAACTATGCTCAGTTTTTCCCACTTCATGCTGAGAAGACAAAAAGTCTTGATGTAATAAATGGAAGAAATATTAGTAATGGCTCTTTTCATAGGAAATCTCTCTCTCTCTCTCTCTCTCTCTCTCTCTCTCTCTCTCTCTCTCTCTCTTTACCCCAACCCCTGCCCTCCTTTCATTTTTTGCTCCTTCTTTTTCCTCATGGTGCCCGCCATGTGGTGGGAGCTACTATATTCATGGAGTGGGAATGTTCCCATTATACATACTTATTTCTTTGTCTCCACAAATTATTAAAATATTGTGTCATCTAAGTTTATCAGATATGTAAAGAAAGTCAATATACTTTGTCTTACCTTTAGCACTCATTGCAAAACATAACTTTTAAGACTTACACAAAATAAAAGATTCGACAATTTTGTAATTGTCTCTTTTCCAACACTGTACATTATACTTCTGTTGGCTGTCCTTTGTTGTAATATTTGATGGACCACTTACTAAAAAATGTAATGGCAGCAGAGGGCTAGCTAAAAAATGTTTCCTTAGCATTTTCTCACTTTAATGTAAAATGCAAATTGGTTACAGAAGTGAAAACAGGCATTGGGTTTTTAATTCGTTCTTAAATTCAATTTTAAAATATTAAAATTTGTTAATCTGGATGAAGCCACATATGGTACAAAGCTATTTTACTTGGCTTAAAAATAAAAGAGCACAATTTCTGTGGAATGCTACTTTCAAAAATTCATTATTTGCACATGTAGCTTCTTTTGTGGATATGTATATTAAAGATAAAATATTGAATAGACTTTTTAAAATTTTTTCCTTATTCTTAAATATAGAATTTATATTAAATTTTATGTCAAGGTGTAAAATTCCATGAGGCTTTATTTAATAATGTTGTCAGTTGGTTTTAAGTCAATGGTCATTTTCACAAAACAAACTACATATTTAAACAGAAATAAATTAATGGAAATTAGAGGTAAGAATTTAGATATTAGTGGAGAAGAGTCAAAAATTATGATTGCTTATTTTATGAATATTCATTTTTAGTTCCATAGAAACAATGTAATGATAGTTAACTATTGTGGAATAGTAGCTTCCTAGAAAAATATTTCTATATGGACTAAAATATATTTTCCAATCTGTGTTAAAAATCAAGAAAGAAATGGTCACATTATGATTTGGTTATAATTTAAAAACCAGTGAGCCATTTACCTTCTTACAAAATAACCATAAAAGCTTGAATTTAGTAAATTTTTGGAATATCATACAATATATTTCCAAGTAACACTAGTAAAGTTATCATTCCAAAAATATGATATTCTGTTTTTATGTATCCCATATGCTTTCCAAAATGTTTAAATTCGTATAACTAAAACATGTTATGTTTGGTATTATTGTTAACATCCTTCTTCATGTAAATCTATAACACTGAATTTATAAGAAATACATTTATATACTGAATGTTAAAAATTTCAATTACTTAAATGATTAATTTTCAAAATTGAAATTCACAAAAGGAAACTTTGCAAAAATGTAGGAATAAATGATACTACATCTGTATGAGCTCATGTTTTAAAATGCCAGCCCTTTTAAAATCTGTGCTTCATTTGGTTTTTGAATGTCAGCACACTTGTTTAAAGATACTAAAAGCAGCTAGAACAGTTGCTATGCTATTGTTACTTCCCTGTAAACTTATTATTATTATTATTACTTGGTAAAATCAATGGAAATTAAATGATAATTCACTCATCTGTAAAGATGAAAGAAGATGCTAGGATACCATGTAAAAAATTCTTCAGAGAAAAGAATTTTGAATCATGGATCCTATATTCAGAGAAAATAGTGTTTAAGTATGAACACAATGTAAAGAAATTATGGAGAATCAAGAAGTCTGAAAGAATATCATATCAAGGAAATACTCAATAAACCAATGTAAACAGGTGAACATATAAACAGAAACAAAGATTTATAAAACTGTGATTTAAAAACCTAATGAGAATCTTCAAATGGTAGATACAACCAAAGGTGAATTTATGGAGTTGCATATTCTTTCATTATTCCCAAATTTTCTGTAGTTTTAGTAATGGAATACAGTGCATTTTATAGATATAATAAATTATTTTAGTATGAAAAATTTGAAATTGGAATGCTTACACAAATTATTTCAAAATGCTAGGTAATTCAAAAATTCTGTACTATATTATATATCTGCTTTGAATAAACTCCCACTCTACCCTTACCATTGAAGAATAAAATATTTTTCTTAATGCATGGTATTTCTCTAGTTTTTCCTATTATACTAAAGAAGAAAGTTGTTGTAGCCAAGTACATATGTAATGTAATTCTTAATAAAATGGCTCCAAATTACATCCCTAACCTTAAGCAATCAGATTGCTGTAGTTTGGGACTGGCATGTCTTTTGAAGATTCGTTCTTCAAGGTGGCACCCTGGGGAGACAGTGGAATATTTGAGGTGAAGCAAAGTGGGAGGTATTCAAGTGACTAGATGCATGAACCTGACAAAGACTATGGGACCCCAGTCCCTTCCTCTTTCTCTTTTGTTTCTGAGTCAGAAGTGGAGTGGTTTTGCTCATCATGTACCCTTACCATAATGTGCCACCACATGTCCAAATGCATGGGGTCAACCTATCACAAACTGAAACTTTAAAACTGTAAGGCAAAATGAAGCTTTTCTAAGTTTATCTCAAGTGTTATTATAGGTGACAGAAAAAAAGTGGCTAACACACAGATGAAGTACTTTCTATTACTAAGTTCTAGAAGGATGGGTACACAAAACATGTTCAAAAATACACTAAGAATGGAAAAAAAATTCCTATAATCATGCTGAATATAAAATTATAATAAATATGTGTATTTGAGATGTATTTATTATATATTTATATTTATTAAATGGTATTAAGAATCTATGATACTAGGTAATATTTTATAAATTTTTATTCTTTTTTATTCAGTTTAGCTTATGACATGTAATATCTTCACTTAATGCAATGGAGATCAATAGAGAAAAGGAAAAATAAGTCTATGATCATATACAAAGTATATGAAAGTATTAATCTTACATTAAAAATTGTGTGTCAAAACATTTCTAAAGTAAATTTGCTGATGTGTTATATAATGCAGAAGTATATGAAAAAAAATAGCCATGACTACTTTTTAGAACCACCAGATCTCTGCCAGGAATTATTACCTTATAGCAACAAGACAAGAGATAAGGGTGTCAGAAAGGTAATTCAAACCAGCAAAAATAAAACGATATCAGACCATGGGTTAAAGGAAGATATTTTTCTCTGTTTATGTATCCTACCCGACTGTCTTAAATCAAGTCCTTTCATTTTGCCATCTCCATAACTCCCATTCCCAATATGTGCTTCTTTCTTAGGCTAAAATTAAAAAAAAAAAATCACAGAATGACTTGTTTATAATATTACCACTGAAAATAAAGCATTAGGTATGAATTCTAAATGTGTGTGAAATTTCAGAGAGATATCTAAAATATGCATGTCTCCTCATTTTACAATTCAAGATAAGCTTTTCCTTAAATGTTATATTATGGCTGATACTGTTTAAAAATATATCTGTATCACTGCATAACTAAACCAGAGCTCTAACTTCACAATTCCAAGCAAACACCTCTATAAACCACAGTGATTGTAGTTTGAAAATGTTACAAAATGAAAGAGTTTCTGTTGAAAGGAAAAAGATGATTATTGATTTGTAGTCTTTGAACTAGCTTATTTAGTGTATCCCCATCATTGACAGTATATCTTATTTAATATTTATAGCATTTTGACCTGTCATTATTAAATTGAGAGTTAGTTCTTGAATCTAACTGGGACACAATCCAAAAAGTAAAAATCAAAGATATAATAAATATAATTATACTAAATTTTATAAAATAGGTTATATTGCATTGTAGACATATATTCTCCAAGTATAACTTAGCGAATTCTAATATGGTATTTTATTTTTAGAGTGATAATAGTTTAATTAATTTCCAAATATAATCTTAATCCAAGCCTTAGAACTTTGTGCTGTGCTGAGGAAAACTGAGGCAATTTATAAATATGTTGTCAATAAACAGACAAACAAAAGACATGCAAAATTAGGGTCTCTGCATAATCCTGTCTCAGGTGAACCCTATAATCCATTCTTTATGTGATGTTATTTTTAAAATTTCATGTATGATTGTTTCATGCAATGAATGTGTTTAATAGCTGTTTTTTATCTAGTATTTTTTAAAAGAACATACACTGACTTTATTGTAAAACCCTTCTAACAGAAGCCTGCCTCTAAGACTTTTGAATTTGCTTCACTTATTGATTTATAAAAGTAGTAGTTCCATTAATTTGAGTACAGAAAAGAAAAGAGGAATCTTCTTGATATTTGCCCAATACTCTATTTATACTGAACTTTAGTTCATTGAATACTTATCTCAATGGAGAATGTGTCAACTTCCAGAAATGTTCTTTCAAAGATGAGATGTGGCAAAATAAAAACTTTTAAAAAAACTTGTGTAGATTTAATTTACTTTATGAAATGAAAGAAGTTCCTTGAAACAAAGATTTAAAGCACATTATGTTACATTCATAATAAATATTAATAACTTTAGAGGAATGTAGATTTTGGAGATTAATGTTAATTTAGTAGGTAGATATTTATTAAAGATAAATGTCAGTGTTAATTTTTAAATCTATGATTTTGTCTCAAAATTATCTGTGAAATCTTGAGAACAATTCCTAACACTATTTCCTTTAGTATCATTAAGAAATGTTTCAAACATTTCTATAAGCTAATTCTTTTCATTTCAAATTAGCCTCTAAAAAATGTTATAAATAAGTTTATGATTTCTTATTCTTAATAATCATATATGTCTTAGTAAATTTGTAAATAGTTCACATGATTTTGTTGCACTTACTATTGCAGTTTAGCTACACCACTACTTTCAGCTATAAAAATTCTGTAGAACACAAATAATTCTATTTACTATTAAAAGGTTGATACTATCAAACCATATTTAATCTAGATACAATTTAATTATTATGATACAAAATAATGTCTACTCTATTCCAATACATTAAGAAAAATGAGAATATATCTCTCTGGGTCCACTTTCTTAGTACATTAACTCAAATTCATACTTTATATTCTTTCTTGCTACTTATCTCTTATTCCTACCTCCTTAATTCCCAAATGTAATTTTTTTCCTCCATTGAAATTCAAAAGTTAATTAATTAAATTTGCCTTTTAAAGAGTTAATCAATTTATGACATTTTTCAAATTTTGTTAAAGGATCCTATGAGACACATAGAATATCTAACAATGTCACTGAAATCTAGTATGTTTTAAATTGTTCATTTATGACAGACTCAGCATAGAACTTACATAACAGTTGAATTTTCAAAACTGTTATTAATACTGTTAGTGAGACCATATAGAAAGAGAAATATTCTGGGATTATTATTTTTCTGCTTCAGGTGATATTTATGATATTACCAGTAGTCTGGAAGGAACATATTTTTTAATGGAGGGTAAAATTGGAAATATAAACTATTCATGTGCTAAAAGATTATTTTACTTGTTGATTTTCCAAATAAATCTATGGCAACAAACCCCAGGAGCAGGATGAGTATAATATAGTGCTATTTCTTTTGTTAAAGCAGTAGTCTTGGCTTGTTAATAATGGAGAGAATGGTATCTTGCAAGCTGACCAGTCAAGCATTGAAGAAAAATGACTCAATATATTTTAAAAATCTGTGCAGTTTCTCTCCAATTATTTTTTAATGTGCCTTTTGACAAATTGTCAGGAGTGAAAGTTAGAAGACTTTACTTTTATGACCATTACATTTTGCATCCTGTCAAGTGATGAGTAGCGTGGCTCTGAACAGGATGTGTGCCATGAAGAAAAAGGCTTGCAGAGTGGAATTTATGATGACAGGGCATGTATTTTTCTGACAGAAAGCAAATGTGAAAGGTGGTACGAAACAGAATTAAAATGAATTAACAGTGTGTGTGCAGAATATGATCTACCATGAGAAATAGTAATTGAATAAAATAAAAATTCAATTATTATTGTAATATATAGAAGAATGAGTATAAATAAAACAAAGACTGATAATCAAAAACATTCATTGACCTTGCCTGCCTTCTGATACTAATGCGAAGTACCTGACATATTGATTTATAAAGAGGAAATGTTTATTTTGGCTCACAGTTTTAAATAATCTAGTTGAAGGTTGAATGGACCCACTATTTTTAGGCATCTGGTGGGAGGTGCCTGATGGACAAGGCAGAAAACATGAGGCAGAGACAATACATCATTTATTACCAGCCAGGAAAAAATGAAGAGGAAGGAGCCAGGTCCTCACAATCTTCTGTAAGGGCATGTATCCATTGGTTTTAGGATTGCCTGCTATACCCCATTTCCAAAAGTTTCTACTACCTCTCAAAAGTACCTTCCTGGGGACTAATGCTTTAACACATGGGCATTTAGGAGATATGTTAGATCTCTGTATCTAGTCATATAATGTGTATAAATGTATTAAACATTTACATACAAGTTTTAGGATATAATGCATTATAATAGTAATTGCAGCATCTTTGTTAGTGAAAGTAAGACATTTTAGAAAACATTCACAAAAGATTACATGACTTTTGCTCAAATATTCCATTGGGGAAGAAGAATAATTATTTAAAAGTGACAGGAGTATGATAATAAACATAAGGAATACCGAAGTTATTTTTTCATTTATAATTTATTTATTAATGGGAAAAAGCATTTTGTGTTTTCCTTTCTTTTTCTATTTTTACATATATTTTTCTGAGTTGTAGATGAACACATTTATCTATCTATCTATTTATTTATTCATTCATTCATTCATTCTTATGTGGTGCTAAGGACCAAATCCAGTGCTTTGCACATGCTAGGCAAGTGCACTACCACTGAGCCACCACCCCAACCCCTGTTTTTCTTTTTCCTTCATATCCAAAGTCTTCCAATTTTTCTCTTCTACTTCTTTATTCATAAATGACTCCAGGCTTAAATGAAGCAATAACTTCCTATTTATTATTTTATAAAACTGCTCTATCTTACAAAAAAAATATTTTATTTTCTCATCGAAGTATTTCTTTTCTGAGAATGACATAGTGGTCATTACTTGCCAATAATATTTTCAAAATTTTTTCAGCATTTCTAATTATCTACAAAATATCTTACCATAGTGTACACATACCATTTTAATTCCTTTCATCATAATTAGGATAAACATAATATGCTTATATTAGATGTATACACAAAATACTGGAAAAATTAGCATCTCCCACTCAGATGCTAATTCTAACATGTTTTCCTCAAATATAATTTTCCTCAAATATATGGAGCAAACATCTGAATGTTTCAGTTTTTTTACAAACCTAAGAAATATGGGAAGGGAGATGGAATAGGTTTTCACTTTGATGTATATTTCTTGAAAGACTATAACAAATGCAAGTTTATTTAATAAAAAAATAAAGATATTCTTGAAGAATGATAAATAAACATCTGGCAGGCAAATATAATAATATAAGGTATATATTAAAATACAAACAATGCACTAATAAATTATGCCATTATAATTTAAGATAGTCCACTATGTAGAATGAATTAAAGCTGAAATCTGATACAAGCTGATAAAAGTTGAATTTCTGAAGAACCATTTAAGGGCTATAGATTTCTATATAAAATGACAAAATGTTTTCTATCAAGTCTAAGTATCTGATAGTACATTATTTTTCCTTACACTCTGAAGAATTCCTGTAACTGGGAAAGATCAAACTTGGATACCCAAAGAGAGCTATTTATAATGGATAAAATGTTTAATGATTAATACACATAAACACAGGAAATAATTTTAAACACTTTTTCTCATGTAGTCTTAACAGAAATTCTGAGATAAACTTATTGTTATGCCTCATTTGCAAATAAAGTTTTTAAAATTAAAGCAACTAACTTTATTTTGATAATATATACATAGATATTTTCATATATATATATATGAAAAGTAATGTGATTCATGTTGAAATTCAGTTAAATCTCAATCAAATGATATAAAGGATCCCCTATTTTGTACAAATGAAAGAAAGAAACAGTTTTTCAAGGCTTTTCAGCATGGTTCACTATAAAGATGTAATACCTTGACTCCCTGTGCAAAAAATCCATGTTATTATTTCACTTACCCTTCTCTATTAAGTTCTTCTACAAAGTCCTTCACTGTCCTTGAAAGGAAAAAATCAAACTTTATATATATGTAGGTGTATCTTCTAAAATTATTATCATAGAATTCTGTTATTTTTCAGATATTTGGTGTCCCCCAAAAGCTCATGTGTGAGACAATGCAAGAAAGATTAGAGGTGAAATGATTGGGTAATGAGAACCTTGTTCTAATCAATGCATTAATCCCCTAATAATGATTAACTGTGAGATAGCTGTAGGCATTAGGATGTGATGGGAGGAGGTGGATCATTGGGAGCTTGCCTTTGGGGTACATATTTTGTCTGTGGTGAGAGGAATCTCTCTCTGATGCTTGGTAGGCATGTGTACACCTGTTTTCCACTGCCACACCCTTCCATCATGGTGGTCTATCTCATTGGAGCCTAAGGAATGGAGCCTGGTCTCTATGGACTGAGACTTCTGAAACCATGAACACCAAATAATTTTTTCTTCCCTAAAATTTTTCTTTTCACACATTTTGGTCACTGAAGAAAAAAAAGCTGACTAAAAAAAATCAATTTTTTAAAAATAGTAGCATATGAGAGAAAAGGATTATGGCTAAGCAGCCTGGCTTATGTCTGACTTTGAGCTCATAATCCTTTGCACATGTACATTGTTTGGATCATGTACTAGTGCAGTTAAGCTTGCTAACTTGTTAAACCCTAAATATTTGAACTTCATTTAGTGAAATGAATCTATTTGCTAAAGAGAGAAGAAAAGTATAGATTCAAATCAGTTTTATTTTTATACCATTAATTTTAAAATTGATGTTTCTTCTCTTTCACCAAACAATTGTAAGCCACATTTTCCAGTACTAGTTTTTTATATCTAATCATAAGTTCTGAGAAAGCAAAGTTTAAGAACAAAGTCATCATACACCTATGACATTAAAAAAAGAAGAAGTGGAATAGATCATAACTTAACATGTATACTGGATAATTCAAGAAATTTGAAACTGGACAGTTACAAGTTTGCGTCCTGACAGTAACTCATATAAACATTGTGATAGGAAAAATAACTTTACTTTTTCTTATATTCATTATCAAAATGAACATGAACACCTCAACATGTCTTAATGCATATAAAATATTATGGTATTTATAAAGCACAGTGGATAGCAAATAAAAATGGAAATAATATTAATCATATTTTATCATTATATTTACTTTCATGTAAAGAGGATAGATTAATACTGTTAGAATAAATTCTGAGTGATTTTTCTCAAAGGTAGCCCTCTCAGATAGTCTGCAAATTTATGGTCTACCCATTCTTTAAATAAAGTAGGATTCTATAATATTTTAATCTAATACTTTTCTAATTATTTGATTCAGTGTATGTCTTATGGATTATTATTCATATTAATCTGGTATCATATTAAAACGTTAATATTAAATTTAATTGGTATTTTTTAGGCATCAGATTTTATCTATAAATAATTTTAAGGAAAAAAAAAAGAATACCACATATTTAAAAGTCTGGGCCTAGGGATATAGCTCAGTTGGTAAAGTGCTTTCCTAGAATATAAAATAGGCCTTTGGTTCAATCCCCAGCACCACTACAAAAAAAAAAAAAAAATAGATAAAGAAAAAAAAAATCTCAGGAGCTTCCTTGGGTAGAAGAATTTTTCCTGAGGAAGAAAAATTATACAGACAATTTTTGAAGACATCATGTTTTGTATACCATATAGATACAGATATATGTGTTGTGCCAGGTTTTGAAATGATGCATCTAAATTCTCAAAACATCAGGAAAATACTTTTGAGAATTTTCTTAAAAAACACATAACTTTGTAACATTACACATAAATACTCCAAACTTCATGCAGCTTGAAAAATAATAAATTGGATTTATTGTTTATTTTTTATTGACATTCAGTCATATTTAATCTAAGAGGACATAGTTTCAAAAATCTGGAGGCTTTCAAGATGGTAAAAACATTAAATATATGAACATGGCACACAATTAACAATTAATGCACACTAGATTCAAGGCTACAAGATAATTACCAAAAAAAACTAAATGTAATAAATATAAGGGAAATATAAGCATATAAAGAAACTGGTATTTTTCAGTTTTTTTTTTAAATTAGACACCTGAGAATGCATTATTTTGCAGAATGATTTCTAGTTTGTATAAGAAAAGTAATTAGTTAACTTTTTGTCCTGTCATTATATTTACGCTGTTAAGAACCAGTTACCTGTGTTAACATGTGCCATAGCAGAGGACATCAGGATGGAAACTACTGACCTTCCCATCAGGGAGAAAAATATTATTTTCCAAAACTCATTATCCACCAAATCCAGGACAAGATTCATGCGTGTGCCCCACACTGTTGCATTGGACCTTTTACTCTGAGGGGATCCATGTTCAGCTCAGTTTAATGCTTTTTGTCATTGTCTCAAATTCTTAAGTTTTGAACAAGTATTCTCACAATTTATATTGCTGGCCCTGGTGGAAAGTAATGATTATGCAATATGTAGGTATGCTTCAAAAACCAAATGTCATGCATTTTGTCAGTTTTGTAAAAACAGAGTAAATCAATTTAAAAACAATTATTAAACACACCTTTAGAAATCAGCCATTGCTTTATACACATATACACAAATACAAAAACACAAATATATTCATATACAAGCACACACACATAGACCTTTATCTGTATGTGTGTGTATGTTTACACACACATATATTTAGTGATATTCCTTAATCTGTGTACTTATCAGAGCCATATAATTATTAATGTCATCTTTATAATCTGTTATTTTAAAACATTCATCTAATTTTGCTGGTTTAGCAAAGGAAATAGATGTACAGCAGAAGAAAAAATTAGATACTTTAAAATTAAAAAAAAATTGTTTATTTCAGTATAACCTTACTCTCATAAGACTTAGGATATGTAAAATTCTTTGTTAGTAAGAAAAAATATATATAGCTTGGTTTATTTGTTTAACACCTACTTGGGGGAGAGTAACACTAGTGGTCATTTAAGGCAGCAGAATACAACAGACACTAGTATGGCATTATGTAAAAACGTGGATATGTAACCGATGTGATTCTGCAATCTGTATACAGGGTAAAAATGGGAGTTCAAAACCCACTTGAATCAAATGTATGAAATATGATATGTCAAGAGCTTTGTAATGTTTTGAACAACTAATAATAAAAATAAATAAATATATGAATGAATAAATAAAGATATAGGCACAGATATTTTCAGCTGTTCCCATGAAAGGGAAAAGCAAATAAGACACAAACATACATTTACATACTTTTAAACTATTGTACTACTCTATTTCCTGTTTAAGCCATTTATAAATAGATGATGCCAAATTGTTTTATACGGATCACAAGCTACTCATTCTTACTTTGAACCATCTTTATTTTCTATATTTAAACACATTTTTTATCTGACTTCGTACCTATCTTTTTTATTTTTTCCACACTATAGAAATGGCTGTTTTGACATAGCTAGTCATGTATAACCTAGCCTTTGGAAGTATCTACATAAAAATAACAAGAATAGTTAAACTGAGGATAGTGTCATCTTGAAGGGATTATTGAAAAATGTGAAACCCACATTATAGTTTAAGAACTACACACAATTTACCATATACATATACAGAATACACAATAAAATTATTTTAAATATTAACTAGATATCAGATAATCTTTTCAGTGCTTTATATAGGTTTGCTCATTAAATCCCTTGACCTGGACTTTTTATAAAATAAAATCTTGAGAGGCTATATTGATGTTCTACCTCCGTAACCAATTTTCAATGGCTTTCTAGAAGAATTTTGTACAAAAATGTAGAAATTATATTAAGAAATATTCACTATTTTTTTCTTCAATTTTGATTTGATTTTCTTAAAAATGTCTTTAATAGCAAAAGTTCCCAGAAAGTTATGCTTTGTGTGTGTGGTGGGGGGTGTTCTAGGATCATTGTGATTCTTGGTAATGTTATTTTATCCTTTAATTCAACTAATGAACTCACAAAGACAGCATTAATTCTTTGCAGGGCATAATAGGCAGTCAGTCCAAAATTTTTGTAGAATAAACGTGTGGTTATTTTTTATGTTTTCTTTTGTCTTTATACATGAGAAAACTAGAGCCAGCATATTCATGCTGCAGGTTCACAAAGTAAGGGTTTTCATAAAGCAAGAGATGTCTCAAAGCTTTGCAAATGAAATGTAATTTTCTTTTTTTGTAATAAAAAACTGGATTTATTTGCTATTTACTAGGAGAAATATGATTCTAAGTAAGAGGAAAAATGTATTAAACCATAATCTTCTAATAAAGCCTCAAATATTATTTCAAAATAAAGAATTAATTTTGTATAAAAAAATGCATTGCTTTTTACTGTAGTATACACAAGTTTCATCCATTGGGAAGGAAAATAATTCCCAGTCTGCCGTTTACTAATGGGGTGATATTAAGCAAGTCATATTTCTCTGAAAAGTAAATATTAGGGGTTTAAGCAGAAACTAATAGTTCTTATCTCTCAAGGGCCTTATTATAATAATGACTCAAGACAAAGTACATAACATGAACTTTGTGAAGTATGAACATTGGTATTCATAATTATAATATGTCCTTACATAATTTAGCAAGTTCATTTATTAATTAAAATAATGACATGTAACCTTTTGAGCATTTAAATGCTATAAATTTATTGTCTCAGTTCAATATTAAAATTTTACATATAAGAAAATTGAGGCTTAAAGTATTTAGACATGTGGTCGACCTAGACTTTTTATGAGAATTCTGTTTTAATGGCCTTTATTCTTTACTGCTGTCCATACAATATTGCATAATTTAAAGAAGCAGACGCTAGAATCACACATCACTATGCCAGATCAGAAAATATAATTGTTTTTGCAAATAAAAAGAATTAAGTATAAGATTTCCCAATATCAAGGCAGCAGAACTACTGTCATTTTTATATGCAAAAGAATATATAAAATTAGATTATTTAACTTTTTTCAAATAATCCACCCCACTATTCCTAGTGGTTAATTTTTGAAAGATATATGTCCAAGCACTCAAGAAACAAAATTCATTTTGTTGTACAGGGTTGGATACAGTCTTGATGACCTCCCTTTGTCTTTTATATGTAAGTGGGAATAGATGCAGTGTCTCCTTTGGATCCTGTTCTAGCCTTCATATGGTTTTACTCAGACAGAGATGCTACGCATCTAGATGAAGACTTTAGACTCGGCTTATTTCATTAAACATACTGAAGGGGAAAAAAGAAGCTAAAAAGGGAAAAAAATAGAAGAATATGCTGGTTTTTAGTTACTGCTGTAAAAATGAAACAAAACAAAAATAAAAAAGAAAGAGGAAAGGTTTTCTGGTACAGGGAAACAGATCTTTGTTAATGAGACCAGATTTTTTCTTGTCTCAATTTGGGATTTCTTCTAAGTAAAACAAGAGAGTATTTAAATTTCCTTGGAAGCTAAAAATTATTGATGGCTCTCCCCTTCCAAGCTGGGAAGAGCATGTGCATACACACTCATAAAACACTTATTTTTTCTAGAATAACACAGACATATCTTTTGCTTGGAAGAAAATTATATTTTGTTTAACATCTTCAAATTTCAAATTAAGGAAATTGAGATTTTTATTCTTAACTTTGAATAATGAGATGAAATATGAGAAAATTTAATAAAAAATAAACAATATATTCTATTTATTATCATTGAACATACATATTTAATAAACACTTAGAAAATGAATTTATACCTATGTAAAATGTATACCTATAGTTCTTTAAAATTTATGAATTAATATTTACTTCAAATTACTCATTTTAAAAAATATATTGGGGGGTTCTACAGTGAAATATTACCCATAGTGGACTACATTTGAAAATCTACATTTCCTCCAAACTGTCTAGACATTTACATTTATTTATAGGATTGACAGTGAATACATCTAAAAGCAATATATTTTTCCTTTTAGGTTGTGTGTTATACTTTGGCTTACCTGTGTGAAAGGGAAAGGCAGAGTTTAAATGTTACCTACTCTATTTTACCTTAAATCCCATTAGAGTGGGAATTAAACAATTTTAGGAACCACAAAATGAGGATACAGGTGGGTATACTGTCATCAACATGAATGAAATATTTTTTTTCTTTAAAGAAAAAAATGAGCTAGTACCAAAAACACTGAAGTTTGTCTGGGACCAATATTGGCATCTTCCCTAAAGATCAACTGTTAGAGTCTGTAAACAAGTCTGGATGGTGCCTGGCATTTTGCCAGAGGGAGTGGTTAATGTAAAGGTCTGTAAACAAGTCTGGATGGCGCCTGGCATTTTGCCAGAGGGAGTGGTTTGTGAAGTAACACCAGCGAGCCATTAAGTGTGGAGATTCCTTATTGGTTGACTGATGTATCTAATTTATGCTAATTAAGATAAGCTGTGTGGAATGTATATATACCACTCCTGTCCTACAATAAATGGCTTCCACTCCTGCTGTATCAATCTACACAAGTTGCTCATCACACCCCGGTTATTTTGCTGCAGCCGGGCTGCGGCAATCAACTGTATGATTTTTTCCAGGTTTGCGTTAGGACAGATAGTATAAATTATTTATTCAGCAAACTTCAGAGGTAGAGCTTTGTACAGGGTATATGAATGATGCACATGCTAGTTATGAAAAAGAGACTGTTATTTAACATTCGTAATTCAAGTTTTATTGTAAGAGATATCAATTTTGCAAGTTTTTGCTTCAAATTTTTATAAGTATGCAGTATTTTCTACATAAATATTTTGTAAAGGTAAGGTGTATTTTTGCTTGAAGTTAGATAAATATGTATTCTGATTTTTATAGAATTGCTTTTTCTTCCCTGAGCAGAAACAAGGACAAGTAACTCTGTGCCAAAAATGCTACAGCAAAACGAAAAATGGAGCTGGATACGGTTCTGCTTCCAGGACTATAACAGAAGCAGAGAGAATAATTTCCTGTGCCATTATGCAGCCTCGGTTCCACAGGGCACAGCAGTCACAAATTCAAAACAGGAAATAACAGAAGATTACAAAAAGGGATGGAAACTGTGAGATGTCAGATATTCAGGTGAAATTTAATTAACCAAATTAGAATTTAATCAGGAGGACATGGTAAGGCTCTGCAGGTTGGGGAAAACATTGCTGTGAGAATGAGCTCCCAGGATGTCATCAAGAAATTCTTCAACCACTAGTCAGTCATAAGACTGAAACACACTAACAGAAGCTGAGATTTTACACCTGCCCCATGATGAGCAACTCATTAAAACATCCCTTGAACAGCACCATGTTTTTCATGAATGAATGCTTTTGACAAAAGATGGAGAAATTACATGCACATATATTCTTTTTAGAGATATTTTAATGTGAATTGTGCATTTTTGATATATTTTGCTCTTTAATAATGTGTACAAGATTTTGACTCCTTCATAGGCAAAGAAGGAAAAACTAAATTGCCTGCACTACTATGCAGTCTTCTCATTGCTTATCCTCTAATGTCATGCTATATGTTGGGTACAAGATAACAAGGTGCTATATAGATTTCTGTACTCCTTAGCATTAAGATTTTGAAAGATGCCATGTTCAATAGGAATTGCTTTGAATGCAAATCTATATTACTGCTGGAAAAACATAAAGAAAATAGTATGGATGGCTGGAGCACAGAAATGTAGTCTAAATAAAGTTAAGGGGATAAAGGACCAGCAAGTGTACAGAAGAATATAGAAGTCTATAAAAGACATAATAACAGATTTCTACCTCCCCAATAATCTAAATATTAAATGAAATTCACCATATTGAAATTTACTGAACATTTCCTATATTTTCCTTCACACATTCTATCTATGGGTAACAACACAACACACAGGGGTATAGACACAGCTCTACACAGTTTTACAGTATCACACATAAAGTATAAGCTCCAAGCTGAAATTCACCCAGTTGTAAATGACTATTAGATTTACAATTTCTAGAGAAGAAAAAGTAGTTGAGTGACATTTTTTGCCTGGATATTTGATTGAGGTCCCCCTTTTCAGGGTCACTTGGTGGTGATCCATTTAGGTGCTACATTCATTCCATCCAGCCAGTTCTCTTTCAGCACTCCTGCCCCCAGCACACACAAATCAATGACAGGTCAATGTACACGCATTGCACAAAAATAAATCTGCAATACATGTATGAGTCATAGAATTAACACCTATGACTATTAGCCAATTATTCTAAAGTTTCTAGGAAAAAATATTGTGAATAATCATTACTACACACTCAGAAAAAATAAAAGAAGTGAAATTTAAAATAAATTATATTATATTAAATTATATTTACATGATCGATTTAAAGCAACATCAGCAGCTATAAACTAGACAGGAAGTCCTTCCTGAATGTTTTAGAAATGGCAATTATGTGCATACATCCAAAGTTGGAAAAGCTCGATTTACTAGGCAGTACATGGTAAAACATTCTTTCAGGGTCTAAGTTAGAACTCCAATAGACTCTAATAGCAGAATAATGTACTTTATTAGTGCATTAATACAAAATGTTAGAAATATTGTGATAATTTTATTATGAGATTACTAGAATTTAAGTGGAAGTACTTTATTGTTAGAGTCTGTAAACAAGTCAGGATAGCGCCTGGCAAATGTTAGAGTCTGTAAACAAGTCTGGATGGCACCTGGCATTTTGCCAGAGAGAGTGTTTGTGAAGTAACACCAGCGAGCCATTAAGTGTGGAGATTCCTTATTGGTTGACTGCTGTATCTAGTTTATGTTAATTAAGATAAGCTGTGTGGAATGTATAAATACCTCTGTTGTCCTACAATAAACGGCTTCCACTCCTGCTGTATCAATCTACACAAGTTCTTCGTCACCCCCCCGGTTATTTTGCCCAGCCAGCAGGGCTGCGGCACTTTATTGCTGATAATGTTCTTAAAAATTGTGGTTCAACATGATGGCCAGTTGGGCTTGTTAATTTTTTCTTCCTTCCTCATTTCTATTCCCCTCCACCACCACTTACATTTACCCCTGGATATTGGATCAGATGTCCTATGGGATGTTTGTGTCAGAAGAAACATGTATGGCAGAATAGTTGCAAACAGGAACCTCAGAGTTTCAACAGAACAAAAATTTGTATGCCTTATTTTCAAGTCCTTCAATACTCCTATGTAACTTATTTAAAAAATAAAAGAGATTTTAAGTGATTTTTAAAAGCCAAATATCATAACTCCAATTATCTCTGTGGTGACTCTGAAATGTTACCAAATCTGAGACCTAGAGTAAAATTCTTTGTATTTTCTAATATTACTAGTGCATGTTTTATTGTTTTGACTGAAAGGCATAGGTCATTTCAGAACTGCATTTCAATCTTCTTTGTAATTCCAACCTATTCCCAATGGTTGCCTCTCTTTCTACTTATGTCTTCTCCTTCCTTCCTTCCCAATTTCTCACATAAAACTATCAATAAATAATTACTTTTAACTGCTTAAAGGGCAAAAATAATTTCATACAAAGGAGGACTTCTCACCATTTCAGTACTCCTATCATTATGAAGTATCTGGCTCTTTACCCCTTATAATTTCTGCTGAATTACTATTAAAAACAGAAAAACTGCTGAGGGCCATTGCTAAGTAAGAATGACGCATGGCATGACCCAGGTCATTTGCAGTGACATTGCATGTAAGGTGACCTTGCTCAAGGACCAGGGCGGATCCGGGTTTAGGGCGGATCTGGGTTTAGGGCATTCCCGGTTTAGGATAATCTGGGTTTAGGGCAGTTCCAGGTTTAAGGTGTACCCTGCTGGGAATAGGGCGTATCCTGCTGCCTCAGGCGCACCTGCTTCTTGAGTTCCCTTTGAGTTCTCGTAGGATTGAGAGAGTATTTGGGATTTTGCCCAGAACGTGAATTGGGCCCAGAATGTGGATTCCCCCAGAACGTGTGTAGAGTGCCGGTATGAGTTCAGGAATAAAGAATTGCTGTTTGAATCTACAAGGCTGTGAGTGGCTCTTGATTTTGTGCCCAGCCAGACTGCGGCATTTGGTGGCCTGTACGCGGAACGTCTGAAACTTGGAGGTAAGTGAAATTGCTCGCCCCTGAGGGAAGGTGAGAGAATGGGTGACCATTTCAAAAAACAATGTGTTCTTGTTTTGATTTAATTTGTCTTTGTTTCAAGCTGCCTATCCCTAGAAATTTCTCAGGCAAACTGGGAAAAATGGTTGGCTAAAGGTTTGAAGTTTGTCGGCCCTGAGGAAGAGAAAATTGATACAACGATTTTTTATTCCGTTTTTGTTTCATTCAGTTTCGTTTTGTTTTGTGTTATCTTATTGGGTTGCGTTATCTTTATAATATATTAGAAATTAGTAAAAAACAAATGGAAAAGGTGTTAAGTAAATTGTTAGAGGTTCAGACCATGGAGAAAGACATTTTAGATGAAGCAAAAGAGAAGGTCTCTCGAGGTAGTCAGACAGGGGAAGAAAATTTAAAGGAAAAGGGGTTATTAGGGAAAAGGCCACAACAGGAGGCTGTTACTAACTCCGTTTTATCACCAGAGGGCGTAATTCAACCAACAGCCCCACCTATGGAGACAGCTGAGTGGCCCTCAAACCCCGTAGTTGATAAATGGGATCCTGAGACAGGATCTCAAAGATTAACATGCCCTGTACTTGAACAGGTAGGAGGGCAGCGAATTCACCATGCTTTAGATTTTAAAACAGTGAAGCAGTTAGAGGAGGCTGTAACAACCTATGGTCCCCAAGCACCCTTCAAGGTAAGCATGGTCGAGTCCATTACTAACTTGGACATGACGCCAGCAGATTGGGCTAGCATGTGTAAATCTGTGCTAAATGGAGGACAATATTTGTTATGGAAGGTTGCCAATGAGGAATTTTGCATGGAGACAGCTAGGCGAAATGCAGCAGCCGGTTACCCTCAAAGAAATCTAGATATGTTGTTAGGAAAAGGACCTTATGAGGGTCAACGGCAACAAATTGAATATGATGCTGCTATATATGCACAAATTGCTGCAGACGCAGTTAGGGCATGGAAGACTTTACAAGGACATGGAGATTTACAAGGTCAGCTATCTAAAGTAATACAGAGAACTAATGAACCTTACGCTGAATTTGTAGATAGGCTTCTTCAAACAGCTTCCAGAATTTTGGGGGATACAGAACAGGCAATGCCATTTATAAAACAACTGGCTTATGACCAAGCAAATCGTTGCTGCAGAGAGGTCATTAGACCATGGAGACATGAAGATTTAAACACATATATTTAATTATGTAGAGACATTAATGAACAAGGGCAAGTCTTGGCAGCTGCAGTACAACAGGCTTTAGATGCCAGGCCAAAAACATGCTACAATTGTGAACAAACAGGACATTTTAAAAGGAGTTGCCCCATAGGAGGAGGGTTTAACAAAAGTAGGTATCAAAGGAATAGAATACCGGGTATTTGCCCACGATGCCATAGAGGGAGACATTGGGCTAATGAATGCCATTCTCAAACCACCATAGAGGGTACTCCCTTATCAAAAAACAGACAAGGACCAGGTATTTACCCACGATATCGTGGAGAAAGGCATCAGGCTCCATTGCCAAAAAAACGGACTGGGGGGCCCAATGCTCCGGGGCCCACAACCACAAATATATGGGGCAGTGGAGGAACCCAGCAACACCATCAGGGTAGTGCCCAGGACACATTGTCCATTAAATCCCTCATCAGACAAACCCGAGGGAGCGCAGGGTTGGACATCTGCGCCTCTGCCAGAACAGCACTAACTCCAGAGATGGGAGTTCAAATCATTCCCACAGGAGTAAAAGGACCTCTTCCCCAAGGAACAGTAGGCTTATTATTGGGACGTAGTTCATCTACATTAAAAGGACTTATGATAAGTCCTGGGGTAATTGATCCCGATTATGTAGGTGAAATAAAAATTATAGCTAGTACCCCAAGAGGTATATCAGTAATTTCACCAGGAGATAGAATAGCACAGTTGTTAATAATACCCAGCCTACATGAAAAATTCTCCAGCCGTAGTGTAGAAAGAGGTTCCAGGGGATTAGGCTCCACAGGTGTAGATTGGGCTATGCTGTCTTTAAATTTAGATTCTCGCCCAATGCTAAAACTAAATATTCAAGGACATGAGTTTAATGGACTACTGGACACAGGTGCTGACCTTAGCATCATATCTCGTCAAGAATGGCCAAAACATTGGCCATTACAACAAGCCACTCAAACGCTTCGAGGCCTAGGAGTGGCAACTAATCCCCATAGAAGTGCAATGGTATTATATTGGAAGGATCCTGAAGGATGTGAAGGAACTATACAGCCCTATGTATTGGATCATCTTCCTATAAATTTATGGGGACGAGATGTCCTAGATCAATTAGGTTTGACGTTAACAAATAACATCAATCCTAATGCGCCCACTACTAGGGCTAGACAAGGTTTAAGGAAAGAAAAAAGATTAGGAGAACAAGAACAAGGTATAGCATCACCAATACAAATAGATCATGGAACAGACAGACATGGGTTGGATTTTCAGAAAGGGCCACTGAGACAATCAAAATTACTTGGAAATCAGAAAGACCAGTGTGGGTTCCTCAGTGGCCCTTGACTAAAGAAAAGATTCAAGTAGCCCATGATCTGGTCAAACAACAATTAGCGGAGGGACATATACAACCTTCCGTATCTCCCCATAATACTCCCATTTTTGTCATCAAAAAGAAATCTGGTAAATGGAGATTATTGCAAGATTTAAGAGCCATTAATAATGAGATGGTTATTATGGGACCTGCTCAGTCAGGGATTCCTCAATTGTCTGCTTTGCCAAAAACCTGGTATGTTTTAGCTATAGATATTAAAGATTGTTTTTTTCCGATTCCAATTCATCCCGAGGATAGTCCACGTTTTGCATTTACTATCCCTGCATTAAATCATGAAGGTCCTGATCAGAGATATGAATGGAAAGTACTCCCTCAAGGGATGGCTAACAGTCCAAGTATGTGTCAAATCTATGTTAACAAAGCAATCCAGCCACTTAGAAATCAAAATCCTGAACTACAAATATTTCACTATATGGATGATGTGTTATTAGCACATAAAGATAAAAACACATTGCTGGAATGTTATGCCACACTTACAAACTTATTAAAAAATTATAATCTAGAGATAGCAATAGATAAAGTACAATTAAATTTTCCAATTAATTATTTAGGAGTTCTATTATCCTCAACCATGGTCCGTCCACCAAAAATTCAAATATGAGTAGATCAACTCAAATCACTTAACGACTTTCAAAAGTTATTGGGAGACATAAATTGGATAAGGCCTTATCTAGGCATACCAACAGGAGAGTTGGGACCTTTACTTGATATTCTAAAAGGTCCATCAGATCCAAATTCACCCCGCATGTTAACTCCTAAAGCAAGAAAGGCATTAAAATTATTGAAACATATATGGAAAATATGCATTTGGATGGAACTGATATAAGTTTGCCTTTATTATTTATTGTACTACCAACAAAAAATATTCCTACAGGAGTATTTTGGCAAGAAGGTCCATTATTGTGGATACATTTATCTTATTCTCCTAACACTATTCTTACTAGGTATCCTGAGGCTGTAGGACAATTAATACTCAAAGGAATAAAAGCAGCTAAGGGAGTGTTTGGAATTTCTCCCAATAAAATTATTACTCCATATACTATGGATCAAATTGTTGAGTTAGCTAATGAGTTAAATAGTTGGGCAATAATCATGTGTAAATCTAATGTTTCATTTGATAATCACTTACCATCTAATCCTTTGTTGTCTTTTTGGTCTAAGCATCCTGTAGTTTTTCCAAAAATGACAAGAAAAACCCCCATCATGAATGCTCCAAATATATTCACTGATGGGTCAAATAATGATACAGCAGCAGTAGTTACACCTGATCAAACTTTTACATTTTTAGTACCCAAACAATCAGCTCAAAAGGTAGAGCTTAATGCAGTTTTACAAGCTTTTGTGATGTTTAAAGATTCTGTATTTAATTTATTTTCTGATAGTCAGTATATAGTTAATGCTATAGCATCCCTTGAAGATGCTTGTAGGATTTCCCCTTCTTCTACTGTTTTCTCTTTGTTTTCCACTATACAAATTCTAATCTGGGACAGAAAAGATCCATTCTTTATAGGACATATCAGGGCACATACAGGATTGCCTGGAGCCCTTAGTTTGGGCAATGATTTAGCAGATAAAACTACACATGACATACATATTTTCTCTACACTAGAAGAAGCTACAAATTTTCATAAAAGATTCCATGTCAATGCTAATACTTTACAAAAGCATTTTAAAATTGCTGGGAGCCATTAGCCAAGTAGGTATGACAATTTCCTTGCCAGTGTACCCCATGTTGCAGTGACATTGAATGTAGGTGACCTAGCTCAAGGACCAAGGCGGATTAGGGTTTTCCCGGTTTAAGATAATCGGGTTTAGGGCGTTCCTGGTTTAGGTTCCAGGTTTAAGGTTTAAGATTATTCCTGCTGGGAATAGGGCGTATCCTGCTGCCTGAGTTCCCCTTGAGTTCTCAAGGGATTCAGACAGTATTTTTTGGGAGACAGAAGCCCAGTGGGAGTGGATTTGGGCAGAGAACGTGGATTTCCCCAGAATGTGATTGTAGATGGCTGGTGTGAGTTCGGGAATAAAGAGTTGCTGTTTGAATCTACAAGCTGTGTGTTGGCTCGTGATTGTGTGCCCAGCCAGACTGCGGCATTTGGCGTCCCGTGCGGGGGACTTTTGAAGCTTAGAGGTAAGTGAAATTTCTCACCCTTGAGGAAGAGAGAAAGAATGGGTGAACATTTCAAAAAACAATGTGTTATTGTTTTGATTTATTTTGTTTTTATTTCAAGTTGCCTGTTCCTAGAACTTTCTCAGGCAAACTGGGGAAAATGGTTGACTCAAGGTTTGAAGTTGTTCACCTCCGAGGAAGAGAAATTGTTAGAGGAAGGAGGCACCCCAGTAAGACCAAGAACAATTAGGGCATATGTTGATACAATACAAAAATGTAGCCCATGGCTTTTTAAAGACAAGTTATTAAGTATATCAATGGGACCATCATGGTATCCTGTAGAAGGATTTTTCTTCAAGAAAGAGATGTCTAGTTCTGTTTACTACATTTGTCTAAGATCTTGGTTTTTACAGACATCTGATTAATTTACAAAGCTAAAGTGTTAAAATATCAACCACTAAATATGAAATCAAGTACTCTTTACTTATTAAGTTCCATAAGGTAATATATTTAAACATTATGTGTGTTTTCATAAATTGGTGAATGGAAAAAAGGTTTAATATTGCTTGTGTCTGTGTCTTTGCTAAAACAAGGTTATTAAGTGTTAAGATTCTATCATGTGTAATTTATATACAAAGAGTAGAAAAATTTTCAGTTGGGTTTCAATTATAGTATTATAAAAAACATGAAAGTCTTTCATCTTATTAAAGTGGAGTAATTTGTCTAAATCAGAAATTTTATAAGAGTTGTTTCAAAATATGAATTTATAAAAAGGGTTAACGGTTAAAAAAGAGATAGAAAAAGATTCAAGATGTGGAAATATATTTTAATATAAAAGGTTAAAGGAAAAAGAAATGTTTCTAGGTGAGATAATCTCTGTGTGGTAAAGTAAAAAGTGGTAAAATGCCATTTAAAAAGATTTTAAGAAAACTAGACTTACTTTAAAAGCTTGAGAAAGGAAGAAATAAGAAAAAGGTATTTGTACATGGCAGATTGAGACAAAGCTTCTCAATGGAGTTAAAAAAAAAAGCCTTTGGTTGAAGGGCAGCCATGTAAACTAACATTAAAGCGATTTAAACAGAATCTAAGCCTCGTTTAAAAGAGTGAAGTTGTAGGTGGTAAAAAAGTACATTTAAAAGTACAGTATAGATGATAATTAAAAGGCTTTAAAAGGTTAAATTGAAGGTGGTCGAGATACCTTCATGGCGGAAAAAAGATTGCTTTATTGCGTCATTCGAAACCTAGTTAATCTTAAAGGCATTACTTAAAAAAAAAATGGGAAGATAATAGGATAAAAGATATTTAGATAAAGAAGATTAAAAATTTAAAGTGAAAAACTTTAAAGACAGAAGTATAGAAAGTTAAAATGAAAAAAGATAAAAAAGATGTAGAAAGATAGAAAAGATGTAGGAAGACAAGAATTTTAAACCCACAAAATAGGGAAAAAAAAAAAACTAGGAGGAAAATAAGCAACTAAGGGTAAATATACAAACCTTAGGGAAAAAAAAAACTAGAAGATAGAAATAAGATAAAAAATGGTTGAAAATATCAAGTAAGGTATTACAGATAGAAAATGCAAAAAGCTAAGACAACTATTAGATACAGACATATACTTATTAAAGCAAAAAGAGGGAATTGGAAGGGGGTATATATCCCCCAAAGATAAACTTAAAATAACGCTTTTTACACTAAACTTTTTAAAATTTAGATTCATCAGGACTTAGTGCTGCGGAAAGGTATATGTATCCAAAATATGTACATAAGCCTAAGGTACTTTGGAAAGATATTCTAACAGGACAATGGAAAGGTCCTGACCCAGTGATTGTCTGGAGTCGGGGTTTTGTTTGTGTGTTTCCACAGGGAGAACAGCAGCCGATTTGGATTACAGAGAGATTAACTAAAACAATTTCTACAGATCGAAAAGAAGATGATTTGACTCAAATCCATAACAGCTGATATCCAGAACTCCAGCTTGGCCATTCTTACATCTGCGACAGTGATTAACCAGTGATGCAATTTTTATTTCCTTGCCAGCGCACCCCATGTTAATTGTGGTAGTGCTGGCATATCTTTGCTGATGGTGTCACCAGTGATGCAATTTTTCCCAAGGAGCCATCAATTGGCTTGGTGTCATGGCATTTCTGTATCCTCCTCCCTTCTGCTAGTGATGGTCTAAAATTTGGGGGCCCATGGCTATATGCTGGACCGGTAGTCAGTGACGGGTATGATCCAATTGCAGTGGTATCAACCTAAGACAGGAGGCTGACGCCTAAAGGTCAGTTTTCCGATGACGGGTAAGAACCATATGTTGAATTGGACAACCTACCAGGCACGGTCCTTAAGCCACATTGCTTGTTGTTTAATTAATCAGAAGGGGGGAGATGCTGGGAGCCATTAGCCAAGTAGGTATGACAATTTCCTTGCCAGCGTACCCCATGTTGCAGTGACATTGAATGTAGGTGACCTTGCTCAAGGACCAACGCGGATTAGGGTGTTCCCGGTTTAAGATAATTGGGTTTAGGGTGTTCCCAGTTTAGGTTCCAGGTTTAAGGTTTAAGATTATTCCTGCTGGGAATAGGGTGTATCCTGCTGCCTGAGTTCCCCTTGAGTTCTCACGGGATTCAGACAGTATTTTTGGGGAGACAGAAGCCCAGTGGGAGTGGATTTGGGCAGAGAACGTGGATTTCCCCAGAACGTGATTGTAGACGGCTGGTGTGAGTTTGGGAATAAAGAGTTGCTGTTTGAATCTACAAGCTGTGTGGTGGCTCGTGATTGTGTGCCCAGCCAGACTGCGGCATAAAATAACTAAGGAACAAGCCAGACATATAATAAAACAATGTCAAAATTGGGTGACATTTTTATTACAAGTTAATCTTGGAGTCAATCCTAGAGGACTGATACCTAACCATATTTGGCAGATGGACGTCACACACTTGCCAGTATTTGGAAAATTAAAATATTTACATGTTACAGTTGATACTTCTTCTGGATTTTTGATGGGCTCCCTTCATGCCGGAGAAAAAAATAAAGATGTTATAGCTCATTGCTCACAAAATTTTGCCACTGTGGGCGTTCCTAAACAGTTAAAAACAGATAATGGTCCTGGCTATACCTCTACCTCTTTTAAACAATTTTGCTCATCATTTGGTATTACTCATATAACAGGAATCCCATACAATCCACAGGGACAAGGCATAGTTGAAAGAGTTCATCAAGCTATTAAAACATACTTATTAAAGCAAAAAGAGGGAATTGGAAAGGGGTATATATCCCCCAAAGATAAACTTAAAATAGACAATCCGGGTTTAGGGCGGTTCCAGGTTTAAGGTGTACCCTGCTGGGAATAGGGCGTATCCTGCTGCCTCAGGCGCGCCTGCTCCTTGAGTTCCCATTGAGTTCTCACGGGATTGAGAGAGTATTTGGGATTTTGCCCAGAATGTGAATTGGGCCCAGAATGTGGATTCCCCCAGAACGTGTGTAGAGTGCTGGTGTGAGTTCGGGAATAAAGAATTGCTGTTTGAATCTTCAAGGCTGTGAGTGGCTCGTGATTTTGTGCCCAGCCAGACTGCGGCAAAAAACTAGATGGAAAACCACAGATTAAGAGAAAGCATTTGCAAAAGACATATTGGATAAAGGATCTGATAAATCATAATACATGATAACTCCTAAAACTCTTAACTCTTAAAATCAAAACTATGAAACTACAAGATGAACGCCCCCCCGCCAAATGCCATAATAATGAACAAGGCAATGATTTTTTTTAAATGTGATCACAAAAGCACAAGAAACAAATGTAGAAATTCAAAAGGAATCATATCAAACTTTCAACTATGAGCCTCTTTTTAGAAGCCATGAGTGGATGACACTGCCATGTCATTGGATTTCCTGAACTGTGAGCCAAAATTAACCCATTTCTTTTATAAATCACACAGCCTTAGTTGTGTGATTTTTATTATAGGAGCAGAAAATGGATTAATAAATTTACATATGAATATTTATAACAAATTTATTTATAATTTCCAAACATGGTAGCAATCAAGATGCCCTTGAGTAGGTGAATGGATAAATATGCAGTGATAAATCTAGATAAGGGAACATTATTTAGTGTTGAAAGAAAGAGATGTCAGGCCATGAAAAGACACAGAGAAAATGTAATTATCTATTATTAAGTGAAAGAAGCCAATCTGAAAGGATTCATACTCTGTAATCTAACTATATGGTATTCTTTAAAAAGCAAAACTAGGGAGATAATAAAATGATCAGTGATTTCCAGGGATCAGAATGCAGGGAATGATTAATAGTCAGAACATGATTTTTTTTAACCATAGTGAAACTATTCTATACAATAATATAATGAAAAATTCATGTTATTATATTTTGTCAAAACCCATAGAATGTATCATACCATAGGTAAAGTCTAAAATAAACTATGCAGTCTATTAACTATTAACAGTTCTGAAAGTAGACCTACACACATGCTAAGGTAATAAAAGCTCCATATATAAATCTCTAACATAGTTCTGTACACTAAAATGACCAACTGGGCAGTGAATATGAAGCATTGCCATTTACCACATAACTAAACTTATGACATTTTTTATAATGAAATATATGTTGCCACAGTAAATAAAGACATCAAAATGATAGAAGTCAGATTTGTCAATTTGATAGTACAATCACAAATATGGATAGGAAAATCTATCATATTAAACAATGAATTATTAGATTGCCAATAAATATATTGTTTTTTTATGTTTCTATCTGTATATGTGAGTTGTGAGTACACATACATTTTCCCGATTTTTGTCTCTGAAATAATCAAATATATCTAATGAGTAAGATGTGGATGGGAGTTACATAGAAGATAATATAAAAAGGACAAGGTAATATGTGAGATAATGGGAACTAGATTTAGAAAAGAGATTACATTTTTTTTCTGACTTCAGTTAGTTCTCTCAGCAGATATGTGAGTTGGCATATCCATGACAGTGCTTGATTTACTGTCTTCCTATCCCATAGGTTTGATGATGCCAAACCTCTGTACTTAAGGTTGGCCAGATCCAAGGATATATTATTAGGCCATAGACCTAGGGGTTAGTATTTTGTCTGTACAAAGAAATAGTGCTGAATGTTAAAGTTCACATTTCAAAATTATTGTTGCTTTTGATCCTAAGTTCCTATTGCATGGCTTTATTTTATTCCCATCCTCTTTTCTGCCATGGGTATGTAAATGATGGGGGGTCCACAAATCTCCTGTATGGAATATTTTATCCTATTTCAAGGACTGGTCCAGTGACTGAAGCTCTGTGCTATGTTGACAAAGTAGCCATTTAGTTTTTTATCTCTTAATTTTGCTACTATTAGATTTTTTTTATTTGCTTCCCTATAAGGAAAACTTTTTTGGTCCCCTTTTTCAAATGGCTTCATTACCCTTCACCGTAGGCAGCCTAATGAAAGGATTGTAGCATTTCTTATAAGAAAAAATAGTTTAAGTTCCACTTCCATAGTTTTTCTATTAAAGGGAGAGAAGACAAAGCAAGTACATTAAGTTGCTGTAATTTTTTACATGCTACAATAGAACTGATATTTATGAATGCACATTGTGAAATTCAAAATATTAAGATGATATTATTTAAATCAGTATGATATTAAAATCCATAAATGTATGTACTAGTAAAATGCATCATAGCATGGTTTGATAAATTTTAGAATGAACTGTTCAATCGGTTCAGGTATCCTAGAAGCGTTACATTAATCAGCCTTTTAATATGTAAAGTATTTACTGTGTGGATGTAAGACTGCTGTATGAATAATAATCCTACTTAGGTAAGGTTAGGGAAAGATTCATTAGTTCCTTGATTCCTTTACACAGTATTCTGGGTAAAAATGCATGGACATCTAATAGGTTGAATTGAAACTGTCCTTGAATGCAAACTTAAGTATTTCGTACTAGCTCAAATTCAAGAATTTTTAAAAGACAAAATTATTTAACAATTATAATATGCCAATAGGAAGGAGTAAATGTTAGAGACTAAATTAACACCCTAAGTATCTACATCTGCATAGTTCTTGGCTATATCTTGCAAGAGATGAAAGGAAAGCTGATACATTCTCTCAAATTCCCTGAGGTCTGTTGTTTTGTCTGCCTTTTTAAAATGTAAGTTATTAAATTCCAATTAAAATTTCAATTTCCAAATGAATGCATTGTGAAAAGTTCAGATAACTATATGAATAATAGGTAATAAAGTATCAAATAACCAAAATATGTCAGCAGATGTTGGAGGCAGCCATCATGGAGCAAAATATAAAGTACATGTTGAGACTAGCAGAGAGAAAATAGAAAAATCTGTATCCACTGATAATGGAGAGTGGCCAATCCATTATGGTTTGCCTTTTCAGACTTTCTTTTTTACTTTTTTTTTTTTTGGCAGTATTGAACAGTATTATTGAGCCTATGTTCCCAGCACTTTTTTTAAATTATTTTTTTCATTTTGAGAAGAGGTCTCCCTAAGTTGCCCAGACTGACCTCAAAATTTCAATATTCTTGCCTCAGCCTCCCAAGAAACAGGAACCATAGGTGTGTACCACCATGGCTGGCTCTAGATATGTTAATGATAGAACAATAAGTTCCTTATGGTTTAATTTATAACACTTAGTTGGATTAATCATAATAACTTTCTTATTAGCAACAACTTATGCTTATGAAAGTTTGAAATTCTATTGGCTAGACTTTTTATCATAGAATCAGACAGAAGCTTCCCCATGCATCCAAATGTGGAACATTCACATATTTTTAAATATTATAAAAATAGCACTAGGAAATGATTCACTCATTCTATGTAGTGCTCTCATTTGAGGTCAAGGGCTATGATACAAACTAAGACAAGTTAATTTTTCAGTAGAAAAGAAATACTAAAACAATCTTCTATTGAATGCTTAAATTTAATTGCTTACTTAAACATACTTGCTATGTATTTAGGACATGTTAGATCCTCTTCAAGAGGGCATGGATGCTCAGGGAAATAACACAAATTCTGTACCATCATGTCATTTAAATGCTATAAAAAGAAAAGAGTGAAAATTTGGCAAAAATATTATTTTTAAACTTACCAGCCTAATCATATAATGTTACAGGTAAAGAAACCCCTTTTACCTCTTCATTTGGCATAAGTATTAATTTGACAACCAGTAATTTGTTCCAGTAGAATCAAATAATCCAAGCAGAAGAACAAGAGCGACACAAAATACTGCAAAGTTTCTCAAAATTAATCTGATTTTGAAATTAAAATTCACAAAATTAAACCAATAACCAGTGGAAATCCAAATAGTGTCACTTCCTGTTACAAGAATGTACTAAGACTCTGAGGTTCTCAATATTTTGGATGATATATCCAAAATAAAATTGAAATAACCTGTGCAATAAATACACAACTTGAGTGAAAAAAGACAATCAACTGATGCTATCTTAAACAATGAGATATTATAATAATTTAAAAAGAATTTTACAGCACCCATCATCAAATTACAAATTTAATTACAAATTCAATGAGAATGAAAGAAAAGTAGAAAAATCTTGGCAAAAAAATAAAAGCTGTAATAGTGAACGCTATCTTATGGTAAGAATTTTCTCATTCAAGTATATGAGAGATATTGATATTTTGTTTGTTTATAGTAGATCAATATGCAATGTATAAATATAACAAGACTTCACACTATACCCCATAATGATGTACAATAATGATCTGCAACTGAAAGAAATTCTTAACACAATTTTAACAAATTATATATAAGACTGTGTAAAAAACAATTATGCACCGTGGACTTTAATTTACAGGATGAAATAAGAGCTCAATATAAGCAAACCAATTAATGTAATCTAGCATTTTAACAGACTAAGAAAGAAAAAGTATATGATGATATTAACTGACACTGAAAAAATATTTCAGTGAAAAGGTCAAAGCTTGAGATATTCTCTTTATAGCTCAGAATAGCATCGGCTATTCACCAAATATTTCCAACGCTTAAATCAGCATGTCTCAAAAATAGATATTTGTAATATCTTTTATTAGACACATAAAACTTTGTAGGGTCCTAATTATGACATAAATGATTTTTACTGTTTATTATACAGAAAGTATGCATGATTTTATGACCATATATAATTTTATGACCCAAAAACATGCTCAAATTGAAAAAGATTGCAAATGCATTAAATTAATATTTATAGCACAATTCATCCATCAATGAATTTATCATAACGAAGCTGAATTGTTGCTCACAATGCATATGTAGGATGAATAAAAGCATTTGATCTTTTAAAGTAATCATTAATATTACCCTTCATGTTCTGCAATGATTTTAAACTTTCAAGACTCACAAGTTTGAACTTATGGAGAATTTTACACTATATATATTCCACACTATGATATAATTTTCCCCTTGCATGTTATGAATTTAATCATCTTATTATTGGCTCAAAGTAGTATATTATTATGCATATCATGTTAATTCTTGTTCCTAAAAGTCTTTTTTTTATTTGAGACTGTATCCTTAAAATTGAAAAATACTTTATAAATTATGAAAGAGTAAAAGAAAAATTTTAACTGTCACATTATTCAATGTAGAATGTGACACATTGATATTAGCCAGACATTAAAAAATGAAAGTAAGTTCTATTTTAGTTAACATTTTAACAATAAAGGTATGGAGAAAGGTACAGCACACACTGCGTTAAAAACTATTAGAGCAGCTAAATTAATTTCAAACAAAACAGAATTCAGAACAGGGCAATTAACCAAGAATGAGGAGAAGCATTTATTGATGCTAAAGGTCTCTCTTGTTCAAGGAGATTTATTCCTTAACATATATGCATCCACATAACAAGAGAGTCAAAATACCTCTGGCAATAATTGATAGAACTGAAAAGAATAATGAGAAAATACACTAGTATTGTTGGAGACTTCAATATTCCTCTTTTACTTTCAGTAATTGATAGAACAAGAAACCCACAAATCAATAATGTTATAGTTGATTCAAAGAACACTAATAAACAACTTGCATTGATTAACATTCATCAAATACTCCATTAAACTTCAGAAGAGTACCATATTCTTCTCAAGATAACAAAACAGTAACAGACAACATTCTGAACCACAAGCAACTTAAAAAATTCAAAAGTATGTAAACCTCATAAAATATGTTGTCAGACTGCAATGGAATTAAGCTAATAAGATAATCTAGAAATCCTCAACATTCTGGAGATCAGACAACATATTTATAAATAACACATGGGTCAAAGAAGTCTGGAGAGAAATATAGTCATTCTGTTGATCTCATCCCAATCAGGTTGTTGCCAAACAGGGAAACTCATCAAGCCTCAGGGTCAATCTTTATTGTTGATCCATGACATGGACATGACTGATTGTTCATGTGAGTGAACTCAGTTTACAGTCTGTCAGACCTTTGGACTCTTGATAACTCAAGGCCTCACCCCATGTCACATTACTGGTATTGCTCAAAACCTATCATACTGAGTCCCACCGTTACTGTATGCCTTGGGCAAAGCCCTAGCTTAAATAACATTGTTGATTTGGCTCAAAGACCCCAGGCATACAAAAACACTGTACAGGAGGGTAGTCCAAGGATTTGGGGAGTCTCATCCTCCCAAAAGCAGCTGGATCTCCTTTAGAATGAGTTAAGCTTGTTATTGCTCTCTCTCTCTCTCTCTCTCTCTCTCTCTCTCTCTCTCAGATTAGGTTGAATTACTGTTCATCTTTCTTTTAAAATTTAGCACAATTCTCTAGTAAAGCCATGTGGCCCAGATTTCTTTTTTGGGACTATTCAAATTATCTATTTCATATTTAGTAAATTCTAGTAGCTTGAGCTTTTGAATTAATTGTTCTATCTCACCTGAGTTGTCAAATTTAGGTAAGCAGAGTTGTCAGTAGTATTTTCCCTTATTATCTGTTTGATATTTGGTGTTTTAATTCTGATAGTAGTAATTTGGGGCTTTTCTATTTTCCTCTTTATTGGCTTAGTTATAAATGTGCCAATTTTATTATTTTTCAATAATCTCATCTTTCTAATTTTTTAAATTTTTTCCTTACTGTATACATTTTATCCATTTCTATTCCATTATTTTTGAAAATACTAATATTTGGTGTTTTAATTCTTATAGTAGTAATTTGGGGCTTTTCTATTTTCCTCTTTATTGGCTTAGTTATAAATGTGCCAATTTTATTATTTTTCAATAATCTCGTCTTTCTAATTTTTTAAACATTTTCCTTACTGTATACATTTTATCCATTTCTACTCCATTATTTTTATTTGATTTTTCTGCTTGTTTTGGGTTTATTTGCACTTCCAGTTTACTGAAATTAGGATCTTAATTCATTGATTCAAAACATTTCATCTTTTGAAATATATGCATTTCATGCCACAAATATTCTTTCCAGATACTTTAAATTTTTCCTACATATTTTCACATGTTATAGTTTTCTACATTTCAATGGAATTTTCCGATTTCCCTTGAGTTTTTCTCTTTGAACAATGGATTATTTTTTTGTGTGTGTGCTGTTTAGTTCCAAAGGTTTGGAGAATTTTAAGTCATCTTTTTGTGATTGATTTCCACCTTGATTCCTCTGTGGTTAAAAAACACTCTTTATAATTTGTTCAAGTATACTTTATGTCCCAGGATATGGTCTAGTCTAGCAGGTGTTTTCATGGGTCTTTGAAAAACTTGTGCATTCTATTGTAGTTTGATGGCATGTTCCCTAGATTTCTATTAGAAGGCTGATCTAACTCAGTTCTTCTATGTCCTTACTTATTTTTGCCTATTTACTCTGTTGGTTGCTGACATAGCATTGTTGAAGTCTCCAAACCTAATTGTGGATTTGTCTATTATTTTGGTTCTATCAGTTTAGTTTCTTTTCCACAGCTTTAAAAAATAATATATCTTGAAAGTTTATTTCAGTAAATATTTATTGATATGCCTCTTTTGTAATCATTGTTTAATTTGCTAATATAAATAACTATAAAACTATATATTACATATTTTAGCAGTGAATATTTATTTGTTTGAAATATTATGCTCTTTCAAAATTTCTGTTATAAAATGACTAAACATACATTACTGCACTTCAGGAAGTTGTGTAAAGATATCTAAAAATATAATCACCTTTTTCACATGTATGAACATCTTAAATACAATACAGACCTTGAAACTTAATATTGCAGATCATGTATCCTATTTTTTTCCCAAGACCACAATGAATTAATATCAAAGTGATAAAATTAGGAAAAAAACCCAAAGCAATAAAGAGACAATAGCTGTCTATCTGTTCTTGGATTTAAATGTACATAGGTAATATGAGAAAAATATTGCCTAAAATAAAACAAACAAAAGTAGGGGGAACTTTGAATAATGGAATGTGTAAATTTCACCTAAAAGTATAACCCAATTGTTCCAGAGGGCAGTTGTGCCCTTTTAGCAAAAATCACCTTTCACTCCACTTTGGTACTGGGGATTGAACTGATAGGCACTTAACCACTGAGCCACATCCCCAGACTTATTTATTTATTTATATTTTATTTATTTATTTATAAAACGTTAAGTTTTGAGGGCCTTGCTAAGTTGCTGAGGTTCACTTTGACTCTGTGACCCTCTAGCCTCAACCTCCAGAACCACTGGGATTACTGGTATATACCATCACACCTGGCAAAACATCCTTGTTGTTTGGGAAGGAAGCAGAGAACATCAGAACAGTGACTGGGATGAGTTAAGGAGTGAGAAAATGAATAAATTCCTAGTAGGTGGAAAGTTTGAAAATCATTTATGAAGAAGGCAAGAAGATAAAAGTATTTGAAAACTAAAATATTTAGAGTTTTGATATAAAATATATGAGAATGGAAATCAAAATATGTCCATGTCATAATAGTTGCAGTCTATAGTAACTGGTAAAAAAAAGTATATGAATATACTAAAAATATAAAATATGACTTATAAAGCCCAATAATTGTAATGTGTTTTGGTCAGCTTTTTCACTGCTATGACTAAAGGACCTGACCAGAACAATTGTAAAGGAGGAGAGGTTTATTTGAGGGCTCACAGTTTCAGAGTTCTTAGTCCATAGAAGGCCAGCTGCATTCTCAGGGCTCAAGGTGAGGCTGAACATCATGGCAAATGAGTGTGTTGGAGGGAAGCAGCTTAAATAATTGTGACGAAAAGCAGGAAGAGAGAGTCCACTCTCCAGATACAAAATATATACCCCATAGCCACGCCCCCAATTAACCACTTCCTCCAGACACACTCCACCTGCCTCCAGTTACCACTCAGTTAATCCCATCAGAGATCAATTCACTGGTTAGGTTAAGACTCTTACAACCAATCATATCTCCTCTGAATCTTATTCCATTACCTCACGTGTGAGCTTTGGGGGTACACCTCACATCCAAACCATAATATAATGTGTTTCTATTGCAAGAAATGCCATGGGATTTGACATAGATATGGACATTATTACCAAAGATTCAAGCATTAAAAACATTGTGTTCAAAGATGGTAGTGAGTGGGAAAGGCAGCACACTGTATGCATCCATTTAATAAAATATTTATTTAAATGAGGGATGAGTGTTTACTTACTGAAAAGAATGTGACACTGTACATTCACTGAAAGTTGGTAACTTTGTTTTATTTTGGCTGCTATATAGAAATAATACAGGTTTCTCATTTTTAAAACTTAATTAATGTTATTTATATATACATTGCATCATGTATATGACATGCATATATACTATTAGTGGGTCATAACAAGTAAAATCATTTACATACCTACTACCACATTCATGAGACAGAGTAGTTTCACGACCTCATCATGTACTTGCATACCCTTCCATAATCAATCTATCTTCAGGCAGTAATTTTCTGCTTTCTGTTGCTATAAATTTAATATGTCTTCCAGAATTCCATACAAATAAAACCAGACAATCAGCATTTTTTTCTGTTTACACTTTTCCCCCTCAATATGATGTTGTTGATATTTGTTTTAGTAAGTATGTCACTGCTCTGACCAAAAAACTAGATGAGAACAATTTGAAGGAGGAAAAGTTTATTGTGGGGCTCACCATGTCAGAGGGCTCAGTCCATAGACAGCTGACTCCATTTCTTGGAGTTCAGGGTATGGCAGAATATTATGGCAGAAGTGTGTGGAGGAGGAAAGCATGAGAACATAGTACCAGGAAGCAGAGAGAGAGATAAAACTCTTTTCAACAAAGAAAAAAATATTTAACCCAAAGGCATAATGCCTCCAGGGACCCACCTCCTCCAGCCACATCCTCCCTGTCTACAGATACCACCTAGTTAATCCCTCCTGTCTACAGATACCACCTAGTTAATCCCTATCAGGGGATGAGCTTTTGGGGGACACTTAATATCTAAACTATAATAATAATCTCATAAATATTATTAACATATTTCTCTTCAAGGCAAGCTCACCTGTCTTGCCCTGCTGAATAATATCAGGGCAGGACTTTACAAATAACATTCTGCTTTTGCTCAACTTCAACCTGTAGCAACAGAGGGTTCTGGGACAACCTGAAAGTATGAAGGAGAAAGAAGTGATTATTTTCTGCAAATGGTCTCCTTTTTGCATGGCAATGACTGAAACCAGTTTACGATGCTTTGGGGCAATCTTCATTACACTGGCTGTCATGATGTTGAAGATGCCAGTAGTCTCAACTCTAATCCCCCTTTTCCCTATCACTGAGGCAATGTCTGTGGTTCTGGCTTTGTTGGTTCTTTTCTCAAGTCTTTTAGTGAAAACAGGTTACACTGTGTCTCTTCTTAGCAGCTGTGTGTGTCAGCCTTCAGCAGCCACACTAAGGTCATTATCACTACTCTTCTGGACCCTAAGTTTCCTCATTAATTATTTCCTCCTTTGCCTCATAAGTCAATAGTGGATGGAATTGCTATTCCTGTGCCAGAATTCTCTTTCATAAATTTTAGTCACCAAATCTCTTTAATTATTTGATAATTTAAGAACTTTTAATATGAACATTTATCTATCCTCATATAATTTCTGTATACAAGAATGGATCCCAGGATCACAGTAGATAAAGTACATGGTGTTTTTTACATCAGTAATTTGTTTCTCTTATTCGTAAATAGTATTCACTGTAAACATATTGGCTGTCCTGATAATGATCATTTGAGATGTGTCCAATGTATAGACATTAAGAATGAAGCTGCTATATAGTAGGTATGTGACAATGCATTTAATATATCTATGTAAGTCTAACAGGAAGCTTTATAACATTTCAAACAGAGAAAACAAATGAATGTACCAATGTTTAAGCAATAATAATACCAATTCTGTACAAACTGTGCAAAAAAAATTGAGTGGAGGAAACATTTCTCAGCTCACTTTATAAAGAAGAGGAAGGCAAAGAAGACTCCATGAACCAAATTGAAATAACTGAGAATTTACAGAAGAGCTCAAGAATATTTATAGGTTTCTAAAAATATCCATCCCTAAATAAGATCAGTTTCACAATCTCTAGTGTCTAATACATGAAAAGAAGTAGGTAAAATAATGACAATGAAGTGGATCAATTGAAGCAGAACCCAAATGAAATAGATAATTGATATTGTAGAGAAAAACATTAGCATAGATGGAAAGCTGCTGTTCCACATATTCAAGAAGTAAAAATAAACATAATAAATGTGTTAATTTAAAATTTAACAATCTCCCAAATCAAATTTCCAGAAATAAAAACTAAAATGTCTGAAATTAAAATTTACTATTTAGTATTAAGTTTGTATTAGACATTTTAGAAGACAAAATCAGAAAGTTTGAATATATATATCAATAGAAATCATTCAGAATAAGCTAGAAATAACATAAAGGCTACCAAAAAAACAACAGACCATCTATGTACCATGAATTAATACCAGAAGATATATCTTCTGGTATTAATATAATATATAATATATATTATATATTATATTAATACCAGATATAATATATATATATATATATATATATATATATATATATATATATATATATATATATATATCTTCTGGTATTAATATATATATTATATTAATACCAGATATAATATATATATATATATTATATTATATATATATATATATATATATATATATATATATATATATATATATCATTGCATATATAATATATGCAATGATATCCCCAAAGAAGAGGAGATACAGAGGACCAAGAAAAGCATTTGAACCTATGGTGCCCAAAGTGTTCCATATTTCAGTAAAAGTATGAATTCATTAATCTTAGTATGTGAAATAATTTTCAAAACTTCTAAAAAATAAGAAATATCCATAAGATATTTCTGATGAGCACATAACCCGTCATAATCAAATTGCTTAAAACCAGTAGTAAATAGAAAAAGCATAAAAGCCCCCAGAGAGAAAAAGACCCATATACAGAGTAATAAAAATAAGTGCATGGCATTTTGAAAAAAAAAATGAAAAAGAAATTATAAGTATATAAATATCTGTAGAATATTAATTTGTAAAATTAATATATATGTGTGTGTGTTTGTTTAAAGATAGTAGTGTAAAATTTTCTATCTAGAAAAAGTTGAATAAGAAAATGAAGACAATTTTCTTGGTTTCTGCTTAAGAATGTAGATAAATGGAAAAACAGCATCATTCTTGACCTTAAAACACACATATACAAACCATAAAATAAAATATAAATTCACAAATGTTCTTGAATCCTTCAGTGAGACGTGATCATAGGGCAGCCAATTGGTCTAAACTGATAGGATAGGCATGTACCTGGTTGGCAGGCAGAATCAAAGAAAGACCGCTTCAGATAATATTTGAAACTAATACTTAAAAATTAAGATGCTTCCAAATAGCCTACAAGTTTTGAAGGAAATCTCAAGAAAACTTTGAAAAAAAGAAACACTGTGAATCAAATAAAAATGAAATTATAATATATCAAGGTTTCTGGAAAGCAAATAATGCAACACATATTAGAAACATTCAGTAGTGAAAAGAAAAGCAGAAAGTCTTAAAGCAAAAATCTAAAACTGCACCTTAAGAAACTAGAAGAGAACAAATTAAACTTCAAGCAAGCAGAAGGGACTTAAATGTATTCCCATAGGCTCGCTCAAGAAGCTAATACAGGAGGATCACAATTTCAAAGCCAGGCTCAGCAACTTAGCGAGGCTCTAAGCAAATTAATGAGACCCCCATTTCAAAATAAAATTTAAAAGGGAAAAAGGGATGGGAATGTGGCTCAGTTCACATTGGGTACATGGTTCAATCCCTGGTACCCCCCATCCCCCCAAAAAAGGAAACAGAGCTCTTTGGAAAGATGGTTGACTCTAAAAGTAAATCAGGAATATAGTACACCAAACCTAAAACATTTTGTGGTCTAAGAATATAAGAAAGTGCTACAATAAAAAAAAAATGAAATGCAATAAAATAAAATGGCAACATATCAGACAGAACCATAAGCCAACTTGATAAAGTCCCAATAGTCAAACTGAAGTAATAAGAGAAAAAATGAGTTGGATTATACCTCAAAGAATGAAAAATGAATATAAGTTCATATTGAAATAAATAAATAAATAAGAAAAATAACATTTTTATCCATGGAAATATTCTAATTAATAAATATAGATTTTCTTAACCACCTTCTTGTAATAGCACTAAATTAAAGGAAAAAAATAAATCAGCAGGTTAATGGGTAATAAAATGCTATTAAATAATAAAAATAAAAATACCAATAGAGACTATATCATGGTTTGATATCAGTTGTGCTAAATAAAGAAAAAAACAGACAAAAATAATATGCAATGTTTTATTTCATTTATATGAAATTTTAACAATGCAAACAACGTAGAATGATGAAAATAAGCTCAGTTCCATTGTTGCCTGGGAAAGAGGAAAGAGACAGAAAAGAAGAACAAAGGGTCTCAAGGCAATGATGGCCCTAACTGCATCCTTCATTGTATTAACAGGTACACAAACTTACATGTAGGCTTAGAGGTATCAATTTTTACAAGTGAATATGTGAAATTTATTATAGGTTCACTATGCCTCAATACAACTGCACATGATCTGTTTTTAAATACTAAAACACAAAATGTGGGAAAATGTAGGATAATGGCTAAGTATATATTAAGGGTACTACATTTCAACATAATATATAATATTGTATTCAGTTAAAATTATCACTAAATTGGACAAACAAAAAACTTTTGTAATTACTTTTAATTATAGTTAAATATGAAAGGGAATATTTGGCATTTGATTACAGTAACAAATAGAAAAACAGCATTGAAATAAAAGTTTCAGTTCTAAGGAAATGTGAAATTTGCAGCATTTTCATATATACATAATTTTACTATTAAGACCTTTTTCTTTTTTTTCCTTTTTAAAAATTTGTTTTAATTAGTTACATATGACAGTACAATGACCTTGACATATCATCCATTTGAATCAGATGGGATATAATTTCTCATTTTTCTGAGTGTACAGGCTACAGAATCACATTGGTCATGCATTCACATATATACACACAGTAATAATAATGTCTGTTTCATTCTAATATCCTTCCTATCTCCACAACCCCTCCCCTCCCCTCCCATCACTTGTCTCTACCTAATCTAAGGTAACGCTATTCTTTTTTTTTTTTCTCACATCTTCATACATGTATTTTGTATAGGGATGAGGGTTCTCCTTCCACCATCCATACAATTCCCCTTCTCCCTCCCTTTCCCTGCCACCTCTCTTCCCTATCTAGAGGTAATCTTCTTCCCATGCTCTTCCTCCCTACCCCATTTTGAGTCACCCCCCTTATATCAGAGAAGACATTTGGCATTTGTTTTTTGGGGGATTGGCTGACTTCACTTAGCATAATCTGCTCTAATGCCATCCATTTCCCTGCAAAGGCCATAATCTTATTATTTTTTAGTGCTGAGTAATATTCCATTGTGTATAAACACCACATTTTTTTTATACATTCATCCATTGAGGGGCATCTAGGTTGGCTCCACAGTCTAGCTATTGTGAATTGTGCTGCTATAAACATTGATGTGGCTGTGTTCCTATAGTATGCTATTTTTAGGTCCTCTGGGTATAGTCCAAGAAATAGCTGGGTCAAATGGTGGTTCCATTCCTAGTTTTCCAAGGAATCTTCATACTGCTTTCCAAATTGGCTGCACCAATTTGCAGTCCCACCAGCAGTGTTATGAGTGTACCTTTTTTCCCACATGCTCACCAGCACTTGTTGTTGTTTGTCTTCATAATGGCTGCCATTCTTACTGGAGTGAAATGGTATCTTAGAGTAGTTTTAATTTGTATTTCTCTGATTGCTAGAGATGATGAGCATTTTTTTGTATATTCGTTGATCAAAATCCCAAGGCATTCCTCAGAGAAATAGAAAAAGCAATTATGAAATTCATCTGGAAAAATAAGAAACCTAGAATCAGAGAAATAGAAAAAGCAATTATGAAATTCATCTGGAAAAATAAGAAACCCAGAATAGCTAAAGCAATTCTAAGCAGGAAGTGTGAAACAGGTGGTATCACTATACCAGATCTTAAACTATACTACAGAGAAATAGTAACAAAAACAGCATGGTACTGGTACCAAAACAGGCTGGTTGACCAATGATACAGAATAGAGGACACAGAGACTAACCCACAAAGATACAACTACCTTATATTAAACAAAGGTGTTAAAAGCATGCACTGGAGAAAGGATAGCATCTTTGATAAATGGTGCTGGGAAAACTGGAAATCCACATGCAACAAAATGAAATTGAATCCCTATCTCTCACCATGCACAAAAGTTAACTCAAAATGGATCAAGGGTCTAGGAATTAAACCAGAAACTCTTCGTCTAATAGAAGAAAAAGTAGGCCCTAATGTCCATCACATGGGTTTAGGCCCCAATTTCCTTAATAAGACCCCTATAGCACAAGAATTGAAACCAAGAATCAACAAATGGGATGAATTCAAAATAAAAAGTTTTTTCTCAGCAAGAGAAATAATATGTGAGGTGAATAGGGAGCCTACATCCTGGGAACACATTTTTACCACTCACACATCAGATAGAGCGCTAATCTCTAGGGAATACAAAGAACTCAAAAAACTAAACACACACACACACACAAACAAACAAACAAACAAAAAAAAAACAAATAACCCAATCAACTAATGGGCCAAGGACCTGAACAGGGATTTCTCAGAAGACCTTTTCTTAAATACTTGTGAAATTGATTTAGTCTCCATTCCTTAAAGTGCAGAGTTACTAACCCTATGTTTAAGTGAAAAGAGTCAAATATATTTGAGCAAAAGTGATACATGTTATGTCATCAAATAGTTTAATTGACCATTTAAAAAAATTCTGTACTTCCTTTCAGGATAAAGAAACAAGAACCAGTTCAATTTGTTGGTCTACTTATCAATGTAATTATTACATTGAACAAGCAATATATAATAAAGAGAAAATGTATATTTTTCCAATTACTATAGAATTCTTGTAATAAAAAACAAAATATATTCTCAGTTTTCTGATGACATAATTTTGGTTTTGTTTACTTTTTTATTTTAAAACATAGATTATTATATTTTATTGTTAGATAATTTATTACTGACTTATACTAATGACAAGTGCATTGAAAATCTCGAATTATGTTACATTAATTAGGTAAATTGAAACAATTCCAGTAGTCATAAGTGGGGTTCACTCAAGCTAATATAATAAGGTGAAGCCACTAGTACCCACTTTTTAAGAAGACGCTATAATAAAGATGCTTAAGAAATATGATTTATTATCTCATTATTTAGTGATTGGGATAATGCTTATGATTTCCATGAAGAAAATTAAATTCAAGGCTGATAAATATTTTCTCCTATGTATTATGTGAAAAGACAGTTATAGTGTTTACCAAAGAATAGAGAGCAACAAAGATAATTTTAACTTATGCTTCATTTAATGGCTCTCCCAGGGTTAGAGTGCTTAAGTAATAATATTCTGCCTCTATCAGGAGACTCTTTTCTTTCCTCATGTGTAACATAAAAATGAACTTCTTAATATACCTAATACTTCTTAATATGTTCAGTTAAAAAAAGCACCCATGGGAAAATGTGTAAGACTATCAGAACTACATTTTATCTAACCAAGATTATACTGCTTAAGAGGGTGTAACAATCATAAAAGAGAATAAAATCTTAGCAAAACAATCATTCGATGAGTGAAATGTTCAATCATTACCCTTTTAGTAACCATTTAGGAATGTTTACTTGTACTAAAATTACTTTTAAATAAATGTTTAAATAAAACAACTTATAATAAATGACTATTTTGAAGTACCTACAAGTTTTATGACTTATGTCTTAATTAAAATACATACAACATTTACAGGTATGAGATTTATATAGAGTTGAGATTTATATCTACTAAATTTATGTGTACATAATGAGGTTGAAATTCTTTATCCTCATTAGTCATCAATGTAAATTAAAACCACAGTGAAATCATACCATATACCTACCATAACATGAGGGAGGAAAAGATAGACAAAAATAAATTTTAGTGATGAGGTGGAGCAACTGGAATTTTCATACATTTCAGATAGGACGTTAAATTGCTCCAGCCACTTGATACAAACTTTTGACACACTCTAACAAACCTAACTATACATACTATAAATGTGTCCTTCATGTCCATATGTTCCCATATTAAAATTATGCATTAAACTGGGCATGGTGGTCCATGCCTGTAATACCAACAACTCATCAGTCTGATGCGGGAAGATCCCAGCAACTCAGGAGGCTGAAGCAGGAGGATTAGAAGTTCAAGGCCAGCCTGTTAACTTAGGCCTGTCTGAAAATAAAATGCAAAGGGCTCAATAGTAGAGGGTCCTGTGTTCAATCCCCAATACCACTAAAAAAAAAAACATAAAACTTCCCTCAAATGTTCATAGCAATGTTATTCATAAAAGCAAAAAAATTGATAGCAATGTGAATGCCAGCAATGCCAGCAACAATTTAATAGATGAATAAATCAATATATTCATACAATGAAATTGCATATGGCATAGAAAAATTACACACTAGTGACAGAAGTAAGAACTTGAGTGAATCTCACAAACATGGTGTTAAGAAAAGGAAAGAAGATGTTAAGAGCTCATGCTGTCTAATGCTATTTATACAAAGGGATAAACTCCTTAATAGGGTTAGTTGGAGTGATAGCTTACTGTCAGGTAGTTGTAACATGTAGGGACTATGACTTCTGAGATGCTGATTATAAGTCATTCCTTGATCTGCGTAGTGGCTTCATGAGTGTGTTCATTTTACAAATATTTGCTGAGCAGTATATCCATTTGGTGAATACCTCTGGCCACCATAGCCTTTGACAACCACTTACTTCTGTTTCATTTTAGTTTTTCCTGGCTCAAAATCTTGTATAAATAGTATCATAGAGTACTCAAGTTTTCCAGTCTGGATTTTTACCTAGGTTATCATAAGGCATTTAAGATTTGTTCCTGTTATTTCATATGTCATCAATTTGCTCACTTTTATTAATGATTAATATCCCCATTATATCACTACACCTCAGTTTGTCTCCCCATCAGCTGAAGTGCATTTGATTTAGGAATAATTATTTTTTAAAAAAAGGTGCTATAAATAATTTCATAAAAAAGGTTTTTTTTGTGAAGTTAGATATTAATTTATTTTGGTTAATTATATGCCATTTGAATTTTAAGGCACTATATAAGTATAGTTTTAAACATTAAAAAGAAAAACAAAAAACCCTCAAATGTTTCCACAGATCTGTGCCATTTGCATTCCCAGCAGGGACATAAGCACATTTCAGTTGCTCTGCATTCTTTTCAACAGTGTTTGAAATTTGTTGTTTTTACTGAAGTTCTTTCAGTATGTCTGTGGTGGTATCTTTTAGGGGTAATTTTCATTTTCCTAGTGATACTGAGAATCTTTAAATATGCTGCTACTCTAGATTGAAATATTTATACTTTTGTTTTGAGATCATATCTTGGGGCAAATCTAATTTTTTTTTAAATATCCTCAAGCAGCATCTTTTCTAACTTCTTATTATTTTCTTTAAACAATGGTGATTTTGGTGTCATATCCAAGTACAGCTTGTCTCATTCTTACATTAATATTTCATCCTGAGGAGGAAGCAGCAATGTATTTACAAAATCGGTTTTTAATTCCTACATATTCAGGAATTAGAATAGTTCAGAAGTAAGAATAAACAAGACACTTAGTGATTCTACATTAACTGAAAATACAAAGGGCAAGAATTCTATCACAGAGTCAGGGTGGAGTGGCTACCATAGCTGCTACCAACTAATGGCAAATTTTTTAATAGAACCTTACTTAATCACAAAACAGGATCTAAATAACAATTATATCCAACAAATATCCACAAAGAAACAGTAAAAAGGAAGGGGAATGACTTTGAATCAATAATTTTATATTGAATCAAATTTTTATTCAAATGTGAAGAGATGAAAAACAAATATGCTAAAACATTCATTGTCTCAAAGGATTATTTTTTTTCTTTTTTCTTTTTCTTTCTTATTTAGATATAACAGCGAAATGCCTTACAATTCTTATTACATATATAGAGCACAAATTTTTATATCTCTGGTTGTATACATAGTATATTCACACCAATTCGTGTTTTCATACCTGGACTTTGGATAATAATAATCAACACATTCCACCATCATTAATAACCCCATGCCCCCTCCCTTCTCCACCAACCCTCTGCCCTATATAGAGTTCATCTATTTCAAAGGAATATTTTTTGAGAAAAATTATTTGAATAAAATAACCCAACCCACATAATGCTGGGTGAAATTCTTTTGTAAAATTGAATGTCTTTCATTAAAAAATATAGGGAAAATTTCAAAAACTATAATGGTACTATATTTTTTATAGTAATCAAAATGAAAATTTGGATAGTATCATGTTGGTTTAGGGAAAGAGAAAAAGGCATAATATTTCAAAGTTATTTTTTGTTATGTAAAATATATGGGAAATATTTATAAATTATTAAAGCACTGAAAAAAAGAAAAAAATGGAATAAATTATGACAAACATGTTTACAAATATATCAAAAATAATTGTAAAACAGAGCATAATGTATCAACAATTTTAATGGATTATACTTCTCTATTTGAAAATAAAGATTACTCCATTAAAGTTTTTAAAATGAAAATGCATATTCTTTTCAAGAAAGCTAAGGGCACACAATGTATAAGTGTACAAATATGAAAGATTTAAGAAACTTAATAACCAAAACAAATTTACATGAAAAATGCTATCATGTAATTATGCTGGTATCAGATAAAAGAGAATTAAAGAAAAAAAATCATTAGTGCCCATCAATGCATAATGATAAGTTCAGTTACCTTAGGATGCAAAACAAATTTTAATCATGTGAACACAAACACATTATACGGTAAACAGAATAGTACAAAAGGAATTAATAATATACTAGTGTGGTGAAGATTCAATATATTTGTCATAAATATAGATAGATCAAACACATTTTACAACATGCATACAAGATATGAAAGATTATATTTAATAGGTTTTGTATAACAATTACAGAGACATATTCATCAAAAGCATATTTCCTTTACAAAAATCCTCAAATTCTAGGACATAGCCTTAACAAAGTTTTAAAAAATATAAATCTTACCAACACGTTATCTGACCAATCTACACTTGTTTGAATTTAATAATAAAATTATAATAACACTACATGCATGTTTTTTGAAAATGATTATGAATGTACAAAGTAAAGAACATGAAAATAATAGAAACTTTAAAAATACTTAGAATGCATTGATATCATCATATAAATAACTATGAAATAAATAAAATTGTGGGTCTTAAAAATATTCTAATTTGTAATAAAAAATAAAGATACTTCATTAGTAAATAATGAATTTGAAGTTTAGAATGATGAGTGAAGTATCACATGTGAAAAGGTACAAACAGAAGAACAGTAGACAATGTGAGATCTTAAAAGACAAACTTAAAAGCTGGGCATGTAGTGCATATCTGTAATCACTCTGACTCAGGAGAGTGAGGCAAGAGAAACACTAGTTATAGGTCATCCTGGGTAACTCAGAATTACAAATAAAAAGGACTTACTGGTAAAGCACCCCTGGGTTTAATCCTCAGTATGGGAGAAGAGGACATGCAAGCAATAAGGCAAGAAAAAATAATTTGTACTACTGAATACCTAAAAGAGAAGATGCATGATATTGTGAAGGAAAATAGGGATATAGTATCAGAATTAACAGCCAATATGAAAATAACTAGTATTTTACAAATTAAAAAAAATTGAAAGTACCAAGAAAAATTATATCAAAATTGATTCAAGAAATAGAATCTGCACAATCTGCATCATAGTCTAATGAGGTTTAAGAATTTATCATAAATTATACTTCCCATGTAAATATTCCTGTGAATGTAGTTTTGCACAAAAACTTCCAAAGTTTCAAGGAATAGATATTCCTTTCTCTTCTTTTTCTTACCTCTAAGGTGGAGAGACATAGTAGTGATTTTTTCCCCTTTTCTTTTTCTAGTATTAGAAGCTTAAGGTATAAATTGTCCTCTAAATACTGTCTGTCTTTAATGCTTCTCCAAATTTTGATATGGCTTTTTTTTTTTACCTTTTATTTCATTTTATTAATTTTTAAAATTTATTTGTTCTAGTTAGTTTTACATGACAGTAGAATGCATTTAAACACATCATACTTAAATTAAGTATAACCTCTCATTCTTCTGGTTGTACATGATGTAGAATCATACTGGTCATATGGTCATATATGCTCATAGGGTAATAATGTCCAATTCATTCTACTGTACTTCCTACCCCCACATTTCTCCTCTCCCTTCACTCTGATGTGGTGTATTTTTATTTTTATTATGTTCAAGAGTTTTTGAAAATTTTCCTTTTGTTTTTATATAACCCATGATTAATTTAGAATATTTTGCTAATTTCTAAGTGTTTTACACTTATTATTACTAGTATTTAATCTAATGGGGTCAGAGAGAATGCTCTGTTTAAAGACAATTTATGTCAGGGTAGCACAAGGTAATCCTAAGTGAAGCAGATGTATTTGCAAGAACTTTGTGTTGTTTTGTTCAGTACATGTAAATTGTGTGTAGTCATTGATAGCATTATTACACATCATTTTACCACTGATTGTTGTTTCATAACTTCTTGAGAGTGATTAAGATCTATGACTGTAGAAGATTTTGTTTAATGTGTTTAGAAGCATTGTTCATATGCATTCAGGATTGCTTTTGTTCCTAATGAATAAACTGTTTATCAAGTTAGACTATAATTTGTTAGATAGCCACTTATTTGATATTTATATAGCTAATCCAGCTTTCTTGTTCTGTTTTCTTGCTATATCTTTTTCTTTCTTTCTTTTTATTTTATTTTTTGCACCGGGGATTGAATCCAGGGGTGCTTAACCACAAGCCTCATCCCCAGCCCTTTTTGTATTTTATTTAGAGACAGGATCTCACTGAGTTGCTAAAGTCTCACTAAGTTGCTGAAACTGGTTTTGATCTTGCCATTCTCCTGCTTCAGCCTCCCTATCTGCTGGGATTACAGGTGTGCCCAAGTGTGTCTTTATTTTTTTTTTCTCTTCATTACGTTAAAATTGATTTTATATTTAAGTAAGTTAATACAATCATTAAATAGGGTTGTATTTAAAATTATAATTTATTAATTATTATTTGCCTATTTTTTCTTCCTCTGTTCCTTTTTTACTATTTTTTTAAGAATTTTTTTGTTGTTGTCGTTGTTTTGTTTTTACATTGCTGGGGATTGAACTCAGGGCCTTGTGTGTGCTAGGCAAGCACCCTAACACTAAGCTACACCCCCACTTCTGTTTTATTTTTAAGATATACACACACATTTAGAGTTTCATTTTCATGTAACTATTATTTTATTTTTTAACAATTTAAATTATAAATTAGATATCTATTTTAACACTATGTGATGTTTTATCAAATATAATGGAAATATAATGAAAGAGCTTTGCCAAACATAATTCTATGAATCTGCTGCTCCCTGTACACTCACCCTAGTTGTCATAAACAATATATCCACTTGTGTCTAAAAACCACATTTCAAAGTTACAGGTTTTCTTCAAAGGGAAACATGTTTCTTACGAAAATTAAAATAAAGATTTGTATTTAGTCATATATTTTCCAATTCTCTCTTTTCATTTCTTCCTAAGCACTTGGTTTCCATCTAAAATCATTTGCTTGCATTCTTAGGAACATTTGAAAAAGGGAAAATCACTGATTATTTCTTACACAAGGTCACACACCCTGGTGAAGATTTCAATTGTTTCTAACTGCCTCAGCCACAAATTTCAAGATTAAACTATACCTCATTTATCCTTAGTCTACAACCAACTTGAATTTGTGGGGTTAAATGCCCTTATGATATAAATGTTATATTTAAATTTCTTTCGTATTAAGTATATGAACACAAAGATATGCATGTGTGAGGATAACCATATCAGGATATTTCTTGAAATATCTGTGCTTACAAGTTGTTAACCATTTTTCCCCATAATGATTTAATTCCTGTGATGGCAATAAGATAGCATAAAATCTGATTTTTTTCAATGGCTTTCTTCGTGATTTAAACATCATTCAATTCCTTTTCTATTCCATGAGAATGGGTAGGAAAAGTTCATGCCTTCTTTATCATCTCTCAACTCATTTTTTCTAACCTTTGCTTCTATGTATTACATTACACTTTAAATCAATTTGTGTAAAAAGAGTTATCGCTAGAAACCAGAGATAAGATGTGTCTTATTTAACATTTCAAAAGCAGTTCCATAAATTACTATCTCTGAGAACTGTAAAAATGAACCTTAACTTAAGAGGATAATAAAAAGTCCACTCAGAGCAGTCACATAAATAGCCATCTTACAAAGATATTAAGGTAAAACCAACCTCAAAATGGATGCAATGCAATTCAGAGGCTAAAATCGTTATTGTTAGATCTGCCTTAGAGGAAAAAAATTCCATCAGAAATATGTATTATCTAAAAGCATAGACAGATATTTTAATAATTTCATGTACCTTTTAAACTTCTGAATACTAATGCTTTTTTATGGTCACAAAGTGGCCTAATGCTGGAAGTAATATAAAAATGTCTTTTACTTATTTTGAAAAATATCTATTGAATGAATATTGTGAGGCTATATTCATGTACTAACTGAAGTTTTAAAATATCACACATGACTAAAATAAATTTAATACAAAAAAGAAAGAGAATTGTTTATGACAAATATATACATATATTTATAAATAGTATTTTTCTATGAACAAATATAAAATTCAGTGATATAAAAAGTTTACTATTGTAATAAATAAGTGAAATTCAGTTCTCTAACAACCCAGGAGAGGAGAGAAACAATGCCTGTGCTACTAAATTTAAACTGCTCTGGGGAGGTCCCACGTCAAGCTCCACGTTGTCATCTTTAATCTTGCACAATATCCAGAACTAAACCATTTTTTCTAACATGATACATGTTTTTATTTTGTGACTGTGTGCATCTACTTCAGCTTTATGTGTTGTCAAAATTGTACTCAATGCACCAAGAAACTTTAAAATATATTTTTTATATTGTTGAAAACACTAATTTAGCATTATATAAAATAGTGCTTCAAATTAAAACTTACTCCCTCAGTATCTCCTGTGTTCAGCTCTGTCACATTTTTTGCATTATATAAAAATTGTGCAGTATGATTATTTCTCTTTTTAAATTTTTTGTTCTTTATAGGTATACATGATATAGAGTATATTTTGACATATTATATATATATATATATATTATATTATATATATATACAAGGATTATAACTTATTCAAATTAGGATCCCTTTCTTAAATCAGTTTTAACAAATTAAGCCAAATGTTACATTTTTTCTTATCATATAGCAGTTTTAAGCATAGAACCCAAGTTCCATCACTTTTGCTTAAAGTCTAGCTATGACTTCTCATTAACCCTTTGATATACATTTCATGAATATATTTTACGAAGTCTTGGACCATTTGAATTCTGTCTTCTTCCATTCCCTCCATGCTTCCTCTCTGGCTGCCAAAATGTCAACTTCTAGGCAAAGATGTTTTCCTAACATTCCAAAATCCAACCATGCACACACTCTAATTTTTCCTGATGGTAACATTCACTCCAGGAACAGAGTGAATAGCTCTTCACTGTACGGGAACCAATTTCCTTAGACTGGAGAAAATCACTACTAGTAAGACTCTTTAAGGAAGTGGAACTATTATTGATTTATGGTTGAAATTTAGATGACTTGAGAATAGTAAGAACTTTGCTTATTTGAAAGATAAGAATAAGCAAGGTACAGGTATGAGGGATATATTCACATGACTTAGAGAAAACCCCCAAGAAACCAAAGATCATTGTTTAATAAAAAAAAAAATTCAGCTAGAGAGTCAGATAAATGATAGACTGTTCATATTGTGTTTGCTTAGACAACAAATATTTATGCGTTCCTGATCAATGCTGCGACAGGGAGACTTTGGTCTCTCAGCAAGAATTCATTGGTCATTAGTAGCAAAGGCATTTAAAGTGTTGAGACTCGAGTAAATGTAAGCAGAAATAAAATTGCTTCAATAACTCAATAATTAGTTGATGGACTAACTAGACAAGGACAGCAAACAATAATGTAAAATCCATGACCCAACTTCAAACAAAATTTATACAATTTGATAGAGAAAATACAAGAGTTAATGAAGCAATATACCTGCAAGTTTCTACAAAAGCAGTGGAATAACATCTGATATTAGTAAAAATGAAGTTAAAACTCTTAGAATAATAATAACTGTAAGGACTTGCCTGAAATAAAAGTAGTTGAATCAGAACAGACATTTTGATGTTTGACAGAATGTTTTAGTGTGTTGGGCGAGCACAAACTGGTTCAAGATATCTGTTTTAGAGTAAAAAAATGAGGTTTTTGCAACCATAACTCTGCATAAAACACAAAATTCATCATAAGCTAAAACAATAGGTTATTTTAGAATTATTTCAGCTTGTATCTACCATTTTTATGCAGAACAAACAGTGTAACATAATAAATTTATTTGTGAGCTTTGCACTTTAGTTTGAAGCAGCTCTTATTACAAATATTATGGTTGAATATTCACTGAAAAGATAATTCAGTTGGAAATGAAGTAAAATCAAGGGGAGGTTAAAATTACAGTTGTGTGTGAGTGAGCGTGTGTGTGTGTGTGTGTGTGTATGTGAATGTTTGTGTATGCGTATGTGTGTGAGTATGTGTGTGTTTGAAAAGAGAGAGAAAGAGAGAACCCCTACCATTGTTATAAACAACCAGTTGATATTTAAAAGTCTGAAAACAGACATAAAAGAAACAATTCTTTTGTTAGTAAATGAAAGCAAGAGTTTTGGTGGCCAATGCATATCTCTTTTACACAGGAAATAAATCGGTGCTAAAAAGCAGTTGGCTTGTAATAATTTAAAAGGATTGTAAACTATATGTGTTAAAATGTTAAAGATATTATTTGTTGTAGTAATTTCAAACCTTGTAATTATCTGATAATAAAGTAAGAAAATTAAAGGGTGTCCATTATAGATTGAAATTCAAAGAACATTGAAAAGACTGTAACTTTCACTGCTTTTTCTCCTCCTAATGTCCTTGTAGAATATAAAAGAAATAATTTAACATAACATTAGGTTTTATGGTATTATAAAGATTATATGAGAGGCTTGTTCCAGTTTTATAAAAATTAGCTCATGTCGTGCATTTCTACAAGGGGCCTTGATTATGCACACCTAAGACTCCAGAAGACAAAATGTGGGTCCCTTCAGCCCGCTTGCTGATTTCAGCATTTAAACCTGGCTGGGTTTCTAATTAGAAAAATAAATAAAACATGAAGCATAAATAAGAAGGGTTAATGAAAACCACATACTGGGACTAATCTGAAAGACTATTTCCAGGAATCGTTTTCACAGGTTAAAAAGCACAACATGAAAAATCAGGAGGATCTCTATTTTGAGAATGAGTAAAATTCCTCTTGTGTTAAAAGGACTAACTAAATTATAATACAGAAAAGAATTCTAGAATAAGTTATATTTTATTTTACATTGCATGTAAGACTAGTTTTAAACATTTGTCAAGAATAATGGAAGAAATGCTTTTGTCCCTCCATTTAGCACTTAATCAGTGTGTCTTGAGATATAATGCTTCAGAATAGTTTTAAGTACTCATCTATGAATCTTGAGTCCTTTTAGATGAACATAACACTAGATTGAAATCCAGAATTTGAAAACACAAGAACATATGGATAAGAATAAAAAAAACACTCTAATATTGCCTTCTATAATTCAGAAATCTATAAGTTAGTGATAAATTATATTTTGGGAATAGGTTATCTTTGATAAAATAATAGTGAATTCTGAGAGAATTCTAGTTTTTCAAAGAAATATATTTTAGCAGAGTGCATTCGTTTCTTGTTGGCAACTGCATACAGAAAGAACTTCAAATTTCAGTTGTTTGTACTTGCTCATGGACTTTTCACTTCTAAATTCTGTGACAAATTTATTAAGTTGTATCATATTTTTAGAAGTAGGACCAACACCTTTTTTAATGCCTCAGCATATTAAAGAAATAATCAATAGCTATGGAAACAGTAAATAGTAAAATAAATGAACACTTGTCACTAACATTGCTAGAGATATTCTAGTACACATGAGCATTCTGATGTTTAAACATATTCTGAAAAATAATGGCAGATATTTCTCTGCCAGTGGAATTTCTATCATCATGTGACAATTGTGTAAACCCTATTTGCATTTCATTTGACTTTCAAACTTTGAAAGTGTTCAATAATTTATAATTCTCAAGACATTCATGTTATGTGAATTTGCAAATAAAGTGAGTTTATTAGTTCTCACTATTATAAAATTTAAATTTCACATAATTCCAATTTGCATAAAATGCAATTCACTTACATCTATTTCATACCACTAGTGTGCAAGCCTTCATATAGTCTTCATGTGAAATATCAAACACACACATACAAGTCAAGGACTTTAAAAAACATAGCTGTACTGTAACTAGAGAGAGTGAATAGAAATTTAAAAAACCTCGAACAGTAATACTGAACCACAGTGTTCTTTTGCATACATAAAAATCTCTCTTCCCTTATCTAATATAGTCCTTAGTGGAAATATTTACTATGAATATTTACTATAAAAACAGAAATAGAAAAAATACTACACACAGGAAATTACAAAAGTTTCAGTAGTTTCTCAAGTTCTCATACATTTTATCCCTGGAATATAATTTCTAATTTTATTTTAGATTTGAATCGGGAAACCATATGCTCCTTTTACCCTTTTCATTTATTGCTCACAGTGGGGTTTACCAAAATGTCCATGTCTAATGCCTCTCAGGATAGAAATCTTGCTCTTGGAGAATGTCTCATTCTATAATACAGACTTAAAAACACAATCTTCTTAATTTGTATACTTTTCAAAAGTTAATAATTTTCTAAGTTTTGAAACAGTTGGTGACATCCATTTCATTCCAGTTCTCAGCTCTAATCATAATTGCATCCTGTGTGTGCATGATGATTCATGATTCATTTTAGGTGTCAACTTGACTGAGTTAAGGAATACCTAGAGAACTGATAAATTAGTATTTCTTGGCTGTAAGAGTATTTCCAGAGCATCTTGGTGTGACGAACTAAGTGGGAAAAATTTCCCCTCAATATGGGAAGGCACCATCCAGTTGAGAAAAAGATAGGGGAAAATATAAAGGAAGGGTAAATTCTTGATCTCTCTTCTGTATCCAAAATTACCTTCTTCTTCTACCCTTGGATGTCAGAATTCCAGGCTTTCCAGCTTTTGAGCTCCGGAAATCTTACAAGGGCCCTATCTCCCATAAACCTTTAAGACCCTATGGCCTTTGACCTCTAATTGACAGTTCTATCATAAGGGTCCCTGGTTCTGAGCCTTTTGCCCTTGGACTGAGTCACATGACTTATTTCCCTGTTTCTCCAGCTTGCAGATGGCCTGTGGAGAGACTTCTCAGCCTTCATCATTGTGAGACAATTCCTTTAATAGCATTATTTCTATCTATCTATCTACCTATCATCTATCTATCATCTGTCTACTTATCCCTCCATCTATCCATCTATTCATTCATCCTGTTATAGGAGTCTTTTTGCAGAACCCTAATTAATAGAGTGTGGAGGCTGAAAACATTTTCATGTTAGTCCTCTGGAACACTACACTTGAGTTCATATCTGACTGAAGCAATGTTTCATCCCTACTGCGTGCCTGAGGTTAGATACAAGTGACAAATTTGGAAGCTTTATGGTGAAGTTCTGGACAGTGAAATGCAGTGATTGGGTTTGTTTGTTTTTTGTTTGTTTTGTTTTGTTTTTTTACCAACTATGATTTAAAATACCATTTTTAGTTACCAATATTTGATAAACCTCTAGTTAGAAAAAAATTCAACAGATAGGAGCATCATAGTATTTTACTGATATCTACTTAAATTATAAGTTTGAAATTCTTGTGCAGAATAAAACTTGTAAGAATTTTGCAATCTTTGAATTGTGTAAGTTTACCCTCTTTCTTCTCAAACCCATTGAGAAATGCTAACAAAATCCTTAAAAAACATTTAAGAACTTAATAATAAGAATAGTTAAATACAAAGATATAGATAAAATATTAGGGTATTTGCATATCTCCCTTGCCCATATTTATTTATTTTTTTCTCATCTATAAATACTATCATAAACAGTATGTATCATTGCTTTATTTATAACACTTATTCAAACTTTTCTTTCATTGACATTTTTTCATTTAAAACAAATTTAAATATTTGTTTTTATTTATTAAAAGTACAGATCATCTTTTTATAAGAATAGCTGTTTACATCCCTTACCAAATTATATTTTAGCATATTGATTTGTAGAAGGCTAAATATTTGTTAGAGGCTTAGAAAAATAAAAATACCATATTAGACCAGAGCTTAACTTTCATCTATTTAGGAACCTTTTGACCTATAAAAGAAGTCAAATTTATTGATCATTTTGTTTGTTGATTGTATTTTGTGTCTTACCTCTCATCTCCCTTAATCTTATACCATAATAATGGTTTCTATTATTTTTATAAACATTCCAAAGCTTCTTTCATCATGAAAATATTCCTAGTCCTTCTAGAGTTTTCTTGCATAGTATAAATAATTTTTTTCCATTTTTTTAAATATGAAGAGCCATTTGCCTGATAACTATTTTGCAGTCAAATGCTTTCTTCCCTAATTTGTACAACTTTCTCTTATTGTTCATTTGCCAACTTTTCAGACTTACTTAAATTTAAACTGTATTCTCTTGCTGTTTTATTGTTCTATGTGTGCATAGATGAAGCAACACTATACAGATTTAATTGACTTCATATCTGACAGATAAATTACTCTTTTGTGTTTAAAATTCATTCAGCTACTTATTGCCTAATATTTATACATTTTAATATAATATTGTAGTTCTGTAAGATACCAAGTTTAGGATGAAAATATTCATTTTCATGTATTGATATTAAATAATAACATTTTAATATTCAAATTCAAGAAACATTATATATTTCCATTTATTTAGTATTGTTTTTATATCTTCCAAACTTTAAATTATTTCATTGGCCATGCACACTCTTGTTAATAATGGATTTTTAAAATATAAATGTGACATTTTCACTTTATTTTTGACACTCTCTAGTTATTTTTTTAAAATTATTTTTCTCCTTAGCACTAAAGGATACAACAGATTATACATTTTGCATTTGTATTTGTTCCAATCTTTTTGGATTGCTTGCTTACATAACAATGCAATTTCCATGATGTTACAACATTTTAGCTATTTTATTCACTATTATATTGTTAATATTTTGAAAGTACCTATTCAGAACTGGACCTCAAAAATATTTCTTAAATAAATGCATGAGTGAATGAAAATAATTGAAACTATATATTCTCAGAGAAATGTGAATGAATCTTTCTTATTGACATAGTTCTACCATTAATTGCCAAATATGTTCATAAAATAACTTTAGATCCCCTGATTTAGCAGCCTAGACATGGACATCAGATTTTATAACTACTTATATACCAAAGTATAAGTAGGTAGTATAATTTTTATCATCTTTGACTAGGTTTATTTTGTTAGCTTATTATAAAAGTAATTCATCATACTAAGAAATATGTAGAATACTATAAATACCAGAAAATTCCAGAGTGAGCAAAAACTCTGAATTAAAACTTCTAAACTGAAAATATAGAAGAATGACATTGGAGTTTTACAGTACCCCCCCAAAAAAAGAAAAAAAGAAAAAGAAGATCTTCAGAGAGCTTTTCTTTTGCCTATCTTGTTAGCTAGTGTCTATGTGAACATTAGAAAGTAAATAAACTGAATTCTTTTGCTATCACAAAATTTCATCTATCTTTACATTTTTGGAATCAAAATTATTCTTAGAGTGATTTGTCAAACATGTAAGTAGACAGCCCCATTCTAAATTTTCATACCTGAACCTCAAAAGGAACAGTTCTGTTTTTTATAAGAATTGCTGAAATTCTGGATTTGGAAACAGCATAGGTACTCCACTTGAATTGTACCTATTTTTCACAAATATATTGATAAAGAATTTGACTTCTTTCTGAATCACAATTTTAACATTGTAGATGAATCGCATATTTTCAATTCTACTAGTATAAAGCAAGACTTTTCAAAGAGGATTTTCTTCTTGATGCTTTAGTATATAAAAAATATTTTATGACGCCTGTCCCCAAACACTAATTCTCTCCCTCTCTATCTGTGTGTGTGTGTGTGTGTGTGTGTGTGCGCGTGAGTATGTGATTCTGCTCCTCTGTCCCTTTTTCTCTCTCGGACACACACATAAACACACACACACACACACACCGGCTCACCATACACACTCACCAGTTGACCAAAGCAGTAACCGCTTGATGATCATATTCTTCAAGTTAGAGATTTCCCCAGTAACAGCAGCTGACTTTTCTTTTGTGTGTGAAAACCACTATGTTACATGGAAACATTGAATTAATTCTTTATATTTTCTGTGTCTTAAACAAAATATCAGGCTTTCATTATTCACACACTATGATTCAGATTTTACAGCAGAAAAGTGTTAAAGAGATATATATTTCCTTCCTACAATTTAATAACAAATATAGAAGAACTGAAGTAATAGTAAGTGTAAAGTAAAAGGGCTTAATATGTGTTAGAATAAAACGGAATGAATATTATGGTAGAAAAAAGAACACAGTGCTCAAATCTGATTATTGATCAAAGAAATACACATAGAATAGGTAGCTGTTGTAATTGTGTTAGGAAATAATTTCAAACAAAAGAAAAGAAAGTTGAGAAAACACACACCTGAAGCTGTCAAACAATCTAGTCAGCTCAGGAAAATGCAAGTAATGCAGGGGTCTGGATCATAGGGGAGTTATTTTTTTAATGGGTGCTGTAACAAGTTGCCACAAATGTAGTACCTTAAAACAGCACACGTTTATTACGTTCAGTTCTGCAAGTCATAAATCTGACATGGTTCTCAGCTAAAACTAAGATGTCTGCAGAGCATGGTTTTTTCAAAGCCCTTATGATACCATATATAGTCTAACCATTTCTACCTCCTAAGCATTCCCATATCTTTGGGTTCATTTTTTTCTAGTCACATCTCAGTCTTATCCTTCTACCTCATTTACTTTTCAGGACTCCTGTGGTTTCCTTGGGCTTAGTGGATAATCTAAAATAGTCTTTCCTCCTTACAACCATCTCTCCAGATCACATTGGCAGAGTCCTATTTGCCATTTCAAGCCACAGAATCCCAAATTCTGAGAATTAGGATAAAATTCACAGAGGGCCATCTTTGAGACCATTATTCTAGTCTCCAAAATAGGTTATGAGGAAAAACATGGATAGATGCAACTAATAACTAGAATCCTGTCTCATGCTGGGTGGCAGCATGAAGACACTAGTAGGATTTAACCTACAATTGACAAGATTATCTTGCACCGGAAAAACACAACATAGAAGATGTGTGCAGAGATGAGACAGGACAAGAGTGGAAAAAAGACCTAGAGAAAATTATTTAAACAAATCAAATAAGAAATGATAAAAGCTTAATAATGTAGGAGCAGCAACACAGGAAGGGAGTGGGTAGCAGAGGATGGGTCAATAAATACTAAACATGTAAAATTTGCAGGACTTTTTTACTGGTTGGAAATGTTTAATGATAAGACATGAGCTAGTGATGTGTACCAGATATTTTATTTGGAATATAACGTGGAGGTGTGGTTTTAGTATGGAAGGAACAAAACTGAACGTTTTAGTCAGTTGGACCATTGTAACAAAGTACCATATAAGACTGGGTGACTTATAAGCAATATAAAATTATTTCTCATAGTCTGGAGTATGGAAATCTAAGAGCTTTCTTTCTTTCTTTTTCTTTTTTTAATTGGTACTGAAGATTGAACTCAGGGCACTCAACCACTAAGCCATATCCCCAGCCGCATTTTGTATTTTTATTAGAGACAGGGTCTCACTGAATTGCTTAGCACCTCACTTTTGCTGAGGCTGGCTCTGATTTCACAGTCCTGTCTCAGCCTCCAAAGTCACTGGTATTACAGGCTTTGCCCACCCGGCTGGGCTTGGACTGACTTCTTATGAGAACACAATTCTCATTTTATAGGCCTCTGCCCTATGGTCTAATTACTTCCTAAAGGCCCCACCTCCAATGTGGATTAGATTTCAACTTATAATTTTTTGTGGTGGGTGGGGGGAGACACAAACAGTCCATAATACTTGGTTGTCAATGATAGATCCAATTTGATTTTAGTAAGAATATTTCACTGAGCGTATTTATTTATTTATTTATTTTAATTTGATTTGAGGGCTGGACCTTAGAATCTAAGTCTGAACTGAAGTCTCAATGTGTCCAGTAGCATACTAGCCTAAATCAGACCACTCAGGTTGCTTATAAAGAAGAAGAAGAAGAAGAAGAAGAAGAAGAAGAAGAAGAAGAAGAAGAAGAAGAAGAAGAAGAAGAAGAAGAAGAAGAAGAAGAAGAAGAAGAAGAAGAAGAAGAAGAAGAAGAAGAAGAAGGGGAGGAGGAGGAGGAGGAGGAAGAAGAAAATGACACTACAACACAGAAGTTAGCAGAATAGATAGATGGGTAGCATGGACATGCAGTAAACAAAAACGTAAAACAGGAGTCTAGAAACTCTTCCACTCATTGCCTAAGAAATGCAGCATTCCAAGGCACCATGACCTAATCAAGTCTTATTTTTCACCATTATATGAGTAAATGACTTTATGTCAAGAGAACATATTATGGCTAAAATTCTTTCTTCGAAAATTTCAAATGCCATGCATTTATAATATCCCTTTATATGTGTGTTGTCCCCAGATTATTGATGTTAAAGGCAAACATCCTGGGGCTAAGATTGCAAAATATACAATTTACTAGCTCTGCAAATGTTGAGAAAAATCTCTTAATCTTTCTAAACCTCTGTTATTCTGCTATGAACTGGGAGTGATAATCGCTACACTAACATATTATCACACAGATTAACGGTAATGCTTGTAAAAGAGCACTTGGCACACTGCCTGACCCATAGGAGGCATCCAGTTATTAAAAACTATTTTATTGTCGCTATTGTTATTTTGATTTACAAAACAGCATGTCACAGAAAGTCTCTATCTTTTCTGCAAAAATGGCATATTTAAATTGACAGCTGAATGCTCCAGAGTGTGGGGTACCTGATTTTTTTCTTATTCTGGAGAACAATTGATCTTCAGTGACTGCCTTGGTGTGAAGCCAGACATTTCAGAAACATAAAATGATACATTTTAAAAGATATAATTTTCAGGAAGTATGATTTACATAAACAGAAAAAATTGACCATTGAGTCTCTTAAAAATGACCAACAAGAGCAAAATATGGAGACTCATCTAAATTACAACTGAGTTCAAGGACAGTTCTCCAAAGTAAATAGTGAGACTTTAATTTCGTCAACAGTACTATCTGAAAAGGCAATTTTGGTTGCATGCCTGATGATAAGCACATATTTCAGCAAGCACAACAATTCATTAAATTTCTCACTGCCAGGTAAATGAAGGAAGTAAAAGTGCCACAGCATCAAAAACAAGAGCTGACCTGAGATTGCTGCTAAATTCAATAGATCCAAGCCTCTCAGCATAGTTAACTAGGGAAGAGGATTGCTGACATCAAATACCTTGCCTGCTCCAACAAGGTGAAGAGTCACTTCAATAAACAGATTAAGAAGTATTTATGGAATCCATAAAAAAAACTGATTTTGAATATCATACATTTTCTTATAATGAATATTACCCCAAAATTACCATCTTAATTTCCTCATATGTGAAATAGAAACAATGCCCTATATATGTAGAAGTTATGTAAGTTTTTCCTATTTTAAAAATGTGTCTCGGAAAGAACAAACTAACACCCCTTTGTGGATTACTTATAAACAATTTTTCCAGAAAACAATGAATGAATTGGGGGGAGGGGGGGTTGGAGGACTGAAAAGGAAAATAATATCAATATGAAAAAATAAAAGGAGAAATCTCTGATACTACTGCTGTATGAAAGACTTACTATGCTAATAATTGCTATAATTACCAAATATTTAAGAGAAAATTTTAGGTGTGCTCTTGGTAATAATAAATATTCCTAAACATATGGTTCATTTAAATATGTTACATGTGCTTAATGATGTTTCATTAAGTACATTCCAATTTTTCTTTACCCATTTATCTGTCAAATCAACTTTTGGCTGTTGTTGATATTGTTACAAAGAGCATGAAAGTGTAGATATCTCTTTGAGACCATGATTTCAATTTTTTTTGGATGTATGTACCAAAGTATCATTGTTAGATCATAAAGTAGTTTTATCTTTAACATCTTTGAGAAACATCTCTACTTTTCTCCATAGTTGCTGCACCATTTTTCATTCTCGTTAACAGTGTACAAAAGTAAATAAACAAATGTAATAATTAATAAATAACACGGTTATTTAAAATCCATTATGTTCAACCTCTTAGTAAGACTTCTATATAGTAATCTTTTTAAGATTAATTATATTAAAAGAAATTATATGAAAAGAGTTATAAGTGTGGTACTAATCTTTCAAAAGTGCTAAAGCTGAATATTTAGACTTATTATGGTGAGAATTTGTTATTTGCAAAAACGGGGATGAACACAGAGAACATTATGCAAAGTGAAATCAGCTAGTCTCAAAAGCAAAAAACACTGCATGACTCCACTTATATGAGGTGTCCTTAGTAGTCCAATTCATAGACACAGAGAATAAAATAGTGGTTGCTATAGTTTGGGTAAGTGTCCCACAAGAGACAGATCAATAAAAGATAGTGCCCACACATATCAGGATTGGGAGGTCCTTGGACATGTGAGGCTTAGTGGAAAGTCTTTTGGTCATTGGAGGAATGGCTTCGAAGGGGATAATAGGACCCCATGCCTACTTCTACTTTTTTTTTCCTTCCTCTTTCTTCCTTTATTTCCTTCTTTCTTCCTTTCTTTCCTTCTCTTTTTCCTTCTCCTTCTTTTACAGCCCAGATGCAAACAATTTTACTCACATCTGCTCATGCTATAATGTACTGATTAGTCACATGGCCAAAGGCAATAGGACCAACATACCATGGGATGTAACCTCCAAAGTTAAACTTTTCCTCTTTTTAAGTTGATTATCTCAGGTATTTCATTATAGTAATAGAATGGTGACTAACAAACTGGATAAAATGGAAAGTGGTTGTTCAGTGAGTAAAAATTTAAAGTTCTAGAGATCTGCTATATAATATTGTGTCCATAATTAGCAATTTCAATATGCTAGAATTCAAAATATATTGAGAGTAAATCTTATGGCAAGTAACATAACAGCACACACGAAAGGACACAAGTAAATTTTTGGAACTGTTGAACATGAGAGTTAAATTAATTGTGGTGATAGTATCACAATTTTATATGTATATAATACATATTATACATGGTTATAATATATATTACATATATAATTTTAATAAATTGTACATAAAAAATACATACAATTATTTGTATATCACTTACATTTCAAGAAAGTTGCAGTAAACAAATGTAATCAGTAATAAATAACATTGTTATTTAAAATCTATTATGTTCAATATCTTAGTAAGACTTTCATTTACTAATCTTTTTAAGATTAATTACATGAAAAGAGATATAAGTGTAGTACTAATCTTTCAAAAGAGTTAAAGCAGAATATTTAGACTTATTAAGGTGGAAATGAAAAACATAATAGGATATTTTTCATTTTTAATACAGGAAAATATATGTTTTATAAATTTGATATTCAGCATTCTCTCACATGATCAAAATATTATATTAAATTTGTATTTATTTTCAAATGACAGGAATACTATTAATTCAACATTGATATGTACAAGAAGAAAGGAAGAAAAATATTAAACTACTTTAATTATACTTTTGAACAGATAATTATAGAACTAAGGTATTCCATGCTCATTACATGGTTTTTCTGATACCCTGATGAGGTCCATAATTATTTTTATGCAGGAGTTTATAGTAATGAGAATAGCTTAATGAAGAAGAAGTATGGAAATTACAAGTCTCTATTTGAAAATTCCTGTGGACATTTTCTACAACTTTTACAAAAATTGCACTTTTCAGACTAGGTTAACAATCACTTTCATACACTTAAATTAATTGTCATATGCAATTAAAAGAAAGTATATGCATTCTGCATAATCACATCTGCATCCCAGGTCTGATCTGTTCAATAGTGTAAGAATTGGAAAAGAAAATCTCAAAAGCAAGAAATGAAATTTTACATCTAAGAGAATGTTTACTAAAAGAATTATCATATCTTCCAGTAAATATTTAGTTGTATAAATTTTGCAAACCAAATATATCCAAATAAATATTGAAAAATTATTTTAATTACTCCATTGATTGGGACAATTATTATATTTCTGCTACCACTTCCATCTCAAATCTTTATTGTATAAGTAATAGTGTTTTTTATCCCATCATTTAACAGGAAACATTGCTAGATCTAGCCTCGACAATTAATTTCTACTAATATTTTATTAAGATATGACATGCAATTTAAAATGACACCATTTAGAATAACAGATTCCATTGCATGAAAATATACTCAACCCATAGGTGAAGAAGAATCATCACTGAAATCCCAAATATTTTCAAGTATAATCATTTTAAACATATTTTCCATAAAATAGGTTGGAAGTGGTGAAATATAAAGTAATCAGCCCTTGACATATAGAAAATACTAAGAAGATCCCCATAAGAAGCTTGCTTTATGTGTTCATGTTGATAGATACTAATGGACCTGAACTGAATTTCCTCATATTTTCTGTTATATTTTTGAAAGTTAGTTATATTTCTTAATAAGCATGTATACATTAATTCTGATATATTTTGGAAGTTGAAAATAAAGCATATATTAATAAAGTTGAAATATATATATATATATATATATATATATATATATATATATATCCTCTTAAATAAGAGAAGTGACATCAAGGGGTGAGTTTGTAGATGCTGCCATTTGATGTGTATAATAATCCAGCCCCAGACTTCCATATAAGATTACTTTCAAACTTCATCTGATTGCATTTCAAATCTGCTTCTTCCACTCAAAGAGGTTTCATTTAACTTTCCATAGTGTTTATTTTGAAAGCTCTACTTCTTACATAGTTTTCCATTTCCGTGTCTGATTTCTGGGCAACAGAATTTATAGAAAATTCCCTTTCATAAAATCTCCTTGGTTTTCCTTATTAGCTAAAATATTTAAAAAGTAATTAAAATAATCTGACATGGGGGTTTCAAGAAATAATCTTAATTTTGAATTATAATTTAAAATAAATACTTAATTTTGTTTTATTGCTGCAGGTTATTTGCTAGGACATATTCCATATCAGACACTTTCCCTTACATATTCTTCTTCTATAAAATCTTGATAATTTTAATAAAAATTTATGTCAATCAGCAGATGAATTCAGTGCATAAGAATTATTTACATCAGGCAATTTAGTTTATAACACATATTTATCCATTTGATCTGACTTCAACTGAGAATAAATTGGTTAAAAGTAATAATATTAATTTTTAAATGCCTACATTTGAATCTCTATAGTTTTTGCTGTATTTAACTACTTTTCTTTATTTCTATTTTCTTCATTCGTGTATATTTGGTTATGTATATTTTTCTTTGGGCTTGTTGTAATTTCTTCTTCACTGCTAAGTTTATTTTATATTGTTGATTCAGATTGTTTCTTGAATTTGACCCTCTTTTTTACATATATTCCTAATTGATATTATTTTTATGTGTGATGCTTAAATTTCTGATCTGCAGTTGTTTTTTTTTTTCATATTTGCAACTTTAAAGGAATATTACACTAATGTTAGAGAGCTGTGTTAAGGATTTCCTATGCTTCATGCCTGTTTGTGAGGGAGTGAGGAGTTTAATGAATTTTTATAGTTTCTTCAAATAACTTACAATTTTTACTCTATAAATATTTTATACTTTATTTTTCTTGAAAGCAATGGCAGATAAGCCCAGAAAGTAGGCAATAAAGGAGTATGGAGCTTAGTATGTTTGTTCATTGAAAAAAAACCCTGGTTTTGCTTTGAATTTTAAGGCAGTTTATTTGCCAGCATTTACTTGTTCTGTCTAAAAGTATAATTGTTATTTTTTTAAAAAAAGAAAAAGTAAGGAATATAAATTTATGAAGTAAAATCAGAAGCCAACTTTTCTTCATGTGTCAGAAACCACTGACCACACCATTTTTATATTAGTAGTTTATGATAGAATTTCTTAAGTCTAATATGCAATTTTGATTTCTAAACATGATAGTGTTCAAAGAAGTGTATATCTTGACCAACTGTAATATATCCTAGGTTTGAGAAGTAGGCTCAGCGTTTAAAATACAATTAGGGTAACCTATCACATTAATGGGTTACAAAAAATAAATCATATTGGATGCAGAAAAACATTTAACATGAACAACATTCATTTATGAAAAATCTAAGTAAATGAAGAATAAAGAGGAACTTTATCAACTTCATAATGAGTAGTATTTATAAAAACCTATATCTATAAAAATAGCTAACATTATAGTTATGTGAGAAACTCAAATTTTTCTAAGATCAGAAAAACAGGAAAAATGTTCCTTCTTATTCATGTATTTTAACATCTTTCTGAAATTCCTTGCTAACTGAATAAAAACAAAAAAAAAATACAAAGAAAGACAAAAAGAAAGAAAAAGAAAAAGCAAGAAAAGTCATACAAATTGGGAAGGAAGGTAAAATTTTCCTTATTTACAAATAACATGATTACATATGTATGAAATGCAAAAAAAAAAAAAAAATTGACAAACTCCTGAATACTAAGAGACTACAGCAAATTTACAAGTTATGTGAAAGATCTATGTAGTAAAACTTACAGAATTCTAATAATGGAAGTCAATAAAAACGACTAAATAAATGAATAGTTGCTCCAAATCATGGATAGAAGGTTTCCATATTACTTTGTTAGTTTTGTGTCTCTGTGACCAAAATATCTGACTAGAACAACTTGAAGGAGGGAAAGATTATTTTGGGCTCACAGTTTCAGAGGTCTTAGTCCATGGTTAATTGCTTCCATTGCTCTGGACATGAGATGAGACAGAACATCATGGCAGAAGGGAATGACAGAATAAACCTGTTCATCTCATGGCAGTCATAAGGCAGAGAGAACAAGGATCCAGAGACAGAGCATAGTTCCCAAAGTCATATATCCACTGAAGTACTTCCTTTACTTACTTTCTACATCTTCCTTTCAAATCATTAATCTATCAGACGCATTAATCCACTGATTAGTTTATTACTCTCATAATCTATTCTTTTTACCTTTGAACATTTCTGCATTGTTTCTTACATGAGCATATTGTAAGCCTCATATCCAAATCATAAAAATTTTTGAATGTCAGTTGTTTTAATTATGAGCTAATCATGCAATGAAACACCAATACAAATCCTGGAGAAATTTTTGTGGCTATTGACAAAATATTTGAAAGTTTATATGGAGAGTTAAAATAACCAGAATAGCCAATAAGATACAGAAAGACAAGAAAATTTGAATGACTGACATCTCTTCACCCTAAGACTTACTATAAAGGTACAGTAATCAAAACTGTATAATACTGATGAAATAATATGCAAATACATTAGTGGATCAGAACAGAGAGGCCAGAAGTAGATCCACACAGACATAACCAACTGATTTTTGACCAAAGAGCAAAATCAATAAGATAGGGAAATGATAGTCTTTATGACAATTAGAGAAGCAATAACTGGACATCCACAGCAAAATAAAGACTTTACATACTTCCCAAAAAAAATAGCAGAAAATGTACCACAAACTTAAATATAAAATGCAAAGCTATAAAACTCCTGACAATAACATAGGGGAAAATTGAAATGATCTTTGCTTTGTAATGACTTTTTAAATAAAAAAAGGCAACACCATGGGAAAATAAATGATAAATTGGAACTTTATTAAACAAAAATATCTACTGTGTAAGATGTTGAGAAAATAAAAAATTAAGTCAAAACCTTAGATAAAATATTTGCAAAATAAATAGCTGGCAGAGGACTCATTGAAAATATAAAAGGAATTCTTCAAAATCAACAATAAGTAGAAACAACTTGATTAAAAATGGGACAAAGGCCTTAACATACCCCACATAAATGAATAACAAATAAACATATGAAAATATGCTCTAAGTGATAAGGTCATCAGGTAAATGTAAATCAAAACAATAATAATCCATTACTATACACCTCCTGTAATGGCCCAAATCCCAAACACTGATAAATGAAATTACTGGCAAAGTCATGGAGTAATAAGAACTCTTCTTCAAGGATTGTGGGAATGCAAATTGATAAATCAACATTGAAAGACTGGTTGGTTAATTCTTACAAAATAAATCATGTTCTCACCTTACTAATAGGAATTACAATAATTACACTTTTGTTATTTACCCAAAGGGATGAAAATACAAGACCACATAAAAACCTGGAAATGGAAGCTTATAACAGCTTTTTTTATTATTAGAAAACTTGGAAATAATTAAGATTTCTTTCAGTAAGTAAAGGAATAAATCAATACTGTCACATTCCGATAATGGAATATTATTTAGCATCAAAAGAAATGAACTCTCAAGCCATGAAAATGCATGTGGGAAACAAATGCATATTGCTAAGTAAAAGAAGCAAATCCGAAAAGGTTCCATACTGTATGATTACAAGTAAATGACATTCTGGAAAAGGAAAAATTATGGAAAGAGTGAACACTTAAATAGATCCATGGTTGCCCAGGACTAGAGGGAAGGAGGGAGGGAGACATGAATAAGCAGACTACAGAATTTTTGGACTAATGAAAATACCCGGATATGATGTTATAATCGTACTTACCTGTCATTCGACATTTCTCCACACCCAGAAAAGGTTTAACACCAAGAGCGAAATCATACTGCAAATTATGGACTCTGGATATTAATGATTTGTCAACATTGGTTTATTAATTGTGAGGAACACAGTATACAGGTAGGGAACATTAAGAATGAGAAATGCAATGTGTGGGTTGAAGAAGAAAATATGTAACAAATATAGGTCCGGGCCTAATCTTTCTGTGAACCTAAAACTGTTCTAAAAATAAAGTGTACTAAGAAAGAAAAGAGAGATAAACCAGAAGACAAAAAAAAAAAAAAAAAACAGTTGGGAACATCAAAATTTGTGGAAAGAGAATGACTTTGAAAAATGAAAAAGGCTTATATGCTGTTTCCAAATCTTAGGAGATTTGTTTCATCTCTGAGAGAATAACAACAATGATAGCAATAATATAATAAAAGCAAGTATTCCTGGGCTCTCTGTTCTATTCTACTACTGAATGTTGATACAGATACAAAAATCACACATTGGTGAAAACACACTTTTCAATAAATGGTTCTGAGAATGTTTGCTATACAAGTGCAGGAAAATAAAACTAAATTCTTTACTCTCAACAGGTACAAATATCAACTGAAACTGGATTAAAGTCTTCAATGTAATACCTGATACTATAAAACTTCTAGAAGAAGACAAGAGAGGAAAGTTTCAGGATGTTGAAGTTGGCAAACTTATTTTTGAACAAGACCTCAAACGCAGAGGCAACAAAAGCAAAATTGACCAATGTGAATACATAAAATGTTTTTTTTTTTTTTTTTCATAGCAAAGGAAGCAATCTTCAAAGTAAAGAGGTAACCTTCAGAATGGGGAAAAATATTTGCAAACTACTTATTTTACAAGGGGTTAATATCCTGAATATAAAATGAACCAAAAAGAAAACCTCAATAAAAAAGCCAGATCAAAAAGTAGGAAGTAAATAGATAAATAGATATTTCTCAGGAAGTGCCAATCAAAAATGCAATAAGATATTACCTTATTGGTAGGAATTAAAAAACAAACTAACTAAAGATACTAGGTGCTGGAAAAATGTGAAATAAAGAAAATCTTTGCGTTGTGTGTCATGATGTATATCAGAACAGCCATTATGCAAAACAGTATGAGATTTTCTCAAAAGATAAAAAACAGAATTAGCATATGATCCAGCAATCACACCCCTAGGTATATATCTAAAGGAAATGAAATGGATATATCAAAGAGAAATCTGCACTCCTATGCTCATTGAAATACTATTCACAAAGCCAAGACATGGAAACAACTGAAGCACACATTAATTGATAAATGGATAAGGAAAAATGTGGTACATATGTTCAGCAGAATACTATTCATCAATAAAAAAATGAAATCCTATCATTCGTGTCAACATGCATGGAATTAGAAAATATTTTGTTAAGTGAAATAATCCAGGTACATCAAGAGAAGTATTGCATGCTCTCAAAGATAAGTGGAATCAATGAAAAGTTGATCTCATAAAAGTTAAGAGAAGAATTCTGGTTACCAGTGGCTGGAGAGAGTAGATGAGATCTAGGCATGAGGAAAGGCTGGTCAATGGGTAGTAAGTTACTTGAAAATAAGAATTTGGAGTGTTCTGTTGCACAGTAGAGTGACTATAGTTAATAATAATTGCTGGGAACTGCACAGCTACTATTTTACAAGAGTGGTGAGGGGCAGTGGGGAATGGAGGAAAGACAGATACAGAGAAAAAGCTAAGGCCACGTGGTTCTTCGTCCCCTGATAAAGGATGAATAACCAAGAGCTAGTTTAGCGTGTTTATTGTGTAGGTTTTAAGATCAGAAGGGTTTTCTGTGAGAAAGTTTCTTTAGCAAGCAGGACGACCAGGTCTAAGACTTGTGGTCCAATTATCATTATCAACTTGCACTCATAATTCTCTGTCCCCAGCAGCTGGTGTCTGAACTCAGGGTCAAGACAGACCCTTCCAACGCCACGCACAGAACCTCCTTTGAACAGAGCGTCACCATAGCAACTGGGCAGTCTCAACTCATGCCTGATGCAAGGAGTTCCCAGAGCAGGCGCACTCCTGCCCCTAATCAGTCAGATACTGTAATTCAAATCACGGCTTCTGACAAATAATACACTGTTTTAGAAAGCTGGAAGGAAGTGTTTTAAGTGTTCTCTCTATTTAAAAAAAAAAAAAAGTGAGAAAATAGATGTGTACCCTAATTTAAACTTTTCACAATGTATGCAATTATTTAAACATCAGATTGCCACATAAATTTTTATATTTTTATGTATCAAATAAAATAAATTTAACTTAAAATTTAAGAAAGAAAAAATCAAGTATAGACAATGTATTTATGTATTATCATTTAATGTGGTTAGCCTACTTGTGAAGTACCACTATATACACATTTTTCCTCAACTTCCTAGGAAACTGTTTCCTGCTCCAGGTTTCTGAATGGAGATTCACATGTACACTTAATATGACTAGTCCAGGATAAACTACTGGATTGTAATCCTTAACAGCTGTTGTATTACAAATTAACTGTGGTTCTGATTAGAAAGTTTCCAGAGAATAGGCTCTATCCTATTTGTCAACTCCATGAATTTTAGAAGAGAAATTATGATGTATCTATTGTGGCTACACAGTTATTTATTTATTTGTTTTCTGTATTCCTGCATCTTGAAATGTGGTTACACTTGTAAATATTGTTAATTAAATGGAATTAGAGAAATGAATAAAATCATGTTCAATGTTCTGTAAGACAATGATGAATGCTAACTAAAATTGCTTTTCAGAATGAATTTCCTCTTTACTCAAGTGGATTAATTGCAAGTTCTTATCATAAGGAGATGTTTGCATATACAAAAAAGAAAATAGAAAATTATAGTAGTATCTGAGATGGTGAAGATTTCTTGTCTGATTTCAGACATTTTAAAATGCTGCATAGAGATTTTTAATTTTCTATAGTGATGTGCAGTTGCTGCTGTACCTTGATAGATTATTTTGTTAGGTGTTATAATTGGATGCTTCATATCCATAAAAAATTAATTCACAAAAGAATAGATCCTATAGAAATTGCTATGACATTTATGCATATTTTTTTTTTTTACTTTTGGTATATTTTTATTCAAAAAAAATGTTGCTTTCCTTTATGGTTTGAATCTGGAATGTTTCCCAGTCTCATGTGCTCAGAAGGGGAATTTTTGGAAGTGATTGGATCGTGAGGGATTTGTCCTCATCAGTGGATTAATCCACTGAAGCCTAAATAGACTGCTGGAAAGTGGGACCCAGTTGGAGAAATCAGCTCCCTGGGAGTGTGCCCTGTAAGGGTTTTTCAACTTTCTGTCCCTTCCTCACTCTGTGCTTCCCAGCTGCCATGAGCAGAGCAGCTCTCTTCATGTTCTGCTTCACCTCAGGCCAGAGTAATGGAGCTGACTGACCATGAACTGAATATTCTGAAAACTGTGATCCCCAAAGGAAATCTTTGCTCCTGTAAGTTGTTCTTGTAAGATACTTTGATTACAGTAACAAAAATCTAACACAGTTTTCAATAAAAGAACTTTTGAAAATTCTCATAAAGACAAAGATTTTCTACTGTCTGATTTCAGGACAATCTAAACCTCAATTTTATTCTTTAAAAGGACAGAATAATTTAAAGTGGTAATTAAACTCTTTAAAATAATTCATATGAAAGTTATAAAGCACGATCCAATTTTGAGGCATAATACCAAGGAATGAATGTTTTTAATTACTTTGAAAGAACATTATCAGTTATGTAAATGCAGTATTTCAAGAGTTTTGAGCTACAGAGAATGTAGTTTCCACCATTGTAGAACATTATAATGCTAAAATCAAGTCACCTGTCAATCAGCAATAAATCTACTCCCACTTTTACATTTATTAAATCTTTTATTTTACAGAGCTGTTCTTTTCTCTAATGCCTTCAAATTAATTGACAACAAATATAGAAAAAAACCTACGTGTGGAATACCAGTTAAATTTATTAATAAAACCAAAAACTTAATTCTATCCTTTTCCTAATTTTCCATTACATAGTCTCCTCATAACAAAATACATTCATAGCTCATTGTCAAGAAAAGGTTTCTGTCTTCTGATGAACAACTGGGCTTTTTTTTTTTTTTCATTACATGTAAAATGCTAGGTAAGATCCTAACATTGTACATACATAAAGTTCAGAGGAAAGTTCTGTTGTTTATTGCTTTGAATTTGTTGAACATTTCCCCTAGGCATCACTACACATTTGGTGATAGCTTTTTTTCTCAGATTGTCTTTTCAAAAATATCTGTAGAGAAAACAGCCTTGGAGAAGACAGGTAGTATCTCCCTCTTGGGCAAGGAACAATGTTTTCCTGCTGAAAGATAATGTTTTTGCTGCAGGCCATACAGGTTTTCCAGTGTCTCTTGTATGGATGTGGGAATTTCCTAAACTAGGATTCATCACCTGCAGCACAGATCTACCATTTGGAAAAATTCTTCTGGGCCAATAGTGATCATCTCTATGGAACTTTGGAGACAAGAGGAAATGGAACTTAATTCCTGATAAGAGCTTCAAAAGCATGAAGCTCTTATTATAGGAGTAATAAGACCTAGGGGTCCTGTGTATTCCAGCAGCACTTAGGAAAGTAACTAATAAATTTTCCAGAAAAAAAACTCACAATTTTCAGTTTTTGACAATTTCCCCTCTACATTTTCTTATGAATATATTTTAATATTGAAAGCATTTTATAAAATTCTACATCTACCTAAGTCTCTTTTGGAAGTAGGTTACTTGTAAATAAATTCAGTGTCAATAGCAACTATTTTATAGTATCTGGAAATTCTTCTGAGTTTATGTGAATCATTCTCATAACTTATTGTCTCATGAACTTTTAATTTCTGCTCCTTGGAAGGGCAAATTTGCAGGGGTGGTTGCAATATCTGTTCTCTTCCTTCTAATCTGCATATATAATATCATATTCTAAGCTAGATAACAAGGTGATGTAATCCTTGAAGCAAAAAGATTCAGAACTAGAAACATTGGGTTTAAATTTCAATTTTGTAACCTATGTTTTTTTCAGGAAATTAACTCACTTTCACTATATGTCACTTTCTTCATCAGGAATTAAGTTCCAATAAATCTTTTTATTACCCTTGTATTGATGTCTACTTCACTGTTTTTCATTAGGATTTTTATAAGCTGGGTCCTGAAATTCATATGTCAACCAGTGTTTGTCACATGAAAATGATTTAAGATAGCAATTATTAGTGTGAAGTAACATTATCACAATATTTGTGTAGAAAAAATAATAATCAAAAATTAAAACTAGTGTTTTAGAAAAGCATTTTTCAGTAGATATTTCTGTGCTGATTCTAATGTTCATATTCTGAGGTATCATATGAAGTTAACAAACAATAACAATCAGGAACTTATTTTCACTTATATATGTGGTTAATTAATTCAAATATAAATAACAACATTTACCAAGTGACTACTGAGTGGAACAGAATAATTTAGACTTTAAATATTTGTCCACATTCCATCATGTTGTTTTATTTTAAAACAGATTTTAAAATATGCATAAAAAACTGATAAATCAGTATTAGGTTACTTATTTGTTGCATTGTTTTCTATATTTTTCTGTAATTTTGTAAGTTTGTAAAAGAAAAATATACTGCATATTCTTCAGTGTGTTAAGGTTTGTTATATAATTCGTATACTGGTAAGAATAAAAATTTAAATTTGTGTCTTTCCCTGACACAGAAGAAGCTTGTCTGTTATTTGGAAAAATGCACTTATGAATCATTGAGTATATAAATTATGAAATAATTATTATTAAAGCATAATAATTAAGTATTAACTTATTAAAATTACATTAATATTATTCATAAAAACATGATCATAAATTTGTTATATAAAAAATAAACAAATATATTATTATGGCTGAGACTTAGAATGCCCATCAAAGTTCATGTGTTTAAATACTTGGTCCCTATTATGGTTTGGATTTGAGGTGTCCTCCGAAAGCTCATGTGTGAGCCAATGCCAGATGACTCAGAGGAAAACTGATTGGGTTGTGAGATTTACTCCCTTGATAGGGATTAACTGAGTGTTAACTGAAGTGGTAGGGTGTGGCTGGAGGAGATGAGAATTTTGGCATGGCTTTGGTGTATATATTTGTATCTGGAGACTGGAGTCTCTGTCGTCCTGGTCACCATGTTGTGAGCTGCTTCCCTCTGCCACACACTCTGCCATGATGTTCAGCCTCATCTCTAGGAATGGAGCCAGCCTTCTATGGACTAAAAAACTGTTCCTCTTCTGTTATTGTGCTGGTTGGATCCTTTTAGTCCCAGCAGCAAAAATGTTAACTAAAACAGTCCCCAACATGTCAATGTCCAAAGATTTTGCTCAACTTTTTTGAGCAAACTCAGGTAAGAAGTTAAAAAAAAAAACAAAACTGATAAATCAGTATTAGTTTACTTATTTGTTGCATTGTTTTCTATACTTTTCTGTAATTTTGTAAGTTTGTAAAAGAAAAATATACTATGTTGGTGATTTCAGGAAGTGGTTAGATCATGAGGGCTGTAACCTGATTAGTGGATTATTCCATTTGATGGATTAATAATCTGAATGGGCTACTAAGAGGGGGTGAAAACCATAGGCAGGTGGGGCATGGTTAAAGGAAATATCGCTAGAGGCTGGCCCTTTTCTTACCCTGCTCCCCTTTCTGACTGACGTGGACTGAACCCTCTTAAATGATGAGCCAAAATAAATGTTTCCTACACTAAGTTGTTCTTTTCAGATATTTTGATCACAGTGACAAAAAGCTGACTAATAGATATATTTAAATACACTGGATAATAAAAACTTAAATAGATAAGAAGGTAAAATTTTTGTTTCATATGACTAACAGTCTCAACATAGGTACTCTGGAACTGGAGCCCTGGGTCAACAATGTGTTTGGAAATTTTGATCCTTCTATTTTCTTCTCTGCCTTCATTATCAAGGGACTTTTCTTTTCATTCTTGCAAGATGACTATTATACACTCAGATAGGATGTCTACAATTCATGAGGAAAATGGTGGTAGATGAAGAAGCAACACAGAAAGCTTTAAAAAGTGCCTTCTATTTCAGTGTGTCCATTTCAAAATCTTCTTGGAAGCTTCACCCAGTTATTTGTCCCACCTCCCACAGTTGGTCTCTTCAGATTTTGCTGCAGGAATATGGTATTTTTATTAATGGAGCCAAATAAAAAGTGGCTATGAAAAGGCTATGAATTAAATCCAGTGTCTACAGATTTGTTAGGTAAGATCAAAACATAAAAAAATCTGAAATTAAATTATAAAACACTCCCATTTATAAATCTTGATTATGAATGAAGAGGAAAACAGCAAAATGACTGTTAAAGTGAATTCACCAAAATGTTAAATAAATATATAAGAAATGTGGGAAGAGACATACTGCACTCATTAGAACCTTATTATAAAACAAAATGTAAAATGGTATATTATAAAGAAAGAATTTTAAAAAATAAATTAATCCAGTTACTTTGTTTTTTGGTCAATTTTTAAGAGTAATAATATAGGAAAAATTCATCCTCAGTAAACTGTTTCATAGCTTTCAATCATTTGTCAGTTTAAAAATAAAAATGGACAGATTTCCAATGACTGAGTTACTATTAAAAGCAAGCATCTGGAACACAAGAAGTTTACCTAACAAAAACATGATGTCTTTATTCCTAATGTATCTCCCTTTTCTTTTCAATATGAAGATATTGTTATGTATATAAGTAGATTCAGATATTTATGTAATTGCATTCTGTGGTGAGTTAGCTAACGAAAATCAGGAATAATGCATAAGGTCCAGAGAGTTATAGAAAATATTTTATTGTAAACTAGTAGAACATTCAACAGAAGTTGTTATTTCAGATTTTCAGTGTTCCTGTTTATAAAGCACCCTAAAATTTGGCATCATACAGTCTATGAATACATGTTGTTAAATAATGAATGGCATAAAATAAATGTAGTGTTCTATATAATGAAAAGTAGGAGGAATGAATGCCTAAGTTACTTTTGAATGACTTGGTATCAGAGTCAGCTTTTGAGTCCAAAGGTAAAGCACAAATAGAGTTTGGGGACAGAGAATTCACAGAAAGAATCTGAGACTGGAGAAAAATAAGGTGATGACTAAGAATTTTAAATAATAGCCTAGTATGTAGTAAATTTATCCACATACAAGTAGAACTAGTTCCACATTCTTCTTTCCATTAGTGATGTAAGTTTATAAACAGGGACAGAAAATAAAAAATATGTGAACAGAAGTGCAAAGAAAATAAAGCCCACTTTTAATTGAGTGATCATATCTGAGAATGTTTCAATTTGATATTTGAATAAAAGACCATGTATGGTAAAGCCATTTCCTCTATGAGGCTGCACAGCACAAAGGACTATTTAGTTACAATTTTCTTGAAAAATGTTGGACTTGGCAATAATCCATTTCCCCGTAATTTGCTGAATTATGCTAAATAAGACTTAATTATTAATGCTATGGAGCAATGTTTATGAACACTTTAAAATTCAATGGTGAAGTTACATATGTGACGCTGTGTGATTATTTGGGAAACAAATGACACAAGGACAGGATAATTTTCATGACAAATGCTTTTCAAATGGCCAGACCTCTTGGAAAAACTCACACACATTTTCCCATGAGAATATAATAAAATTTGCAAAAATATGGAAAATTCTAAGTACTGATATATGGTGAGTTTGCTTAAAATACTAAAAATCCATACATGTAATTTATGAATAGTATTCAAAAGAATTATTCCAAGCAAGAAAAAAAACTTAGTAAAACTCTTAGGTAGTAATAAGAATATTTATGTAGAGAGTGATGTTCAAATAAATAAACAATAAGTCAGTTTGGAAGGGTGTCCTTATATTTATTTATGTATATTATAGTATAATAACAGCACTTCTGATAAACATGTAAAACTGAAGCAGTGATTTCCCCTGCTTTTTATTCAAATACAAGTAAAATAAACATACAAGACTTTAAAAAAAATTTCACAGGGTCTCAGAGAAAGCAAAAGAACATGACAAAAATAAAACTGTCAAAGCAGGAAATTCTTTTTTTTTTTGTATATATTATAACTTCAGTTCTATACATCCCAAATATGAAAGGTAGGCTGCTTTGGAAGAGTTAGAAATATCCAAAGTAAAGAATAAATCATAGCAAATGTTTCTGAAAGCCATGTTGAGAAGATGTTAGAAACAGGAAAATGGCTGAAAACTTGTTGAAACAGTAATCAGATCACCAAGTGTCATGATCTGTCTTTCATCATAGTAGACATTTGAAAGTGCACCATCTGAAAAAAAAAAAAGGAGAAGAAAATGAAGAAAATAAAGACAAGCATTAAGTCTCTATACAGTAAAGGAAGGTGCATGGTCCACCCTTCATTATGTGCCTGTACAGTGGCAGTGAGTCTTGCCTGTTCATGGAATATTCTTCTCTGAGTAATCTATCAGGCTGGCAATGGGGTGGGGAGGAACAAGGATACTTGGAGTTGAGACTCAACAGAAGAAAGAGAGATGTTCCTGAGTGATGCTTTAAGATGTTCAAAGGAAAGGCATTCAGAGGTTAGAGGTTTTAAATTTTCTCAGTGGAATAAATCTCTTAAGTTCTTAAATATTTCAAAGGGGAAAAACTTTAATGTTTTAGAAATTAACAGTATTTAACGTTCGAGTAAACATTTTAAATTCCTTTTACACTTTGTAACTATACTAAACTAGTTCTTCCCATACTTAATTATCATGAGAGTAATTATATTATTAGACATTATCTAAGAGCCACTTGTCAGCATCTCAGAAGGTGTTATGTTGTTTCTACAATATCATAGTCCCTCTGTATGAATTGCCGGGGATGGCAGACAGATTTCTAATGACCACTTTAAGAGAAAGGAACATGAAAAATATCTGCTTTTATAATCAAAAGACAAAAATATATCAAAACAGGATAGTTGAGCTTTACCTTTTCTTTCACAGTACCAGTCATGTAGAGTTCTCATTGGAGAACTGTGAATATGACAAAGTTTTCCAGTTTCATACAGCAAATGTGTTTTGGCAAAGCCCCTGCAGTAGCTGTTTTCAGTCTGCTCTTGTGTTTCAGTACCATTATTTTTCTTTAAACATCCCCCTGAACATCTGAAAATGAATTTGCGACATATTCTATGTGTGGATATTCATTTTCTCATCCTCTTATTAAAACAGTTTGCAAAATGTCGACTGTCTTTTCCTGTTTTCTAATGTAAGTCTCTTCAGCGATGACTGATGGTTTTCTCCTTCTGTTCTTCCACTCCTCTGACTTCCCACTCATTCCAGCCCCTCCTGTTTATTCTGTCCCTCCTGCTGTGCCCACCCCATCTCTGATGGTTAACTCCTGACAGACACCCACTTTGTAGTATAAATGTCCAGGGAAGCTGTGCTAGAATGTGAGGGCACAGTTTTAGTCAGTTTTTTTTTTTTTTTTTTTTTTTTTTTCGCTGCTATGACTAAAAGATCAGAACAAAACAATTTTAGGAGGAAAAGTTTATTTGAGAGCTCACCATTTCAGGGGTCTTGGTGCATAGAAGTCTGGCTCCATTCCTAGGGGTTTGAGGTGAGGCAGAACGTTATGACAGGAGAGTGTGGTGGAGGGAAGCACCTCACAGGACTATCAGAAAGCAAAGACAGAGGTCTCCCCTTGCCAGATGCAAATATACACCCCAAAGCCACGCAACAATTCCCATCTCCTCTAGCCACACCCTACCACTTCAATTACCACTCAGTTAATGCCTATCATGGAATTAATTTACTGATTGGTTTAAGACACTAATAACCCAATCATTTCTCCTCTGAACCTTCTTGCATTGTCTCACACGTGAGCTTTTGGGGGACACCACATATCCAAACCATATCAACTACTGTGTGCTTTATTTTTACATTCTGTCTGCCTTTGCCTTGCACACAATTTTCAGTGCTCAATTCTTTTCTGAAGTGTGTGTGTGTGTGTGTTTTCACATTTTAAGGGGAGACTTATTCAAACTCCTTATTAAGTTCAGTTATAGCTTCTTCATTCTTCCTTTCAAAATTTTAGCCAAAGACAGCTCTTGTCATCCTGAACATAGCCACTTTGAAGGGGCAGTGTATGTTTTTGATAGGGAGAAAAAGAGGGCGTGGGGAAGGCCTCCTCTGGAAAGTTTTCTTTAATGAATTTACCTTGTATATACACACACAGAAAGCCAAGTGTAGGGTTTTCTATGAAAATTTGAAAGTAAATCATCCTTGGAAAAAAAGGTATCACCTGTTTCCATCAATAAGCTCATTATTCTGTTTACTACAGCTTTGAAAAAAATAAGGATTATGGTGAAGCAAAATGCCAATATTTATCAATCACTTAGTATTTAGCATTGTTGTAAGTACTGTAAATCTACCAATGGATTTAATTTGACACTCACAAAAATATATTGAATGAAGAGCTATTCTTATGCACTTTTGATAAAAGAGGAAACAGATTAAAGAATGTTTAACAACAAAGTTTACACAACCCAGCAGTGGAGACAGAAATTCAAATCTAGCCCAAAGAAAAAAAATCTCATGTTTACCAAACTCAAGAATTTTTTCATCTTTGACTTTCTTTTCTTTGTTCTTTGGCTCTGTGGCCTTTGATGCCTTTTCCTTAGAAATATGCAATGCTTATTAATACATGAACTTAAGCCACTTTTAAGTGTGCTGCTGAGCATTGGGTTCTGCATTAGTTTAGTTAAAAAAACTAAATAAGAATCATGGTGTGTTGGCACATGCCAGCAATCCCAGTTACTCAGGGGGCTGAAAGGCAGAAGGATTATAACTTCAAGACCAGCCTGGATAACATGGTGAGAACTCTTTTTCAAAACAACAAAACAACAAAGACAAATAAATTAGCATTAGCTAATATATGATGTATAACTAATATAAAGCATATTTTAAGACAACTTCTAAAATCATAATAGCTTGATCTTTTCTAAATAAAATTTTTATTTCTCTTTTACTGACACAAAGTTCTCTCATTTCTCAATTTCTAGATCTCAATTTCATTATTATTTAATACTTTTTTGTTATTCGATTTTTTGAGCATTATATAATTAACATTCTTCAAACTCATAATTATTTCTTGCACAAAATACATTATTTTGTGAACTCTCATCGAACAGAACACATTTTGCATATTTAAAATTCAAATCTCTTGTATTCCAGCATTGAATATATGCTTTTTATGAAATAGTATGGAATCATTCATCTTACTCATATCCATCTTGTCTCAAACATTAAAATATTTTAAGTCAACCTCAGTCAGGTGTGTATTCCTATCACTAGTACTTTAATATCTACATATCTTAAGTAAAGATATCAATTTCAAATTCAAATTTCCATATGTTCATAAAATATCTCTACATTTTATTACCTTTTGTTATATTAATTTGTCTTTTTTGAAAAATTCTATACAATATTCCATCATATGAACATATTATAATTCATGGAATACTTTATATGCAAATGTAATGTCTCATATATAAATCAGCATAGTAATAGTGTTAAATAAATTACTCATTAATTTAAATAAGCACATTTAAGAAAAATATTAATATGCAGTTTGAATGTATACACTACCTTATAATTTTTCTGAAGAGGGTATGCAAAATATAAAATAAGACTTACAATATATTTATTCAATCAGAAGTTTTCTTATATACTTCACAAATTAAGAAATGTTTTTTTTAAATTTTTCAGCTTTGCTTTATACAATTAAGTTACTCCATAATGGGAAATTCACCTAACACTAATGTTGATTAATTTTTAAAGGGGAGGGTATGCAATAGCTTTCATTATCTATAATAATTATATGCATGCATTAAAGCACATAGAGAAGACAAAAACTAAAAGTACTTATGAATGTCTTCTTATTTAAAAAAAAATAAAATTAGAAGAAGTCAGTGAAAGTCTACTGTGTGATTCCACCACTCTTAAAGTTCCTTTAATCAAATGCATGAGCCAATTATAAAAATGACAAAAGTTGCAATGCTTTGTTGGGAAACCTGCTGACATGTTTCCTTTATGGAGGTCATAGTAGAAGAGTGGTTTTGGCTGTCTTCCAGCATCATGTGGATACTTAATTTCATTTTTATTTAGGTCTTGGTGACCTACTCTTCACAGCTACATCAATGATAAATGGACATCTCATTTTAGCAACATATACTATAGTAACCAGTATCAGCAGTTTGACACATTACTAATTAAATATTGATTTGTTGAATGAACTCTAGGTCTTCAGTACTTCTCTAATTATAATAATGACTTTTCCACATGCTGACAGTTGTGTTTCTCTTTAAAAAAGAAAAGACACATAGAGGTTTACAAAAGTATAAATTTTTTAAGCACATGATATCCCAAGATATGGTTAATAAATTAGACATATTATAATAGGTTCAGGCAAATTGCTTTTATTGTTCAAAATAAAGAAAGATGTCATGCTTTTAATCCCGTTTGGTAATGAAAAACTATAACATTTAACAGTAGTGGCATGGCCTTTGAATAATACATTTACTCAAAAGAATTAACTCCATTCTTGGTGAGCAGCTATTCAATTGGATTATTGTCTCTTCTATTAACATTTAAGAGCATTATATGTCTCAAAACAGAATTGTCACTTCAAATGATCATAAATAAATCTCCATCAATTGAACTATCTCTAATAAAAGTAATATTGCATTGATAACAGCATTCTCTATATTATAGAATTTATTTATGAAGAAATTGACATATAGAAGATCAATCAAGGAGCAGAAATTGTAAACAGGCAGCTTTGAGAGAGAGAGAAACACACATAAAGGCTAGCCCAGAGAGAGAGAGAGAGAGAGAGAGAGAGAGAGAGAGAGAGAGAAACACACACATAAAGGCCAGCCCAGGAAATCAAGACCCATGGACAATGTTCAGACCAGCCCGACCATGTTTTATCTATTGAAGATTAAGATAAATCTTTGGAAGCAAAGAATGAAGTTGAAAAAAGACACAAAACAATGACTGCTCTTTTGAGAGAAGAATCCAAGAAGCACATGAAATAATCTGCTCTTTCTACTCTGTTTTATTCTTTCTATAATTTCTCTACAATTGTTTTTTCTGACTAATTTTATATGATATTTTGTTTCAAGTGTTGCTTAACTATTGAATATTTATGAACTATGTAGGATGTAGAAAACAAAAATACAAAATGCACTAACTTTAAGTACATTTCTTTGAAATGTCATCTGCTTCTTACTACCTGACCTCCTTTCAGGTGTTTACTTTCTTCCCATTCAGTTTCATCAATTTGGGATAGCATACAAGATTTTCAGTATAGTCACCTTTGCTTTTGACATTTTGATTGAAAAATTCAGATTCTTTAGTGGATATGAATGTTTTTCAAAGGTGGAGAAAGAGATTTTCTGTCATCCGAATAATTTTTATCTTTGGTCATGAAATACTGTGTATATTCCCCTTTTAAAAGTTTTTCTCTCCCACCAAACAATTGCCAGAGGTTACCCTCCCATCCATTTTTCACTTTGAAAATGCCCAAGAAGCCACACTTTTTAAGGACTAACATTCTTAATTGCATGGATTTTAATTTCCTCCCACTTATACCCATGGTTATCAGTGAAGGGGGGTTAAAGTTTTCCCATAAGTGACACTGGGCAATGTTTGGAGATATTCTTGGTTGTCATAACCCGGACTAGAGAAGGAGGGGTAGAGTTTGCTGCTAGCATGGGGGTCGGGGGAGGCCAGGGATGTTGTTAAACACCCTGCATGCTCAAAACAGTCCTCCAAGAGAAGGAATCATCTAACTCCAAATAGAATGGGGCTGAGGTTAATTAACCTGCCTCCCTTTACACCCTTCAGTACTTCCCCACTCAGGTTACAGGTTTCCTCTTTCTGGCACTAGTAGAATGTAATGTAGGCTGTCACTAGCTCTCCTATTTTCTCCTTCCATTAATTTTTTTCCATGATCTTGCTCATCATCAAAATGAGCAGCTGGACATGGGCATGATTGATTACTTATTGGGATTTGTTTGTTTGCTCATAGTTATTTGGGGCAATAATTATTTAAAGTTTGGCTTAAGGCGTCATTTTGTGTATTTCTGTTTGATTTTTATGAATATTTTGAATATTTTGGAAGAAATCCTGGGAGAGGTAGATATAGGCAAATATTATTGTGTTCAGAGATTCAAAAGCCTTTCTTCAGGACCTTCTTAAACCACATTTTTGTTGTTGTTATTGGCTGAGAAAGACTACATAATAATTGTATTTTGGGCCGCAAACTCAAGTAAAGGAGATTGTGTCTTTAAATTTTGTGAGGAATTTTTTTTTTTTTTTTTTTTTTTTTGGTCTCTGTCCTTCAACAAATTCCAAAGTGGGCAAATGAGCAGGTCCATTTGAAGCTCTTACATTCACTGAGGGTCCCAAAATGACTTGGTTGAATCATCTACCTGGCACATATTTGCTATCCCTCCCTCCCTCCCTCCCTTCCTTCCTCCCTTCCTTCCTTCCTTCCTTCCTTCCTCCCTCCCTCCCTCCCTCCCTCTCCCCTCCCCTCTTCTCTCCTCTCCTCTCCTGTTCTTCTCCTGTTCTTCTCCTCTCCCTTCCTCCCTCCCTCCCTTCCTTCCTGAATACCAAGAGAATGCAAGGACTTTAAAGGAAATTCAACTTCTCTGTGTGCTCTCAAATGTAAAAAGCCAGCTTCATGACTCTGTTGCTACTGCTGTTTCAAATTTATTTAATCAGAGTTCTAAGCAAAGCACTTCAAAGATATTCAATTTTTGCATTGATATTTGTAGGGCAAAAGGGTATTAGATGAAATTCTGGAAACAAATATTAAAGTCTTAATATTTAGTTAAAAGGAGTTTTACCTGACTTTGTTGATAGTCAACCAAAATGATGAATCACTAGGTTTCCACAAGTAATTTTTTCCTCATCTATACGTTATCAATACATTCCCTTTAATAAGTCATGTTGATAATATTTACCCTGTATATGATATGAGGACAGTTGTCCTGTATCTCTGTGGTCTTCCTAAATCTCATAACTCCAGTCTAACCTTGACAAAACAACTGTCATTTGAAAAATGTTCTGTAAAATTTATAAGAATGATAAGTATCCTGGGTTGTTTCTTGGAATAGAAAAAAATTATTGGTAAAACAAAACAAAATTCTTCAGTACTCTTAGTAAAATATGGATTTTAGTTAACAATATTGGTCCATTAATTGTAAGAAATATATTACACTAATGTATGATCTTAGTTATAGAGGAAACTGGATGCAGTATATGAGACTTCTGAGTACGACATTTTTTTCTTTTAATTTATTTTTTAGTTGTAGATGGACACAATATCTTTATTTTTATGTGATGCTGATGATTGGATTGCCTCGCATGTGTGAGGCAAGCACTCTACCACTGAGCTAATAATTTGTAAATCTAAAATTATGATGAAAATGAGTTTTATTCAAAATAAATGCAAAAATCTTAACTAAAATTTACTCATCTTTTAATGAGAATACCAGTATCTTCTCCAAAAAATGACATAAATGTCATGATACAAATATTTTACCCAATTAAGTTTTGTATTTTATCCCATGCTATATTGTACAGTGTCATCTAGGGTCACCCAGATATATAGAATTCACTTATATATAGAATTCACTTGATTTAATGTAAAAATAAATTGCAATGACATCATAATTGCTACTTTGAAAAGTACATTGTTAAAATTTTTAACTGAAAATAAAATCATGCATGTTGCATAAGTTGAATATAACAGCAAGGGACTTTTTTTTCTTCTTATAAATGTTTAGTAAAAGGAACACTGCCAAGTAGTGTTCAAAATTTTACAAGGGGAAATCACTTGGAATCTATGGTAATTATGGTTAAAGGGAAAGATTCAAAAGATGAAGGAAGTTCTATGTCAATTCTTTTCCTTTCCCCCATGTTTGCCTTCCTTAGAATCTATATCAGTGTCTATTAATTATCTACTCTTGCCAGGAAAACTTGAAATAATATCTAAACTATTCCACAACTCAACTGCACTGGTTGTTTTCATACATTTAAATAAGGTGCTAAATATAAAAATCTAGCAGCTTAATCATGCTATAGTTAACTCAGTTACATATTTCTCACATCATTTGATTTCCAAAAAAAATTTATTACTTCATGCATGAGTCTTACTAGTTTCATAAGCCAAGTATGCATTCTATTGTTTATATTTGCCCATTACACAACATGAGGCTACCTTCAACTACAGTTTGCATATTAGCCCCCAGCTTATTACAATGGACTTAAATTGATATTGTATTATTTCACTATTAATAACTGTCAGCCCACCTCTCTCCAGAGAGTCACGGGGATCAGCACTCCTTGCTGCCCTCCACCTCCATTGGATTCTTCTTTATGCATTAATTAACTTTATTTATTGACATTTTTCCTTTATGAACAGCTGGTGATTTTAACCACCCCTATAGCTTTTGATATTAAAGTTGTGGATAAGTTATGAGCTACCACTGCCTGATTACTAACACATGATTTTCACCTTGACTGTAGCATTGGTACTATATAAGAATGAATCCTTTCATAAGGGATTTAACTAATTTTGATAAAATTGTGTACAGTGTATACCAGGCTTGGCAGAAAATGTTTCCTAAGTGATTCATTCTATGCATGTCAGACACCTTATGAATGCTTTAGAAAATCTAAATGTAATGTCCAAAATGTATACTTCATTCAGGAACTACAATTATATTATTACTTGAATGGAATTTTCAGCCAATCTATGAATTCCAGGGATTCTAACTGTGTAAGCCTGGGAAGTTAAAATTGTTATTAGGCGAACACACACCCCTGTTTGGAGTGAAAGATTAAAAGTGATTCAAGGGTTCCTTCTAGATCTGGTATTTGCAGGTGGCAGGGCAAAGTCATGGAGTATAAAGCAGGCATCCACCCTAGCTCCAAGAATGGGGATGAGTTTAAGAGCAATAGGTTGCCTTTCAAGAAGATATTCTAAAACATATATCATTGTTCCAAAGTTTTAATGATATATAGACTAGAATACATTTCCCATACTCTATGATATAGCTTTAAATATTTAATATCTTTCCCCCAAAACGTGTCATTGACATCAAATCTCAGCTAGGTCCACTTTCTCCAACTTTTCTGTTCACTTTTGTTTAAGAATCCCTGGGAACATCTTTAGTTTTTATAACAATGATATTGTTCTGTTTTTTCTACTCTATGTTAAAGTATATCTATGAGTAAGTATTATAAAAAGTAAAATAATTGTGGGTTCATGTAAGTGAAGGAAAAGATAGATGATAAATTATCATTGTGTGTTTCAAGCTAGAAATGACTATAATTTCTGTATGTTAACATACTGAAATTTGTGAGATCACACAAGAACAATACGACATAATGTTTTTGTTATCTCTCTCATCAGAATATAAATATATATGTAGTTAAACTAGAGAATAAAATGCAATATTTTCTATAATAGTTAATGCAAATTTAATTATTTTATATTAGTCTATTAGTTTTAAAATACTCTATATATTTAAAAATACTTTTAAATTATTTCTTTTCTTTTTCTTCATTTCTTTTCTTTTCCTTATTTTAGGCAATTAATTGTTGAACTTTAAAGTCTATTGAGAATGAACTTTATAGAATACAGCAGTGGCATTTATTCTGAGAGACTGGCAAGTCACTCAGCAGTGATCTGAGTCTCAGGTACCACAGCCATAAAAGAAAAAAAAAGCAGTACTATTAATGTCTTTCTTTGCAGGTTTATTTTTAATGAATATGAAAAGTAATTTATTGAATTCCATCAAAAGTTTCTGGCACAATGTGATAAAAATGTGAGAAATCTACTGTTAATTTCCCCCACAAATTAACTCTATATTCTACTACCAATATTTTAAATGTAGAATTAAGGGTATAATATGAATATAATATTCTACAAATGTGCAGAGGAAGTTTTACTATAAGAAATTTCCCAGTTTCCAATTCTAACTTACTACTGTCACTGCAGGTAAGAAATAAGTTGAGTATTTCCCATCAGAAGATTTGCTTTACTGATTTTCTCCTTTTCTCCTTACTGTAGCATTTCGAAACCTTGCACAAATGAGAAACTTGACACTATCTTTCTGAAGGAAAAAAGAAAACTTATGCTTCACAAACAAAGTATAGATTTGAAGGACAAAGCAATATTTTTTGTTTCAAAACAATGCAATTTGCTTGATATTATAATTATTTAAAACAAAGCAGAATAGCATGATATACTTGGAAAATTACAAAATCATACTCTACAGGGCAATATAACACATGACTGTGTTTACTGTTTCTAATACAGGAGCGTACTTTGGCAAGTAAAGAATTGGAAAGTGAAATAGATACAATTCAATTGATGAACAATTTGATAACAAAAAAGGATCATGTGTATATAATAATGTAAGATTATATTTAAGGAATTTTATTTTCATAAACTAAAGTATATCAGCAGAACACATACATATTTTAATACGTCAAATTTGTTTTTGCTAAAGAAAGGCTCTTAGGTATTTGCTTTATTCACTAAGGAATTCCCTCATGTTGCTCTTTTTAGAGGAATCCTTGAAATGAGAATATTTCAATTCAATGCTTCCATTTATCAAATTAAGAAAGAATTTTGATTTATCAAATTAATTTACAATGAATCACTGTCTCACAGGCCATCTTTAATGCTAACTTCATTAGTATTTACCGTCAGCTATAGTAAAATAAAAATTTGGAAATTTAATGATCAGAAATTTCAGGTTCAAAATGAGAGCTGTCTTGTAGACACTAAAGGCTCTCTCACAACTGTTCACATAATCCTGATGGAGATTCAGTGAAATATTTAGAAACCATTAACAATCTTCTATAGTAATTCTGACAGATAATCTAACATTGGAATTTTATAGGAATTGACTTTAATATGAAGTAGCCTAGCCAGGCATAGTGGCACATACCTGTAATCTCAGGGACTATGGTGGCTGAGGCAGGAGGATCCCAAGTTCAAAAACAGCCTCAGCAAAGGGAAAAAAAAAATTAGTAAGCTCCAAAGGAGGTAGTGAGACCCTGTCTAAAAAAAAAAAAAAAGTGAGAATGTGACTCGGTGTTTAAACACCCCTGGGTTCAATCCCTGGTAATCCATCTGGGGAGAAAAAATAACTAATAACTATATATATATATATATATATATATATATATATATATATATATAAATATAATGTAAATTTTATATATATATATATATAATGTAAATTTTATATATATATATATATATATATATATATATATATATATATATATAATTTACCACTTTTCCTCCATCTAAGTCTAATGTATATAAATATATTTACATATAGACTTAGATGGAGGAAAAGTGGAAAAATTTATAGCCATTCTTTAACTTCTAGAAAAAAATTCTTCATTTTCTCAGGGGCCACCTTGGACTTCTTAGATAAAATACTTCATAATTCTACCACTATTGACCAATTAACTCCAAGATGCAGAACCTCTCAGAAGCAGAGACCTCCTATAAAACCCTGTGCTGGAGCTGTTTTCTGAGACAGACATCTCAAATCACTGCTAATTACTGGAAGAACACAGGAAAAACAGGTGATGGCAAAGTTTGTTGTGAAGAGAGCAAGACCTCCCATGGGTAAATAGCTGTAAGTAAGGGCAAAGAAAACATAGCCCCGTAGCAATGCTGGCTGACAAGTGTAATCCTCAGTGTACAACTTTGGCTCCGTTTTTTGGCTCAATACCAGAAAACCTGGAAACAATGTTCAGAAAACACTTAATCAAAGTAGAGCAGGGCCAGAAGAGGAAGAACTGCCAGGAATGGGGAATTGGACTGGGAACTGTGCACATCAACGTTCCCTTCTGTTACAGATTTGAAAATAGAATCTGAAAAACTGTGCCAGTTGACTGGAAGTGAAATTCAAGGTCAATTCCCTCATCCTTCCTATTAAGACACGAGCTAGTTGGATCTTCCCAGTTTGGAAGTAAGTTCAGAGAAAAACAATAATATGGGCAATATGGAAACAATTCTGGAAAGCAAAGGAAATTAAATAGTGTGGGGACAACTCAGGAATGGCATACTTTAATTCAATTTACTAGATATCAATATACATAGAGGTAAATAGAATGCAAACAGTAAATGCATGCCTGCTAATGGGGTAACTATTGTATATGAAAAGTATATTCAATATAGCATATAACAAAGAGGAAATTTAAGACATTGGGTGAACTGGAAATGTAAATTTAACAAATATGAATTAAATTATCACTAATAATTATCACCAAGAATTACATATATTAAATCATAGTAAAAGAACATTTCTTTCTATGATTTTAGGAAAAATATCTAACAATTAAATGTTGTTGAAAATATGGAAAATACAACACTATTTATGCATTGTTAGTATAATTATTAAATTTAGTAATTACTTTGATTTGCATGCTTGCAAAACTAAAATATATAAACAGAATAATGACAGAGTTCTAGCTATCAAAATCTCTCCAATAATAATACTTGCTGAAATGTATAAACAATACTGGATAATAAATCTTTCAGCATTAATGAAAATTTTCTATCCAAAATTTTAGCCTCCAGCTACGTGAAGTTACTGTTCATTTGAAATGTAGCTACAGTGACTGAGAAACTGAATTCTTGGTTGTATTTTTAATAAACCACATTTGAGTTTTAAAAGCACTCATATTGGCTATCATATTTGATAGAGCAGTTATGAAATATTAAATTTGAAAGTAGTTATTGAAACATTTTTGTGGTGGAGAAATAATTTAAACAATGTAAATAATCACAAATATGACAAATTAGCATGTATGAAAGCAAATTAATGAGGGTGTTCTTATGAACCCAAATTAAATGAGAGTCCAAATTATAAAACACCTTTTAAAAGTAGTAACTTAAAAATACAAAAATACTATAAAATATTAGCTATTATCATATCATTTATTATAGAAATTTATGTATCTATACATTGTATATGCATACAATTTAGTTATGAAGAAATACATATGTGTATACATATATATATAATATATGAAAAATACACATAAAAACACTATATATGATTTCTATAAACATGATTTTAGGAAAAGTGATTTTTTTCTAGTTTTGTAATTGTACTTTATTTTTCTGTTTTTAATTATATCTATTTATAATGAAATTTAAGATAGTCTCTCATGTACATCAATTCTGTTATTATAGAAAAACTCTTGGACTTATATGGCTGACAATTTAGGTAATTTAAAATTTAAGCAAGGTACAAAATTAAGTGAACAGTACAATAAAAGAAATCAGCTGAAATTGATGTGTATGAAAGTTGAAATTAATGTAAAAAATTAAAGTTATCAAAAAAGAAAAGTAAATAAGTGATTATTATTAAACCAAATACAAAATAGATAAGCATCAAAAAGGAGAAAACTGTGAAGTTTAATATATTGAAAATATTAATGATGATGCAAAGGTGAGTAGAACGTGAGCAAAGTTCTCAATCTACAAAGGAATAAACGTGATGATAAAAGATACTGGAGTTAGGAATGAAATCTCTAAATATATTTAAAAAAAGAAAATTCTGGAGTCTATACCTGCTCATTTGAAGTAGGACCATACTAGTTGCAGACCTTTCATTGATAAGTAAGACGTATACATAGAAAACTCATCGGATATTCTCCTTGCACTTGCTTGAATGATTTATCTATGATCTTGGCTGACTTGACTAGATAGAAATCAGTTGTCAGATGTAAAAGTCCTCTTGGCTACTTCTAAGGATATAGAAGCATAAAGAATCATAGTGATATATATATATATATATATATATATATATATATATATATATATATATATATGGAAAGGAAGATAGAAATTTATTGAATTAGACAAAGAGGAATAAAGGGAAGAGGGGAATATGAATATGAATAGGAAAGACAGTAGAAAAAATTGGATGTAACTTTCCTATTTTCATATATAAATATATGACTAGTGAAACTCCACATCATGTACAACCACAAGAATGGGATCCTAATTAGAATAATTTATACTCCATGTATGTATAATATATCAAAATGCACTGTGTGTCTAAAAAATATACTTTAAGAAATAAAAATAAAAAAACAAAAACCAGCCAACAGTATGCTCTATATTCATTTTTGAAAACAGAATAGAAGTTTTAAAATAAATGAATAAAGGCAAGCACAGTGCTACAGCCTTATAATCCCAGTTAATTGGTAGGGCATGCAAGAGGATTTCAAGTTTGAGTCAAGTCACATCAACTTAATGACAATGTCTCTAGCAATTCATGAGAAGCAAGTTCTTTGAAAAGCATGAGGCAGTTAATGAAACAATTAGCCTTAAAAGTATTCCCTTTTATGGAAAATCAGAAAAAACAGTGGTCTATTTTGCAAGAATTCTTATGGTATTCTAATTCAAATAATAGTGGTATTATTAATATTAGTTTTTTTTCTGACTGGGAAAATTATAAATTAGATAGAGGGAGACCAATTGTAGGTTAAACCTGGATATTTCTTTCCTGTGATAATCAAGAGCAATAAAACTGGCTCACATACCAAGTTCCGGTTTAGAAGAGTCATTTTCAGTTCTCTTCCTGTACTTCTGCTGTTGTACAGCTGTTAATAGATTCAGCAAGTCCAAAGAGTCTACCCTCCCTCTTCCAACTGTGTGTAGAGAATCTTTTTCTGAACTCTAGTTAGAGTCCAGAAAATCTCCAAAAGACAACTTCAACTTCTTATTGTGATTAATAGTTTGATAAATTCTGGATTTCTTCACTTTTCCTTTCCTGTTGCTCAAGTTAAAGTGCCCAGATACTGTGGTCAGAAAAGGCCTCTACTTGAGTACAAGTAAGTTATTTGGCAGCTTAGAGGTGATAAAGTATTGAAATAGCTATCATTGTATGAGGAGGTGTCAGATCTCTACCTAGCAAACTCAGGAAGGAACACAAATTGTCAGGAGTGACAGCAGGGGAAGGCAAAATCATGTTGCCAGATCACTGGAAGTGACATTAGTCATATCCTGGTGGGTGCCAGCTGGCTTAGCAGCCAGACCCTGCCAGGCCACATGAGGATCAGTGCCTTCAGAGTGCCAGCAGATGAAGTTCTCAGGTCACTGGGAAGAAATGTTGTCATTTCTAGTGATGGGCCAGTAAAGGACTCTCAACCCTGAAATCTATTTTAGAATGTCTACTCCTAACTTTATAAATGTCTATTCTCAGGTTTAAAGGACCTAAAAACAACAACAACAAAAAAGACATTATAAATAAAAATACATAAAATCTAATTGCAGATATGTGATTCCCTATGTAAAACACATAAAATCTACAAAACTCAGCAGTCTTCTAGAAAAATAAAGTATACCAAAATGTATTAAAAGCATGTAAAAATTTGAAGTCAGGAAAAATTAACCCTTGAGCACTTTCAATGTTGTCTAGCATAATATGCATATTCTTTAACTTGACACTAAAAACATAAATCTAGTCACATTATCAATATAATCTATCAAATGTATAACCATTAACTAATATCAAAAGGTTGAAATTGTTAAAAATGGCTAAACAATATAAATAAGACAAGCAAATGGAGAAACATGTATCTCCATTGTTATTTAAAATGACCACTTTCTCCAAAATAAATCTAAAAATTCATTGAAATCCTCAAAAAGTTCAAAGCAGGTTAATTTTAGAAATTTTTAAATTTGTGTATTTATCTCATGTCAAATATAAGAAAAAAAGTGTTTGGAAAATAGGAGTAGAAAGAGAAGTCTCATAAAACATTTATCAAAGTAGCAAAGTATTTCTAACTTTATTCTAATTCACCTAAATTAAGTCTGGTTATCTGCAGCACATCCCGGAAACATAAAGCTACATTCAATATCTTCTTCTTTTGGAATTCATGGCAAACATTAAAAATAAAAAAAAAATTATAAAAATATATACACAGAAGGGAGGGGGCATTGGGGCAGAAAAGATGGTGGAATGAGATGGACATCATTACCCTAGGTACATATTTAACTGCACATATGGTGCAAAGCTACATCGTGTACAACCAGAGAAATGAAAAGTTGTGCTGCAATTGTGTATAATGAATGAAAATGCATTATACTGTCATATATGTGTAATTACAATAAGTAAATAAAAAATAAATTTTCAAAAATAAAAAATAAAGATACATACACATGTGTATGCATATGTATATGACACATCATATGCTACAAACAAAAAAAAACATCATTCAGATGCAACATTGCATTTTGCTCTTGTTTTTTAGATTTTTGTACTAATATAAGAACAATCATATCCAATGGGAGTTCATAAAAATACAGTTATGAAACAGCAGATTGAACAAATATCTGAGCCTCTAACTTGTCACTACTGAGCTGGAGAAAGCACAAATTTATTATGCAATTGATGCACAAATTAACTTGAATGCAATTAAAATATAAATTTCTAAGTATAAATTATAGTTATATTAGTTTTGTTGGCATTAGTAATTCTATTTATTCGTTCTTATATGCATTGATTAATTGCTATTGTATTTTTTTAGTAAGGTGAGCTTCTATAGGTATAATTTCATGGATGTGTTTAATGAGGATTTATTTTACAAAATTATAATTTGATGTACTCAGATTACAAATAATAAGGTCCAGCCTTCTGTTTTCTTAGGTAACTTTGCAATTTATTTCTTTTCTGTCACTCTAGGAGAAAAGTGGAAATGATATTTACTAAGTTAGCCAGCATCATTGTGAGGAAATTGAATGTATGAATCAAGTTTAAGACAGTCTTAGTTTCACTAAGGATTTTGTATTTTTTTTTTTTTATGTAACTGACATGTATTTTCCCAACTTAAAGGATAAAGGGCTATTATGCACATCTGAAGTTTTAAGGGACCTAGGAGAGTACAAACTTGAAAAGTTTGAAGTAGTTTTTAAAAGACTTTTGATGGAATCCATGTGATGTGAGAAAAAGTGTAGAAAAATAGTAAGGAGACAGAAATATATACAATTCACAGCAAATTCTAAACTCTTCTTCTTTTTATCCCTGTATTCTTTCCTCCATACATCCTTCATTAATCTCTTCTATAGAAATTTCTTGTGATTTTTCTCCTAAGATCTATCTTCTTTCCTTCCTTCCTTTCTTTTTATTTTATTATGGTTCTGATCAAAAGTTTTCTCTTAGTAGTTGGTTATGGTTCCCCATTTATCTATTGTTCACCATTTATTCAAGATAAGTGTCTCTGTGCCTCTTTTGTCTAAACATATACCTACTTTAAGGTGTTTGATATATATGTATCTGAAAAGACACATTTTTAAAAAATTAAAATGATTAGTTTGTAGGTGTTTTTAACTCACTCAATTATTTTACTAAAGACCTCATATTTTGTGTTACTTTTAAACTTTCAATGAAAACAACATTTCTGTGTTGTTCTATGTATACACTTAATCTATTTCATTTGTTGTATAATATTATAAATTGGTATCCACATTATTTTATTTATTCATTACCCTCTTGATGCACAGGTACCATCTACCCAAAAGCTGTAAATCTCTTCAGCTATTAATGCTTTGGCATGTGATTAATGACTGGGTCCATATGTACAGGCTTACTAAATATCATTAAGTGAAGTGATGATTTTAGTTTACATACCTCCTTGCCATGTATATAAGGTCCTGTTCCTCATGTGCAATGCCACTTGCTCTATTTCAGCATTCAAAATTTGATTAATCTGAGGAACATAAAATGGTGTCTCATAATTGTTTCAGTTTATATTTGTCTGATTTCAGGTGGATTGAAATATCTCATCAGCCCTGTACTTTTTAATTCTTGATTTATTTTTTTCATGCTATTTCCTATCTTTTGGACATTAGTTTGCGGCTCTTTCTCTTATATAATGATTGTATTAAACATTAACTGTATATGATTAATTACAATAATGATTAATAGCAATATTTTGAATATGCTAGACATATGCCTTGTCAATTAAGATATAGCAAAAAGAAACTCAAATCTATCATTGGTCAATTTTGAAAATTTTGTCCTTTTTTGTGAAAATAATTAATTTTAGTATAATTAAATATATTGTTTTTCATAATTTGATTTGAAAATTTTAAACAATACAAGAAAATTTTGTAATCATGAAGTAAATAATAATACATATTCCTTCTGTTAGCTTTAACATTTCCTTTCCCTCTTAAATCTTCATGTCAGCTATTCTGTGCTTATATTTTTTTGGTATCATGTGAGCAGTTTACCTTTATTAAGTCTATATTTCATGTCAACGTTCACAACATAAAAATTGACAAGTTAGGCATAGGTCTGTCTCATCTCATATACATGAGAGAATAGTCTGTCAACAATTCTAAAAGTTTCAATTTTGGTTTAGGCCTTTATATATGACAAATCACTAGCAGGAAAGCAATATATTGTTATATATTGACTCATTAAATCTAAGAACATTATTTATATCATTCTTTAATCAGTATTAAGGTATGTTTAATCACTTAAAAGTAGTTTTTTTTTTAATCCAGCGATTCAGATTATAACAGGTAATAGAGTATTAGAACGTTTGCATAATTTATTCAGTAATTTGTGCTTTATCTTGTCTCCATGTACTTCTTATATTTGAAAATATGTTATTTGTGATAAAATACGTTTTAATTGAAATTTAATTTTAATGTCATAAATTAATCCTTTTAAAATATGACATTAAGTGGATTTAGTATACACAACTGTCACCACTAATGGCAGAATATTCTTATCACCACACAAAAGTAAACTCCATGCCTTTGCACAGTCACTTCCCTCCATTTTCCCTTCTCCACAGGACCTGGAAATGACTAATGTACTTATGACTTCTGTAAATCTGTTTAATATGGACATTTCCTATAAATTACCCCATAATCACACAATACGTGGTTGTTGTGGGAAGCTTCTCTTACTAAGAATAGTATTTTCCTGGTTTATTGTGCTGAAGTCTAAATTAATGCTTCATTTCTTTTTGTGGATGAATAGTCACATTTTATTAGTATACCAAATTTTATTGTTTTATCTTACAGTCTCCAAGTAGAAATAACCTAAGTTTTCTTTCTACAGGATTTCCACAGCTCAGGATATGACTACCAAGAAGGAGAGAGTGGGGGAAGGGGCACAAGGAAGCTTCATTATTCCAAGGCATGCCTCCAGTGACCCACCTACTCTAGCCATGCCCTAAGCTGCATGCAGTTGCCACCCAGTCAGTCCATTTAAAGTAGGATGAACCAACTAGTATACAGTATACACTGTCATTATTGAGATTCTAAAATAATCTAATCATTTTACCTCTGAATATCCCTGCGGCATCTTTGAATATTAACAGGAGGTTTTGGAGGACACCTTGTCACCATAACAGGTAATAAGGTGTGGCAAAGGGCACATGTTCTGTAGTCCTATGACTTTGTCTCAGTCAGTCTGAGCCTGTGGGCTGTAGGTGTTACAGCTGCATCTCTTTTTTTCAAATATTTTTTTTTTCTCTTTGATGAGACAGAGGCTAAAGGGAGGTGGGTTGAAAAACAGTCATCCCTTGGTAGCTTTGGAAGATAAGGTCTAGGATCCCTTGTGTGAGAAAAATCTGAAGATGCTCAAATCTCCCTTTTTAAAAAATATTTATTTTTTAGTTGGACACAATATCTTTATTTTTATATGGTGCTGAGGATCGAACCCAGGGCCTTGCACATGCTAGGTGAGCACTTTACCACTGAGCAATCACCCCAGCCCTCAAATCTCTTTTAAGAAATGGTGTAGTATTTAAATTAAAACTTAACACTTTTCCTCCTTACACTTTAAATTATCTCTAGATTACTCATAATAAATAACACAATGGAAGTGTTATGTAAATACTTCTCCTACTTTATTGTTTATGGAACAATAACTAGAAATAGAGAAAATTAAAATGCTGGCAACTTAAAATTCATTGTGACTGTGTGATTCCAAAATTTCTCTTGAAAAGATGTTCTTGGGACTACTGCAAAACCAGGGGAAAAAGTCTGCACAAATTCAGTACAGATGCAATTTCTTTTAAAATACTTTCAAATAGTAGTTAAATCCATTAATGCAGAACCTGGAGGTATGAAGAACTAGCTATGTTTCCCTTTGCCAAATCAGTGAGGATGTAGTCAATCCTTAGTTGATCTTGATTTAAAATTGTTTCCCTGAGGATCCACTGTGCTTTGCTGGTGGTTTAACATTGCCCAGGAAGAGTTCATATATTGGAAGCTGCAGCTTCACTCGGATTTGGAACTAGATTGAATTGGTTAGATCACTTTGGGCTTTGTTTGCAGAAGAGATTAATGTAGTTCTTAGGAGACTCCTCAGTTCCCACAAGAGTGAGTTGTAAAAGAGCAAGCCTGACCCTTCTCTATACTCTAGCATATTCTCCCTTCGATTTTCCTTTTCAGCTTTTTGATTAGTCTGTATTTTTCCCCAACTGTGATCCATCACTTTAGTCAGCAAGGCAGCCACAGTGTGCCACAGTCCTCAGTGACTGTTTATGACAAAGAACCCTAGAAAAAAGTCTTTGTACATTTGGCAAGCCCCGCATCTGTTGAAATAAAGGAAGCTTTGCAAGTGCAATCTTCCAGGAAAAGACTAGAGAGGTAAAATAATAAAAATTCTCTGGGAAAAGATCTCTGAAAGAATTTCCAAACCTAACATGTGTCCCTCCCCCACACTGTTGTGGGTGGGCTGCAGTTTAACAATCAGGAATTCATATTTTTGTTTCTTAAGGAAACCACTGGGTTGGAGAGGGGTTGGGAATAGGGCAAATTAAAATGCTACATTATTCACTGTCATTATTGAGATTCTAAAATTTCTCTTGAATAAATGTTCTGGGGACTACTACAAATATTTGGTTAATTCTCCAAATTCTGAAAAACTTGATTCTGATTTTTTTTGGCTAATTTTCTTTTTTTTAATAAAAAGATAATTTTTAGAACTCCTTACTCTGACCTTTTTGCTCATAACTACCAGTTACATGATTTGAAAATGTCAGTCAAAATATCCTCTTATGATTCTGTTAACTTCTTTTTATAGGTAATTATTTCTGGCATTATCATTAGTATTGTACATTGTATTGGAATATATACATTATTTACAAACAATTATCTCTTGTAATTATTACTTTTCTGTTTTTCTATATCCTAATTTACTCATTTATAATTTGTTTATAATTTACCATGTTTACTCTCATTTTAAAAAATTGTTTCTTGTATTTTTGTTATTCCCAGGAAGTATAATTTATTTAGTTCATAACACACACAGTTTACATTTTTTTTGGAACCACATAAACTGAACTTCATCCTTTCAAATGTTTTATTGTTGTTTCTATGTATTTATCATATAGTTAATATTTTTTGTTTCATCTTTGACAAAGTTGTTTTAAGATATTTTGGCTAATTTTAGGAGGATGGGTATTTATCATTAATATATTGGGAAAATCATGTACTTACCTGAAAGACACAGATCAAGTCTCAGAAATTAGATAAGAAGACGTGATACAGAGAGCTACAGAAGAGGAAAAAAGTTTTGTTTAGATCAAAACTATGAGCCCTGCTGCCACTGGATATGATCTCTCAGTCACTGTGTATCAGGTTCTTCGTTTTATTTATTTTTTCTGTTTTTATATTGGTATATGAAATTTTATTTATACATTAAAATATAGAATGTCTCATATTGTACTATATCACTTGAGGCTAATGAATATTTGCTGTTAATAAACCTGCCTTAATGCAGCTAGTAAGTTTTGATTGGTTGATTCTATATGCTCATCCAGGATTGGTGTGTAGTTAGCTGATTTCTACTTTTTTTCCCTCAGAGATGTTTTCAGAAGCCATGAGAAACTTAATATAAATTATACTCATTATCTCAATAGTTATAGGAACAGAGTATAAGGAAAGAGAATAAAGGAATAATGCACAAAGAACACATCCCCTCCCTGAGATAACTTAATAATTTCAGAGACTCTAATTCTTGCCTAAATTTTTTCAAGCTGTGAGTATTTTTGTTCTCTGCCATTTCACCCTTGCTCTTCATCTTTGCCTTCATCTTATCAATTGCTTTTTTCATTTGGATTGCATGAAGATTGTTCCTCTCTCTTGATTTGAATTACCTGCATGGTCATCCAATTTGCTTAGAGCCTTGTTAATTTGCTTAGAGCCTCAGTAAGTTGCTGAGGCTGGCTTTGAACTTGGGATCCTCCTGCCTCAGCCTCCCAATCCACTAGGATTACAGGCCACACTTAGCCTCCTTTCTTTAAGTATGTTAATTCATTTCATTTGGATTTCTTGAGGTATTCCTCAGTGTTTAATTGCTCACTTGTATTCATTTTATGTTGCTGCATCTTTGCTTAGTTTTAATGGTAATTTTTACTCTTCAGTGTATGTGTCAGTACTGAATGCTATATGTTTCATATGAAAATATATAGAAATAAACTGAAATAAAAAATAATGTCACTTTTCCTCAGAGATGCGTTCCTTTCTTCCATGTTACCTATTTAGCACTCTGGTGATTTTAAGTACTTTTATATTTCCCATCTTTTCTGGTTCTCAGTGGGATAATTAGTACAATTGCCCAATTTACAATTAATAGAAGTGAATTACTAATTCATTATTTATGTAATTATCTGTTTACCTTCTTGTTTTCTAGGACAAATTGTGGGTTCCCTAAGGAGACTGGTCTTTTCTCATTTTATTTTAAATGCCCAACATAGTGCACAGTAACTTCTCTGTACACACAAGTTGTCAGTGGAAGATCAGTATTTGAGAAATTAGATAAACATTCTAGACAGAAAAGAGCATCTGTAAATCATGAGAGGCCACATGGTTCTTGCAGCGTGAAAGATTTGGAATCAAGTGCTGCTCTTGCAAAATCATTACCTCTGAATTTATGAAAGTCTTACAATTCTTCAAATTCAATTTTATAAGTACCTGAATTAAAGTTGTTCCAATAAAAATAGGTTAATGGATTTAAAATATTTAGCCAAATAATTTATGCTTGGTTGCTTAAACATTATAGTTTTATTATTGTAATTTTCACTTGAAATATTTATTACCCTAGACCTTACTCTAAAAGTATCAAGCAGCACAACTGTAAAAAGTGTGGAGTGGAGAATTAGGTTCATTAGGGTCAACAGTTAATATTTCCATGATTTAAAAATACTAAATAAAACATATTAATCTTATAAGGATTAATTTCCCTCTAATTCTTTCCCATAAGCATTTTTCTAATTTTTGAGTATTTTTCCTGTCTCTTGGAAACTTTTCAAGAGTTTATTATCATGTTTTTTGGTATAATCCAAGCGGAAAGGAGAAATCCATGAAATGAATACTGCTTAATAATTTCTGAATGAACTTTTTCTAATTTTACACCTTCAAGAGTTATTTAGCAGCTAGTTTTACCTGTTCACTCGCAACAAGTAAGAACATGCCAGTCCAAGTATTCCAAAGAGAAGTAAGCCATGCACAGCCATGGGCTGCTCCCTTCCAACCTTCCTACCACATCCGCAGTTAACTGTAGCTCACACAGATGTCTCCTGGGGAATCTTTCCTCTCTCCTTTGGAGCAAACTTATTTCAGTAGCATTTATTTCACTCTCAGATTTAATGTCAAGTTTCAATTAAATACCTGACCTCAGAGACTGTCATATGACTCAATTCAACCCTGGCTAATTTTAAAGATGTTTTGTGGGAGTCCAGGAAAGAAAATTCTTCACTTTCGTATGTTTCGGGAGTGACATGATCTCCTCCCTGTGGACCTAAAGTTTTAGCCAAGAGCAGCTCTGGCAACCAACTGGTGTTTGTGAAGAAAACCTGCAGAAGGAGGGAGCCTTTTAGACAGCAGAGAGGAAAACTGAAAAGAATTTTATGTTTTATATACTTTGAATCAGGTAAGTTCTTACCTGAGTTATTTTTAGGGTTTCTATTTATATGAGCCAATCATTTATTATACTTGAAATTTCCTAAATTGAAGTCTTTTTTAAGTTGCAAATAGAATGACTCTAAATGGCACACATTTTCTGTTCCTTTGATCTATAAATATATATGATTTTCTTTTAAATGGCAGGCAAAATGCCTTTTCTCTTTTAGTAAGGAAAAGCAATGGTTTAAGAATGACTGGTGTGGACATCAAGCTCCTTATAATAATAGTGTTCTTTATTTAAAGATCAAGACTTTTATTGTGTACATTTCTCTACTTCAGAAACGTTAACATGATCTTTAATTCTATGTCTTAATGGAAGTTATTATTTCAACAAATATTTATTGAATCCTACTTGTACTGGACTTTGCTCTTAGCTTCAGGAAGGCAGCAGTGAACAAGGATGTAATCCTTGACCTCTTACCTGTTAGTGGGGATGTGAGGATGAGGGGACAGTGAAGAAATGGACAATTTAGTCATGCATTGTGTCAAATGGTGCTGTATGCTATAAAAAATAATCTAAGGAAGACGGGATAACTTTTGGTCAGGAGGAGTTATTTTAATTATCATGATCAATAAGGTCAATAGTTAAATAGTTTCTGAGCAGCACATGACATGTCATGTATTAGGCTTATGTAAATTTTTATTAGTATGTATGCTACTCTAATATTGAATTTCTTACACTACGGCAACATTTAGCTTATTAAACAAATAAGCTTTATTCTTACCTTCTACCATCTACATATATGTACAGGGATCTTAGACTAATTTTCTTTTTACCCTGAATTTTCAAATAATTTTTAAGTACTGTTTTCTTGTACAAAAAAAATGTTCATGTGATTCACACTAACACAATAAAAACAATATATTTAGATGAAAGAAATTATGGAGTTCTTTCTCATTGATTATGCTATGTCATTGATATGATCCCCATAATTTTATTAATTAATCATCAGTCTTATTAAAATCACTATACACACACACACATTTATAACAAAAGATTCAGGCCATGTCCTATCTTCTGGCAGAGCTGTTTTGCAGTAAATCATACTTGGTAATGGTCAACTCAATTGTTCATAGTTATTTAGTGCGTCTTGAAACGCAGTGTGCCTATTCTCTCAGAACTGAGTGCACTTTCGTCTCAGTCATGCAGTGTTCCATAGGTGTTAATTATCTGTTGCTACTACTGGGCTCATAGCAACTTTTGACAAGAATGAGAATACCATCCAAGAATGAGCAGCTAATTATCACACTCAATATCCTGTGGGTACATCAGAGGAAAAACAGATGTCAATGATGCCACACTAAAACTGCCACCCTTTTTGTTATACCAGAAAGGTCTGGTATTGCAGATATTTATTAATAAAAGATGTTTATGTAAATCTTTCTGTAAATCTTAGAAGTAAAAGACACATAAATTTTCTATTAAATCACTAGCAGGATATAAAGAGAAGGGAATAGTCCTTAAAAGATATTGTGTCTATACAAACTAAATTTTTCAAGTGACATTCATGGATTTTATTTTCATTTAACCCCTTCAGCCATTTTCTTCTTTTTTAAATAGACACTTTTTATTATTATTATTTTTTCTTTTTTGTGGGACTGGGGATTGAACCCAGAGCCTTGTGCATGCTAGGCAAGCATTCTACCAGCTGAGCTATATCCCCAGCCCTTCCTCTATCTGTTTTCCTGGGCACTCAAGAGTCTTTTAAAATAAAAGACAAAATTACATGAAGAAATTTACCTCATTATTTATATGATAATTTTGTTTCTCCATTGTATTTATTCATTTTTTCTAGATTCTGTTAATTGCAAAGTAGGCCTTTACGATTTTACTTTATGTTTATTATCAATATCTTTGCTTTTATATTAATATTCTTGACTATTTCTTCAATCTTAGTTCCCAGTTGTACTTTAGATAGATTTTAAATTAAAGCCTGCATTTAAAGTCATATTGCTAAGTTCAAATACCAGAGTGAAGTCTGACCCAGATCAGAAAAGATTTGTCTAAGATTCCATCTCTGCCAGTGATTCATATACCTTTTATTATTGGCTGTGGTTTCTTCTAATTGTTCCAACTGTCCTCCATCTGCTACTTGTTCTTTAAATCTAAATCCATTAATAAAATCTTCATTTACTTTTGCTGTCATGTTGTAAACTTCACTAATTATTTGCAGTTTATGGCTAATTTAGGTGGAGAAATTAAACGTGATCACAGCTTTCTATATTAGTTTCTATTTGTGTAAAAATTTTTCCAGGCAAGTTCTATTTTCATCCTTTTATTTTTTTAACAGCTTTATTGAGGAATAATTAACACAATATAAATCAGAGTTTATATTGTGTATTTATGTATCAAATTTGAAGAGTTTAGGTATATACAAACATACAAGATACTGATATCATAACAAATTAATGAATTGATATGTATACATCTTTATGCTTTGGTATATTTATTTCTTCAGGTTAAATTTACAAGTAGGATTCTGACTCCAATTTGAATTTTTATTTTTATGTTTTATGAAAATTTTCTCAAAACTAAATGACAATCCATGCTCTCACCAGAACCATAATATGCATTCAGCAATGTTCATTTAGTTAGTAGTTTGAGAATAAAATGGTAGTTTTATTTTAATTTTCACATACTCTATTATTAGTGATGTTTTAAACAATTCATATATTTAGATAATATTTATGGACATTTGGCATTTCCTTTGCATTGAAATCTTCAGTGTTGTAATAATCTGATTTTATGAGTCATACTGATATTGGATTAAATCTTAAATAATTGCTTTCTTTCTCTGTGTAATATTACAATAATCTTTATACTTTCTTCAAATGCTTAAATAACAATCGTCTCTTTCTGATCATTTCTTGACATTTTATATTGATGATTTTTTCCTCTGTCTTATCCATTTTCCTTACTGCTGACCAACTCGTGAAAGGAAATTCTTTCCATGTCAGATCCTGCCAATGAACTCCATTCTGAGAGAGCCTGATCTATTCTGTGACAATATTAGGTTTGAATTAATTACTGGTGTAATTTGAACTGAGTCTGTTATACTGGTGGTTTTAAATAAATTTTGTGTCTCCTTGAATGTGGTCTTATCCTTACTAGTTCCTTAATATTATTTTCTTAACAGAACTAACTTCAAATCCATAGCAACAAAATAAATAAATAAATAAGTTCTTTGGAATCAGCCTTCATGGTTGCAGATTACTACTTTTTATATCTTGAAAGATATGCTAATGAGGATATTATATACAACATCCTTACTTTCTGTGTTTACTTTCAAGTTACAAAATGCACTTGGCATTGACAAAAATAAATTATGTATGTGTTACTCCAAATAACATTGATAATTTATGAATTTCTATTAAACCTCTTTATACTCCATTTTATTAAACTTGAGAGCTGTGACCTATCTAGAGATTCCAGTTAAATCAAGCTAATTAAAGCATGGAAGTAGCAAGGGTGAAAATGGCATATATGTAAGTAGCTTCATACAAATTTAAATTAATTAATAAAGTAAATTTAGAAGTGCCGTGTTTTTATGCAATTAATACAGAGTTGTATTTTTGCCAATACAGTCAAGTAACAATTATCATGTTTATATAATTCAATGATTTGTGCAATCTAATATTTTTACATTTTTGTATCTATAGTTTCAGGATAATATAATATTAATAGAAATATTTGTTTTGAAATTTTATGATGTACTGGTAGTTTAATGTAATATGTTACAGCATGTTACAGTTAGTCTTCCATAACTGTAAGTTCTTCTTCCAAGGTGTCAAACAAACTAGGATCAAAAAATATTATTAAAATGCTATATTGTTGCTGACCTGTACTAACTATGTAGTTAGACACAGGATGCTGGCATTATGCCATTATGCCTAGGCATGTTTAGTCTGTTTTTTCTTGACATTACTCCCTAAGCAATACAGTATAACAAGTAGATACACAGTATTTATGTTGTGCTGATATTATCAGTAATCAAAATACCAATACAGTACCCAGGGGTTGTGCAAATATCATGCATTTTATATAAGGCACTCAAACATACTTAGATTGTGGTGCCTACAGAAGGTCCTGGAAGCAATCCTCTTAAATACAGAGGAAATGCTTTTCTTTTTTGAATAGTTTTGATTTCATATCCATTAAAATCATTCTCTTGCTGTTTTGCACTGTTTTCTTTATTGTTAGCATATAATAAACATAGATTTATATATGCTGGAGACATTAATTTTATTATATAAACACATAATTAGTAATGTAAGGACATGCAAAAAAGATTGTCATAATAAATTAATTGAATTTATTTTAAAAGATATTTAAAAATTATTTAAAAAGATAACCAAAATGAAGAGAAGAAAAAATAGCAAGAATTAAATATATATTCAGATTTTGCTTGAATAGATAATAAAAATGTGTTCATACACACATATGGTTTGAACATATTTTAATAACCTAGATTTCTATTAGTAGAGTTTCTGAATTAAGGGAAATAACCTAGGCTGACCTCATTTGAATTTCCGAGATTAGAGGCTTTAATTCCATTCAATTCTAAATCTGTATTGTTATACACATTTTAATTTTCATTACAAGGAAAAAAAAATTCATCAAGCCCATGTCTCCCTCTATTATGAACCCTTTGAAAAAAATAACAATTTTTTAATCCATTTCTCAAAGCCAAATACTTTGAAAGCTTTCCTTCCGAAACTATCAACTAAATTATAATTTTAAGGTTGTACATTTCACTTGCCAAAGAGCTCTTAACTGATCACACATTTGGTTAAATCACACACAGCAATCACCCTCCCTTCTCAATTTTGCCTTTCACTGTTTTCATTATCTGTAATTTACCTACAGCCATTCTAGAAATAAGTGATTTATAAGTTTAAATTGATTGTGTGCCATTGTGCATAATCTGTTACAATCTCATACCATGAATCTCCATTGTGTCAAGGGCATGACTCACCCCTTTGCCCACAATATTCATATCCTTGCTATATATGCTAATTGCCCTTTAGCACTTAGTGACCATATTATGTTCAAGTAACCCTCAACTCTACTTATTAATGGATTCAAAGAACAAGAGTAAAGAAACTGGTAGTTCAAATATGACAAAGAGAAGCTGTAAAATAAGTCCATGAAGTAAAAACAATTTAAGTTTTCTTAATAATAAGTAAAAACAATCAGTTCATCCTGAGGTTGCTAAGATCTACAATCCGATAACATATGTTGAAGCCTGACATAGTGGCTCATACCTGTAATCATAGTTACTATGGGGGCTGAGACAGGAGACTCATAAGTTCAAAGCCATCCTGGGTAACTTAGTGAAACCCTGTTTCAAAATAAATAGGAAATGAAAGCTGAATAATACAAAAGAATAAATTTTGAGAAACAGAAAGCATATTTACATAATTTGAAATGAAATTTTATATTAAAAAGAAATTTTATATTAATTTGTGTTAATTTTTTATATTAATTTGATTTAATTTTGTGTTAATGTTAATGAAATATATTTAATTGTCATGATTACTCTTTTATTACTATTGTTGTTAATATGTTACTTTGCCTAATTTATAAACTAAAATTTATTATAGGTCTGTACATATACGAAAAAACATATTTCATATAAGTTTCAGTGCTATCCTCAATTTCAGATATCCACTGGATAAGAAGGAGAACTAATGTATTAGGATATGAGTTCTGTAAATTCTTTCACCATTTATTTTAAAGAAAATAGGAATAATAGTTTTAAGTCAAATAATTGTATTTGGTTTTAATTGATTGTATGCACACCTGTTTGTCAGCTAATTATGTGTAACACATTATGTTAAATTTTATGAAGGTGTTAATGAGAAACCTTTGTAATATTTTTCCATTCTATAAATTTTCTGATTCCTCTTATGTCAACCATCTTTTTTACTTAATATGTAACTATGTAAGATGTGAATTTCTTATTACACATATCTGTGGATTGCTTAATAAACTCATTATTACAAATTAAGAACCAGGTTGATTATTCTAGATAGTCCTAGTAGACATATCCATTACAGTGGTATTTTCTCGGTATCCTATGAAAGACTGACCATGTATATTTTTATTACATTATTTTTATTAATAAACTAAAGTGTCCTTTTTTCTGAAAAGCTAGTTTAACTTTGAAATTTTATGTTAATACCTTTATTTTTATTTTTAAAATATCTGCCTATATTACCCTAATATGGTATTATATTTATTGACCTCTCAAGGAATGATACACGATTTTTAACATCAAAGCCATACATATTTATTTATTTATTTTTCTCCAATCATGAGCAAAATATCTTAAAGCAATCAGTGATATAAATATATTAAAATACTTCTGGGTCAAAACATTAATAAATATCAAACTTTGGATTTTTATTTATTTTCATTTTTTAATTTTTATTTATTTTCATATTTTTTAAAATTGTCTTCTCGTCTGGGGATGTTGTCCATTGTTAGATCACTTGCCTCGCATGTACAAGGCCCTAGGTTCAATCCCCAGCAGTGAAAAATGTTATTTATTATGTAGAAGTTATAAATACCTCATCTTGTAGCTGTGTATGCAGAATCTAGTTAAATATGCTCACGTTTTAGTTTATTTTCCAGTTTTGCTACTATAAACTTTGTATTGAACAGTAGCTTCTACTTTTTTAAATCACAAAGATGAAGTCGATATGTAAATCCCAAATTTTCTTAGTGATTACAGAAATATTACAACAAAAATATTTCATCAACGGGGCTGGGGATGTGGCTCAAGTGGTAGCGCGCTCGCCTGGCATGCGTGCGGCCCGGGTTCGATCCTCAGCACCACATACAAAATAAAGATGTTGTATTCGCCGATAACTAAAAAATAAATATTAAAATTCTCTCTCTCTCTCACTCTCTCTTTAAAAAAAATATTTCATCAAAAACTGGAAAAATATATTTTATTGGTAAAGAAGATGCCTAAAAAGCATGGTGAATAATTAACCATAAATCTTAAATAATTATAAGGTGAGAGGTAGATTTCAATACTTAGCCAGGAGATTAAAATTTCACTTGGCAAGTTTTAAGAGCACCTGGTAAAGGAAGTTAAAAATGGAAACCAATCACACTTCACAATTTCTATCTCAATTTGGTAAAGTGCATTTGAGTGAAATGTAGAAATGAAGTAGAAATCTTACATACTGCTTGCTATGCAGAGGATAAGTAAAAATATAAAGGGCAGAACTTCAGGAGATGCAATGCATTTAAAATTAAATGCAGGTTTTTCATGTGTGGAAAATGAACAGGCCTGACCCACTATTCCTTACAGTTCACCTTACATCTTGTAAAAATTCAGAAAATCTATCGAATAGAAAAATAACTATTTTCCATCTAGAAATCCATCATCTTAACTCCCTCACTTAAAAAAAAATTTATAAAACTTACCCACCAAATGAAAGATATTAATATTTATAAGTAAATATTTTTATTTATATAAAATAAGTCTCTAGTCTTTTAATCTTCAGAGAGAACTACATTTTTTTTCTTACATGTGTTCAATGATTGCATTTGATAGGGGTTAGCAACTATAGTTTGCTCAAATGTATTATTCTGTGATTTTTGTTTTATTTGTACCTGGCATTCCTTATCAACGATGGATGTGTAAAAGAAACCTAGTTGAATTAATTTTGTGTTCATTTTAGTATAGTTATTTCACATTTTAGGTATGGAGTTGTATAGTTTTCAGGAAAAGGCCACTATATTTTATTTTACATGATTTTTTCACAAAACTATATGAAATAAACAGTGATTATTATCTCTTTAAACAAGTTAAAATATTTTTAACAACATTAACAAATGTTATGTGATTAAATCAAAGTTACACAACTGGTAAGCAGTGAAACCAGGGAATGATTGAGGTATTCTGGCTGCTAATTTTTGCAAACATTTGAAAAAATAAAACAAAAATGTTTTCTCAAAAAAAATCAAATCAAGACAAAAACAGAGTATGAAATCTAATGTGACAATAAAGGCAAAGAAGGTATAAACTCCTTAACTATCATTTCTACTTAACATCTTATTAAAATGCCAATCAAATGAAGCAATGAAGAACATAGCACTAGTTAGCTATTTCAGAAATATATGTATACACTAAAAGAGCAGAGCATTATAGGAATCTAGTGAGATAATTACCTCTATGATCAGGTACCTACAGCTGTGACATCTTGATTTGTACCAATAAATAGCATGTCAAAATTCATTTATCCATTTTCATTCAAATATTCTGGATATAATCCAGGACTCTCAAGAGATTCCACGTGATTTAAAAAGTGCATAACCGATTAACAAAACAGCATATGTAATATGTATAAATGTATGCACACACAAAAAAAATTGCCTAAAACAGACAAAGGTGCATTATTGACACATCCATCAGGTAAGACTTCTTTATAAAAGAAACACATAAACTCCCTGGGAGAAGGGGAAATGCATGTGCATCAGCAGGCAAATCAGCTTGCGAAAGGAATTGCTATAAAAGGCTTGATGTTTCAGCAATTCTCCTCTCTGTGGAAAGAGACCTATCTTGAATTAAAGCTGGCTAAACAGATAAAGGTTGAACTTTTCAACTGCAAAGAAGGTATAGGAATTGCTACTTTTTCTTCTTTCTTTCTTTTTTTTTTTTTTAGTGAGATAAGCAGTAAAATTTTACTACACATCACCAGTTGGAGTTTTCAGCATTAAATACCAGAAAGTCTATTGTGTGATAGTGTGTAATATAAATGAGGACTGGAGAGATAAATAGTCATCTAAAAGGCTTCACATGAAGATCTACAATGAAAAAGTGGTGAAGTCCCTGTTTTTCTTTGATGAGGTTTCTGACTCTTTGATATTTCAACTTTCATGGGACAAAACTATTCTAAGTTAAAGGAGTGGAAAAGAAAGAAGGCTTGCATGAAAATTACAAAAGTAAAAATGGAGTTTGTGTGGATAGGCCAGATGTATAAAATCATTAGTTTTATCCCAGTGACAGAATTTTATGGAAAACAATAAAAGCTACATAAAAGAATGCTGATAGCATCACTTTACCATTAGCATTAGTTCAGACGTGTGTGAGAGGGAATATGCACTGGGGAGAAGAAAGTATGGAGAATTTTTTTCTGACCATTAAGTTAATGGAGCTGATAAATGGAATTGTAACATTGACACTAAGTGACAGTCTTGTTCCTTTAAAATCTGCTGTTTCATTCTAGTTACTTCAACCTTGAATTTCTAATGTGTACAGCTATTACATTTAATAGTTGTGTTTGGTGGTTTTATGTGATTCCAAAGAATAATAAAAGAAATGCTACTTCTGCTTGAATAAAGAAAGTTAAAACACATTAGAGCAATTTTAGATTCATATCTATACATGACTTTTACAATTTAGTCACAAAAATTCATTTCATTTTTTTTTCAGACTGAAAGTCAGAAAAAAATGATGGCATGCAACCAAGAAGGGGGACTTTTTATTGTTTTGAAATAACTAGATTATTATCTTACTGTTCTCAGACAATTGTTCTCTTTCTAGAAGTGCAAAATATGAATACATTTCTAAACAAAAGAGAGTGGCAACTTTCTATATAGTTTCCTAGGAAAATCTAATATTTATACAATGAATGATTAAAATGTTGTCTGTTTATTTTATAGTGAAGAAAATTAACAATAAAATCTGGACAGAGTACAAATTGCGTTTTTTTTTTTTTTTTTTTTTTTTTTTGCCATTTTTCTTAAAATACCATATTGTTAAAAGAAAAGAACAAGGACTAAGATTTTTTTTTTAAATATCCTATGAAAACCAATCAATATATTGAATTGGGCATATATATATTTTTGAGAAATGTAAATCTTTGATCATAGTGTTATATCTCCACAAATTTTTTGAAAATGGTGTTGCTATTTTTAAAAGAATTAATAATAATTTAGTATCAGATTTTTTGATACTAGGGGTTGGACCCAGGAGTACTTACCCACTGAGCCACATTTCCAGCCCTTTTTTATATTTTATTTAGAGACGGAGTCTCACTGAGTTGCTTAAGTTGTACATTGAATATCAGACTTTTATACAGGGAAAATTATCATGGGCTGGGAAAAAAACAGTTCATGATTTTTTTTTAACCTAGAAAATAGTAATTGTGCTTTAAAGAATGAGACACCTTTTAAATTAATCACTATACAAAGGACCAGATTAAATACAACTCTGAAGTGGTTCATCAAGGCAGATGTTTTATTAAACATAGAATTTCAGAAAATTCAAATTTATAAAAGAACTGAGAAGAAGACTAAAGGATTACTTTCAAGTTTTTATGTACACGAACACTTGATGGGGGAGAGAGAAAAGAAGAATTATTTCTAATTTATGTTCTTATCCAAAGGGAAATTGAAACTGTTGATCTAAGTGTTGTTACTGCAAGTAAATAGTCTCCATTGTCATAAACATTTTATAAAGCAACATTAAATAAACCCCAGCTAAAACTGGCAGTGTTGATCAATAAGTAAAAGTTCAAATTGACTAACAAAGTAATTGTTTTTTCAAAGGACATTTTAAATTAACTGTAATCCTTGATTGTAAAATTACCTAGCATAAACAGATGACTTTACAACTTGACTGTATCGATCGACCATGAGGAATAGTGACTGGCTGTGTAGCTCACCCCTGGCTTTGAATTGTGCTTCTCTGTGATGCTTTTTGTTTGCTAGTCAGTCAACAGATTAAAGTCTGAGGACATTGAGTATTCATTTTGTTCACTCAGTCATTCACTTTCTATGTTGTAATACATTGGCATAGTCTTAGTATGAGTCCTCAGGAAGCTGAAAATTTCAACCAGTCTATATTGCTGTGCAGCAAATAACACAATAACATACCAAAGTAATGGCAACAATCATTTTATTTTCTTCCACCATTCTTTCATAAGGGCTGAGGTCAGCTGGATTATCAGTATGGTGTGGCTGCATTCAGCTAGAGTCAAGACTGAAATCACTGGTGTACTTCACTGAAATATGTCACTGCAAAAGCATGTTCACCTAGAATTTCCGAATGTGAGCTTCTTTAGAAATAAAGCCCTTGAAGACTTAATTAGTTAAGATGAGGTAATACTGGATTATTAAACTCAACAACCAGAATCTTTACAGATTAGTGGAAAGGGAGAGCTCACAGAGAGGCACAGAGGAAATGTGAAAGTGGAGGAACCTCCTCTTCAACTGTTCCTCTTCATGTAGTCTCAATCATCCCTTCTTCTCCTGTGACTTTACCATTGCATTCCTCTATGCAGTCTCTCCAGATGGGCAGTTGGAATTCTTTGGTCCATGTTCAGGTTTCCAAGAACCCTGCAGTACAAGCTTCCAGGGTCTGAAGACTTAGAATTGGAAGGAAGCATCTTAGTGTTGTTTCTGCAAAATTGTATTGGATGAAGCAAATCCCAGGTCATGCTCAGGTTTACTGAGAAAGGAATGTAGCAGAGAAAGTGTACCAAAAGGTATGTCTAATTTTGGCTGCCACCAGTGTCACCAATGTAATAGCCTCCTTCATATGGTGAAAAGTAAAAATTTCAATGAAGTAGTATTAATTAGAATATTTCGCAAAGATTTGATTTTGTTTTAGAATAACCAAAAAGACAATGTGACAGTTTTCCTTCTTACTCATTTCATATCTCATTAATATCTATTAGAATTAAAGAGTTTTGTTTGTTACACACATGTGAAATTTCCAAAATTCTCTCGATTACTAGGGACGAGCCAAGTTGAATTTCATTGAACTTCATCATTCACACCTAGATTTAGGGCCTCTAAGTGACAGGGAAAAAAAATAATGTAAACATAAATTGAAGTCTAAGGACGGAGCACAGTGTTGAATGTCTGTAATCTCAGCAGCTTGGGAGGTTGAGATAGGAGGATTGTGAGTTCAAAGCCAGCCTCAGCAATGGGGAGGCACAAAGCAACTCAGTGAGACCCTGTCTTTAAATTAAATACAAACTAGGGCTCAGGATGTGGTTCAGGGGCGGAGTGCCTCTGAGTTCAATCCCTGGTAACTGCGGCTCCCGCCCCTGCAAAAAAGTCTAAGAGCTTTCTCAACACCTCTATTGCAGAAAATAGTATTGTTAGTTAAATACAGAATGTGAAGCTTTTCAGGAGATTGTAAATATGATATTCAAAGACAATTTCCTTACCTTTTTGAAGCTTTCAATCCTTTGAATGATATAGAAATACACAAGAGAAAAATATTTACTTCAGTAGTGATAATGATGATGAAAAATTAAGCAGAGCATGTCACGCAATTTCAATTAGAGTTCACTATTTCTCTGAGATGCTAATTTGAACAGAGACATGAAATAGGCAAGGGATTCCACCACATGACAATTGTGTGGGAGGAGTAGGCAGAAAAAAGAGTGAGAACTAAAGTCTATTGGCAAGAAAAAGCCAGCAGCAATTTCAATCATTTGGGCAGAGACATTTCAATATTTTTAGTTTGGTCTGGAGATAACTTTCTTTCATGCGCTTCTTTCCTGATGGGCCAAAAAATACACTGACACTGATGAAGATGCTATAAAAACCTTGTGAGTCAGCTTGCCATTTAGCAGAATCTTCCAAGACACTAGAGTGTAGTGATGGCTGTTGAATCTTTGCTGCCGAAGATTTACTTCTGTAAGGAATTTTGGTAAAAATGGAAGCATTTCTACCCTGAAGCTGGCCTCACAACTCCGAATCAAATGAAAGAAATCATATGTCTTCCTCAAAAGCCTATCATTCATCTCAATACTATTGCGATGGCAAAACCAAACCTGGTTGTAAAATGAAATTATTAAAACATGGTAAGAAACCATTGCCTGGGGAAAGTATAAAGTTCCTATCCCCTTCTGTCAGGCTTTCTTTAGGAAACCTAATTAACCATGAGTCTCAACCTTTTGGATTGTAAATCACTCTCTCTAGTAATTTGTCTACTTCTTCTTGAAAAGTAAATATCCCTGTGCCTGTCTCCCAGGGTTAGAGATTTAACAGATAACCTGTGAAAAGCACAGTTTCTTCTTATCTGTTTCTGTAAGCATGGTTTATGTTAGAGACCCTGCTGCAAGGCCTTTATTCACTTAGATTAGGAAAAAATCCCCAATGATAGGATAGGTCTAAATGACACCAAATCACCTATAAATGTTGTGAGAAACTGGGATCAGGACTCAGAGTTTGGAGTTAAACTTCAGAAGTCCCTTCTCTGAGTGCTGCTTGCTGCTTCTCTACCGGTCTGTTTTCTACAACACAATGCGTAACATTCTAAGTAAAGACTTGGTAGAATTTTTTTGGAATCTTACATATTGTTGAAGTGTAAAACCTATCATAAAAGCTGAAATGAAAATCTTGTTTAAACATCAGTAGAGGACTCAGGCATGTTCTCTGACTATTAAAACAGAATGATATTTCAAATAGGTATGTGGATTGGGACAACAAAGGTACTTAGGAACAAAAGACTTTATTGAGCTTATTTTGCCAACCTTGAAATGGCTATGAGAAAAATACCAAACAATTACAAATGCAGTTTTTTTCTGCCACCTTTGTTAGCATGAACTTGAAACGAAATTCATCTTATTCAACAATTATTTTACTTTATTGTATACATTGGCCATCATTCTGAGTGGCTTTGTGTTTGCTCATCTTATTAGGTTGCCCACATGGTCTTATTTGTGCCTTGGCTCTAGGCACTATTTTTTTGAAATTCATTTTTTTTTCCTACTTGCAGTTCAGATCAGTTCATGGAACTATCAAATCATCATTTTAATTGAAATGTTGGACTTATAATTTACATAATTTTAATATGCTTGGATTTAAATCCGTGATTTTTATTTGAGTTCTAATTACTTCATTTCTTCTTTATTAATTTTTTTTGTTTTTCTACTTTCTTTTAAAAATTTGGCTATTTATAATTATATCTTTATCCCATTTTTCACCTATCATCTATAATCCTTATCTGTTTATTTTAGTGGTCCATAAGGATTGCATTATACTACATTAATTTATCAGAAACTATCTTGAAGTGATATCATATTATATAATATAAATGGGAATTTTGAAGCAGTATATGATAGTCTATACTCTCCTTGCTTTTGTTTTTATGTTGTAAGGCATTCTATCATCTATGCATGTTGTAGATTCCACAATGTATTATTTTTGTATTTATTTTAATTAGTCCATTATGTTGTATTATATTTTATATTACATAAACTATGTCATGTTGAATAGAAGTTTCTAAAAGAAAAAAATATTTTATACTTCCTCACAGTTACTGCCTGCAATGTTTTTCATTCCAGCTACTATCATTTTCCTTCTGCTTGAGGATATTCAATTAATATTTTCTCTGGTACAGATCAGTTAGTGCTTATTTCTTTCAGCTTTTGTTATTTCTGAGAAAAAGCTTTTATTTTTTCTTTAGTTTTGAAAGATATTTTTACTGAATATGGAACATTAAATTGGAAGGAATATTTGTTTCCCTTCAATATTTCAAAGATGTCCCTCCTCTGTCTTCTGATTTACATTTTTGGTTACTCTATATGGTGTGTGTGTGTGTGTGTGTGTGTGTGTGTGTGTATTTTGGATCATTTTAAGTTTCTTTTTCCATTGATGTCAAACTACTTGATTATATTATGTCTTGATGCAGTTTCTTCATATTTCCTATGAATCCTATTCATTTTTTCTGTTTATAGATTCTTCACAAGTTTTTTCTTTTCTTTTCGGTGTTGCTGGGGATTGAACCAACAGCCTTGCAAATGCCAGGCCAGTACTCTACAACTGAGCTATATTGCCAGCCCAAGTTTATTGCTTTCATCAATTTTTTTTAAAATATCATCCTCATTTATTGAAAAATGCTTTTTTTTAAAAACTACCATCTTTCTTTTCTTGAAGAAACTCCAGTTTGGTGTGTACAAGGTTATTTGAATTTGTCACTTGGTCCACTGAGGCTATGTTCAAGTTTGGGTAGAAGGATGCTTTTAGAAAGTTTCTATGTCTTTGTTTTTCAAGATCAATAGTATTTTTTTCTAAAATGAATAATTTGTTGTCAATTCTATGAGTGCATCTTTCATCTTACATATTGTAGTTTATATTTCTAGAAGTTTAATTCAGATTTTAAAAAATCATTTCTACGTTTCTGCTAACATGCTCAATATTACCTGTATTTCTTGATATGTGAAATACAATATTAATAATCATTGCTTTAGCACAGGCATACCTCATTTTTATTATGTTTCATTCTTTTAAACTTTGCAAGTATTGCATCTTTTCTCAGATTAAACAGTTAGGGTGATCCTGCTAACATAAAGTCTATTGGTGCTATAGTGAATAGCATGAGTTCACTTGGCACCTCTGTGTGACATTTTGTTAATTCTAACAATATTTAAAACACTGCCACACGCTACAGCTCTTATACTGAACTTTGGTGATATTTGCTGTTTCTATTGTAATTTCTTTGAGGCACTAAAATCATGCTCAGGTAAAACAACAAATTTAATCTGTAAATGCTATGTGTGTTCTAAGGGCTATCCCAATCATTTGTTCCCCTCTTTCCTTCCTTCTGCTCAGGCCTCCTTATTCCCTCAGAAAAGACAATACTAAGTCTGGACCAATTAATAATCCTATAATGGCCTCTAGGTATTTAATAAAAGGATGAGTCACACATCTGTTTAAATCAAAAGCTAGAAATGATCAAGGTTAGATGGGAAAACATGTCTGAAGCTGAGATAGGCTGCTTGCACTTAACATCCATGTTTAAATGCAAGGGAAAGTAATTGAAGAAAATTAAGTGCTACTCTAGTGAGTAAACGAGTGAAAAGCAAATGAAACAGCCTATTGCTGATGTGAAAAAGGTTTTTGTGATATGGACAGATCAAGCCAGCCACAACTCTCCATTAAGCCTAAACTCAATCCACAGCAATGCCCTACTCTCTTCAGTTCTGTGAAGACTGAGGGAGATGAGGAAGCTAAAGAAGAAAAAATTTGAAGCTACAGAGGGTGATCCATGATGTTTAGGAAAAGAAGCCATCTCCACAACAGAAAAATGCAAGGTGCAGCAGCCTTGCTGACTTAGAATCAACAGCAAGGTGTTTAGAAGATACAATTAAGATAATTGATGAAGTGGGCCACACTACACAACACATTTTCCCTGTTGGTGAAGCAGCCTCCTAGTGAAGAATATGCCATCTAGGGATTTTATAAATAAGAAAAATCCATGCCTTATTCAAATCTTCAAAGGACCAGCTTACTGTCATGTTACAGAAAAATGCAGTGGCCACTTTAAATTGAAGCCAATGCTCAATTACCATTCCCAAAGCCCTCAGGCTCTTAAACATTATATTAAATCTACTCTGCCTGTGCTCTATAAATGAAAAAACAAAGCCTGCATGACAGCACATCTGTTTGCAACAGGGCTTCCTGAATTTTTTAAGCCCGCAGTAGAGACCTACTTTTCAGAGGGAAGAAAAAAAAGTTTTTTTTTTTTTTTTTTTTTTTTTTTTAAATAGTACTACTCATGGACAATGCACTGGGTCACCCAAGAGCTCCAGTGGACACCTATGACCAGATTATTTTCATGACTGCTAACATAACATCTATTCTCTGGCTCAAGGATCAAGAAGTAATTTCACCATTCAGTTCTTATTATTTAAGAAATACATTTCACAAGGCTCTATCTGCCACAGACACTGATGCCTTTGATGGATCTGGGCAAAGTAAATTGAAAACCTTCTGCAGAGGATTCACCATTTCGAATGTCAAAAAGAACATTTTTGATTTATGGAAGGAGGTCAAAATATCCACATAGATGGGAGTTTGGGAGTTGATTGCAGCTCTCAGGGATGACTTGGGTGGGGGACAGTTAGACTTCCATGGAAGAATTAACTGCATATGTAGAAATAACAAGATGAACAGAATTAGAGCACAGCCTGAAGTTGCTTTAGTTGTATGATAAAAACTTGAATGGATGAAGAGTTGCTTAAGGATGATCAAAGAAAATGCTTTTTTGAGGTGGAATATGTTCCTGGTAAAGAGGTTGGTGAACACTGTTGAAATGATGACAAATGGCTGAGAAAATTACACATAGTTTATAGAGTATCAGTAGACTTTCAAAGGATTTACTCCAATTCTGAAAGAAGTTCTGTTGTAGGCCAAATACTATAAAACAACATTATATGCCATAGAGAAACTTCTCATAAAAGGAACAAACTCTGTCGTTATCTCATTTTAAGAAATTGCCCTCCCAACATTCAGCAACTACCCCCATGATCAGTTAGAAACTCAACATCAAGTCAAAATCCTCTACTAGCAAGACATTTAGGATTTGATTAAGGAAAATAAGATGATTGACAGCATTTTTTGACAATAAAATATTTTAATTGAGATTTGCACATTTTCAGATATAAAATACTATAGTATAGTGTAAATGTCACTTTTTATTTGTATTGGGAAAAGAAAAAGAGTATATGACTAACTTTACTGCAATATTCACTTTATTACAGTGGTCCCTGGAATTGAACTTGCAAGATTTTTTTTGTCCCCTAATTTTATCTCATGCATTCCTGGGTGAGATAATATGGATCTTCAAGGTCCCCAAAGGTCCAGGTCAAAAAGGTGTTCCACAGGGTGGCCATGGTGGGTAATGGTGGAAATTTTCAGAGGAGTGGTCTTTGGGGAGGTCAAGAGACCACTGAGAGTGAACCCTCATAGGAAACTGTACGACCCAGGATGTTTTCTGTTCCTCATTTTGCTTCCTGGCAATAAGGTGAGCAATTTTGCTCTGCCACATGTCGACCATGATGTGCTGCCTCGTTGCAGGCCCCAAAGAGTGAGACCAACTATATCAGGGATTAGAACTTCTAAAACCGTGAGCAATTATTTATTACCTTTTATTAATTTCATTGATTATTTGGGGATAACTTGTTATAATCATGGAAAGGTAACTAGTATACTAAGTAAGATTGCTTTGCTCCACATTCTGGGTCATAATTGTGTAGCTCTTTTATGTAGTTGAAAATTACCCCCAAATTCCTTTCCATTAAATTACCCCACAGAATCACACTTAAAATATTCCAAATTCTCTATATGCAGCCAGCACTTACATTTAAGTTTTATGAATAGGAAACTTATAGCTTAAATTCACTTTTGGATAGTAGACAAAACCCCAAATATATATTAACAAATAGAATGCAACCTCTTTGAAAAATTATGCAGTTTTTCCAACTGTGATTTATTCCAGAAATGCTAAAATGATTCAGTATTAGGGAGTTAGTAACAACGTTAGTAAGTCTCAGAAAACCCCAGATACTTATTCTCTTTAATGTGAAAGAGGATTCAATATTCAACATTTAATTTTGTTTAAAATCACCCAGTAAACAAGAAATTAAAGATTACCTTATGAATATTAAAATATTCATAGTTAAGGACAAAAACCATATTATTCTTTAAAATAAAATATTAAATATTGTCTTACTATGTAAAAAATGCTACTTACATCTTCTATTATTAAATATAACTTAATATAACTAGTGGATATACAGAAATTAGCTAATATACATTAGTAAAAGAGAAGCAAACTTTTCGGTATTTTGTAGATTGTATCTAGATTTCCTAGAAACATTATGTTATCTTTGGGAGATTGGGAGTGAAAAATAGGAAATTCTAGGTAAGGGGAAGGAAAAAAATCAAAGAAAAAGATGAAATAGGAAATGGATGGAGAATAGTTACAGGCACCATCTGCAAATTTGATTGTTCTAGAATTTGAACTAAGCTTTTTGTTGTTGTTGTTTGTTTGTTTGTTTCTTGGAGAAATTTCATTTGAACCTGTTTCGCAATGGCTTTTCCATCTAATTTTAGTATTTTCTTAACAATGTATTTAAGACAAATCAGTTAGTAGTGTTGCATTAAGCCAGACTTTAATAAAATTAATTGGAAAATAAAAAATTGATTGTCACATATATGCCTCCTCTTTCTAATATGAGGGTTCACTTATTAATATCAAATGAAAATGTATCTAGAATTAGAATATGCATATACATTTCTTATTACAAATTGTACAATAATATTATTGGAAAAAATTTTTGATTCATGGGGACTATGAAGTTCATTATGTTAACAGTGTTTTAATGTATTATTTTAGACATATTGGATATTTGACTTTGGTATTAAATGGTTTCTTCAGTCTTGCCAAAGAAACTTTAAAACTTTCTTTTGATTGAAAGTATTTGGAAACATTTTCTTTCTTTCAGGGAAATAAATAATAAATAAATGAATTATTTAATGAAATTCTATGAGTTTTGAAACCTATCTTTGGCTGCTTCTAACTCTTCCTTTTATGCGGCATACATTTAAATATTCCCTATATATTCAGTTAAAATAAGCCCAAAGGAACCAGGGAAACTTTTTTTTTTTTTTTTTTGGTACTGTGAATTGAACTCAGGGGTACTTGACCACTGAGCCACATCCCCAGCCCTTTTTTGTATTTTATTTAGAGACAGGATTTCACTGAGTTGCTTAGTGCCTCACCATTGCTGAGGCTGGCTTTGAACCTGCAATCCTCCTCTCTCAGCCTTCTGAGCCATTGGGATTACAGGCATGAGCCACTGTGCCTGGCTAGGAACCATGAAAACTTTTAGGTAAAAAATCTTTTTACATTTTAAATGTTATAGAATAGATATATAACACACACACACATTAAAAAAAGATAAAATTTACTACCTTTTGTGAAGTAAATGCAGTGATTATTTTAGAGCACAAATTGAAAAAAAATTACCCACAAATTTTACCACATTAAACATATCTGGAGAGTTTCTATTTTGAAACCATGACTTAAATAATGAAGATTCATCTATAACTTATTTTATTGCTCTAAGTCTAAGTTTTAGAGACTTATTAGTTAATGACAAATGAACAAAATGCTCTGCCTTATTTAGGTAAGTAGGATTAATTATTTGAAAAGAAAGAATACTGTTTAATCCTTGAAAGTTTTACATTCAAAACATACTTCTGAAACACAATATGCTTTTCTGAAATTTGTTCCTAATTTTTGAAACTGAAAAAAATACTATCATTTTAAGAAATAAATATATTATGTTTTGCTTTTTGTTCAAATCTGGAGATTAAATTATTTTAAACAAACTTGTAGTTGTTGGAACATTTTATTTTATAATTCATTTATTATTTTTTAATTTTTTTTGGTACCAGGAATTGAACCTAGGGTGTTTAACCACTGAGCAACATACTCAGTCATATTTTTTATTTTTTATTTTGAGAGGGTCTCGCTGTGGTGCTCAGAGCCTCACTAAATTGCTGAGGCTGACTTTGAACTTGTAATCCTCCTTCATCAGCCTCCTGAGCTGCTGGGATTACAGTCGTACACGACCATGCCCTGGTGATTTTTTTTTTACTTTTAATAAACCATAAATGAAATGAAAATATAAAGAAAAAATATGTATCAATTCCTCATTGATATGAAGTCATGACAATTATTTTAGACCTTTACAATTAAGAAACAAACATCATAGAATGACTGAAGTTCAACATTCAATTTATCAAACAACCTATTCCCAAAATCATTTCTCAGAGAAAATCACTTTCTTAAATTTATGCTTTATGATTCCTGTGCACTTTTAATAATCTGACTACATTTTGAGTCCTATTATATCACAGTTAATATTAATAAAAAATTAATATTTCTTTTAGACTTTAAAACATATATTAACTTAGAAGAAATATTTTGTGGGTAATATATACCAGTAGCTTCTTATTGAAATGTCGGAGAAAAAGTTTTTTCCTCCAATATCATGTTCTAAGTTTTTATTTGTTAACTTGAATATACCTTTGCAAAACAACTTTTCCATTTTGTATAATATAGTATAAAATGTGTCATTATGTTTCCTTAATACTTGATATCATGCAATTATATTATCTTCCTTCATTCAAAATTGGAACCACAGCAATGTTGCAAAATTTAGAAGTGGCTTTCCTATTGAAGTGCTTTTTTTTTTTTTTTCCTATTAGAAGTAGTTTTCCTTCTTGATATTTCCTACCAAGAACCTATTTTCAGAAATTAAAAGAAAATTCCAAACTTCAATCCAGTGGAATACTATAGAATGAATTCATAACACCATTGACTGGGAAGATAGATTTTATATAATTAATAGCCATGGACAATGAAAATGATAATGCATATAAGGAAGTGTCATTTATGCTTTTTTTTAAAATTGAATTCATCTTGTGTTTTGTGAACTGTCTTTTTATTTGGTTTGTTTTAGTGCTAAATCTTAGTGATTTTAAGATTTTTAAAGTGCATAATTATGATAATAATTATAAATTAACAATAATCTCATCATATTTGAAAGAATACCTAGCACTTCAATTTCACTTATTTCTCTCTGAGCAACATTTTATCCTATATTATACAGAAAAAAGCAATATACACTTGAGTTCTACTGTCTTGGGATAATTATAGTTAATTAGTTTTGATCAGTGAGTCAATATAGAAACATAAAAGGTTGATATTTTCTCACCCATCAATCCTTTCTAAATGTATTACATCACATCTTGAGAGAAAGAATCAATTTCCTCATGCCAGACACCTAGCAATGTCCCCAAGAGTAGCTGTTTGAATAAGTGGCAGTTTGTAATGGAGCTAATAAATAAATAAACAGATAAATAAATAAATAACAAATAAACAGGACTTTACACAAAACTAAATGACTTCAATTTAAAGGAAGAAAATGATTTTGAACATACAATCTTTCTATTTTTTTATTTATATATAACAGCAGAATTGTCTTGTTTAAATTTATAGGTGTCAATATGATAGTAGATGTAATTTTTTTTAATATTTTGTATTTTAATGTTATATCCAACCAATATATTTATGAAAAAGGAAAGGATATAAAAATAACTCAGGGGAAATATATGTCCACACCAATTGTCCTTATGTAAGAGATTGAAAAAATGTTAAATGTAAAAATGTAGGCATATGTGGCTAATAGCTACAAATGATAAATATTAAAGAACAAAATGAAAGATAAATCAAAGTTTCTGTCCTAGGCAACATTTAGTAGTTTCTGCTCTACTAATTTATTTCTTTTTTATCCCTTTTGGATCATTAGTATATACTACACCTCTCTGTGCATACTCTCCCTTTTCCTGTTGGTTTCCCTAGTGCTGCTGATTGTCACACAATCTCAATTGTGTTTTCAATGTGATAGGAATATCTCTCACACTCTTGATTCTCTCCATCAATATTTTCACTATTTCAAGAATACAAAAAAAATAATATAGCTTGACATTAGTCAGCCAATATTATGCACAGTTTTGAACATCTAATTGTTACTTTGACAATATACATGTTCAGAAGATGACTTGTATTTACTCTGTATTATTATTAAAACAAACAAACAAAAAATACCATCTCTGATCATCAACTTATTAAAAGAAAAGGCTTATTTTGGCTCATGATTTTTGGTAGTTCTGAGGCCAGGGCAAAAGGACAGTCAGTATAGATAATGAAATATTGGGTCAGAAGGATAGGTGCTGAATCAAAGGAAACAAAATGCTAACACTTTAAGAGCACTTCCCCCTACTCCAAGATTCCCAAGATTGCCAAGATTAACTTCTTCCAGAGAATTGTTCTTTCCTGCAAGGTGCTGTGAATGAGTAGACCTGGGTGCTCCCTTCCTGTCTATACTCATGGGTCTCTTCTTTCCTGTCCTTGGATAACTCCACATTTTGGTCACATGGATAGGATGTGAGGAGGGGATATAGGAACAAAGGAAATCTGAAATCCATAAAAGGGAAACCCCACTCCCTTGGGCACTAGCATGTCACCACCACTCAACCTCCATCATCATTCCAAAGCCACCCCTTCCCAGCAGGAACCAGTTATAGAAGGTTGACCTACATCCCTGCTCCCAAAGGGGCCCAATAAAAAACAAAAAAGGTGGGGATATAAGGTCTTTGCTTGGCATCTGGATGGCCATCTTAAGTGATAGTCACCATTTTAAGGAAAAAGTTTCACTTTCCTGCCCAAGGGAGTTTCTAAGAAAGGCTTACCACTCCTTTATACCAATCCAACCCTTAAGCACCTGAATTAGGACCCACTCAGCTCTGATTCCTGAGCCTCCTCTATAAAAGTCCCAGGACCCAAGCCTGTTTTGACTCTCTTTGTCTATGGACAGTTGGCCTTTATTTGTCAAATAAATACTGACAAATAAATACTCATGTGTGTCTCTGTCTAGTCTCTATCTTTTGTTCCTCGCTTTCCCTTCAATCATGCCAAATTTATTATTGTTTGATGTTTAACAAGAGAATAGGGACCACCTTCTGTATTCTTTGCCAATGGAGTGTTCAACTCCTTCATGTTGGAGTTTTAATCTTACTTGTTCCTTTCTGGAACTGCCATAGTAGTCATCCTATTTTGAGGGGCTTCATCTACAAGTCAATCCCATGTTAATTTGCATGCTGGGGTCAATAGCTGGTCAGAAGTCACCTTAGTGTGCCTGTGCTACTAAAGTAATCTTCCTTCCCAGACAATTGGAGACACTTATAGCCATAATTCCTAACTTTATATCAACCTCAGCGGACTTGTCAACAGTTAGTCCCATGAATCCTTTTCTCTTAACGTGTTTTACAAAGAACTCTCTTGCTTTTGTTTGTTTTCTACAGATTAAATGCCACCATGTGATTTCTTAAGATAGTTTCAAGAAGGACCCTAAAGTAATTTAAAGAACACTATATGACTTTACCATGTATTTCACTGCTCATTGCTATCTACTACCTAACATCCACACTTCCTTTCACTAGGTCCCACTTTTTAAAGCTTCTACCAACTACCAGCGGGCAGCATACCTTTAGCACACAGATCTCTGGTGGACACTGAAGATCCAAACTATAACAATGTGTATGCCTCTTTGCCTCTATATATCTTGTCTGCCTCTTTGATCAGTTTTCCAAGTCCAGTTTATCTTTTTCTAGGAAGTGAAGCCATCCTTTTGAAATGAAAGTGTCAAGGAAAACAACTCCCTCCCATCTCCCATTCTCTGTTGGAGGACAGGAGCTTAACTTCAGTGGGCACTTTGTTTCTGTCATGAATACTTGAAAAAAAAATAACTTTGTGGGGGTAAGGTCAATTAGTCAACACAGATAGTCAATGGTTTCCTTCATCTTAACCACACAGACTTTGCTCTTAAAAGCTCTTCCACCCTTTGTTTTAGTTGAGGTCAATTAATACTGTGTTATATTCTCTTCCCTCTATTGTAAGAGCCTTGAATAAAGACTTCTTTATCTGTTTAATTTTGTCAGGTGCAATTAGGATTTTACTAACGTCTCTGTGATTTATGATACAACGCATTCTGTTTCAAGAAAAAGCTACAGATAGAAAATAAAAATGAATAACATTGATGACATATAAGTCATGTTAGAATATGTTCTCACAATATCTTTGAGTATCCATACATACTTCAGCTCTAAAACTACATCTGTTAGCTTTAAAAAGTTCAACTAATAGGAAATATTTTTCTTACTGTGACTGGAATATAAAATTATGTTTTCCATCTTAATACTTCTAATTTAATGAATAATCATTGGAATTTGCCATGAACATAAACCCAATATCTTGGACTAAAAATCAATATTAGTAGTTTTGAAAATCATTCTGTATTGATGAGATTTTGCTTTCAGAAAAAAAGACTTAGCCCTCAATTTGAAACTTCATAGTAATATGAAAACAGTTCACAATTACTGTAATTTAGAATTTAACTCACATTCAAATTGAAATGGGTGGAAAAATAAATCCCTGTAAGAAATTGTTCTCACTGTATGTGTTTTGAGGCATCTTTTATAATGTAAAATCAACATTGCTATTCTAGTCACAGCAAAGCATTTTCCAAAATGTCATATTAAACTCATTACTAGGAGAATGACAAGGCTCTCTAATGTGATTGTTCTTTCCTCCTAAGAAAGGCAAAAATTGCCGGTGCTTGTGAGCTTAAAATAAGATGTAATTGGAGTTAGATGAATTACTTCTGATGAATATGCATTTCAAATGGTTATGTTTAAAAATATATATGAGTATGCCTCATCTCCATTTTAACCTGTATTTAGCAGACTAAATTTTTACTTTGAATAGCTTCATATTAACTCTCTTGATATCAGAGTTGCTAGTTACATTCTAAAGAAATGTTTGATACAATATAATAATATTCAAATTTTTGGTTCTTTATAAACTTTGTTATTTGCTTGGGTCATACTTGTCATTTAATCACACTTTTATCAGATTTTTTTATCAAACTTTCATCATATACTCCATTATTCCAGTTCCTATTTCTTTGTTTCTAGAATATTATGGTGCATTTTCTCTTTGCTTTTAATGAAATGGTTGAAAGAAAATAAAATTGATTACTACTACTGGAAACAACCTATAAAACAGAATGCCATATTTTTTAGTAAAATATAATGCTTTATTTTCAATAGACATTTGCTATCATCTGTCAGCTGTATATGCATGGTATAATGACAATTTTCTTGTTATAACAGATAAATATTGTTAGGCATGATAAGATGTAGGTAAAAAGTTTTAAAAAATCATTTGAAGTAGGTGGAATATTTGAAGAAAATAGAAGCATTTAGTCTAGGAAGTTAGGTTTTCAAAATAATGTCTTTGCGTTTAATTTTTACTTCAATAACCATTTAGTTATATTTCTTATTCCTTATCCCCAACTCTTGAGAATTCACTATATTTTTCTCCCTTTTCTCCATATACAACAGAAGACGTATGACCTTGCTCATATCATTAAATCACATTGATGTTTTTTGTTTTTAAATTATATTGCTTCTTTAGCATTATTCCAAATATTTAGCCCAACTGATTCTTATAAAATTTCTGGCATTTAGTTTTTCACTAAGTATTTCTCATAATTTACTTGTTTCCCCTAAAGTGTTTCCTTTGTTGAACTTTGATTTCATACCATAAATGAATGCTGATGATCCTTAGAGTGTGGCCTTTAGGGCATTTTCTTCTCTCTTTTTATTTCTGCCACAGTCTATTTACCTGCAAGTATAATCAGTATCAACCTAGGAAGAACTGAAATCCTGAAAGTTATTGAGCTACTTCGATTACTATTAAAATGACAAATATTATGGACTTTTTAAAGAGCTCTTGGAGTTGCTATGGGAGACAGGAGTCCTACTACAGCAGTGTTTTTAGACTTGAAGAAAAAAATGGGGAAGAAAATCATACCAAAAATTTTGTCTGTCCCCAAATAAACACAAATGGGATATTTGAAATTTCAACCAACTCTTATTGTATTAAAAGTGACTATGTACTATTACCAGTTATCTTCATTAAACAGATTAAATAAAATAAAGGTATCATGTCCATCTACAATTAAAAAGTGTATAAATAAAGAAATGACGACTGAGGAAAAAGTAGTTGAGTATTTGTTAACACCATAATATTTTATGGCGCACTTATGTTTATAGTACTAATAAACTACCATATAGTGTATTAGTGTTATCTAAGTGATTTGATTATTCTTGTGGGATAAAAGTTCATAAGAAAACTGCACTAGAAATCAATAGGTAAACATTTGCAAAGCTGCTATTGCCATTATACCAGTACTAAAATATGCCCTATGTTGCATCTTTTAGTAATTTTTATGACAGATTTTGTATTATAACTATTTGAGTATTATATAAATGATATGGCTTCATTAAACTTTGCCTATCATATGCTTCCAATGTTTATTTTGATGCTGAATGTAAACAACCAAGGCATATTTAGTTATATTTTTAATTTAGTTATATTTTTAAATAAAAATGAATAAAATCTTAAAAAAAAGATATTGTACTGGATCTGAGACTTACAAATATGCAGGCAAATAATATCTGTCTGCATATGACAAATCTTGGTTTTGTGTACATATGTGTGTATGTAAATATATATATATATATATATATATATATATATATATATATATATATATATATATAATTCTCCAACACATCAATTCATATACCACATAAACACACCAACTGTTGCTATACTATATACGTAGCCCAGTAGATATACAGATAAAGAGATAATCATGATTGTGATATTATCAAATTATCCAGAGTTGTATCTCTTCTTAACAAAAAGTTCTGTTTAGATATATTAAAAGAAATATATATCTTTTTAAGTATTGTTTTTTTTCAATTTTATGAGATTGTACCAATTGGCTTTGCAAATATTTATATTTATATAGCAGCATATAATGAAAATACCCTCATATACTTATGATAAAGTAATAAGAGGAATCTTTTTCATTAGTACTATGTAATAAAAAAGTAACAAATTTATATTAGAAAATTCATCCTGGGCTTTGTTTAAGACATCCATATTGTTATTGACTATGTAGGATAATAATTCAAAGGACATTTATTTTTCACTTTGGGAATTCATTTTCAATTCACATATGTTGGATATTCATATGAGTAAAACATTCTTTCTTTTGTTTTTATTTTTGTTACTGGGGGTTGAACTCGGGGGCACTTGACCACTGAGCCACATCCCCTGCCTTATTTTTTGTATTTTATTTAGAGACAGGGTCTCACTGAGTTGCTTAGCACCTCACTTTTGCTGAGCTGGCTTTGAACTTGCAATCCTCCTGTCTCCGTCTCCCCATCTGCTAGAATTACAGGAGTGCACCACTGCTCCCACCTAGAATATTCTTATTAACACATCATGCATTTAGTCAGTCATCATATGGATCAGATATTTTTACCTCTTTGAATGCCCCACAATCTCTGTCTGGATATGAGATATTGTTAATTTTTCCAATTAACAATTTTAATTGTCAATTAAAGGGTATTTTTATATTTCTATAAATAATTACTGATATTCCTTCCAAGCTATAGTTAAGTTACTGGGTGATAGTTTTTAATCAAATTATGTGTTATGTGGAACCAGAACAATACTCAGGCAATGCACAATATCATGTGCATTGTGTGACCAGTTGAAAATAGGCCTTGTTCTTGGCACATGCAGGGACAATCTGTGGTTTCTTAACCTTGGTACTATTTACATTTTTTAAGGTCCTTGCTTAGCATCTGAATGGCCATCTAAAATGACAGCTACCTTTTGAAGGAAAAAAGTTTTGCTTTCCCACTCAAGAGCCTTTCTAAGAAAGGATCACCATTCCCTCATAACAACCCAACCCTGAACTGCCCACATTAGGACCCACAGGCTCTGCAACCAATCCCATTTACCAACCCAAACCTTAGCCACCTGCTTTAGGACCTGCCCAGCTTTGATTCCTGAGTCTACCCCATAAAAGTCCCAGAACTCAAGCCTGTTTTGCCTCTCTCTCCTATAGAGAGATGGCCTTTATTTGTCAGCTCTGACAAAGAAACTCTCCTGTGTATCTCTGCCTGGTCTCCATCTTTCTTTCCTTTCTTACCCATCTCTCATTGCTCAATTTACCTTCAATTTTGATTTGATAATTCTATATTGTGAGGGAAGTGCTAGTCCTATGCATTATAGGAGTGGACAACAGTAACACCTTCCCAGAGGGGACAATCAAAAATATCTTCTGGCATTGCAAAAATTTCCTGGTGTGTGTGTGTGTGTGTGTGTGTGTGTGTGTGTGTGTGTGTGAGGGGGGAGAAACCCTTAGTTGAGAGCTAATTCCCCTCACCCCCAAGCCATTTACAGTTTTCTCTCATGCATGCATTGGATAAGTGTTCCTCTGTGTAAATATTCAAGGTTCTTTCTTACTCAATGTAGTGCTCTCTTATCAGAATTAATAATTTTCTTTTGAACTCTAAAGACTTTTAGAGTACTTTACTTTCAGTTTCATCTTCTCAATTTAGGGAGTCTCCTTGTTGACAAAAGCTCCGTTCTTGACCCTAATGCTAATCCAATAATGAGGACATGGAATTACAGGAGTGGAATAACAGGAGAAAAAGAATAGTCATTGCTTTGGTAGTAAAGGCAAAACACAGGGGACTCCTGTCCCAGAAGCTGAGATTCTGCCCATCAGCAGAGTTCCAATTCACTTGTTAATTTAGGAGAGAGTCATTTCTGAGTTCTTCTGATATTATACCCCAAATTTGGATTACTTCCTACCTCTGATGGGTGTGTACCCAAGCACAGATAAATCTGCCTAAAATGGAGAAGAAAGGAAAACCTGTTTCCCTTGAAATTAGGGAAGGGGAGAGATTAGGGAGGAGCAAGGAGAGGGGGAGAGAAAAAAAACATGTCCATTTTAAAAATAAGTTGCAGTGGCAGAGCTGCAAGGGCAACATTCAAAGCACAAAGTAGAGCACTGTTACTTCCTGGCTCTCAGTTTTTTATTACATATTGTATAGACACTCACCTTCTCCCCACCCCCAAATCTCTCAGAGAACACCATTCTTTGTCACCCAGTGATCAATGTCTTGAAAGGCATTGTACCAAGTATTTTGTTTGGTTGGTCAGAAATGCAAGTTCCTCAGGAGCTGGGAGGAAAATTAAAAAAGGATTCATTTTAAGAGGTTTAATTAGTATTAGGCTCTGAAAAATTATAGATGCTTGCTATTATTTCTGGATTCATTCTAAAACAGAGCTGAACTTCCTCTCACTGAGAATAAAAACTTCCTCAAGTTAAGAACAGATGACAAGGAAATTAAGACTGTCAGGCTCTCTGGGTAACAAAATCTACATGTGAATACGCCCTGCCTTTTCTCCCACTTTCTTGCCTCTTATCATATAAAAACTTCATTTTCTAGGCCAGCAAAGTGGATGTTTGAGAAAGAGCAGTCTCCTCTGGCTTTGATTAAACCTATTTTCCTGCTGCTTGACTCCTATTTGTGGAGCATGAAGAAAGGTAAAACCATTCCTTCCCAAAACAACTGTAATAGGTTGAGCCAGGGCCACCAAAGGAATGGCCACTTACCAACAGCTAATCCCTGAATCCTCTAGATTGTACAAGGAAAGAAGAATCTTCAGAAATGTGACAAATGCTGGACATGGTTGCGCAGGCCTGTAATCCCAGTGGCTCAGGAGGCTGCTGCAAATTTCAATTGCAACTTCAAACCCAGCCTCAGCAAGGGTGAGGCACTTAGCAATTCAGTGAGACCTGTCTCTAAATAAAACATTAAATAGGGGGCTGGGGATATAGCCATTGTTATACAAAATTACATATAAGAGGAGGTGAGGGGAAAGGGAAAAAAAAGAGAGAAATGAACTACAGTAGATGGGGTAGAGAGAGATGATCGGAGGGGAGGGGAGGGGAGGGGGGATAGGAAGGGGATAGGAAAGGCAGCAGAATACAACAGAACTAGTATGGCAGTATGTATAAACGTGGATGTATAACCAATGTGATCCTGCAATCTGTACACATGGTAAAAATAAAAATTCATACCCCACTTGAATCAAATGTATGAAATATGATATGTCAAGATGTAACGTATATATATATATATTAGGGCTGGGGATATGGTTCAGTGTTTGAGTGATACTGAGTTTAATCCCTGGTACCAAAAAAGAAAAAAAAAAAAATGTGACTAATTTAAGCATCATGGCTTGCAGAAATAATCTGGGTTCACCCAGATGACCTCTAAATCCAATTATAAGCATCTTTGTAAGACAGAGGCAGGGGGAGAGTTGACATGCAGAAGAGGAAGAAGCTGCATCACCAAAGATGCAGAGATTGCAGTGATTTGCCCTAAATAAAGGAAGGCCAGCGGTCACCAGAACTGGAAGAGCTGAGGGATGAATTTTTCTCTAGACAACTGAGGCCCTGAAAGCATCTTGATCTTGGCTGTGCGAAACTAATTGCAGACTTCTGGCTCCACAACTATGTTTTTTTTTAACTGAATACAAATTTCTGATATTTGGGGTAATTTGTTATATATACCATCCACAGGACCACATATAGTAACTAATAGACCATAATAAAAGGGTGGTTAAATAATTAAAAAATGGAAAAATTGATAGAAAAGTAAAGAGAATCAAAGAGTATGATCAAAGTTTTAATTTCAAATATGTAAACACCCAATTTCCTGGGAACAACTTGAGTTTCACAATTTTGCCCCTTGCTTTAGTACTAACAAGCCCCAAGGAAACGCTACTTCAGAATGTCAGCTCTTCATTCAGGGTTTTTTTTCCTCTTATAAATGTTATCTGTTATAGTCTTGATCACCTAATCAACCCATTAATGATTAATACATATGCCAATTACAAATATATATATTGGGCTGGGGATGTAGCTCAATTAAGTGCTTTTGTCTCATGCATAAGGCCCTGGGATTAACCCCCACTCAAAAAAAAATATATATATATATATATAGGCATAAATGCACGTGTACCTGGTATATTTTAGTGTGGTTAATATATTTTCAACATTAAGTATTCATATTTATACTATAAGTTTTATTATTAAGAAACTCTCTGAGGGGCTGGGGATGTGGCTCAAGTTGTAGCGCGCTCACCTGGCATGTGTGTGGCCCGGGTTGGATCCTCAGCACCACATACAAACAAAAATGTTGTGTCTGCCGATAACTAAAAAGTAAATATTAAAAAATTCTCTCTCTCTTTAAAAAAAAACAAAAACAAGAAACTCTCTGAAATAGAAGCATTCAAATGGAAATGAGTCATTATATTTTGTCTGAGGTTAATTAATAATTTTAATAAATGGTTAGCATGGATATAAACTGACCTTTATAAGGAGTTTATAATTTTATAATATAATAATTTTATAACACCTATCATTTAATATTTTATTTTTTAAAATTTATTCCCCCCATAAACCATGAATAACTCACATTCACAGATTTAATAATAATACATTTATCCTAAAATCTGGGACATTCTTTAACATGAAATTATCACTATTGGAGGAGTACAGTGAGTTTCCTTTATCAACTTGAAATAATAATTAAAAGTTTTGACTAGCATTTTCATTATATTATGCTTTAAATTTGGGTAATTATTTTCATGCTATGAACATGATATGTCATTCATTGTCTTTTTTCTCTTTTTCTATTACAGAATCAAAAAAGAAGGGGAAAAAGTAAGGAAGGAAGGAATAAGAAAGGAAAGGAAGAGGGGGAGAAAAAAAGAGAAGAGCAATTAAATCATAATTCTCTATTATGCCTTTGTCCTCATTGAAAGAGAGCAGAAATTGTGTCCATCATTTTATTCTGAAATTCAAAAATGCTATTAGTCATAAATACTAAAGTATAAAGTATAATTCTGAAATATCTAGAATTCATATTCTAGGGTGGATTCTATAGTTCTCTCTTATTATCTAGCATTGTAAATGAATGCAAAGCATAACATAAGAAAGTTTCCTTGTTCTTAAACTTTTTAGCTCACCCCACTTTTGAAAGAAATATTCATAATGACAAAACAGCTAATGCATTATAGATGGCATATTTAAGATGGATAAAATGTAAATTTGAATTTGAAACTAGAAAATTAGTTAATTAAAAGTCAAAACTTTTAGATTCTACTTTGAACTGGATAATTCCCACTCTAAGTGTCTGTTATGGTTTGAATGTAAAGTACCCCCAAAAGATGTAAAATGAAATAGTGCAAGAAGGTCCAGAGGAAAAATGATTGTGTTGTAAGAGTCTTAACCCAGTCAATGATTTAATCCTTTGATAGGGATTGAGTGGCAACTGAAGTGGTAGGGGCTGGAGACAGTGGGAATTGGGGCCAGTGGAGTCTGTCTCTGCTTCCTAATCACCATGTGAGCTGCTTGCCTCTGCCACACTTTCCCTCCATGATGTTCTGCCTCACTTTGAGCCACTAGCCTTGAGCCCCTAGCCATGAGCCCCTAAATAAACTTTTCCTCCTTTAAAATTGTTTTGGCCAGGTCTTTTAGTCTTTTAGTCCTTTTAGCAAAAAAAAAGCTGACTAAAACAGTGCCCATGATGTTAAATTGGAATTGAGGATTTTTAGTTGATAATAGTCATGAATGATACATACTAGGTATTTTTTATGTTTATAATAAAATGATCAAATATAATTATTTCTCTGACAAAAAGCTTTCTTCAAATAAAAATTTTATATATTTTTCATGTTCAGCTTAGGATAAATGACAAAGAATTTGTACAATTCTATTCATTCATATGTGAAATAACTTAGTTATGATTTAGTCATGTCAAAATACATTTTATATTAATGAAGGACATTAGAAATTTGTGTCAAAAAACTTGTCTTAATGATTAAAGAAACAGTGGAATGTGAACTAGTTTCTTCACTCTAGATAGTATCTAGTTAGTCGATTTTTATATTTGTAAGACATCTGAGAAAAAATTATGATTGTTGATAATGGAAGGCATGCAGTATATTGAGTGGTGCTTTCAACATTGCAATGGAATAATAGTAAGAACAGATATAAAAGCAGCACAGGGCTAATGATGTAAAAATCCAAAGACTCATCCATAAGATAAATTTACCCTAGTATGTCTATATTGCAGATTGCCAGTGAGTACAGAGTTTCAATTTGTTGGCTAAAAATACATCATAAGGATTTCTGAAAGCCATATAAAAAATCAAAACTTTTTCTAAAAATGAAGGAAAAATATCTAGATTATTTTATTAATGTCTAGATTTTTATATTTCCTCAATTGTATCTCCTTTCTCATCATGTAGATTATTCAAAATTCTGCAACTTTTAAAAAAATTGTTGATTTCATGAAAATAATTTTCCTAATTTTAGATTTTAGTGAGCAATTATCTAAAGACATTACAATTTTTATAAATTCAAGCTAATTATAGAACTCTTTGCTTCCTTTATCCTTTATAATTCTCTAAATGTATCTAATGTCATTATAGTTGAGAGGTACTTTCATAATGTCAATCTGTTTATATATCAGTGCCTTTGTCTCTTTGACATAACTTCTGAAATGTCATTTTAAAATGTGCACCATGTATTATTTATAATACTATGCACATGTGTTGCATTGAACTTCCTTAAGAATTTTAAATTTGAAGTGAAAAGATAAAGCATTGTTAAAGTAAAAAGAAATTTTTAAATCAAATGTTGTACTTACAATAGTAGACTAGAAAACATGTGGCTATAGTTTAAATACGAGATGTCCCCCAAAATATTCTGTGTTGATGCAGGAGGTGAAATTGTCAAATTATGAACACTGTGACTAATTAGTCCATCCTAGTGTTAATGGATTGCCTGGGTATAACTATAGGCAGGCATGTCATGGTTGGTAGAGGCAAGTCATGTGGGTTTATCCTGGAAGGATTTATCTTCCCTGTATTCCATTTTCTCCTCCTCTCCTCTCCCCTCCTCTCTTCTCCTTCCTGGCCACCATCAGTGGTAAAGCAGAACTTTTCCACCATGCATTTCCTTCATGATGCTTTGCTTCATCTTAGGCCCAGAGTGTTGGGATTCAGCTGACCATAGACTGAACCTGTGTAACTGGAATCCAAAATGAGCTCTTTCTCCTCTAAATTGTTCTTGTATGGTATTTTGGTCACAGCAATAAAAAGATGACCAACACATGTTTATTTTCAAAACCATAATATCTGTGATTTAAAATTAAAAAATAATTTAAAAATAATTATGAATGGTATTTTTATGAGATAATTAGCATTTTAATTGAATAATGGGGAATTCTAAATTGCCTATCTTGTTTTAAGCATAACTGAGAACATAACATGACATTCAATTAATAAATCTTCCCCTTTATTCTTGACATGCTTGATTACACTGAGTTTCTGACTTATGTGATATTAGTTATTGGAAAAAAATTGAAGGACCGATAGGGACAAGTAGGGAGTACATGGGTGTGCTGTTTGTGTCAATTCATTGAACTGTGTCCTTATGATTTGGGTCTTTTTCTGAGCATATACTATATTTAAGTAAAAAGGTAACTTAAAAAAAAGTTTACAACTAATTATCTTTAAAAATCTGTGTTTATGTGTTTTTAAAAAGTAGCCTGAAAGGATATTCAAGAAAATATTTGATAGAGGTTATCACTGGGTGATAAGATTAAGCATAATTTTTTTCTTGTGTATTTCTAAGAATTCTTTTTTTAAAAATTATTTTATTTTTTAGTTATATTTGGACACAATACCTTTATTTTGTATTTATTTTTGTGTGGTTCTGAGGATCGAACTCAGGGCCTTGCATGTGCTAGGTGAGTGCTCTACCTCTGAGCCACAACCCCAGCCCCTCTAAGAATTCTTGTGTAAGAATTTCCTAGATCTCTTCCATATTCTGATGAGCCACAGAAGAGATCAGACACAAAAAGAACATATTGCCTGATCCCATCTATAGAAAGTTCCATAACAGACAAAATTATTCATGGTATTTTAAAATAAAAATAAGTACTTTAAAATAATTATTAAAGCTTTCATAATATGTTCATGTATTCATATTACAAGAGATTATTTGAATTTGTATCTATTTTCAATTTTCCAATCAATGAATTCAAACTACTGATTATGACTTTTGTGAGAGTTTTTTAATGACAATTTATATAACATTAAGATGGCAGCATGAACACTGGGTAAATCTGCTGATGAGATTGGAAAATCTTTTGGTTTAAATCTCCTGTGGGAGAATTGCTATTGAATTTTCTTTTTTGGTAGACATTTTTGACATTTTTCAAACATAATGTATTATCTATATTTGTTTATATATTTTAACAATGCTAAATATGAAGTAATAAAATCTAAGAATTTTTTTGTGACAGGTATCATAGAACACATATGTTGGTTTATCCTTAATATTTAAAAATTCTAAACTATGAAATGTTAGAATATACTCTATCTCCATCTTATAGATAAGAACATGAAATTTTTTAAAATAGGACTTGGGCAGGATTACAAGCAGTTAACTGATAAATTCTAGAAGTCAAAAGAAGGTCAGCTAAATTTCATCAACTTGAACTTCTCCACTTTGTTAACTTTTAAAATATAAGAATAATTGTAAAATTTAGGTAAATTTTAAATAAATGAAAATAGAAACAGTGAAAAAAGTGTATATGTAGTTGATGCATATATTGCATTGTTGGCAAATATTTTCCAAATTATATTTTTATATTTGATGATTATGATAATGGGAGAAAGGAAGATTTATTATTTTAACTTTCAATATTCTTGATTATGAAATAGTATTTATCCATGAGACTTATGTTAGAAAAGACAGAAAAATAAACAAAAAACAATGTTAAATGCAAATAATAGTAGAATAAACAAAACAGCACAGATAGAGAGAGGGAGGTGGCATTGTGTAAAGAGTCATTTTACTCTAGAATTTAAGTAGATACCTGAATAAAATGGAGAGGCAAGGCTGGTGGATACCAGAGAAGCACAGTTCAGGCACAGGCACCAGCATCATGTAGGAAGGAAAGTGATACTGACAGTATGATTTAAGAACTACAAGAAAGAGTGGTAAATAAAATAATAAAAATTAATATTACTGTTTGCCAGTAATATATATTTGCAGAGAAAGACTGGAGCCAACAGAGAAAGGATTATGGGCAAAAGATAACAGCAGAGCAAATTGGAAAAATAATGTGCAGGAAATAGAAGAATTCTACTAAGAAAATTAGACCTCTCTTTTTTTAAAAAAAATATATATATTTGCTTGAATGAAAGAAGCATGTCTTTGGAAGAATATGAGCCAGCAGTGATATGATCTGTCATATTTCAATAAGATCATTTTGTGTACCGCATGAATCATCTATTTAGGATAAGATTGTAAAAGCAGGGAACTATTTCCATTTAAAAGAGAACAGAAATACTTTGAGTAAGAGGTAAGGCTGGTTTGGTAAGGGGTGGTGATAAGTATTCATATTAATATAGATATTGAGTGGAAAAAGAGAATAGGCAGAGCTATAACCATACATACACAGGTTATGTAGAAGAAAGATATGGATATGGGAGGACTCTAAGATTTGAGTCTGACCAAATGAAAGAATTGAATTTTGTGCTCACTTTGAAATCTTAAGCTTAGTGAAAATATTTTTTGCTCCCATAGAAGGACCACTTTGATTACTTCTTTCGTACAAATTTCCGTATTTCCCTGGAATAAAACTATCTGAGTTAGAAATGTACATTCTTGTGAGCTGAGCTTTTTCTATAAATGCATAACTCCTTGACCTCTTATTAATAGACAAGAGGTTATTTATAATCCTTTAGATTCTGTGCAATTTTCTCTTAAAATATGAAATACTTAGATACTAAAATATGTTTTCAGGGGCTGGGTATATAGCTCAGTGTACAGCACTTGAGTAACATGTGTGAAGTCCTGTATTCCACCCCCAGCACCTCAAATAAAGTGTGTTTGAGGCTGAGAGTGCTGCTTATTTTGCCAGTAGGTAGATAGGAATGGTTACCTGCTTCCCTCTCCACTCTTTCCTAAAGGAAGCAGTGTAGCAGGGGTTAAAACTGTTCAAAAGTCTCATCCTCCCCTCTGTAGATATTATGTTAATTATACTTATTGGTGAGAAAATATTAGCAATTTGAAATTTCTTAAAAATTTGTTTATACATTTAAGGAGTTTATATTCTTTAGCAGCAAATCAGTTTCCTTCTCCCTCCAAAATATCGCATTGTTAGAATACCACAATTAATATTTAATAGCATACATGTGTTTGCAATGTACAGGCACTTTACATGGGTAATCTAATTTGATTTAATTATCACCTCAGCCCAATTTGATTACGATTAAGTTATAACTAGTAAATTGAAGAGTCTAATTTTATCCCAGGGACTCTTACTCCACAAGATGCTTTGTACCAGTATCTCTTGATGTTAGACCATCAAGGTCATAGAGAGGACAGTAAGTGTTTTAGAAAAAACAGTATTGGTCCTGATGCATATCATGTCCACTTCTTATTCCATTTTATGAGGTGACGGTACTTTAAAATTTTGATTTACATTATATGACCATGGCATCTGATGGACTATTTTGACTACATAAACCTGCCATAAGGCATAATATGAAACCATTTAATATTTGTTTGTCCAAACTTTATTTTCAAAAGCATGCTGTGTGAGTTTGATAGATGAAAATGGTTCAATCAAGGGAAACCTATATGGTTAAAATACATACCTAAAATTGTCTATATTCATTGGGTCAAGCACAATGTTCACAATTATATAAAAAATAACTTTCATAAATTAAAAAATATTGAAGGACCATATACACTATGACAATCTCAATCAAAAGTATCTCACTGGTGATGTGCTTTTAATAAAATGTTGAGAGAGTCCTGGAGACACAAAGAACACCAATCTGGATTCCTGGAACAGGCAGACCATCATTAAGTTTGGCAGGGTATGCACAGCAGGCTGTCACATTCAAAGCACAATCAAGTATAAATGAATTGAAAGTAATCACTTGGCTGCATATATTTCAGTTCAGCCACTATTTTAGTAACCTACTGGACAAAAAGTTTTTTTTTTTTTTTTAAAAAGTCACATCCTCTCATTAGCTCATTATAATATATATATATTTTTTTCACACATATCTACATCACATACTGGTGTTATAAAGGGCAGGAAGCTAGGATGTATATTAAATATGAAGGGAGGGAAATTCAATGATGTCATCTTTAAATAACTACCAGAAATCTATTTTTACTTGTATTTTTAGTTTAATTTCTTAGTATGCTCTTAATCTTTTTTTTTTTTTAAGAAACCTAAATCTTCAAACATAAGAAAGGATACATGTAACAAAATATATTTTTATAACTCATAATAAGAGAAAAAGTACTCAGAAAACATATTTTTATAACTTATAAAACTTTACACAGAAACTTGGTATTAGCATAAAGATAGACACATAAACAAATGGAACAGAACATAAAGCCAAGAAACAAATGCATGCAACTATTGCCAACAGCTTTTCAACAAAGATGAAGAGAACACACTGTAGAAAGGTCAACGTCTTTAATAAAAGATGGTGGGAAACTGGGATGTCTATGTGCAGAAAAATAAACTGAACAACATGGGGAATGGGAGGAAGCATAACCTCTCATCTGACAAGAGGTTAACATCCAAAATATGTAAAGAACTAAAGAAACTCAGATAATTAAATTGGGATCAAATGTGTGTTTTTTTCTCATTTATGGAATCAAGAGCAAAATATGGAAATGCGAGGGGTCCCTGAAAGTAGAAGGGAGACCAGTGGAATAAAGGAGGGGAATTGAGGGTGACAAGGGATGGGAAAAGGGAAGAACTATATAGTGAATTATATCAAATTATACTACATAAATATATGAATATACCACAGTGAATTCTCCCTTTATGTCTATCTATCAAGTATCCATTATGTATATCTATGTAGAACCAGTTTAAGAAAAACAGTAAATGAATAGAAGAAAAATCAGTAGAGTAGAGCAAGAGGGAATAGAGGAAGGAAGGAGGAGAGGGAAAGAGGAAGTTCTGAGGATTAAAATGGAACAATTCTTGGACTCTCAGCTGTGGACCTTCCTAGAGATGCTGAGATACAGGATGTACTTCCCTGGTTGCTACCGTTTTCTTGCCAGCTTATTAGTACAGAGGCCCAGTTCTTCATGTTTGGAGAGTTTTGCCTTTGCTGGCTGTTCCTGTTGGGCATGGGATGTAGGGAGGACTCTAGGTTGGGGTTAGTACTTCCTAGGAGTGATTTTTCCCTTTGATCAGTACCACCCCACTCCCTTGCCTGAGGTGAAGGATAAAGGGTTTCAATAGACTTCACGTGGTAGCAATTCCTCTACAAGTTCCTTCTAGTTGAATTAATGAAATAATCTATTTCAGAAGATTTACCTCTGATTTTGTTAATATCTCTAGGTGGGGAGAAACTGTATTGACTCAATTTCTTCTAGGGATGCTGGCCAGATGTGAACTTTATAAAACTGTTGTCCTGCTAGTCACAGCTTTCTGTTCAAAATTTGGGCTGAACTGTCTTTGCTTCTCCTATTCTGTTTCAACTCGGTCTGCTTTTCTTCCAACTGTTGTTAAGAAAGCAAGTTTATGGGATTTTTCTCTACCATTTCTTTTTTGTTACCCCTCCCTCCAGCTCGACTTTGCATCTCAAAAAATAATAACAATGAAAAAATAAAGGAGACTAAAGTTAATAGGACAGAAATCATTTAAAATACAGAAAAAAATAAACAAAATTAAAAGAAGATAAACTATTGGGAAAATCAAGACCCACAATTTTCTGTCATTTCTTAAAGAAAAGCAAAATTGAAAAACCCTGGGCTAGTTGCAGAAAATAACAAGAAAGATGCAAATAGAATCAGAAATAAAGAAGGGGATGTTGAAACTAATGCCACAGAAATAAAAAGAACAATGAGTACTATAGACATTACAGTCTCAAAAATGGATAATCTGGAGGAAATGGATAATTTCCTGGCTACAAATAACCTCCCAACACTGAATTATAAAGAAATAGAAAGTCCTAGCAGATATTTATGAAGGTTAATTCAGTAATCAGGAACCTACCAAAAAAGAACATCCCAGAACTAAATGGTTTGATCAGTGAATTCTACCACACATTTAAGGCAGTAATAATTTCAGTCCTTCCTAAATTCTACAAAAAATCAAAGATGAAGGAATAATTATAAACTCAATTTGAGGGTAGCATTACTCTGATACCATAGGAATACAAATATTTCACAAGAGAACTAAGAAAACCATAGACCAGTACCTCTGAGTATAGATGACAAGATTCTCAAAAAAGTCATAGCAAACCAAATGAAACAGCATGTAAAAAAGATTATACACAATATTCCAGTAGAACTTATCCCTGGAATGTGAGGATGGCCCAACACACACACACACAAAAATAATGAGATACACTATATTAATCAAATAAAAAGTATAATAACTCAGTAGATGAATAAAAATTACAGCCCCAATAGACTAACTCTTGATGTATAAAAACATATCAAACAATGTATTTAAGGAATCTTAATGTAACTGTTTCCTTTGATGTCAATTCTAGTTAACATTTCTAGGTAAATAAATCCCCACCCCCCATTTCCTTTTTTGTTGTTGTTGTTGTTTTTTTTTTTTTTTTTGGTACTGGGAGTTTAACCAACCTGTGGGCACTTTACCACTGAGTTGCATCCCCAATTCTCTTTATTTTCTATGTCTACTCTTTTGTTAACCTAATTTAATTTTTTTTCTATTATGTAATTACAACAACATTGAAATATGCTAATCACATTTTATATGCATTAATTTTAGATATTAACATTTCACAAAGTATTACCACCTTCATATTACACTGTGTTAAATGTTAGGCATGAACACTGTAATCTCACAGGTGAGTTAATCCACTTTATGGATTAATAAGTTGAATTCACCACTGGGTGGTAACTGTGGCAGGTGGAATGTGAATGGAGGAATTAGGTCACTGGAACACTGGCCTTGGGGACTCCTACCTTTCCCTGGTCCCCTCCTGTATAGTTCTCTCTACTTCCCAGGTACCATGACCTGAGCAGCTTTCTTCAGCCTTGCTATTTCACCACAAGGGTTCTGCAATGGAGTTGGATAACCAAAGACTGAGACAACTGAAACTGTAATCCAAAATAAATCTTTCCTTTTCTGCATTGTTCTTGTCAGGTATTTTGGTCACAGCAATGAAAAGTTAACTAATATATACACATAAGAAAACTATGTTCATGCTGAGAGCCACGGCTGAGTCTGTATGGCCCCTGGCATTTTGCCAACAGTATTGATTGACAGGCGAGGCATTACTATCCGCCTCTGCCGCAACTTTTGAGTTCTCGTGGGGATTTCCGGGGATTCCCCAAGAGTTCCCATTGGTTGGGGAAGTGCAGGAGGAGGGATTTCCGGGAGAGAGATTTCCGGCTGGGGGTTCCTGGACAAGCCTCCTGGCGAGTTCAGGAGGATTCCCCAGGAGCTGTGTGAAGTGTTTTCCTGCAGTTTAAAAATAAAGTTTGTTCCTGCTTCAGTGGCTCGTGATTTGTGCCCAGCCAGACTGCGGCATGTTCAGAGAGATTAAATAAGTGTTCTAGTTTACAAATTCTCAAACACAAGATTCATGCCTGCTCTGGCTCACTTGTTATATTCTTATTATATTATATGATATTCCAAAAAAAATAATGTGTAGAAAAAATAAGAAAATTAAAAACTTTTAACAATAGATGTTTTCAATTAGGGTGTTTTCACTAATTTTTAAACTTCATTATTAAAAACATCATCCCTATTTTTTAGTAAATAAATGCTTATCTATAATAATAAGTTTCAAATACTATTTAGGGGAATTAACAATACTCCCATGACCACAAATAATGAGCAATAATAATACAACATTTGATATTCTATCCTTTTCCCATAAGAGCAACCAACTTCTACAGCTATGGAAATGAAATGTGAGCCTGCATTTAACTGACTCTGATTTCTAATAAAGAATTCTATAGTAATAAGTAAATACAGTATTTTCAATAAGCTTCTATATTATTCCTCTAGAGATTTGCATTTCCATCACATGTATGGTTGGCTTATAAATTATTTTTGTGTATGTGTGTAAAATCAAGTAAGTTACTTCCCTTATTCTTCTAGCAATACAGTCTACTGGTACACAGAAAAAGTGTAAGAGGACTTTCATCTCAGTCATCTCCCCTTCACTTTTCCTTAGGAAAAGGTTTGACACTATTATTCCTGGGATATAGTTATGACACAAGATTGGAGAGGCTCTTAGGTGCATATAGGAAAATAACCCTGTACCCCAAATGAAACATCAACATGTAGCATGATATTATCTGAGTTAGTACTCCAGGCTCAAGGCCAGAAACCCCAGGATTCATCAACCTAACTATTTCCAGAACAGAATTCAAGCTGAAATTCATCAACTTGAAGTTAAAATATAGTCTGGTTCTAGTAAACATCAAGCTTAAAAAAATAATACTGAGCATGTTCTTATGAAGTAATAATAATAAATTTGTGGCCCCAGAACGGAGTACCCATGTGCTGACTGGCATATCATTGATTGAATTAGTATCAATGAGAGCATTGCCACCTCTGTGCATAAGTATTATTCATTGTTTTGTGCAGTTTTGTCTTCAATTAAAACATGTAGAAGTAACACGTGTAAAACTGCTGTTAAACTTCAAAATTTGGAAAGAGGACTAACGACTTGATAGGAACTGAAGTCCAGATGGTGGCAACAACAACAAAAAAAAAGTATCAGAGAAACTGATGCTAAGATAATTGGAACATCTGCAATTAAAAGGTGAGTTCCCATTTATATTTTACAGTTAAATCTAATAAATATTCCAGATATTAAAAAAAAAACTAAAATCAATATCAAAGTGCATCTTGTTACTAAATAAGCTATGTTTATTTTTTCTCCAAGTAAAATCAATGTGATTTTATGCTGCAATTTTTACAAAACTGCAAGATACAAAAATATCCATTTAATTTATACATCTTTTGTTTAATTCTGAGTAAAGAATAAAATCATAGAACTATCATAGAACTATCTGCTTAATCTTTTCTAGTATAGTAAAACAAATAAAATAATGTTAATTATAATGGTATCTTTGATGACCAAACATAACTCACTGTGTGTGCCTTAATTCACTTTATCATTTTTGCAGTGTTATGATTTTCACATTAAGAAATTATCATGTACTCACAATCAAAAAGGTACATTTTGTCTTCAAGGGATAAAAAGAGTTCTGTTTCCCAGATTTACAATTTAATCCAGTGAGAAGGTGGTTAAGGGACACAGTAAAAATTTGAAACTATTTACAATACCAATAATTTTGGAAATATGTGGATTTTGTGCTACCTAGCATCAGAATTTGTTAGAGAATAACTTATGCATAAGTTCAGAGTAACTCTTTGGTATAATGTCTGGTCTCAGTAGCATATGAATTTATGATACTTGTGTTAACTTTTGAGTCAGAACATATAAGATTTTTTTTGAACTTCATAGTTTCAGTCAAATTAATTAAAAAAATCTGTCTTTAGAGCAATTGAAAATTGGTCTTGATTATAATTGAACAATTTATAGAAATACACTTTGATTATACTACAAGAAATTTTTATTTTTTACTGAGAATCATGTTGGTTCAGGAAAATAAGTGACTCATCAACTATTGACAAACAGATAACTGGTGCTGGTTTTCAACTAAAATTATGTCTATTTTTAGATCTTTTGCAAAATTACAGTATTAATGTCATATCCATATTTCAATGGATATTTGATAACCTACAAGGTTTACTAAAGTGCTGTCATTTTTTTTGCTTTCTTGTTAAATTTTTTTTTAATAAGTGAAAAATCACACATCAAAACAATTTTGCCAGAATAACATATAACTTATTCAGCCAATGATATATAAAGTGATGTGGTAAGGTGGTAAACATGATTTATAATTGAAAGGTACAGACTGATTGGAGAATTGAAGAGTTAGCAGCCAAGTATATGCTGAATGAAATTATTTACAGTTGATATACCATGATAACTGAAATTTGCATGATTTGGAGTACTAGTATTTGGACTACTAGTGTCATTAAAGTTACAAATTTGTACATATAGGCATTGTGCATAGTCACATTTCTTACACTTTTACATCAATGCATAAAAATTTTGCCATAAGATAGAAATAATAAAAATAATGTAATTATTCCATTTAAGATGTCATGGATAATCCAATGGTGCACATGACCAGGGGGGAAAATGAATCTAAAGATTTATATGCAATGATATAATATTGGTTCTTTTCACAGCTGAGAAGATAAACCATTATGTTTTTGTAGATTTTGATATCTAATTTTTATATAAATCAGAAGAAATAAACATCAAAACTACTCAACCAAGAACAATCTACTGAAATTGTTAAATTTTTATGGGACTGGATTTAATTTTCAATAAAACATTTGGGAAAATTGGATTCCCAAATATTAATTGAGGTCATTAGTCTGTTCCAATCACCAGAATAAAATCTAGATAAATTAAGTCAGTGTACAAACTGCCTTGACGGAGATGAACAGTATGCTCAGACTGATGAAAAGATAATGTGCAGACACTGTCAGGAATGTACTGCACATTATTTGGGTAAATCAAACAAGACGTGTTTACCTAAAGGATAGAGAGAAGAAAGTTAGTTGATGAAGGGATCAAGAATAAATAGCTGAGTAATGAATAGGATTTTCTAGACATATGGTTTTTTAGGTTTCAAAACTCCTTACCTAGGGCAGATGAGCAGTGGGTGATTCCACTTGAGTGAATCAGGGTCGCATGAGTTATTTAATGCTGCTTGTTCAAGTGCAGACTCACAGAAATAGTGGAGGAACAGTTATACAATAAGATTATTCTTCATGGGTGCTGACACTCATTGTATTAACATTTAGATAATATTCAATGTGAATAGAGTATTTAATGGGAAAATATTCCCACCAAATCTGGCAAAGTGTCTATATCTACCATCTATAAAAGCTTTCAAAAAAGTAAGGCTGATATTAGCCCCTTTATAATTATAGACATTTTCATAAATGTATATATGTATTATCTAATTAATAAAATATACATTACATTTAGGCAGTGATCTAATTCTTGCTTTTTACCATTAGTTTTTTTCAGGCTAATGCAGCCTAATTTAAATATTCTCTAGATTTAGGGCAGTAGAAATTGAACAAGGGTCATTTATTAGTCAACACAGCCTGACTACTATAACTACCCACTTAATGGGCTAATAGAAGAGAGTTGTTTTTTATTTGATTTTTGTTTCCTTTGTTGCTCATCCTAGGGCAGAGCTTGTCAGGGTTCTTCTTTTTGTCCATTCAGGAATTCAGACTGTTCCTATCTATTGGCTCTTCTGTCTCATAGGGGCTTAAAGTCTGGCCAATGCACCAAAGCCCAGAGGGAGAGAGTAGAGGACTATGCAGGAAACTTTACTGTGGCCATCCTGAAAGTGACATTTGTCATCTCCAACTCTCCACTGTGCCATGCCTTTAGCCTGAATTCAGTCATGGAGAGCCACATAACTTCAGGGAGTGGAAAATAGTTTATTATTTTCATATGGAAAAGAACAGGCAACTTGGTGAACACATGATATTGTCACTGCCACATTTGGCTCCCCAGACATTTCTGAGAGTCATGTAAAGAGAATGCTAAAAGAGATATAGATTCCGTGCTTCAAAAGCAGTGAATAAATATAAAAATCTACACATATGCATATGAACAGAAAAACACAGGTGGTTAGTTAGTAGCTATTGAGATGTGGGATGACTTCTCAGTTTTCACAAAATCTCAAAGAAATAATAAATGCCAATGTTCTGCATTAAATTAAAAAAATAAATTACATAGCAAAAGTATGATTTGGAAAATATTCACGTGTAAAAATTACTTAGGAAAATATTCCTGCTGAATGTGGAAAGACATTAATGCTCTTTATAATCCTTTTTATAAAATATAATCCTTTATAAAAATTCTCAAAAGAGTAAGAATAATATTAACCTTTGAAAATACTGCTAAGCAATTTCATAAAGGTAATATATGTATTGTCTTACCTTATTTTACACCAAAATCTCAGTGATTATTTTACCCATTTTACAGATGAAGATGCACATTTTTGGAGAGCTTAAAGTAATTTGGTTAAGAGATAAGGGATACTTTAAATTATAGGAAAAAAAGAAAAAAAAAAACCTTCAAAGACAGCAATGAAAATAGAAGTGTTCAAAACTGAAAATGAACCAAGCAATTGAATTTAGATTGTTCTAACAGGTTAAGAAGAAAGAGGTTATGGAAGAGATAAGGAAATACACATATACCTATTAACCCTTAAGCTTCTGTGCATAAGCCGTCATTTAAGTTATTATGTGCAAATCAGAGATATAAATGCACCAGGGCACATAAGTATTGTCTGTGGTTGTGCAAAAGTACAATCAACAGTAGATACAAACATCCTGAAACCATGAGACCTTCAGAATGGAGACTTCTAGCAGAGAAGAATTAAGGATGCCAGTGGAATCAAAATTGCTCTTTTTGATGGCTATTTTTATACAACAACCCGACTAGATCACATACCCAAATATTTGGTGCAAGACCAGTCTAGATGTTCTGTATAGACTTTTAAAAACAAAATTAACATTCAAATCTGCAGAATTTGAGAAAAAATTATCACTTTTCTAAATGCAAGTAATCTTCATGCAATTAGTTTACGATATTAGGAGACAAAGACTAAAAGACCCATGAACAATAATTCTGCTTGTCAACTCTTCCCTAGGACTCCAGAGAGTTAGCCTGTTCACCTATATAAAGTGAAATAAGTCAGATACAGAAAGACAAGTCTCAAACTTCAGAAGAGTTTTCAGGTTTCAGTCTTGCTAGTCCCTATGCTGCAGGAGCTGGTTGCTTAACTAAATTTATCTTTATATTTGTGTTTGTGTGTGCTTGTGTGTGTGTGTGTATTCTATTTGTTGTGTTTCTGTGGTAAACAATGACTAATATCTCAATCCAATAAGTTCCTAAGTTGCCTGGGTAAGACAAATGTAATTATAAGGGTCCTTAAAATGGAAGAGTAGTCAGAGTTCAAGGGAAGTGTGAGTATAAGAGCAACATGAAGTGGCATCAATCCACTTGCTGTATTTGGAAATAAGAAAAGGAAACCATTGCCCAGGAATACATGTGCCTTCTAAAAGCTAGCAAAGGCAAGGAAACAGGTTTTCCCATAGGCCTTGTTGGACACCTTGATTTTAACCCAGTGAGACTTGGGTTGGACTTACAGAATTAAAAGATAGGAATTTGCATTGTTATTATGTGTGGTGTTCATAGTAATTCATTGCAGAAACAATAGAAAAGAATGCTGTACCTTACTCTTGTATAAATTCAGGTATGTAGCTATATCCGAAATGCCCTAACTTATAAAAGTAAATCTAAAGCTACCTTCTCTTTACTTGAAAGCATTTGAATATTATCATTTATTTTGATTTAAATAATATGTCCCTTTGTTCTTTATATATCAAGGATGTAGAGTGATATAAGATAGAGTATATAGAATATTTTGTAACTTAAACCAAATAAATAGTTAGATAACTGTGAATTAATAACAAAAATTAATAAATTATATCCCTATATTTAAATTAATTTCATTTAGAGTACCTGACTGTAATTCCCACCATGTTCATAGAAATTAAATATATAATTACTGAAAGAACTGTTGGAAATATTGATGAATACAAAATTTTTAGTTAATATCAATAAGTGTAAAATTGTAACATCATATTTACATTATACCTGCTATAGTTTTTGAATTGTTGTAAGGGAATTATAATGAGATATACATCGACTCTGCCATTGTTTTGTCCCTATTCATTTACTGCTTACAATAGGACTATACAGAAAGAATACGGTCAAAAAGAATATGCTTTTAAGATGCATTCTGTCAAGGGGTATGATAATCTTCATTTTGAATTATAGTAGGTGCCAGCAAATATATGAAGGACTGTTCATTCCCGTACCTGAGTAATATTAAATTGCTGATCTGATATATTTACATTGGAGTTAGGTAATTACAAAACCCTTAGTCAGCAACAATGGACTGGGAGGAAAGAACATAAAGAAGCTATTATCTGTTTTTAAGTATGCATAGAAACCATCCCTGGTATATTAATTATAAATATCACTTAATTTTCGAGGCCTTTTATCCTTCAAGTGCTGTGTGATTAAGAAAAAGAGCTTGACTAGATATCAAAAATTTAAATCTATCTAGCAATTTCTATACTTCAAATTATAAAGTCCCTGTTAGACAGCAGGCTTTTTTATATTTGTAAATGAATACATTTTTTCTTATGGGTTCATTCAAAATTATTTTATAGTTTATAGCATGTGTATGCCAAATGAAAATTAAAACAATATTATGAGGGAGGGATGATTTAAATTATCTTATGGATATTAGGTATGTACAAAATGATAGTTCAAATAATATAAAATTGACATGTAGCAAAAAGGGCATATTTTCTCTTATACCACATGCAGTGAGAATCGTAAGCTAAGTCTGATGTTTGATGCCTGTCCTCCAGGGAGGGCACTTCACTTAGAGACAGACATACAGTACGACACTTGATTCTTTCACCCTATCAAATAAGTACCACAATCACCCTAATTTTTAAGACTTAGAGAATCTCAGTAACTTTTCCAACTCACAGTGCAATATAATTAAGGTTTGAATCTCAGTTTTTCTGGCATGAAGTTCTGTGCTTTTCAGTCATATATTTCATTTAGCAGACATTGGATCTGTGGTAATTGGGGGGAAATATATTCCAGGAAGAGGAAAAAAGTTTTTTAAAAGGCTCAGCTGTAAGAGATTACATGGAGTGATGTACATTTGGACATAAGAGAATAAATCAGAGAAATGAAAAGTGAAGAAGCTGGAGATATAACCAGGGGTCAGCTAATGAACTGTTTTAATGAATATGGACTATATCCAAGAAATCTAAACTGAGAGATGAAAGGAGATTTATTTTAAAAGCTCACCCTACTTTAATGCAGAATAAATTGGAAGAGCAAAAGCCTACAGGCAGAGGAGTCATTATAAATACAGTGTGCCATAATTGTGTGGTCCAGGTGAGAGATACTCGTGCCTAATCTGTGATTGTCACACTGGAGTAGGGAAAATGAAAAGAATAGGGAAACCAAAACAGTAGGAAGATAGTTCTAGCTTCTTGAAGATAGTGAATATTTAAAAAGATAAGACCAAGGAAAGGGAAGGATATGATTCATAAAGGGAAGATAATAGGCATAGTAAAAAAAAGAGATTTGGGAGATAAGATGAGATAAAGTTTGAATGCACCAAATTTGAGATGTCTTTGTGAAATCCAAATGGAGAAGACCATTTGATAGTGAATGTCTTTCCCCTTAGAAGAGTGATATAAATATATAATTCAGCTATGTCTGGACAGTAAATGAAATTGGAGAGTAGATGACATAACTCATATTACATAAGAAGATTGAGGAGGAAAATAATCCTATAAAAAGTGAGGAGGAAAATAATCCTAAAGAAAGGAAGGATGACCAAAAATATCTAAATGACCTGGGGTAGACAAAACAAGGAAGAATAACTGGGATTGAAATTAACTAGGTATTTGTATAATTTGTGACAACATAAATGGAAATGAAGGATCTTACATAAAGTGAAATAATTCAGATACAGAAAGACAAGACTCAAGCATATGTGGAATTTAGAAAGTTGATCTCACAGTAGACAGGTATAGAATGGCGGCCCCCAGAAACTGAGCTGGTGAGGGAATGAAAGAATGTGAAGAGGTTGAGAGAGAGGTACCAGGTTATAGTTAGATAGCATCAGGAAGTTCTTCTGGTGTGCTACTGCACAGTAGAAGACTACGGATAATGACAATTATCATGTTTCAAGAAGTCAGAATAAAAAAATGTTAATGTTTCCAGCACAGAGAAATGAGAAATGTTTGATGACAGAGATATCTTTACCCTGATTTAAAAGTTATGCAATTTGTATTGTAATGAAGCATCATGTTACCACATAAATATGTATATTTTTGATGTTTTTATGTTTCAGTTAAAATAAAATTAATGTAAAAATGTTTAAGAAGGATAAAAACCTGGTAATGGTAGAGCTAGTAAAAGTGAGAACTTCAGATATTTGCTCAAGTACGTATTGTTTTAGTTATAGATGAACACAATACCTTTATTTGTTTATTTTTATGTGGTGCCAGGGATCCAACCCAGTGGCTCTTGCATGCTGGATAAGTGCTGTACCACTGAGCCACAACCTGGCTTCAAATACATCTTAATGTTAAAAATATCCAACTTTTGAATTTAATAATAAAGAGATATCAGTGTCAACCCAGTCATAGAGATGTATAGAGAAAAACAGAGTGTAGCAACATCAAAAATATAAGACTAGATTATATTTTAGTTATTCAGTATAATTGTTTGTCATTCTCTTGCTCTGGGAAAAAAAATTTCTGTGAGGGCCACAGTTTAATTTTCATGTAGAAATATAGATTAGTTATAGGGGTAATTTTGAATAAATAAGTCAGTTGATTACCTGTTCATCAAAAAACACATTATCCTATGCAGAGAACTTATGAAATTAATCTCCAAGACCAAATATTTAATAAAAATTCATTGCAAGTAATAATAATAATAATACATTTAGGGATTGTAGATCTTTCAAAAAAGCTAAAAGTATTGAATTTATTTTCTTGACTAAGTACCAAGTACTATATTATCTATTCCACAAGCTTTATCTCATATTGAGATGTTTTCTTTTATGTAGGAGAGCTTTTTCTATATGCTTACTGTTTCTAGATTGACAAAGTAGCATCTAGAAGAAAAGTTTAACAACTCAGCAGCAGCTTCTAGAACTAGCTGAATTCTTATAGAAAAATGTCAAAATGGAAGGTTGCATTATGATTTGACTAATAAGGTATCTAGAATATGTAGACACTACTACCACAAATGAAGACTTAAAAAAAAAAAAAAAAAAAACTTGATTACCACATGATTTCCAGTGAAGCTCATGAGAAGTGAGAAGCTTGGTTATAAACGTTTTAACATATTTCTAAACAGGGCCTGCAAGAACATTTTACAATTGTATTTGTATTTTCTCTACAATACCGACATATCTCTAAGAAAGTACTGATATTGACAGGACAGGGCTATAAATATATTTATGAGACAATCGTTACATTAACTATATTAGCTATTGTTCCAGGCATACTCTATGGGAGTTCATGTTCAACTTCTGCAACATTTTCAAAGACAGGCCATCCTGATGCATGAAAAATATCAGAAAGAGCAGATATGACTCTATAAAAACTGCTTTGGAAAGAATTTGTTATTAGCATTAGGAAGAACTTGGTATTATTTGAGGTAGTATGTCCATGTTCTGTTTGCATTTTGCCAAACATTGCCTTTCTGGACATGTTTTCAAAATGTACTGTTTATTGAAAAAAAATCTGGATGCTAAAAGAACACAATACACAATATCATATCCAGACCTTCCAACTGCTTTGTATTTTTGATGATTAAATAATAATTTGGCCTGGGCAATCTTTATTCCACCTGTTTTTTTTTTTTTTTTTTTTTTTCAGGTGTTTTCAAAGTAATTCTTACTACCATTCAATTTAGCCTAGATTTTTTTTGTTGTTTTATTTCTTTTTGCCATTCATGTAGTAGGTTCCATTTAGACCTTAAGAAATATTTATTTCACTGGATAGCTCATTCTCTACTATCTATCTAGCTTTGGTATTGTCATCTTTACTACACCCTTAAGAAATATATTCAGAAAGACATTAAACATTTTTCAGATCATTTAGAAAAATGTCATATTTTGAATAAAATAGCTGTATCTGTGTTGGGGGATGAGTTCCTTAGGAATTCTATTCCAAAGCCATACCAACTTAGAAGCACTACTTAGTACTCTGCTACATTCCCTCTGAAATAGTCAAATTTCAGATGAATATAAGGTATCTGATTACTTGGTGAAACAAGAAGGAACATTTTTGAGACCTTTCATGGTAAAGCTTATTGAAAATGCTCTTTTAATATCTGTAATTGCCCCAATTATTCATTTCCTACTAGTCATCCCATATTCCCATTTCATTGTAAATAACCTCATGCATTTGGTAATGCAATTGACTTGTTACTTTAGACATATATTCCCAATTTTGTAATAGTGAATATGTGTTCATCTATTTGTACCTTACGTGTATACATTGGTGTTTTTGTGGAAGACATATTTGCAAAAATCTACTCTGGAAAATTGGACTGTGTGATAACTGAAACCAGAACAAACATTACACTGGTACCTGTAGCTTAGGTCCTGCACTTGAAGGAAGCCATGACATCTTTTTACCTGCTCCCCAATTTTGTTTTCAGTGTCTTCTAAATAAAGTAGGAATCAGACTATGTCTTTCCAAACATAAGGGAAGCTACAACTCCTACTAACCAAACCAATTTCAGTTCAGAGACCAAAAGGAAAATGTCTGTGAAGTTTTGAAACTACTGAGACCCAAAGGTCAATGATAAGAATGCCAAGTAATAAGTGTTCAATAAAAAAAGAAAGTGAAATAAGTGCTGGGAAAAATATTAACACATATGTTAAAAGTGGATATATTCACTCGTATCAGACATAAAAAGAGCTTGGAAATTATCATTTTATCCTTTCAACAATAGTAAAACAGAACATTTCAAAAGACAACTTTTTCTAGATCTACCTATAATTAATTTTATATAGGTATCTGAAGAGACAAAGCAGCAATGTAACCAGATTCATATATTAGAGAAACTTTGGAATTATGTGCCTAAGTATTCAAAGCATTGAAATTAATATATTAATAATTTTTATGAGAAAGGTCAGTAACATGAAAAAAGAGATCTGTGGCATAAGAAGAATCTAACAGAAGTACAAGAAGTCAAAAACACATTTATGATGTGAAAATTTTCTTTGATAGGATAACCTAAACAGGAAATGGCAGAGAAAAGAGTGAGTAAGCTTGGGAAGCCATTCACAGAAACTTTGCCAACTGTAAAGTAGAGAAAAAAAAAAGAAATGGAAAAAATATCCAAGAACTGTGGACTAATTATAAAAAGTATAACATATGGATAATGAAAACATTAGGAGGAAAAGAGAAAGGAACAGAAGAAATATTTAAGTAATAATGACTCATAATTACCACAAAGTAATTACAGATAACAAATGCAGAGAATACCAAACAGAATAAATATCAAAATATCTGCACCCAGGCTTATCATATTTGAACAAATATATATATTTGTTCAAGTGGGGAAAATGAGCTTTTCTACAAAAGAAAAACGGTACAAATTATATCAGACTTTTCTTCAGATTCATTCAAGCAAAGCCAGATGGAGTTAAATCTTTAAAGTGTTAGAGCGGTTGATTCCAATAGTGCTCATGTATAATCTCCACTAGTTGAAAGACTTGAGGCAGAAGGACCATAAATGTTAGGCCTGCTTGGGTAACTTTGAGAAACCCTATCTCAAAATGAAAAATAAAATGGGTTGTGGATATAGCTCAATAGTAGAGAGCTGTACTAGTCTGAGTGCTCTAGAAGATAAGATCCAGTAGAAGCTGGATAGGTTCCACATTTATACACTAGAGAGCCAGAGATACCAGCAGCTGTTCAGTTCAAGAAGCTGGCATCTCAGTACATAATGGAACAATGATGCAGACCCAGTTTGAGATTAAAGGCCTGTAAGCTCCCTAGAAAATCACTGGTCAGCCTGTACGTTGGAAGAGTGAAGTAATTAAAGTCCACCCATGTCCTTGAAACGCTGGCAATGGCTATTCTCATACGTGCTCAAAAAAAATAGAGTCTGAATTTAACAGGCTTCCTTCTTCCTCCCATTTTTTTTTTCCAGTGGGGCACCTAGCCAATTGGACAGTGCTGTCCACCTGAGTATGGGTCTTGCCCCTCAGTTTGCTGTCCCACATGCCAATCATCTCTGGAAATACCTTCATCAATACACTGAAAAATCTCATACACCTAGGCAACTATAGATCCAATCAAGATGACAAACCAGATTAACCATCACATATCACATGTGCCCTGGGATTCAATTCCGAGTACCACAAAACCAACAAATAGGATCCAACATGGCGGCTGGAGGGGAGTGAGCCATCCTGTGCCTGCAAAGCCAGACCTGCAGCTCTCACCTAGTCGGAATATAACATCTCTGAGAGTGTTAGATGACCCCTATCCAGCTGCTCTCCATAGAAATCACCTGCGCTGTGACCCCACGCATGGCTCTGGGCCTCAGCCCTGGGCCTCAGTGTTCGAGGAGGATGTGCATTGTTGGAGCAGGACCCAAAGCCTGAAGTTCTAGTCCACACAAGATTTGGTGAGTGCCTTAGCAGGATAGCCTATCAATACATCTGCAGATCGCCAAGATTTTGCTCCACTCCCAGGCAAGTCACTCAGCTGCTACCTACCCACAGAGCAACGCCATTGCCCAGGTTCCCCCACCTCACCAGGCTCACTCCACCTCACCAGACACCCGGGGCTGAAAGCAGACCACCGGCATCTTGGCTCAACATTCTCGCCATTTACCTGGGGGCAGTTCCCAGATGGGCTCTCCAGCGGCCAGGTACCAGGTTTCCAACTTTCTCTCCTCCCCAGCAGCAGTCACCCAACACAGTAGCTACTCAACACAGGTGTGCAGTGAGACCAGGGAGCTGCTCATGCTCACAGGAGCCCCAGGGTGAGAGTTTCCTCAATTGGGAACTGCTGGTAGGGAGGGAGAGACCAGGAACTTGGAAATCTCCAGGCAAGAGAAGAGATAGTACTGGGCACTCACATCATAGGAGAGAGTGGTCTCAAAAAGAGACTGGTGATGTGCAGTCTATCTGCAGGGACTGGTGGGTGCCACTCCCTGCATCCAGGAGCCCTGCTTCAGGACCAGTCTTCCCACCCTGGTTACCTCCACCATCTTGAGGGCAGACACCAACTTACAACAGACGACAACGCCATCTACTGGATGAGAAGAGAAGCAGGAAAGATAAGGATCTCTAAAGCTAGCTACAACCCTGGCTTCTTCCTTGGATTTTTTGGTTGGTTGGTTGGCTGGATGGTTCGTTGGTTTTTTCTCTTCTACCCCTCCATCCTCCAGCCCTCACATTCCAACATATGTGAAACCAAGAACTTTGTATGAAATAGGACTTTGAGAACTGAGCCATCTGAATAATATAATATAGAGGTGTTTAGGCCCTTTTTTTTCCTTTTCCTTTTTATTCTTTCATTTTTCTTTCCCCCTCCAAACTTTACTGTTTTAACATCTGTATTTTTCTAAATACATATGTGTGTTTGGTTTATGTACTCTACTGTTATCTCATGTACTTGCCTACCCTAAATTACTTCCTTGCTACTAACCCTCTTCACTAGATTTCTCCTTTATACTTCCTAAGCTATATTAACTCTATATCCTCACACCCTACCTCCTCAGCGTATCATCCTAAGCCTTACCCCAAGTTTATTGTCCACTGTCAGAAACTGTAAACCTTTTTACAAAACTACTGATTATATTTTAGATAATAATTGAATCGAACATTTCTGTATATTGAGACTAAACTGTAAACCTCTTAATAACAACAAATTGTTCATAGGTGGTATATTGTTGATATTGGGATCTGTTAACATGTACTTCCCCACAAAGCAGACGTGTTGGAACCCTACAAGAGCACTACAAAACTATAGGGTAAAAATAATAACAATCTAGACACTCATATCAGGAAAGGAAGATGCATGAGCAACATGAAAAGACAAGGGATAAAGTGCCCCAAACAAATAAAACACCACATCATTAGAATAATTGGCAGCCGCATCAGGAGGAATGACAGAGAAGGAGTTTAGGATGTATATGGTTTAAATGTTCTGTGAACTCAAGGAAGATATAAGAGAGCAAATACAGGCAGTGAAAGATCACTTTGAAAAGGAGTTACATAAAAAAATACAGAAAACAAAAGATCACCTCAACAGGGAGATAGAGGTGCTAAAAAAAATCAAACAGAAATCCTTAAAATTAAAGAAATAATAAACCAAATTAAAAGCTCAAATGAAAGCATCACCAACAGAGTAGACCACTTGGAAGATAGGACATCAGACAATAAAGACAAAATATAAAATCTTGAAATAAAATATAGACTACACAGTAATAATGGTAAGAAGCCACAGGCAGAACACTCAGGAAATATGGGATAGCATGAAAGACCAAATTTAAGAGTTATTGAGATAGAGGAAGGCATAGAGGTCCAAACCAAAGGAATGAACAATCTATTCAATGAAATAATATCATTAATCTTTCCAAAATGAAGAATAATTGGAAATCCAAATTCAAGAAGCCTATAGGACAACAAGTGTACAAAATCACAACAGACCCACACCAAGGCACATTATAATGAAAATGCCCAACATACAGAATAAGGAGAGAATTTTAAAAGCCACAAGAAAAAGGAATAGATTACATATAAGGGAAAAAACAATTAGAATAACGGCAGATTTTTCAACACAGGCCATGAAAACTAGAAGATCCTGGAGCAACTTATATCAAGCTCGAAAGAAAATGGGTGCCAACCAAGAATCTTGTATCCAGCAAAATTAAGCTTTAGATTTGAAGATTAACTAAAAACCTTCCAAAATAAACAAAAGTTAAAAGAATTTATAGCTTGGCTGGGGATGTGGCTCAAGCAGTAGTGCGCTTGCCTAGCATACGTGTGGCGCTGGGTTCGATCCTTAGCACCACATACAAAATAAAGATGTTGTGTCTGCCGAAAACTAAAAAATAAATATTAAAAAATTCTCTCTCTCTCTCTCTCTCTCTCTAAAAAAAAAAAGAAAAGAAAAGAATTTATAGCTAGAAAACCAACACTACAAAACATCCTTGGCAAAATATTCCATGAAGAGGAAACGAAAAACAACAATGAAAATCAACAGAGGGAGGTGTTATACTCTAAAAGAAAAACTAATCAAAGAATAAAATCAAGTCAAGTTAAATAACAAAAATAAACAAATATGGCTGAGAATACAAAGCATGTCTCAATGGTAACCCTGAATATTAATGGCTTAAATTCACCAATCAAAAGACATAGATTAGCAGATTGGATTAAAAAAGAACCAACAATACACTGCCTCCAGGTGACTCATCTGTTAAGTAAAGACATACACAGAATTATGGTGAAAGGTTGGAACAAATCATACCACTCACATGGACTGTGGAAGCAAGCAGGGGTTTCCATACTCATATCAAATAAAGTAGACATAAGGATTAACTTCAAGCCAAAGTTAATCAAAAGGGATAAAGATGGACATTACATTCTGATCAAGGGAACCATACACCAACAAGACATAACAACCATGAATATATATGCTCCAAACAATGGTGCAGGTATGTTTATCAAACAAATTCTTCTGAAGTTCAAGAGTCAAATTGATCACAACACAATAATCTTGAGTGACTTTAACAAACCTCTCTCACCACTGGATAGATCTTCGAAAAAAAATTGAATAAAGAATCTATAGAACTAAATAATACAATCAATAACTTAGACTTAACTGACATATATTGAATATTTCAACCTGCATCAAGCAGATACACTTTTTCTCAGCAGCACATGGATCCTTCTCTAAAATAGACCATATACTATGCCACAAAGCAACTTTTAGCAGATACAAAAAAAGTAGAGATACCACCATGTAATTTATCAAATCATAATGGAATGAAATTGGAAATCAATGACAAAATAAAACATAAAAATTACTCCAACATCTGGAAACTAAACAATATGCTACTGAATGAACAATGGGTTGCAGAATACATCAAGGAGGGGATTAAAAAATTCTTAGAGATAAATGAGAACATAGACACAACATGTCATAATCTCTGGGACACTATGAAGAAACTAAGAGGAAAGTTCATTGCATAAAGTTCATTCCTTAAAAGAAGAAAAAGTCAACAAATAAATGACCTCACTTTACATCTCAAAGTCCTAGAAAAAGATTAACAAATCAACAGCAAAAGCATTAGAAGGCAAGAAATAATTAAAATTAGAACTGAAATCAATGACATTGACATTGAAAAAAAGAAACAATTAAAAAAAATTGGCAAAACAAAAAGTTGGTTCTTTGAAAAAATAAACAAAATTGAGAGATGCGTAGCTATGCTAACAAAGAGAAGGAAAGAGAGAACTCAAATTACCATACTATGTGATGAAAAAAGGTAATATCACAACAGACACTACAGAAATACAGAGGATAATTAGAAATTATTTGAAACTTATACTCCAATAAAATAGGAGATAGTGAAGGCATATGGTTGTCACAAATAAAATATGTCTCACTAAGGATTTCCAGGCTTCATAGCAATAATTTACATTTATATTTTGGTGTCTATATAGGCCCTTTTGATAGAAAGGTTGCATTGGGAAGATAAAAGTTCTTGGGTTTCTGTTTGTAGGGAAAACAGTATCAAGCATAAAAGGTAAAATTTTATTTACGATTGTTTGGTCTATTAGAGCACATAACAAGGTAAGTTATATAAATCATTTTCTTCTGTAGTAAAAATGTAGAAAAGTTCACTGGTGAGAGAGTGTTTTCTATTGTAAATACATACGCTCATGCAAGCACCCTTGGTTTTATTAGTGTAGATGCACAGACAGCCCTTTCTATAACATGAAATTTGAAGGAAGCTTCTATTGAAGTCAAGATATAAAATATAAAATGTCTCTGAATGATAACTTGGTTGTCCTTATGCTAAAAAAAACACAAAAATTAGAGAGTATCTGGAGGTTAGATATTGGAAAGTAGAGTGAAGAGATAAAGCTAAAGAATTCAGAGCAGAAGTCAACAATAACAAAATGAGTGGCATTGGAGGCTAGAGAAGTGAGAACAGTTTTGAGGTTGAGGAACAAAAGAATTTTACAATTGTAAAAGAGATTTACAATTGTATTTATGAATTGCAAATATTGGACAAATTATAATCCTATTCATTAGTTTACCTATCCTCATCTTCAGTCCCCAGGTGAAATGCATGTTTTATAGGAGCTGAAAGCAGGAATAAAGAGCTCCTTCTCAAGGAGACCTTGAATAATATGTTAATAATAATAGGAATAATTACTTCAGGTTTTCAAGGCTACCAAAAGAGGTTAGGAAGAGATAGAGGATGGCCTCAATGTACCTTTAAGGACTATTTCCCATAGCCCAAAGTGAATAGGGAAAATGAATGAACATGAATGGGAATCGTCAAGGAATGGGGAGATGTGAGAGGAGGAGGAAAACAGGTGATCTCTCTTAACTTTCAGAGGACGAAGATAAGAGTGCAATACATTTACCCTACATTCTCATCACTACTTACAATTAAAGTCTTCATTCTACTAATATATTTCTGTTTTCATCGTTGCTGTGATGCTTCCAGAATCAATTTTTGAACTATCCATTCATATTTATGAATTGGATTTCTAGTGCAAAATGATAACACCAACAAAGTTAAAAAAATAAAAGAAGAAATGATCAAAACATTTGAGGAATGTACACACATACATACACTTGAAGAGATTATATATAATTCCAGCTGTAGTGATTTCTACACACAAAGCCTAATGTATTTTAGATGTGCTGTATGTGAAAACAATGATTTCGTTCCTCTTTGACTCAGGAAATGATGAATCGCCTCAGGATTACTTTGTAAACCATGAAAACACACCGGTTGTCTGTGGACTCTATTTGTTAAACACTGCTTGTTGAACATGCTTTGCAAATCTCTAGTATTTCAGTGATGTAGAATTTACCAAAGTCTCATCCTGTTTAAACATTTGGGCAGCAAAAATGATCATGAATGCCAGTACCATAACCCTTAATCAAATTTGCTTCAATTGTTAAATGTTAAAGTAAAGAACAAATCACTTCCATTGGAGATGGTATATATGTCCATGTTTGGAATTCACTGAATAATCAATGATGGCCCTGCTTCTGCTGAGCGGGTTTACTTGCTCTGTTTTGTTGGTAAACTCTGCTGACAGAGCAATACTTTAGTTTTTCTTTTCTGATTATTTTAAATTATAATGTAGATCCTACTACAATACTTACTAATTGGAAACACTTCACAGTCATTTTTAAATGGAGAAAAGTTAACTAACATGTTTTTCACAGCTCAGTGTGTAACGTCCCCACTTGATGCCCAGTTTCATCTTTGCATTTCTATGGTTGCTCCATCACTGTTCTCTTGGCTTCTCATAAAATGCTTCTGCAAGTCATTTATAGGTTTTTCTGAGATATCATCAGACTCAACATATTGAAAGCTAAATTCTGCTTTTATCCTGTCTTCTGAATCTTGAGGAAAACACAATTTCCCATCCACTAATCCACCTACCCTCCAGTAGTCACTACTATTACTAGTAATTATAATCATGAACTGACTCTTGAATCCCCTGTACTGCATTTTGATTGAGCATGGGAGAGACACACTCATAGAGAAAACATAGTATCTTCTTTTAGTATTCACTGAATAACATTTACTATACCAAATGATTTCTAAGCATTATTTGAAGTAACTTGGAGCACTGATTGATTGTTAAGTGTATTTAAGTCCCTTAAAATAGCAGGTGAAAAAGGTGTATTTAAAACTTGTGTCAGTTTAATTTTGAATCTTGTTCAAACTTTAAAATCCCTTTGTAAGAATGATTTGATTGTCTTTAAATTTAGCTGAGACTTCCCACTCTATAATCATTTTCCACGGTATCAGATTTTACTACTATCTTCATCTTTCCAAAAGGTAAATATAATTTTAACTTCTTTATCAAATATATCCAAAGAAAATTCTCTGTAAGGAACGTAAGTCCAGGCTATTTTTCCAAGTTCATTCCAGCCTATTTTCCCATTTTTTTTCCTTTCTTAAAATCTATTCTTCAGGCAAACTACCATTCTTTTAATTCTTCAAAAAACACAAAGGAACTTTTAAAAACTATCAGATCTCTTTCCTTTACCTAAAATTACCTCACTCCTATCTACAGAGGAAAAACCCCTTCCATAACTTGATCAGAAAATACTATTGAATGTAGTTATATCAAAAAGCTGTAACTTAAGATAGTACTTCTAATATACCATGATATATTCTATCATTCTTTTGGTAATTTGATATTCATTATGCTTTATTTTGAGAGTTGAAGATTATATTTCTTGTGAGTTGCAGATTGTACTTCTTATTTTCTAGTAATCTACATATATGTAATGGCATTTGCCAAATTAAGCTAGTAATTCAACCACTGTTCATTTACTGACATGTAAAAAAATGAATCCTTTTTTTAATTAAATGCTTTCAAAATAACATACATAGAAATGGAACAGGCTGCTGTATTAGTAAAATTCTCTTCTAAAGCATATTTTATGTTAATGTCAGAAATATTAATATTCAAAATAAAAAAATAATTTTGATCATTGTCATTTTTGCAAATATCTGAGACAGAATATTTTTTATCATTTAAAATGTTTGAATCCTAAAATAATACACATTACATTCTGTATATTTTTATTGATTCTTTTTAATTATGCATGACAGTAGAATCCATTTGGATAAAGTTAAGCAAGGGCTGGGGATGCGGCTCAAGCGGTAGCCTGCTCGCCTGCATGCATGCGGCCTGGGTTCGATCCTCAGCACCACATACATACAAAGATGTTGTGTCTGCCAAAAACTAAAAAAAATAAATAAATAAAAATTTTCTCTCTCTCTCTCTCTCTCTCTTTAAAAAAATTATCCAAGCATGGAATATATCTTATTTTAATTAGGACCCCATTCTTGTGGATGTACACAAGGGTGGGATTCACTGTGGTATATTCATAGGAAATATGTATATAGGAAAAGTATCTCAGATTCATTCCTCTGTCTCTCCTTTTCCTATCCCCCCTCCCTTCCCTTTGGTTCCCTTTTCTAATCTACCTGAGGCAGAATAGTTAAGGGGAAAAACCCCTCAATACCAGATCTCAATTTCTTATTTTGTATCCTATGCATTTATTTAATTTTAACAAAACCCAAGATAAATAAAACATGACAATTTTGTGTTCTACCTCCTTCAACTTGCCCAACTCTCCTCACCTTTTCACTCCAGAAAATAGCCATACTTTTAATAACTTTTCTGATAAACTAAACTAACATTTCTCAAATAAATTCTTCACTTATAAAGTTAATTTTAATTAATACTTAATGTATAATCTCACTGATCTTATTTTTTTCTCACTTTGGACATTTTATCCTATTCTCATTGTTTTAATGAATTGAATTTACATATCTTCTCCTATGAAATACTAAAAAAAAAATTGTGCCACACTTTGTGCTATATATTGTCAAAAACTGACAAGTCATGATAGATTGTCTCTGACATCAAGAGTACATATACTGAAACTATTCTTTCACTTGATATTTTTGTCCTTTCAAAATTATATATATAGCATGTTTTAGAGGCATATTCATTTATTTTTAATCAAAATAAAATATCAAATTGAAACCCCTCTGTCTCTGGGTGCACAATGACTTCCAAATTTTCAGATGTGAAGAACCAACTTTGAATTGAAGTAATCAGTATATTTACATGGTTTATGGTAATTGGAAATACCCCTTCTATTTCCCTCAGGCTTAATTAGGAAAAACATCAAGAAGTTTAGAGACTTTAATTAGCCAGTTATTCAGCATGTATTTTTTCATAATTAAACAGTTCTGAAGCTACCACTTTCTTCAGAACTATAATGAGGAAATAAATTACCTTTTAGAAATTGACCAAATTTAATAAGCAATTTCAATGAAAACTAAATTTATCTTGACTCAATGGGTATGACCACCTCATCAATTCAGATTTATAGCGCTCAGAGCTTCCTTAAATTGAACACAAACTACTTCAGCTGTAATATAATAATGAATTTCCAACCTGCTAAGTTGAGTATCAATTGAAATTAAGTAAATATATTGAATTAGTTAGAACATTACAAAAAAATTTTTGTTAAAATAATATAATGCAATGTTTCTAGAAATTTTTGATTATCTTGACTAACCTAAATTTAAAATAAAGTAAGTGCTGGTAATCAACTACTCTTCATTATTTCTGGAAAGAACACTAGTGGTATATAATAAGATGTAGAAGTTTAGTAATCTCCGGTTAAATATAAAATAACTATTACCTAATTTATAATTTTCTATAGTTTTAAAATAAACGCTGAGAATTCCAGTTGTATGATTTAATGCACATACAATTGTTTTAATTAGCTCTTCTACAGCTGTAACCAAAAGACCTGACAAGAACAATTTTAGAGGAGGAAAAGTTTCTTTTGAAGTTTAAGGTTTCAGAGGTCTCAGTCTATAGAAAAACTGGCTTTGTTACTGTGGGTCCAAGTTGTGGCAGAGCATCATGGTGAAAGAGTGTGATGGAGGCAAGTGGCTAAGGACATGTTCAACCAGGAAACAAATGCAGTAACTTCTCTCACCAAGGACAAACTTAACCCCCGAAGGCACAGCCCCCAATGACATACCTCCTCCAGCCAGACCTCATCTGCTTAGTTACCACCCAGTTAATCCCTATCAGGGTCTTAATGCAATTATTAGGTTAAAAAACTCTCATAACCCAATCATTTCACTTCTAGACTTTCTTGCATTGTCTCACACATGCACTTTTAGGGGATACTTAATATCTAAACCATAGTAAATATTAATAAAATTAGTTTTCAAGTGTAAAACCCTCAAATGATACTTAATTTATACAATAGTTCAATACTTTTACAAGCACTTTTGCATTATTCATAGACTAGTTGTGAAAGTTAATTATGAAGAAAATCAAAACTCATTTTTTTTCTTAAAAAGGACTATGAATCAACTGTATTATAATTATTAGTAGTATTTGAGGGTGTATCAAAATAAAAGATAATTAAACAGTTAGTGACACCAAAATAACTTAATGTGATAAAATGGCTTAAAATACAAATACACATGATTAAAATATATAAAATCTGATGGCAGACAAATAAAGTCTTTGTGGGGAGGACTTTTCTCACAGAATTAAAAGACTAGAACTTTTTTAAAACATTTGGAAAATGTAATATTTTATCTTGATTTAAATAGAAAATTATTTAGAATTTAGATATGTATTAATATTAGACACCTTTTGCTTTAAGAAGTCAAGTGCAAGTTCTCCATAAAATAGTTTATGTCTGAGTATTTTTGCTCCATTTTTAGAAATATTAAATGTTCCTTTAATAAAGTATTCAATAAAGTATGTAATATCTGACAAAAATAAAAGTAAATAGATAAGTAGATGGATAGAAAACTCATTTATTGATCATTTTGCCTCATGTGATACAAACCAAACTGGGTGTAATGTCGAGGGTGGGTGCAGAGGCCAGGTTACTGTGCTTCCATAATTAGGTCACCAGGGATTGGCTACCTGCACTCAGAGGATGCCACCAACCCTCTCTATCTCTTCTTCTTTCCTATATATGTCTTAATCTTAAAACTCTGTCACTCATCATGTCAGTCTTGATTGACAGATTGTGATTCCCTAAAATTTGCCAGTAGTGATTTATTCAATTTTCATTTTTTCCAAGCTACATGTTGCTAGTAGTTAAACCTTGAGTTCTGACATCTTTAAATAAGACACATCTTTAGGATTTTTGCTATTAAATAATAAGTTTTGGCATTACCCTCACTATTTTTCTCTTCCTGCCTCCAGCTAAGTGACTTTGACATTGGCCAATATTATTTATCATTCTCTCAATGAAAGAATGAAAACAGTTTTCCTTCCTATTTTGTTACATTCCTATGGATTACCAATGGAGTTTTTATACTGACTGAGGAAACAATGCTGAAATAGATCTCCTTACCTATTGTTTCTATCTCCTAAGCCTTTTACACAACTTAAGTTTTACAATGGGAATTTTACTTTTTAAACCCTACATCATGCATGATAACTTCTTCCTCAAACACCTTAGTTCATTATCTTAGACACGATGTCCTCAGTATGATGAAAGAAACTTTTGTGCATTTGGCAAAATCACTGACTTTCCAATTAGGAAAAACAAATCCTCTACCCTTTTATTTCTAACACAAAGTATTTAGAAAATTTCACATTTAACTGCTACCAACTGATGTATCATCAATTTTTTTCTTTTATGAATTGTTTATTATTTTTATTTGACAAAAAATAAACTAAGAACAATCTTGGGGTGACAGAAGGAGAGTTTACAGAGATATCTGATACATCTTTCCCCCAGAAAATGACCAGGTGAAGGAGAAACAAGACTGTTGTTCCACGGAGGTGTTTGACCCAGAGTGAGAGAGTGCAAAGAGATATGATAGACGCACCATAGAAGCATCTTAGACTTATAATGACTTTATAGAGAAAGTAACTTAGCAAACAGTATCTACTGTCCCAACTGTCCAGTCAAGATCAACCCTACACCAAGACAGACTCCACACAGAGGAAATGGGTAAGCACAAGGGACCCAGCAGTACCCTGTGAAGTCTTGTCCATCTGAAGTATTTGGTGTTGGAGAAGCATGAAGTTTATGGAGATAAACCCTGAACCCAGTTGGAAGAGCTGTCAATCTATGTCACTGTGTTGCCACATAGAAAATGCCCAATGTGTTGCCATTTCTCACCAAGGCTCCTGCTGCACAGCACCGCCTTGGCATTCCACTTACCTGGGATTTTGTGAAGCAGCTGCGTGGATAGCCCAAAGAAGTTGGAAGACCTGGTCCTGTGAAAGAGCTGGGTAGTGAAGCAGCTGAGGGCCCCAACATGAGGGTCTGGGTCTAAACAGATTCCCAGGAAGTAGACAGATTTCCAATGAACCTACTCTTGGTCTCATAAAGCAGCTGGGCAAATAACATGTTTGGCTAAGTCTGCTGAAGTTCCCAGACAATACTAGCATAGTCTGCCTTGAGTCACTCAGTTCACAAAAGCTCCATGTAGCCACCTGTAAAGCCCTTGGGTATTGATACTTCTGTACCAGCTACATCAGGCTTGCAATGGCACACCAGAACAGCCTCACCTGGAGTAAACTGCAGAAACTAATAAGTACTCTGCCCCTATAACCCTACAGCTAAGCTTGCCACATGTGGGGTAACCAGCCCACCTACCCTGCCTAAGACAAATTCATTCCAGTTGGCAGAGTAATTCTACAAACCTTTGAATCCCATGTCACACTCATAGGTATTGTCAATATTGATTAAAACTGAAGAATGTACACAGACACTACACTATTGTATCCTTCTAGAATCACCACCAACATAGTCCACTGCACTGGCAATCTAGGAGGAAGTTCTTCATTACAAGAACCACCCTGAAGAATTGGTTGAGATAACTGATCCAATAGATGTGCAAATATCAACGCAGGGGCACAAGAGCATGAAAAGAAAATAAAGCAATAACTATATAGCAACAGATGCCCTTTCCCCCAGGGAAATCAATGAATTGCCTGGAAAAGAATCCAAAAGAAAGAGTTTAAGAAAACTCCACAAGACATGAATGCTGGAGGATCTCACACATATATGAAAACAAAAGTTGATTTCATAGAAATGGGAAGTAGAAAGTAGTCACTACATGTTAAGAAGGATCGGGGATGAGGTAGTGATAGGTTATTTAGATAACAGTTATCTACATAGGAGGAAAAAGTTCCAATATTTTATATCACAGTAAATAAACTGACATTCACAATTATTAGTTATATATTTTATAAAAAACCTAGAAGAGATGAATCCAAAAGTTACTAATACAAAGGGATAGTAAATGTATAAGAAGATATAAATACTAATTGCCTTGGTTTTATCCTTACACTTTCTATATGTTACTGAACTATCCTACTGTAACCCATAAGTATGTATGAATATTAAATGTCAATTATGAAAATAATAATTTCAAATCATCTTAAAGAGAATAAAGCAAACTCATGGGTTCACTCATGTAACTGGGAAGTTGAGTGGTTCATAATATTCAGGAAGATAAAGGAATTTGAATAATCACCAGTGCAGCCGCTCCAGAATATCTCCCAGAGCTTTTCTTCTGTGTTACATATTTTCTCGGGTAAATATTTCATATGTAGGAGAAAATTAGGTACCAGGCACTCTGTCCTTATAAATTGCCCTCTAATGATGGGGGAAATTAAAACTTGCCTTTTCATGGAACCCTGAGAAAGTTTCTCTGAGAAGGTAGAGGTAGGGCTATAAAGTGCTTAACCCCATAATGTGTTTTCTCTGAAGAAATTCCCATGCTCATCAGATAAGTCCCTCCTCACTGAGAGTAGAGAAGTAAAATTTCTCCTTAGAAATTCTATGCTTTCTCCCAAGAAAATCTTTTAAAAACTTATTATTGGAAAGTCTTGAAACTAGTAAGACAAATAAAAGATCCTATGTATCATAATAATTAGAACCTCACTAAACTTTAGTGACACACTCAGGATGTCTCATTTTAAGTGTTATTATACACAAAAGGGTAATGACGATGGAAAAATAATCTGTAACTAAAATACATGGGGAACACTGAATCTGGTTCTGAATCTGAAAAGAGATTTAAATCTGTCTTCATGTGTCTATGTAACCACTATTAGCAAACGGTGCAATACTTTAGTCTTTCTTTAATTTGCAATATTTTGCATAGGAATTAGATGTTCAATAAAGTCTGCATAAATTAATGAAAGTGGTTCTTTTGCCACTAGATAGAAAGACATAAATATTAAAACTGATACAACTAAAAGTTGAGATGAAACATATAGGAAAATGGGAATTAATAAAAAGAACTGGCATTAAAAGATATTTTTAATTACATTAAAATTCATTGCACATTTGATATCTAAAAGCATGAATGGAATACATCATATATGACTTTTTTAGAGTGGTAAACTCTTCAAATTTAAGAATCTGGACATGTATGTCAACTTATTGTGTTTCAAGTTTTAATGATCGAAATTAATTTTAAATTTTACTATAGTCTGTTGATTTAGTGTACTATAAAAGTCTCTACCATCCATTACATTTTACTCTCTAACTGCCTTAATGTAGCAATTAGAAGTCAATTAGAAATGTCCAGAAACAATAATACTTAAAGATCAATTAGGAACCCATGCTGCTAGGAAGATTAAATATTTACTAAAATAACAACAACCCTGAAACTAATGGTTCCAACTTCATTACTTGAATACATTTTTTGAACTGCTATTTTCTGCCTCACTTCACTGTAATTGCAAAATGTAATAGTAGCAGTAAATGCTTCAGTCTAAAGTACATAAAAAGCACAAAGCTTTCAGGTCATAATGACACTTGTTTAGATATTGTACACAGAATCACAAGCAGTTTTTGGTATAAGTATATGGAGTTCTAATTAAAAAGAAAGCTTCATAATTATATTATTTAAGGCTAATTATATTTAAATGCAATAGGTGAAAAATAAAGCCACTAAATATATTTCTTATGGGAAAAAATTTAAAATGTACTGGACTATACATTATGCCTGGTATTTACATGATAGCAATAAAGTCAGTTATATAAAAATTAAGCAAAAAGTTTCCAAGGAGGCTGTTTCCAATTTTTTAGCCCTATAACTGTAGTATATATAAAACGTTTTATCTGTAAAGTTTGTGCATATTGTAATGATTTATTGCCTACATTATGAGGAGGCATTGGGTTTAGCAGTGAATTATATACATTTTACAGGTATACATCTGAGGATGAGTTTTGTCCTCATAGAATAGAAAGTTTCCATCAGTATTGTTTGCATAAGGAAACAAAGATCACCACACATTCTATGATACCAAAGTGGACTTCTTAAAAATAAATGGAAGGAAGGAAGGAAGGAAGGAAGGAAGGAAGGAAGGAAGGAAGGAAGGAAGGAAAAATATGTAGCAATGCATTACTGAATAGATATTTGGGAAGGGCCAAGTCTTAGAAGGAGAATACAGGCTCATTGTTGTGGTAAAGTCTAGTATGAATACTCAGCAAAAGCTCAAATAAGATGGGATTATGGTATCTTTCAGGAAAGTGAAGAAAACACAAGTTTTTTTTTAAATAAAGAGGTCTCAGAGAATGAGTCCCATCGGGATTACATTTGAAAACAGTGATCATATTACAATCAATAACAGGATATGTATGACGTGTTTTAAATATTATGGGATATATTTTTTCATACAAATATTTTATACAAAATCAAGCAAACTAAAGTAAAGCAAACATTTCTAGTTGGACTATTCTAGAATTCATACGTAACTATAGATACAGATATATGCATATTTAAGTACATGCATTTACAAGTACATTTTAAATATACCATTTTACTCAATAAAATTAATAAAAAATAAATTTCATTCAGAAAATAGCGTGTTGTAATGAATTATTTGTGAAATGGTGAAGAGGAAATTAGTCCTTCAGGTAATTTTTTTCCATTAGTCAAAAAATAAAAATATCATAAATAATATGTTTTATCATTAATTTATTCTTGTACTTCTTCAGTATGTGTGTATATATATATATGGCACTTGACCACTAAACCACATCCCCAGCCCCATTTTGTATTTTATTTAGGGTCTCACTGAAGTGCTTAGCACCTCAGCATTGCTGAGGCTGGCTTTGAACTCTTGATCCTCCTGCCTCAGTCTCCTGAGCCACTGGGATTACAGGCATGTGCTACCATGACCAGCTGCATGTATACATTTCAAAATCTAGAAAGAAAATCAGCTCGATGATGTCTGATATAAATGTGCTTGTCTCAACATTTAAAATAACCCATTCATATCTATGTCATTTCTCATGAAAGTAGAAAGCATTTTCAAGGAAAAAAAATAATTAGTACCCCTACTAGTTAGGGTTCCCCAGATGAAAACAAAAAAGAAAAACAAAAACAATAGGAAACATGATAATTAATAGATAGATAGATAGATAGATAGATAATGGAGATATAAACTTAGGTATGGATATAAAGAGAGATACAGGAAGTGCAATTGACTATGGCAATTGGTTCATGTTATTATGGAGACCAAGAAGTGCTACTGCTATTTACCTCCTGCAACGTGGAATGCAAAGGAAGCCAGTGGTGCAGTTCACTCCAAGTCTGAAGGCCTGAGAGCCAAGGGCCAGAAGTCCAGAGGACAGGGGACTGGGAGTGTCCCATTCTGACAGAGACAACAGATGCTTTCCTTCCTCTGCATTTTTGTTTATTCAGGCACTCACTGGGTTAGATGTTGTCCACACATCTCACTGATGAGAGCATTTTTTACTCAGTCTACTGATTCATTGCTAAACTCTTTTGAAAGTATTCTGAATTTAAAATGAATTAAAACTCAAAATTAGAGGTTAAATATAGCAAAGAACAAAAGCAAGACAATATACATAATATTTTAAAATCTCATAGTAGAGAATATTGTCTTAAGGAAAGAAAGCCAGAATTTATGAAAAAAAAAAAAAACAAGACACCTACAATACACACTCATTTCTATTAACAAAAGACATTTCAGAAATAAATAAAAATAAAGATATAATCAGTGAAAAATACTTTTTCCCTGAAGAGAATGTGTTCAGGGAGACATGGGTGAAGTTTGATCAATGGGTACTAAGTAGTAGTTAAAGAGAAGGAAGAAATTCTAAGGTACTATTGCACTGTACTATGGCTACTGATAATGAAAATGTATTCTATATTTAAAAGTGATAGAAGGAAGGAGTTATAGTGTTTTGACCATAAAAATGATGTGATGAGATGAACATGTATAATGTGGTTTAGAAGTTATAGTAATATACAAATTATATATTAAATGTTATATATTGAAATAACACATTATTTTCAATATATATACATATATATACGAATAGTTTTTACATACCAGTTAAAATATATATTTAAAATGAAAAGAAAAACATTTTTAAAGTCAGTGAATATTCAATAATTTTTTGTTCCAAATCGCTGTTATTAAGGTCTTCTCTGAAATGTGAAACTTTAAATGAATGATAGATTTGATTTCATAGATATTCTTTAAATTTAAAATATCTTCAGTGACTTCCCCATCTATTCATTTTCTCACAGTAAAAAATTTGGGGGTCATATTTCCTATGCTTCATGATTATTCTTACTACACATATCCAAATGATTTCCAACTTATTCACTCCATACATCACAGTGTCATTATGGAATTGAACCATTATCCAATTTCTACCACTCAACAACTCAACAGCCTCAAGTGTGAGTTCATGAATTCACACTTGCAATGCAATATATTCTTTAGCAGCAACTGCCAGAATGATCTTGTTAACATGCAAATCAAAGAAACAGAGAAGAATTGAATTTGGGCAGAAAATATATAACTATGTTAAATACAATACAGGACAATTTTAACTGAAGAGACATCTGTGTTTCAACAGTATGAATGAGCCTTTAAAATAGAAATAGTCTGAAATCTAAAGATGAAAATTTGTTGCTTCATCTTTAGATTTGAGATAAGCTTGAGGATTTTACTTTTATTTTGTTTTTTCCTTTTCCAGCATCTGTGTACCACACCACTTTTGGCAAAGGAATAATAAGATGATTTAAAATTCTTTCACCCTTCTGTTCTTCCCAAACAGTAAAATAATTTGCATTTCTATAATAAAATTGTGATCTGGACTTTTTACACCAGTAACAGTGGTAGATTATATTAGGAAAATGAGAATGATCATTGAATTAATGAACCACCTTTGTGGCTTTTACGCTTTTAGCCTGTACAATGAATCATGATTATTCTAGTTAAACTCCGTTTCATTATTTGTTGCTATAAGCTGTATCTCTCAATATATTTATATTGCCCAATAGAATTTACATTACAATATGCATAACTTGAAAAGTAGGGAAATAACTAACGTGAAATTTGTTGTTTGTTCACAATATGGATTCCTCTGTGAAAACAGTAAATTAATCTACTTTTGAAGCATGTATCCTTGTATTTTATAATATATGGTGTTATGAATATGATCAGAGGGTTTTGTTAATATAAACATTGTTATTATCATCATTGATTTAATTGCTTAGAACTCAGATTATATACACAAATGACTCAACACTATATTTTTGTTCAAGTGGCATCAAGTCTTTTTTACTTAAGGTTAATTCCAGATTCACAGAAGTGACCTACAAGCCCTAGGTGACCTCGCCCCCTGTAGGTATCTTTTATGGTTCTTTCATTTCTTACATTGTAGGCACAATTGCCTCTTGCTGGTTTTTGAACACATTAAATGAGTCTTCAAACAAAGGGACTTTGAACATGGTGTGTCCTCTCCTGGGGAAATTTTCATGGCATTATCTTCTAGTCACCAACAACTCTTTATCACTAAAGTCTTCCCTGACCACAATTTTTATCATGATTACCTTAAACAACTCTTATCTCAAAGGCCTTTCCCTTCTTATGTATATGTCGTATAGAATCCTAGGGCACAGTCTTTTCATATTAACTTACCTTTTTTTTTTGTATACCACTTTTATAGTGAATTTAAAATGACATATTTAAATTTACTTATTTCTATATATGTTGTCTGTTTTCCTCACAAGAATGTAAACTCCATAAAGGCAGGGTTGTGCTAATTTAATTCACTGATTCTCTCTCCTACTCTCTGTGTGCTTGTTCTTCTCTCTAAAACACATGTGCATAAATAGCACAGGGCAATATTCACATTAATTCATACAGGGAAAAAAGATCATAAAGAGATGGAGTTATGCAATATATCATATTTAAACATATTTGCAAGATAAGGATCTAAGAAAAATATATTCTAAAAATTCCCTCAAATTATTAAATAGTGTTCTTGTTGTAAAGGCTATATGCTATCACCTGTAATTATTGTAACACATATAATAAATGTATTAATGCTTTATATAAATGCAATAAAAATAATTATTTGGAAATAAAGAAACTCAGTTTTAAACTTCACCTCCATGACATTCCTATTAACTCTAGTATAGCATTATTTTAGTTAAGTATCTTATTTTCCTTTAAATTGGGGTTGTTTCATAGGTTTGACAAAAGTATTTAATTCTTAGTGTATAGCAAGTAAATAATAAATGTTCAAGTCATTGTGATCATTATCATGATAGCATCGTTTGATATTTAGGTTTATAAATTTACATAAATAATATTGCAATGTGCAACTTCATGTATCAATGTGGACATTTTCTTAAATGACATACTAGAGTATAAGATATAGAATGTGTGGTGTTCCTATCACAACAAGAAACGAGAGAGATAATTGGCAAGACAGAAAAATCAGGGAGCTAAACTCTGCAGAAACTTTCCATTGTGCTACACACTGTAGGTTAATCAAAGACTTTACATAAATATTAAAAATCATCCAAAAAATTGTAATAATTTTGAACTGGGTTAATATGAGAATATTCATTTCTCTACCCTATCATGTGTTCAGAATACTTATTATAATATATTTATATAATAATAAAATAAAATATATCAAGTTGTAGGGTTTTTTTTTTCAGATTATTTATTTGTGTTCATAGCTTTTATATTAATTTTTCTCCAGGTACATTCTTTTCCAAGTTCAACTCCAAAGTTCATGTAATTTTCTTTTAATTGTTCCAGTTTCTTCATAAGATTCTATCTCCTATATTAATAATATCACCCCTCCCCCCTCATTTTGGGAGTACTGGGGATTGAACTCAAGGATACTCAACCATTGAGCTATATCCCCATCCCTATTTTAACAAAGGAATGTACAAGTTAAAGTGAAGAATAAACTGAGCATGCCAGACATATATAATAAGTTCCCCAAAAGGGCTTAATTAGCAGTGGCCCTTCCCCAGCCCTAAATAATGACTATTAAATATAAGTTGCAAGAGGATCAAGACCATTTCCCCATTTCCCAGGACATTAACTGGCTACCAAAACAAAAGTCAAAATTCTAGTGAAAAAGACAAATAACCCAAACTATAGCAAATAGTACATACTGACTGAAAGAAAATTTAAAAAGCAAAAGAAAAAAATTAGGCTTTGAATAAACATATAGGTGACCTATAATTCTGATAATAAGAGATGCAGCTTTGACACTGATGAAGGATTAGCAGAAAAAATGGAGGAAAAGCCTATACGTCTGCTTTTTAAAATATGAACAAAGTTACAATGAAAAAGGTTAGGGTTGATAAACTGTGACTCATAAGCTGGTCACTTATTTTCATAAATAACATTGTACAGAAAAATAGACATCCCTAACATTTACAAATTGCTTAGTGCTGCTTCTTTAAAGAGCTATATATTTTGAGTATTTGTGACAAAAAAAAAATATAGCCTGCCAGTCTAAAATATTTACTGTCAGGGTTTTCAGGAAAATGTCATTTGACAAGTGGAAAACTTGAATGCAGTGAATGACAGAAGAGGTTTCAATGCAGAGGTAAACACCTAATAACAAAGAGCAGATGAGTAGCTACGCCATACATGTCCAGCCCTCTTTTTTCATCTTTAATTTCTTTATATACAACCTCTTAAACAAGCCATAACACTGTACTACGGGTAGACAATTTATTAAAGAGTAAAATAAAAGTCTGCCAGGGTAAAGGTAATAGACAAGAGTTGATGGAATCATACCCTGTAATACTTTTCATCTTATCAGTGAAATAGTATTAAACAGAACTACCTGGAATTTTGTGATAAAGCAAGAATGTGTATTATACAGCTTTCCAATATCTTTTATAAAACAAATTGTACCAAAAAGCAAATAGAAGGGAATTGAATGCTAAAATTAAAAAAATAAATAAATAAATTACACAGAAGAAGACAAGAAAGAATAAACAAAGGAAAAAAAAAGCAGATTGAACAAATAAGAAAACCCTGTGGCCATCTTGAACCTCAGCGTATCTTAATTTTCAGCATTATTTGTTCTCAGAGATTAGGTGGGATATGATATTAGTATTACATTGGATCCATGATTTGATTTGTCAATCCATTTAGGGCATTTCTTCTTATTATCTCTTCAACAATTTTTTCTTTCCTATTCTGGCCTTTCTCTTCTGCAAAAGTAGTTACCTTTTGGTTATTCATTTTGTTTTGCATAGTCTATTCCATAAAGTTACCTTCCATTGTTTAGTCTGAATATCCTAAGTGTATTTTTTAGGCACGATCTTTGTCTCATCTTTACTTAATCTATTGATGATTGGATTCTTTTCAAAAAGAATAACTATTTCTGGGTACTATTTTCTGCCATTATTTTCTTCTTGTCTCCCAACTCCTGGGATTTATTTGTCAACGTTATTTTGAAGTGTACGTCTGAAAACTCTTTTTTAAACATCTCTTATCACTTTATGTTTAGAATTTGTTCTTGTTTTAGGTTTTGTGTTCTTCTAAAACAGGATTCTGCTTATGGAGAAATAGAGAATTTGAGGATCTTGGTAGTATCTTCCTTCAGAGAAAATTTATGGTTCAATGAGATTGGTAACTCCTCTGGTTATAAAGCAGTCTTCTATCACTTTCAACTTTTATTCCAGTGTGAACTCCTAAGAATTCCATTAAGTAGTTTGGAAAATTTACATATTTTACTTTCAAATATGCTCTCAAAGTCCCAGGAAACTTCAGATATCTTTGCTCAAGTTCTCAGCCTATTACTATTGTTCTCCCCTTTGGAATTAGCATGACCCCAAAGAGAAAAAAAAAAAAAAAAGATCTCACATTCCTTGATCACTACTCTTCCTGCTTCTACAATCCAAGTTTACAGACGGCTAAAATGTTCACTCTTTGTAGCTTTTATTCATACATACTATACCTGTACTTTGTCAAAAGTAAGAGTTGGTCTGAAATGCACCAACTATTGCCAGAAACAAAATATCACCAAAGATAAGCTCAATAACATCATGAGATTTTTAGAATTTCTTTTAGTCTTGCCTTTTTAGCTGGTTGAAATTTCTTAATGACCAGAGAATATTAGTTTTCATGTACCAGGATTAGATTTGGAAATCAATGAATTGCTCTTTAAAAATAAATCTAAAATTTAGGTGTTCAGACTATATTTGCAAAGGTTCTAATAGACTAGACCACCTAATTTTACAAATAAGTGTCCACAGAAAATATGTAATATCAAGGTTAAACTGGAATTAAGGGACATTTGCTCCAGAATTTGAAGAAAATATCAAAGAAAAAAAATCAATAACTGTAACATTAGCATTCACTCAATAAGCAGTGATTCATAACTAATTCATCTCACCATCTCATCTATATTTCACTGACATGAACAAATAGCAATGTATGGTTGGTAATAAATAAATAATGAATATGCTTTATGTTTAATATATGTAACCTTGATTTAATGTAATATCTTAGAGGTCCAATAATGCTGACTTTTATGATTTTTAACTTTTTTCTAACTTTCTGTGGTCAAAAGCTAATTCTGACAACTCTCAAATAAGTTTTCCTCAATAAAATCTGGACTATAAATCTATGAGTATATTTTGTAAAAGCTCTGCAATCTAAGTAGTGCTAAGAATTTTTTCTTCTGGGATGAAAGAGATTTCTCCTTGTTCCCTTCACAGTACCTACTTCTTGATTATGTTTCTATACAAACATCTAAATAAATTAAATTGTCCTTCCAGAAATCCATTAACACTTTAGTACAAACTTGTTAAAGAAAAACAACAAACAAACAAACAACAGATTTTGCAAGATGTGGTTTCTCATTGTCTTATTTATTTATTTTAAGTACAGAAGAAATGAAAAATAAAAACAGGAGAGAGGAACTAAATATAGTAAGAAAGAGAGAAAATAAGAAACAAAGAGACAGAAAAAGTAAGACAGAGACAAATGAAGATTCTAAAGACAAAAAGAGATATATTTAAGTTGGTAAAAGTTAATGTTAATTTGATTAAAGTCCAAAGTGCCATTTTTGCCTTTTTAATTTTTATAGATGATTTTTTTTATGGTATCCTTTTCATTTTCTTTTTTGGTAACATGGCTTCCTGCCTTGTGTGGGGAGAATGTTCTGATAGTCTTTGCTGTTCCATGTAAATTTCTCAGAGGAACAAGAACAAGGATCCCAATATTCTTGGGCTAATAGGTTGCTTGAAATAAGACAGAATTCCTATAGGATGAACAAGATAAGTAATCTGTGATTACTTATGGAAGACCTTTACAGGACAACGTAAATTGCTTTAAATTATGAACTACTCTTAAAAGCTTATTTCTTTTTTAACTGATGTTGCATATTTGTTCGCAAGTAACAAAACAAGATTACATTTTTTTTAGTCTATTCACATGACTTGAGTTACACATATATTAATTTAAGTAACACACATATATTTGGCATATACATTTCCTGTAGCTATACTTTATTCTTATGATGAATTTCCAAAATCAATAATGTTAACTTTAAGAACTGAGGCAAATAAGGATAGGTGTACGGTTGTATATTTATCTGATTAGGAATTTTGTGCTGTGCTTGCTATTTGCTGCAGGTGACCGAGGCTGAAATTTGTTTGTTTTTCTCCCTCATTGTTTTGGGTTTCTCTAGAGATTCCTTTTAAAATAAAGTTAGTAGTTCTTTGAGGTTAGTAGTTCTTTGCAGCTTCACCCAAAGCTATTATTCATGAGCCGGAATAATGTGGTGATGCAATGGTGAATCCCTGGCAATGTCTCATGATTAGGGTAGGTCTAAGACTTTTAGCAAAGCTGTACCTGTACCCTATGCTACTACCTTCACAAGTGCTTCTCAGAAGTTTTCCCCCTGAAGTGACAATGGAAGGCTAGACAGGCTTGAGATACAGATTTCCTCTCCCCCTGTATTTCTTAGGCTTCTGTAAACCCCACGATGGTTAGGCTCTGGTACAAATTCCCCTTGGGTACATTCCTTTATTAAGGAGAATGAAATTCTTTGATCATCTTGAAAATGATGACTTCTCTTCACCTGTTGGAAGCAGGAAGATTTCTCACAGTGAGAACAGGTTGCAGCTCCTTGAGAGAAGACTACACAATGTGGCAAATTCCCCTAAAACTTGCCATCCAAGTCCTTATAGCTCAAGCCAGGCCAGCCTGCTCTCTAGCAATTAGTTGATTGCTCTTTATTGCTACCCAGTGGTGACTCAGTGGCTATTTCTGCTTCTGATAAGCGTGTGTGTCTGCTGGTCGTTCCAGTTATTGAGGCAGTGGTCTGTCGCTCAACTTGACTTTTCTGATAGATTTATGACAGTTGAGTTTCAGTTTTCAGCTGCTTTCTTGTTATGACGATGGAAGTAATGGCTTGTCAACTCTTCATATTTGGATTGAAAACTACAAGTTAAGGTTAAGACTGACTTGTCTTGCAAGGGAAATGTTAGTGGAAGTGGTGTAAGTCAGTTTGAGTGTAATATTCATAAGTTTTGAGTATGCTAATGTCATCCACACTTAAATCATCTTTATTTCCTGAAAACTACATAATAATTTAAATCTAACACTAAAATATATTAAGGTATCCAAAGATATATGATGTTCATTTAAATAATCTAAATTTGATATCTAACAGATAATATTCCCAAAGCAAACTTACCTGACACTATTTAAATTTTCTACAGTTGGAAGACCGTTTAAATTTATCTTTGCATTGTCATTACAGTGGAAAAGAAATTATAGTAATAATCAAATTATACTGTCATAACATTTGAAAAGGAGTTATATAAAATATGTATAAAATACTTTTGATTAGAAATTTAAATTTTAAGAGAAATAAAATACATATTTTAAAGGCAATAACATCATATTAAAGAGGAAAAAAATACCAATTTTTCTAAATACACAAAACTTAAGCCATGTTTTTTGCCATCTAAAAACTTTCCCAATTTTATTACCATATTTTCCTTAGTGTTTTCTTTTAAACGTAATTGTGTCCAAACCATGGGGAAGACAATTTTAGAACGGTGTTCTTTGATAACAAATTGGGACTCAGATTATACATTCTTTTAATACTGAAAACAAAGTCTTACTTCTATTATCTTCACAATATGTTCTAAACATATTGCTTTTGAAAAAACTAAAAAGATTATCCATACCAACAATGATATATTAAGATTAACCATCTCCTTGAATTATGATTTATTTTGATAATCTAAATTCTTTTGATTTTGAATCAGTTTTAACTACAACTTCTCTGTTCTAATCACAGATTCTAATTAAATAATATATAAACAATAGGGGACTCCGAAATCAATCAGTCTTCTTCCAATCAATGTTTAGAGGATCAACATTTTTTCCAATCAGCAATTACATTAGCTACACTAGAAATTATGTTTGGGTTGTATGCAATAATTCTTATTTGTAGCACATTGAACCTAAACCAGATTATTTTAGCACTAAGATTTCTCCACACTATATAAGTAGGATTCAATCTAAGTTCATTTTAAGCCCATCTATAATTTTTAGATCACTGCTTTTGGGGAGTAGTGACGCAGAAAATCACATTTTTTAAAAGGAGAAGTTTTTTAAAATGCTGTTAATTTAAAAACTCAAAAGCATACACCTTAACAATAGATAATAGATAGGAAGGTCACCTCTGCACTCTGGAAGCTATATATTTTTCTTTTCTTCTTTAAGTTGGAGCATTCCCTTAACTAGCCAACATCACAAATAGTAAAAGTTCTTTCTAAAATTTATTCATGACCATTTAAAGACTGGTCGATGGATTGATATATTCTGAAATTATGTACTGGAGCTAGAAGAAAACAAATTTGTAAAATATATAAATCTTCTGTCAGACTTTGCAAGTTCAAAACCACTTGACTCTTTTCTACATCGTGGCTGATGTTTAAATACCTGTGTGATGACATATTGAGGTTAGAGTTCTCAATGAAGCAGTGTTGTGTAACTGAAAACATTTGTATTGATTTTATCACTAGATAGCTGCTATGTGACAATTGATGGATTATAGGGACCACAGTTCATTTACTGTATATGCCTATCTCTTGCTGATAGCCTTTTCAAATCTCCTGGTTTTTATCTGCACATTTGATATTTACTGAAAATCACACTTTCATTTGACCAATATATTTTTTACTCAACGAATCAATAACCTTAATTATTCAGAAGAAACTCAAATCACATGTATTCAAATCTATTTATGTTTTAGAACTTTATTTTAAGAAATAGCATAAGATATATTCTGGTTCCATTCACAATACATTGAAATTAATCTTATTTTTTTCCTGAGTCCTTTAGTCTTAATAAGTAATCCTATTACTGATAGTGTGGCTGGAAGTGGATGCCACATTTGTTGAAGTGTAATTACAAAGAAGTCAGAAGGCTAACTACACCTCCTCACTATCCCTCTTATAATGTCGATAGAAGCAATAAGGAAAATAAAAGGAAAAATTCTTGGTGATTAAATGTGCTTGATTTAGCAGCAACACATGCTGTGTTACTAGTGTTACAGGGATATCTTTAAAACAAGAGAGATTCGATGCATTAGTTGGTGACAGCTGATAAAACTGTAAGAGGTTACATTCATATAAGTCTCAAAAGTGAAAAATCAAGAAAAATGCATTAGATACTGTATTAATTCCATGAGAGAATAATCTACTTTTTCTTTGGCTGCAGTTAAACTATTCATAGTTATCAATATTATTAAATTTAACTTGTCTTCCAGATTCACTGTTACAATTTTCAAAACTAAAATATTAATAGTACATCTGTTGAAATGAGTTTAAGAAAATGCTAATAAAATTGAAGCAAATGTTGATCTTCCATTGAAAAATGGTGCTAGAGTTTAAGCAGCTGGTTTTTGAGCGATCTGCTTATGAGCTAGTGATATACAATATGCTCCCATATATCTTTGTAATTGGTGGGAAACAGAACCTTCTTGAAGAGTATGCTAATACTCTTGTCACTCTGCCATGTATTCATAATACAGATACGTAAACTTATTTCATTGTTATTTGCAGATGTGACAAATTCCTTGGCAAAATTTCCTTGGCAAGGAAAGACTGCACTGTATTATCTGAGAGCCCAGTTATATAATTCTGACCCTTATAAGAGGGAACCAAAAAGATTCAGAATGAGAAGAGCTCCTTCCTTTATCATGAAACCTATAGAAGAAGTAGGCTGGTAACAGGATATCTAAAATGCAAAGATTTCTTGAAGGCATATTTGTAAGGCTGTTTTTGCTGGCTACAAGAGAGGTCTCTGAATCAAACACAGCTCATCTTAAATTTGAAGGTGTTTATGCCCCAGATGAAACTGAATTCAACTTGAACAAAAGATGTACTTAGGTGTACAAATAAAAATCAACTCAGTGACTCCTGGGGGCAAACCAGACAAAACCAGAGTAATGTGAGCAGAGGTAATTGGTAATCAGTGGAAGAAATGACATGGTTTGCCTGAAAATCCAAAGCAACCATCCTGCTAAGGCCACTGGATAGAGACTTTGTGTGATGCTGTACTATTCCCCAAAGCATTTAAACTAATGAAGAGTAAATAATATAACAGTGGATTTGTGGGAACAAGAAAAAGAGTCTAAAAATGGGAGAACAAGGATAATGATAGATGCAGGTGCTGGAGTGATGAGATTTAAATATGGAGAAAAGGGCTACAAGCCCAAGAGTAAAGCCAGCCAGTAAAACTAGAAAAAAATTAGAGGAAACAGAGTGTCCTATAAGTTACCAGGGAACCATCCCTTCCAGTACCCATAAAGGCTCTTCTAAGCCAATGAATTTGTGAAGATGCACTCCAGTGACCAGAGGACACAGAAGTCAAGTTACAGTCTGTTCCTTTCCCATTTTAGGCTACGAAGCAGTCAGCAATGCGCAGCTAGACTACTGGTTCCTGCTGAGAAGTGGCAGTGGAGCGGTGAAGCTGTGGAGTGACATCCCTGGTGGGTTCAGCATGGGTGGCAAGCAGGGGCTTTCTCAGGCTGGAGCCCATTATACAGATGGGTTGGGCCTGAGGCAATAGGAACCAAAAGCTCCAACTTGTCACACATTGATGACCAAGCGTGGGGCATGGTACAGACACCTGCTGCAGAAGGTGTAGTGCTGCAGCAAACTGACAGCATACACCATCCCAAGACAGAGACCTGTGCAATGAGAAAATGGAAGGAGGGGAGATCGGAATGGAAGTTTGGACAGCAGAGTTGACCAATAGTGTTAGCACATTTCCAAACACTTATTAACATATGTCTGAACCAATAGCATTGATACTTTTTTATAATCCCAATTAGCATAAGTTTGGACCAATAACAGTGACCCTTGTGCTATATAAACCCCTAGCTCCGAACACTTGTGAGAAAACCTGCTATAGGGTGCCTTCTAGTTTTGCAAGAGTTCTGTTCCTGTTTCTGTTTCTTCAAAAAAATTCCTATTTTTACACTTACTTATTGGGGTCTGTGTATTTTATTTTCAAATTCATTAGAGAAGAACCCAGAAAGCAGAAGAATGCAGAAAAAATTAGAAACTGGCGGTGAGCTGCCAGGGTCTGCTACAACACTGGAGAGCATAGCCAACCCTTAGGAGCTGCAGAAGCCAACAGCTTGTGCAGACCCCATCCACCAGCAGAAGCAGTGAATCAGTTTCATGTCAAAACTCTGGTTTCACTGTTCTATGGAAAATGGAAATAGTTATAGCTGAATTAATTTAAGAGTTTAGTGTTATATTTTTGGATATTCTAATCAGTAAATTCTACATAAACTGTAGTTTCATCTTAAAGACATCAGGAAAGTTACTGGACCCACAAGTAGTTTCATTTCAAGAAGTAAACTTAATGATCAGGATCTGCATATTAAAAAATTTTTTTAGTTGCATTTGTCTTAAGTTTGACATTTAGCCAGCACTACTGTTAATTGGTGTCTTAATTGTTCTGTATTTTACTGAGTTTATGTTTTAAAATTTGTGAGAAGACTTCAACCTTCGGCCTGAATTTATGACAAGTTCAATTAAATATTTTGAGAATGTTTGAAATATAATCCAAACAAAATGTGTTAAATCTTTTTATTTAAGAATTTAAGCCATCCTATTGACTATAGAAAACACCTCTCAGCACTCCTTGGATATTGTGCAGTTTGTCTGCTCTTCAGAAAACAAGCAAACAAAAGCATCTGGTGGACTCCCTGTTCTGTTGCTAAGAGATGACAAATTACATGGTTTTAGAATTGGGGAACAAAGAGACATATTATGTATAATGCATGTTCTAAAAGGAAGGAAAACTACAAGTAGATTTTTATCAAGTACAAGGATTGCAGACATAATACTGTTCATGGGAGACATTACCGTATGAGCACATTTAAAAGCAGCAATCAGTGGGTGATGGTACACTGAGAAATTCTTATCTCTTTTTCAAAATACAGAGGCATAGCTAGGCTTTGGTAATTAATGACTGAGAGACTACTTACTTGGTGAGTTTTCAGCATGATGAAACAATTTCTTAGAATAACATGATAAACACACCAAATTCTATACAGGTTAACTATTTGGCAACTTGAGAACAAAAAGCTTCATATTTTGAATATAAGTATTTACTGATTTTGAGCTAACAATTTTTGGGAGTATATCTACACAATATTTAAGGAATACAACAGGACTAGGAGAAATCAGCATTGTAATCGTTTCTTTTAGCCTTTTTCTACTGTCTATCCCCAGAACATAGGCTTACCTAAGTCTGAGAGATTTTCTGAGAGATTTTTTTTTCTGTGTATTTTATATGTCCTCCAAAGAAAAATCATACAAAAACTTAAAAATCTATAACACCCATCTCATTTTATCTCATTTAATGCAAAATTGTTTTTCTGTATATTAAACTTAAACAATAAACACCACCTCCTGAATGTTCATGTTCACCTCCAACTCTTAGTCCAAAGACTAAGACCTTCAAAAGCTGTTCCTCTTTCTCCTGTATTTCTAATTTTGATAAAAGACACTTACATATACTCACTTGCCCAAAATCTGAATTAGGAATCAACCTAGATTCTCTATAAGTTCAATATTATCAATGATAATACAACTGTTGCCTACATCCATCCTGATCCAATTACGTGAAAACCCATCATGTACATCTGGAGTAATCTGAAGTTACTATTTCTTGGCCTTATTAACTTTGTATTAGCTTCTTCTTATTCATAGTGCTATTCCCATTTACTGACAATCCAAACTTTTTACTAATTTCCCAATGATGACAATAAAATAGGAATGTTCCCCTGTATGGCCTCATTCTCTTATGAATCTCTAGATGTTCATTTGTTCCTGAATAGACTTTGAATTATATTCATTTTCTTTACCCAAACTGCCTTTGACCCCTACAAGAAGAAATGAGTTCTCTTTGTTTTTCTGTTGTGCCCTGTATAAAACTCATATAGCAAATTTAGTTTGCCAGCAAGAGAAAATACTATAGCCATTACTATTCTAACTTTGCATTTTATCTTGTTATTTCATGTTCTTTTTTTGCTAGATGTTTAAGTTGCATTTATTATCTTAGGGATACTTTAAAAATTAAAAGTACTGGGACACATTTTATTTATTATTTATTTTTTACTCTAGTATAAAATATATAACTGTTAACTAAAATTACTTTGTTATACATTTTATCTCAGGAACTTCTTTATTTTGCTTAACAGAATGAATAATACATCTGACTCTGAATCAGAAGATTCTGAGATGATTCAGCAGAAAACAATTCAGCATTGTTGGTGGTGTGACAAACTAAATATGCTGAAGAAACATTTCACTAACATGCAATTATATCCCATATGAACCACAGCACTCAAAACTTGACAAAGTAGGATATTTTATAACTGATCTCTAAGATGAAAATAAAAGTGAATTTATAAAAAGAAATAAAAATGAAAGGGCATGCAGAGCGCCAAAACAAGAACACAATATCCAGTCAATAAGCAGAAGGAAAAGGCAGGACAACTCTGAAAGCAAGTAACCAATCATCAAATTACAGCTTTCTAGGTATAAAGAAAAATATCAAACCTCAGGTTTATTTCCTCAAATATTTAAGTTATTATATTTAACTATGGACTATAAAAATATTTGTAGTAAATACATATAAAACAAATTAATCACAAAGTTGAACAGGGACAAAATATTATTGCTTCACCTCTGGTATTTGAAAAGTGTGCAAATAGTATTTTACACAATATATACTATATAAGGTAACACTATACATACACATGCATATACTACATATGCTATATATATACACACACATATATACTATATATTATAGCCATAGTGCATAGAATGAGGATACTTAAAGATACAGACATTATTACCCTATATACATGTATGATTACACTAGTGGAGTGATTCAGAACCATGTATATCCAAGGAATGAGAATTGTGCTCCATTTGTGTACTGTATATCAAAATACATTCTACTGTAAAATAAATAAATAAAATAAATAAATAAATAATAAATAAAAACAAAACAAAAAATGAGGAAACTTAAAATTGACTAATGATAGTCCATAAAAGAGAAAACAAAGACTATGGGGAAAAGCACAATATTCGAAAAATAATGCCTAGGAATTCTCCAGTGTTATTGGAAACCCGGCCCACAGATTGGTTGTCAGTATGACTTGTTTAACTTATTTCCTGTTTGTGCTCAAAGGGTTGAACCACTTTAAGTTTTGTAGTTCAGGCTTTTATTTTCTCGACAATACAATTCCTAATATATATTAAACCATTATCTATTTGTTTCTGGTCACTTCTCTGTACAGGTAACCACAGATATTGTCTATATGCAGTTATTAAACTGGAGGACTTTGTTTTATGTTTAACATGTCTGTTCTGTGCTCATCTCTTTCTGTCTCTTAACTTTATTGTGATTATATGAACTAAGCAGTGTAGGTGGGACCATAAGCCCCCTCCTGTGTTGACTCATTCCATGCTGATTCCTATCACAAGGACAAAAACTCATAACAGAAGGTGAGTAGAAAAGAGCTTTGGTCCAAATATTCATCTTTTCATAAATCTTGTGCTTTAAGGTCACAACTTATAACTGCTGTATTTCATGATGTAGATTCAAAAGTCTCCAAATTTCCAAATTCTTTATCAAAGGCTTAAGCAGCTTTAGCAGACTTCTGTCTCAATTAGTACAATTTGAAGACAGCCTGTCTAGTCTGTTTATATTTCACCCTGGGGATTTTCCTTCAAGTGTAAATAAGAAGCACAAACTTACCAATCTTCAGAATTTACTTTAAAATCCCACTATCATTACAGTGTTGTATGTATTCTATTTTCAGTAACACAATCAACAAGAGCTTGCCAATTATTTTGCCAGGGATAACCAATATTGTAAATAAATTAACTCCCCACCCTGACAAATATTCTGTAGATTCAAATATCCAGTGATATTTTCAGGTAACATTTTTGAGAAAGAAACTCTAGAACTTTAAAGAAGACAATACCCCAACAGAGTTGGAAGAATATGTTGAGATGGCTAACCTTACCAGATAATATGTATTAGAAAATGAGTATAATTAACATTATGATGTTGCCTTCTGGATTTACCACATAAAGTATGGATCTTTATAGAAACCCCAGGAAGAGATGGACAGATATAGCAAACATTCCTACACAACAGTGCTAATATAGCAAATTTGTAAATTAAGTTTTGCTTAGATGTCCCTAAGGGGGTAATAATGAAATAGAAATTCTTACCTTATATGAGGCACAAAAATCAACTCCAAATAAAATGAAAAGATTTAAAATGAGGCAAGGTGAAGAAATCACAGAAAAATATATTTGTGATCTCAATTTCATATAAGTAAAAGGACTCTGCAAAAAGACACAAAATGGATAAATTAAGAAACTAAACATTAATGTTTTTATTATGTTGCAATTGGTCACATATTGCTAGTACAAGGAAGTATTCAAGAGAACATATTTGAAAAGTGTATAATTGAAAACATGATATGTAAAATACATAAGTGGCGTATCAATAAGGGAGAAAAAATAATCAGAAAATGGTTTGTGAAGATACAAACTGCTACTGCACAAAAGAGGAAATGGGAATAGAAACATTACAGAATTCACCAGTTTTTTTTTCTCTGATTTTATGAATTGTGAATTTGAGAAAATTTTGATTATCAAATGTTGGCATAAATAAGAAGTAATGAAAACATACGTAATGAACAAGAGAGCATATAATTAATGAAAACAAATTGGAAAATATTTTTATATTATCCTAAAATGATGAAAATACTTTAAATTTTAAGCACCATGTATTACTGTATTACGTACTGCTGAATAAATCTTAAGGAAATTTTTGTTCAGTACAGAATGCAAAATGTACATGAAAAAGTGTACATAGCAGGGATACTTATAAAAGCAATTAGTTAGAAAAAATGATTATTAGCCACATAATGGATAATAGCATTAATAGAGTAGATACTTGTATCATAGTTAATTATCCATCAGTAAATATGAATTTGCAATATTTACTTAAATAATATTCAACCTAAAAAGTGTGAGAATATTCAGTTGTGAATGATTACGTAGAGTAAGATATAACTTTTAAAGGACTGAAAAAAATCACATAAAATGCATCCTGCAGTAATACAACTATAATAAAACTGTAATAGGTAATTTCTCATAAGCAACCACATTTGACAAAAGTCAGGAAAATGGGAGATTGAGGAGCACACAGATGCTTGCAAACTTGCCACTAAAATTACAGGTCTTAAATTGAATGGTACACTAATGGATAAAAGTGTTCTTATCACATTTTAAAATCTACATAGTGTTTTGTGTGCATAAACTATTGCATAAAATGTTTAAATCTATACCTTTTTGTGTGTCTTAATTTGAGTAATTCTTGATGTAGCAACACATTCTGTTGGATAGATTTGAAAAATCCCCTGAACTCTGTCTTTGATCTATTCTTAGAGAACTGTAGTTTCAGCTTTCTTCTCCTCCATTTATTTGCCTTGTGAAGAGTAAAGAGTAAAGTCATTGCATCAAGAGGACATATATTTAAAAGTTTATGTGTAAAGGATGGTGGGATTATCATACCAAAATGGTAGGCAACAAAAACAGGTCAAAATTGATCTGAAAAATATTTTGGAAAAAAATTTCAAAAATTGCTAGAGAATAGGAGGACAAGTAATACCTTCAAAAGCATTTACTCAACTATTTAAGCCCACTAAATTTTTATTTTAATAAGCCCATTGCTCTGAAATTGCAACAGTGAGTTCTATATTTCAGTGCTTAACAATACTAACATAAGCTGAGAATAAAAATTGATGATTGATACTAGCCTTCTGTTTACTTTTTTTTTTTTTTTTTTTCGAGAAAGTGCCTATCTTTCATGAGAATTCCAAGGGGATTACCAGTGGACATTTACCTATTGTATCTGGATGTCCAACATGTTCCTATTTAACAATTATTTCACTCTGGAATTCATGCCATGGATGAAGACAGTGATCCCTGGCAGCCGTGATTGTTAGAAAAAATCTGTACCATTTAATGCTTGTTGACAATGAGTGCAATGTAGTTGTAGATCTAGTATTTTGGCTTTTGATTTCCTGGTATTTGTACCTTTAATGTAGAAGTTGGGTATGGAAAATACAATTAGGGCTGATAGGAAATTCACATGATAAATATTACAAAATGTCTCCGTTGACAGCTATTTTAACCTCCTTCTCCCTGGTTGTTTGATTATCCAAGCTGGAAAGCCAAGAGCTCGCCTCGCTGTGAACCCAGGGATGTGCATTTACAGTTTAGTTTTGGAGAGTGGGATTGAGATGGTTTCCTCTTCTCAGGGTGGGATGGAGGGAGCAAGAGAAGAAAGAAGGAAGGGTAAAAGGGAGGGAGAGATTAACAGGAAAGGTAGGGAGAAGGGGAAGGAAGGAAGGAGAAAAGAAGAAAGGAAGAGATGAAAAGAGAAGGGAAGGAAGGAGAGAAAAGAGGAGGGATCCTCAGGGTAGAAAAAAAAAATGTTCTTTTCTTTCACAGTTTTAGCGCAAGTCATTACTATCCATATGGTAACCTTAGGATTTAAAGTCTTGTGCAGAGAATGGAGCTGGAAGAAGATGAAAAGATCTGTACTATATAGTAAAGTGTTTCCCCAAATATGTTTTGTTACAAAAAGAAAATATACGAATCAATTATTTTCAACCACTTTCTGTGAATTTTTTCATTATGTAGGGCCAAACACCTCCCTAATTGACATAGTTAATGGCACAAAAAAGATACACTTCCCTTCAGTTGGTAACATTTGCCTGTCAATCATTTAAATAATCAGCAGTCATATCATTACCTAAGCAAATGAATCCATTACATACATAGAAAAATGATAAAAATTAAACATGTCACCAAATTTAAATAAAATGTTGGATTAAGCCTTCATGTTTATAGAATGAATACTGCTTATTGTATATTATAAACATGTAAGATTGATGAACATAATTCATAAGTTTTAGTTAAGATTATACTCCTTAATCTCAAACTTAATTTTTATATGTATTTTTCTATTTGCATGTTAATTTTTTGAGTTAGAGGGAATGTTAGTAACTATTTTTGTTAAATCATCCCTTCAACATACATACTATGATTTAAACATTGGTATTATAATTCTATTTTCTTAGTATAAATGTGTTTTTGTATACCCTCAAAATATCTGCCTGCCCATTCTGGGCATTTCTGGGAATCAGCAGGGTTGTATCTCTACAGGGCTCAGAAGGAGCCAGATTTTGTTTTTCCACTTCACTGTCTCCATGATGGCTTTCCATGTGGCTTCTGCCCAAGGGGAATTCTGTCCAGTACAGCACAGCTGTTGCCTTCTGGTAGCTTTTCTAAGTCCTCAGAAAGAGAAAAACAGCTGCCTCGCAGTTCCAAGTTCACTGTTGGCATGGAGGTGCTGAAGAAATTCTGCTTTTAAAGGAGATCTCAGAAAATACTTGTCACCACCTTCATCTCATGGTATTCATCCCTGGAGATTTAAAAGACACTGTATTTTACTAGAAATTAAACATGACAACAGTATTTACACCATACACATGGGCTACAAATATACATAGGCTACAATTCAGGCTTTTAATTTTTATTTATTTATTTATTTATTTATTTATTTATGTGTGTGTGTGTGTGTGTGCAGAGACTCTATTTGTTAAACACTTAACAGATACACCAATGACTCAAAATTATCCCCAAATCCAAGAATGGGATGAGATCGCTGATGAGATATGATCAGAATTTGATCCATAGAGGAAAAGCAAAACAAACAAAATGCTACAACAACAAAATTGTTCCTTTATAGTTAGCTAAGAAACAACAAAAAAAAATCATTTCTATTAACATTTTTTTTTTGGACTGAGGATTGAACCTAGGGGCACTTAATACTCTCAGCCCTTTTTTTATTTATTTTGAGACAGAGTCTCTCTAAGTTGCTGAGGCTGGCTTTGAACTTGTGATTCTCGTGCCTCAGTCTCCCAAGCTGCTGGGATTACAAGAATGTGCCACTATGCCTGGATTGTACTAACTTTTTTTTTTTTTTAATTTAGTTGTAGATGGACATAGTACTTTTATCTTACTTATTTTTGTGTGGTGCTAATCAAACCCAGAGCCTCACATATGCTCACCGGGTAAGTGCTGTACTACTAAGCCACAATCCCAGCCCTATATTAGCTAAAAATCCAATGAACTGATTGCCAGTTGTATCTGCATGAAAATAACTATGTTCTGAAATTATTATTTAGATTCTCCAATAGTAATTTATTACAAAAGATGAGATGCTCCAATAGAAATTTATTACAAAAATTTTTAGCATTTTTCTGTCTCAAATATGCAGCTCTTTTTATTTTTAAGGCTTATTTATTTATTTATTTTAAATTTTAAAAATTTTAATTTGTTATATATGACAACAGAATGCATTACAATTTATATTACATATATAGAGCATAATTTTTCATATGTCTGGTTGTACACAAAATACAGTCACATCCTTTGTGTCTTCATACATGTACTTAGGGTAATGATGACCATTACACTCCACAGTCTTTCCTACCTCTATGCCCCCTCTCTATCTTTCCCTTCCCTTTTCCCCTTTGCCCTATCTAGAGTTAATTTAATCCTCCCCTCCCCGCCACCACAGCATATTATGATTCAGTTTCCTTAAATCAGAGAAATCATTCAGCGTTTGGTTTTTTGGAACTGACTAATTTCACTCAGCATTAGATTATCCAGCTCCATCCATTCACCTTCAAATGCCATGATTTTGTTCTCTTTTAATGCTGAATAATATTCCATCGTGTATATATACCACAGTTTCTTTATCCATTCTTCTACTAAAGGGCATCTAGTTTGGTTCCACAGTTTAGCTATTGTGAATTGTGCTACTATAAACATTGATGTCACTATGTCCTTATAGTATGCTGTTTTTAAGTCCTTTGGGTATAGACTGATGAGAGAAATAGCTGGGTCAAATGGTGGTTCCATTCTAAGTTTTCTAAGGATTTTCCACACTGCTTTTCATTTTGGTTGCACCAATTTTCAGTCCCATCAGCAATGTATGAGTATGCCTTTTGTCCCACATCCTGGCCAACACTTATTGTTGTTTGGATTCTAAATAGCTACCATTTTTACTGGAGCAAGATGAAATGTTAGAGACGTTTTGATTTGCATTTCTCTAATTGCTAGAACAATTGAACAATTTTTCATTTATTTGTTGATTGATTGTATATCATCTCCTGATAAGTGTCTGTTCAGTTCCTTGGCCCATTTACTGATTGAGTTATTTGTTTTTTTGGTGATAGGATTTTTGAGTTCTTTATATCCTAGAGACTGGTGTTCTATCTGATGTGTGTGGAGTAAGAATTTGTTCCCAATTAGTAGGCTTCTATTCACCTTACTGATTGTTTCTTTTGCTGAAAAGAAGCTTTTTAGTTTGAATCCATCACATTTATTGATTCTTGATATTAATTCTTGTGCTATAGGAGCCTTATTAAGGAAGTTGGGGCCTAATCCCACATGATGGAGATTTGGGCCTACTTTCTCTTCTATTAGATTCAGTGTCTCAGGTTTAATTCCTAGATCCTTGATCTGCTTTGAGTTGAGTTTTATACATGGTGAGAGATAGGGGTTTAATTTCATTTTATTGCATGTGGATTTCCAGTTTTCCCAGCATCATTTGTTGAAGAGGCTATCTTTTCTCCAATGTACATTTTTGGTGCCTTTGTCAAATATAAGATAACTGAAATTATGTGGGTTAGTCTCTGTGTCCTCTATTCTGTACCATTTGTCCACCAGTCTCTTTTGGTGACAATACCATGCTGTTTTTGTTACTATTGCTCTGGGTCTCTTATTTTTCCAGATAAATTTCATGATTGCTTTTTCTATTTTTATGAGGGGTGTCATTGGGATTTTGATTGGGATTTTGATTGGAATTGCATTGAATCTGTATAGTGCCTTGGTAGTATGGTCATTTTGACAATATTAATTCTGCCTATCCAAGAACGAGGTAGATCTTTCCATCTTCTAAGGTCTTCCTTAATTTCTTTCTGTAGCGTTCTGTAGTTTTCATTGTAGAGGTCTTTCACCTCTTTCGTTGAGTCCCAGGTATTTTATTTTTTTATGCTATTGTTTGAGACAAATACCTATGGTGTAAGTGGGGTAGTTTTTCTCATTTACCTTTCAAAGGATTTGTCACTAAATACAGAAATGTCTTTGATTTATGGGTATTGATTTTGTATCCTGCTACTTTCACAGCTTTTGATATCTAAGTTATAGTTGTCAAATCAAATGACTTTGAACTTGCAATGCAACATTTGATTGGGGAATAAATAATCAGAAATGGAAATCCTCATGCTATTCTTATATTTTCAGTAAACAATGTGTTCACTATTCAGGGATATTGAAAAGAAAGAACACACTTCTAATTTCTTTTTCGGCCCCACACCAGAGAAAACCAATTAAAAAATTCAGGTGCTTTTTATATTGATACTGGGAGGAAGTTCAAACTATGCCAGCCCAAGCACATGTCCAGTACCTCTCACCAAGCCCCACTTCTAAACACCACAGACCCCTAAATCCAGTCGTCTTTCCCCTCTATCTCAAATCAGTTTGTGACCTGTTTGGACCTTTTGCCTTGCTCTTTCAGAAAGTCTCATCATATGAATTATATATGACTTCATCCTTTTGATAGGCACATAGCACCATCAGACATGACATCTAAACCAAACTTTAGGTGTGTGAGGTTCATTTGGTCTCCATGAAGTGACAAAAATATTTGAAAGTCTATTTAATCTGTACTTAAAAAAAAAAAAAAAAAACAGTTTGAGACAAATACCTAAGAGAAGTTCATAACATAGTGTTGACTAGATGGGGGAGGTCATTTATATAAGATTTGCCATTTGTGAGGCATTGCTAATTTTAAACTCATCCACATGCCATGACTGGATTTCACTCAGTTTTCAATATTAATAATATTCCATTGTATCTATGTACCACAGTTTCTTTCTTTATCCATTTATCTTTTGATGGACATTTAAATTGATTCCATATCCTGGCTATCGTGAATAATGCTGCATTGAACATGAGAGGGGAAAATATCTTTACAGAATGGTCATTTCATCTCCTTTGAGTATATTCCTAGAAGAGGGACTGCTGGGCCAAATGGTAATTCTATTTTTCATTTCTTTAGAAACCACCAAATATTTCCACAAGGCCTGTGTCAGTCTACATTCCCAGCAACAGTGTGCAAGCATGCCCTACACTCCACGCCTGTTTCCGCACTTACCTTACATCTTTTTGATAGTAGCTGTTTTTATGGGTGAAAAGTGACATATTTCATGGTAGTTTTGATTTGCATTCTGTGATGGTTAGTGATGTTACACCTTTGCTTTTATCTGAAGTACTTGTTTATCTTCTTTGTAGAAATCAGCTTTCAAAAGATCTTTGCCCATTATTTTTTCATTTTTACGAAACAATAAAGAACTGAAAATTTAAGCTGATGGAAATGGAAATTAAGTGAAAATCGAAGCAAAAACATGGGTGAATGTTACAAACATAATGTTGAGAGAAAGCAGACACATACCAGAAATTCTGTGCAATATGTTTCCTATAGAAAGTTCAAACAGTCTGGGGCCTGGTTATTGTGGAGTGGGTAGTAGAAGTCAATTTAATTTAATGATTGGAAGGAATGATACAGGTGGATTTCTGGAAAGCTTCCAATGTTCTATTTCTTGTTCTCTGTGCTGATTAAACAAATAGATTCAAATTATAAAAGTTCATTGAGATGTACTTTGTGACTAGTACAGTTTTAAAAATACTGTAATACTCCATAATCTACTGTAGTAAAATTTTCTTTTAAAATAAAAATCATGTATCATCAGTTATATTCTGGGCAAAAAATTAGGAATAATTAAGCTTGATAATGACTGGATTAAGAATAATAGGAAATATACTGGTATGATTCTGTAATAAGCAATAAAAACAGCTATCTAAATTTTTGTATGCCAAAATAATGAAAATATATTGACTGGAATACATATAGCTTGGCTTTACAAAAACTAATATAAAATGAATGTAGATATTGAGAGGTAAGCAGTGATAAGTAAGTGATGGCATGATTAGGCATGGGGACATCTGGTAAAAGAGGTCAGACAATAGTTTATGCAGCAATACAATTGTATAAAAGAATGAGAACATCCTTGCAAACTAGACACTTTATGGACCAGCATATCTTGCAATTTAATAAGATCAAGCAAAAAACACAGTGTCATGTGAACCCACTAAGCCTCTCAGCTAATAATACTGCAGATATTAATGTGAAGAATTGAAATTTTTAAAAGATTAAACAAAGTACTATCAGGCCATGTCTGAACTCTGCTTTTCTTTATAGTTTAAGAGACTGGGAAAAATTGAGACTGCTCTTTGTTTGGAAAAAGTTCAATTAGATTAATTCCCAGTGCCTTGGGGAAAGTCAACCATTCACTATATGGTGTCTGGACTCTATTTCAAAGTGGCTCAAAGGTGTTATAAAAAGTGGTAATTAGGTTTATCAAACTGATTTGTATAGACTTTTGCCTGAAGAAAAGGCTATATTTGTTTCAATAAACTCAGTGATAACAGGCTTAAACCTTACTTATTTTTCTAAGGAAAAGTCTCTTGACCATAATACAGTCTGGCATGAAAGGGGGCAAATTCTTTAACTCTTAGTCCATTCAAAGTATAGATGTGTGCAATTTGAGCCAGCAATATGTTGTAATAGGACATTATTTGTGTTCAACTTGGAATATTTCCTGGGCATAAGTACCCAGTGTGGGAATAATGTGTCCTCTCCTTAATGCTGGTAGGGGAGGGTCAAATTTATACAATTGCAAAAGCCTGAATGACTGCTTCATGGTTCACAGAAATCACTAGAGATTAGTATTGCTACCTAAGTATATATCTTTAGTTGTCTAAAATATTCTGAGACTACTTTTGTGCTAATATTGCCTATTATTTTGCCCCACCTGCCTTGCCACCATTATTAGAGCACCTTGCATTTGGAAATGGGATTGTGGGATTCTCTCATCAGTCTCCATGTATTTGTACATGGCTGCCTGATCTGATTTGGCAGTCACCTTCTTTCTCCTGTTATAATAGGTTGCTCTCCTTTTCCTGTCTGTTATTGCTTGCACATGATTGAGTTCCTATATACATGTGTCTTTATTAGGAGTCATCTTCTTCTATATCTCCTATTCTCCCCAACTTATGGATGAAAACATTTATATCCATGTACTTATTTAAAAGTGAGAGAAGAAAAAAATATGGAAGGAAAAAATCCACATATCTTCAGAATCAAAAGCAACTTGGCTCAAACATAAAAACAAAATAGATAAGAATAAGAAAGCAGCCTTGTCGAAAATATAAATGAAACTTTAAATGCATATAAAATAAAGCTAATTATTACTTTGCTTAAGGGATTATATTTGTGAGTTATAAATAAAAACAACTTTCTTGACAATGACCTATTTAGCATAAGAAAAATTCTTCCCAAACTAGTGAATTTGCTGCATATTATGAACTACATTTTTGCTCCCTGAATTATATACCGGATTGTATCCTAAGAAAACTACCAGAATAGTGCCAGAATTTCTATGTAAAAATCATCCTGAGCAATTATCAGCAGAAGGCTTTTCTCCATATATATGTACCTCTTCCTGTATATGCAAGACAAGTCTAGTCCTAGAATAATTCCCAGATTTCTAATCATGGCAGTCTACCTTTATGTTTTTTTAAGGAGCAAGAAAAAGCAATCATCAAGTGATGTAAACTTAGTGCCTACAAGAGATCGTTATCATAGTGAAGGCACCTTAGGAATGTTACTGTGAAGAAGTTCCTGAGAATATTGACCACCCAGTCCTCTGTCCACAGGCCAACTACAAGCATGGGTGTTCACTCTCAGAAGTCATGTGTTTATATGTGTATATAACACTTCAGAAAATATACATATATGCGTGTATATACATATATACACACAAATTCCCATATGTATGCATATATATGTATATAAGAGTTATCATAAGAGTTAAAGTAGCTTTATAGGTCATATGTTACTTTTGAACAAATGCTCTTTGAATACCTACAGAATATATTAATATAATTTATTTGTTCACCAAAATATGCTCTAGTTTAGACTAATTGCTGAGATTACAAATATAAACAGATTATTACTCTTATAGAAATCATGCTGATTAACTGGTCATTTGGGTAAAAAAAAGATATGTATATATACATATACACATACATACACATATATGTGTGTGTGTGTGTATATATATATATATATATATATATATATATATATATATATATATATCAATAATATGCAATTGGGAGATTTTATGGTTTAGGCCTGAAACAAACTAGTTAATTTTCCTCTTCTTATCATTAGTTAGCAGTATACTCTGGGCCCAACATCAAAGCAAGAAGATTAAGAAAAGCATTGTCTGACTAGAGGATGAAAATTTAAACAACACAGTGAATGAGTAGCATTGCTTCTGCTAGTGCCTGCATTTCTACTACATATTATTACATTTTTCTCTCAAGGGATAAAATTTACCCACATTTCTGATCCCCAAGAGAGATAACCGAAATATCTATATAGACTCTGCACATACTTGAAGTCCATTCCTGGTACAAGGATAGTCTCACCACAGGAATGAAAAATTATCACGCTGGAAAAGTTAGCAAAGTTATATACCACATTGAACGTGAAATTGGTATTTCTTCATTAAAAAGGAATAAATATTTTATGTAAATATTTATAAAAAGTTTGACTTTTTTATTCAGGTCAAGAGACACTGCAATATTATTAATGCAGTTCTTTTATTTCCCCTATACCTGTATGTCATGTTTACAAAAATGTTTAGAGGTGATATGTTAACACAAAGAGAACCTTTTTTGATTAATCTGATGAAGTACTGTGGAGTGATAATTATATCAATCATCTGTCAATGCTGGCATATAAATGTTTCCACTTCTAAAGTCAAAGAGTTGAATTTCATATTTACTAGCATATTTGCCTTTGACTTGTCACAATAAATACATTCTGTTATTATGAATTAAATGGAAGAAAACCATCAGTTTATGGTTTAAAATTTTTAAGACAGAGATTTTGGAATTAATACATGGAGTAGAATGAAAACATCGTATTTGCAATTGGAATTCTTATATGAGGGAATACCAAAGAAAAATTAGGCAATTACCAAGCAACAATGAAAAATGCAAAGATGACTTCTCTCTGTTATAGCCCACAGCTGCTCTTACATATCCTAGAAAACAAACGGTCTCAATTATAAACTTGGCACAAAGAATAATGTTTACAAGTTATAATTAATGTAACTTACATAAGTTGATTTTCTCAGTTTTATCACCAATAACCTACAGGTGAAGAGAATATTCCACACTTAAGATGTAGTTCAGAATTTTGAGATGATAAACATTTAATATGCAATGATACTTAGTGTGTTTACTTGAAACCTGGAAATATTTTTCAGGAAAAGAGAATGAATAAATGAAATGTTCATTATAAGAGAATATTTTAAAGAATTACTAATGTGTTTTTGTTTTCTATATTAATCTCATAACTGACTTGCATATTATGAATTTAAAATGATCATTAGCAGAAATACTATTTTTGTATACAAACATAATCCTTTATTTCTGGCATTGATTATTTTTTAAATTATACCAATACTTCATGATGAAAAATATAACTCTGCATTTAAGATACCTTTCTACCCTTATATAAATTAAAACACAAAAAATATTGATAAATGCAATTGCTATTTAGGAAATATACTGGTGAACAAATAAGTACCTAATTTAAATTCCCAAAGTAAGTTAGATGTGATATATATATATATATATATATATATATATATATATATATATATATTAATTTCACTGAAGTATCTTTGCAAATATTTTTGTCGGTCAAAATTAACCATAACATTGTAAGAATACAAATTTTCATTTGAATAATTCTATTTGCTTAAGCCATAAAATATAAGGTACATAGTTTATAGTTTTGCCATAAGAGAATGTTTCATGGAGCTTTATACCTCTTAAGAAATCATGTGGTCCCAGTAAACATGTAATTTAGAACACTTACTCTTTTACACATAAAACAGAAAAGCCAAAAAAAAAGAAGCCTCAGTATTCTTTGAAAACATGCATATCTCATACTATAAGCAATATTGTATTTTCTCTCACAACTAAATAATTGATTTTATAGAAGTTACTCTTTTCCCTATAAGATCTAATGCATTCCTACATATTACTCTATTTATTTATTACATTCTTTGTCTGGATATGGGTCAGGTAGTAATTTGGAATATGGAATATGAATTACAGGAGCTATGTGGTTTGATATTCCATTTCCTCATCTCTGTACTATTGACATGAGCAATTTTTGCCAATACCGTAAATTTCAGCCAGTAGACATTAATTTTTTGGTAGCTACCCACCCTGTGATTTTCCTGATAAATCTGAAATAAAATAAGACAAAAATTATAAGCATTTATTTAAAAAATAAATTTCAAATATATATTGTACAGAATGATATCTGTTGAAATATGAAATATGAATTGAAGATTGTGATATAAAACACATGATAAAAGATCTATAATGATACTCATCATATTTTTCAATGATATTTGATTCAGATGAGAGGAGTATGATTGGCATGTGAGTAAGGGTAATCTTCCACAGTTTTTCTAAGTAACTTTAATGGGTATTTGTTGTTTTGGAGCTGGATGTTATTTAGATAATCATATTTACTATCAAGTAAAAGTAAGAAGCAGGACTTCACCTTAAATATATACTTTCATTGGGGGCCAATTTACTTATTTAATTTTCTTTTTGTTAGGATCAATGATATATTATGTCTTCAGGAGTGGCAGAGTAGCTCAGAAGCTACAGATTTTTCAGAAGATAATGGTGTTTCCCATATCTATGCTCTTTTTTTCTTATCTTTTGTGTGTGTATGTGTGTGTGTGTGTGGTGCTGGGGATTGAACCCAGGGCCTTGTGCATGCTAGGAAAGCACTCTACAGAATAAGCTATATCTCTAGCCCCTCTTTGTTCTTATCTTAATAATGGAAATTACTACCTCAAAGAACACACTCTGGAACAGGATGTGACCATGTTACTAACTTTTTCCAAACAAAATTTGAGCAGAAGTCATATGTGCAACTTCTGTGTAAAATGTAATATTCTCAAAACCAGGTTAAAAACCTTGCCCTGCATCTGGAATCAGGGTGACAGTGGTGACTCCATGTTGACTAGATGGACAAAGTCAATCCCTGACAAATTAATGGAGCTAAGATAGAGAGGAACCTGGTATGGCCTCTAAATAACCTCATGAAGCAGAGCTAGTCATACCAGTGACCCCTCCTCCAGACTTCTTATAACTATAATTTTATTCCTTCCAGTCCTCTAGTTGAACCTCTGTGTCTCTGTGGCTTCCTTTTCTCCAGAAAGGGCACTAATCATAATGAAGAAAACTGTAGGAAATAAAGCACAATCCACTAAGGAGGAATAGGTGTAAGACAAACTGAGAGAAAAGTTTCAACATTATCTGAAGTGGGCAAGAAAGAAAAAAAAATTGTAATTCATGCGAAAATAAGCACTTTTGCAGGGACAAGTATTAGCAAAATCATTATAGAGTTTGAAAAGACACCTGGAAATTTAAAAAGAAAGGAGTTAGACATCAGTTTTTTACTTACTTATTATGTAAGTGTTAGAATTAATAAGACATAGGTTGAAAAACATTAAGGGGACATAAATTCACAAATACATGTTTACACATTTATTGTCATATATTTGTGAAGTTGTAATGAAAGAATAAATTGTGGATAGAAATGTAATTAGTATTTCTTAGGAGATGTTTTTACAATCTTATCAATTCATATTGACAGTTACATGAAAATCCTAAAATAGTACAATTCTGTGATGTTCAGACTTACACAGTTAGGAGCAATTGTCTCAAGACTTAAAATATGTTTAAAATTACTATAGGATAAATTATCTTTACCATGCCTTTTGTTGTACTTAATAAATTCAATCTTTGTTATCCCATAGAGTGAATTTAACCCTGATTCTTAATTGAAGCATGCACTTGAATTGTTGAGCCTTTTTCTTTAAAGCTTATTCATATCATTTTTTGGAAGTAATTGTAATTGTAATTGACTCAACTCTCTGAAATTCTGCTTTCGTATTATAGTAACAGAAGTGTGACTTCAATTTTCTCTTCTGAATTGAGAAATAATTGAGGACAATTTTGAAAAGAAGTCAAGTGCTTGTTTTCTCTGAATCATCCTGCAATTTTGTTTTTTGAGTGTAATATCATGGATGATGTATTTAATGCTGATGAGAAAATTGTATTTAAGCCAGAAATGTAAGAAGGGTTTGTAGATAAAAAAATATATAGTGGGTAGAAGAAGACTGAGCTAATTAATGTGGATCCATTCCAATGGAAAAAAATGTGGTTTTGACAGTTATGAAAGCAAATATATGATGGAGATCTCAAAAGCTCTAATGAAAGAGATGAATGAAAATGCTAAAATAAATAGCAGAAATAAATGTAAAAGGATGTTGAGCTACATAAACAGTTGTAAATATTCTGTATATTTTATAAAATTTTACTTGAAGTTTGATTTCATAAACAAAGTTTAGGTTTAGGCTACGTATTATTACTTAATTGGAGAGACGTATATACATAAAATATTGTAATGGAATCAATTTCAAGTTTAAAGCCTTTACTTTTGGTCAGTAATGTGTATATGTTATCATTACTCCTAAAATTATTGTAAGTAATAAGTAAATACAATTCCTTAAAAATATTTTCCCAGGGGCTTAGGTTGTGGCCCAGCAGTAGAGGGCTTGCCTCATACATGTGAGCAACTGGGTTTGATCTTCAGCACCACATAAAAATAGATGAAAAAAATAAAGGTATAAAAAATATTTTCCCACCTATTTGTGCTAAAAATATAAATGTTCAATTTTTAAAACTAAAGAATATAGGAAACTGAGAGAGAAAGAACATCTGGTATGTATCACATTTATTTCCCTTATTTTAATTTTGACAATGGGAAAATCCTTAAACAAAAATTCAAGGGAAATACTCTTTTGAGGTATGAGACATTAATTAGAAAATATATTAGTTAAAGTTGCATGGATTGTTTAGTACTTAGTGGATGTGCACTCCACTAAGACAAAAATAAATAAATAAATAAATATCCAAATGAAATAAAGTAATATTTCAATGGCTCTACAGTCTGACCCGAGCTTTATTTTTAAATAATTTTCAATTTAGTAATATTAATCAAATTACATGTAATATTTTATTTTAGCATACTAATTCCTTATCATAAGTTGCAAATAGTATGCCAAATTTGTTTTGTTTCTTAATCCTATGTGCTATCCCACTTTTTAAACTTCAGTGTGGAAAAGATATTCAGGATGATAAGCAAAGGGGACAAACTGACTGAACTTTACAATCAACTGGTTGAGCGTTTATTTGAATTAAACATTTAAATGTGGCTAATTAAATCATTAACCTTTACATTAAAAATTCTGTTTCACACTGTGTACTACACCACAGTTCAGCTGCAGTTCAGGTATTACTTAATTAAATCTAAGGCCAAGATATTTGTTCGGTGATCCTCTATTAATTCGCTTATTAAGAGGTCATAAACTTTCAGGATAATTTCAAGACGTATTTTATTATAATTTTATTATGAAATAAGTTTCACTTTCAATAATATACTTTAATAATTTTGGCAAGCACACACCATTATGTGTTAATTAAAAGACATAACTATGAACTTCCAAATATAGACATGATTAGGGTAAGGATTGTTTATATGGGTTATGCATTTTCATTTCAATTTTATACTTGGTTTTTATGTGATGCTCATTTTTAAATTAAACTCATAAAATTTAATTTAAATAATGGCATTTGATGTAAGCACAAATATTTTTAAATTGGAATTCTTCTCCACTTATAGTAAACGTTCTATATATAATTGTACTTACTATAATATTAGTAATTAGCGATTAGTAACATGATGTAATACATAAAACCCAATTTGGGCTTCAAAAATGTTAAAAAGTAGAAGTATTAGAATCATGGCTAGGCTGAATAGACTACCAAGCACAAAAGTAACAATTTGTTTATCTATTTATTAATCTGTTTACACATTATCTTCCCAATATCTAGTTGCTTATCAAAATAACTTTCCCCCCAATTCCTATTATGTGAGCTGTTTTTTTCATGTGACCTCCCCATTCCCCTTAACCTCTTACTTGTTGAAGCAGGAAAATAGTTCATTTCATTATATACTTTCTACTTTTAATTTTTAAAAGGAACAAATAAAATAATTTAAGATAGAAATTTTGAAACATTTAAGTTTACCTGATGAAGGAATTTTGGAAAACATAATTTCCACATTAACTAAAGTGACAGATGATCTAGAAAAAAAATTTTAGCAGAGAAAAAACACAGAAGTTTCTCTTCATTGAATATTTTTAATCAAATATACATAAGCTGCATAAATTGATTATTTTAAAGAGTGTATAATTCATTAGGCTTGGTTGTATGGTTAATAATGTAACCAATACCATATAAGTATTTTCTGTATTATTTTTATAAGCATAAAACAGGATAATCCCCAAATCTAAAAACAGCTAGATTTTTGAAACAGTATTTGCATATATATTTTTAAAGATACACTTCAACAGCTATTTCTAAGAGATCTGGTCTCCAAAAGTTTTGGAATCCAAGAATATTTTATCTAATATTGATTCTTGCTTTATCCTTTGAATCATTAGCAAAAATTTAGTGTTAGGTAAGATCTAGTTTTGAGAAATCAACACTTTATTTAGCAGAGTTTGGTGGTAGCCTGAGAATTACTTTACAAACCTATGTGGTTGGTTGTTTGTTGTTTTCACCAGAAAAGAGATTTAAAAAATGATGAGTTGGTTTCAGGATTGACTTCTAGGCATCCTGGGGAAAAATAATAAGATTCTTTAACACATTTCTGGGACAATTTTCAAGATATAATCATTGATCAGAAAGACTTGACTAGATAGAAACAGAAATTTTAAAATAAATTAATAAAAATAAGCACCAATTGCTCTTTTCTCATAGTTACATTCCTACTCAAAAAATTTTTTAATCTTTAGAGAAAATATAAGAAGCTAAGATAGAGTAAAATATATTTATTTTTATTTCTGTTAATTGGAAAGTTTTTACATCATTCTGGATCCCTGAGTAAATATTGTAATATTAGAAGTGAAAACTGCACATGTGCCTAGGATCCATAGCCAAGTAAACAGGGCTCACAAACACTGACACAAGTTTCTGTGGATTATATAGAGTGATTCCTTAAGCACTTTAACTATGCCAATATGATACTCAAGAAGCACAACAGGGAAAAATAGTAATATGTATTATGGTTTAGATATAAGGCATCCTCCAAAAAGCTCACATGTGAGACAATACAAGAAAGTTTAGAGATGACATAATTCGGTCATGAGAATCTTAACCAAATCAGTGCATTAATCTCCTAACAGGGATTAACTGGATGTCAGGTAACTATAGGAAGGCAGGAGGAAGTGGGTCTCTGGGGTGTGCCTTTGGATATTTTGTCCTCTTGAGCAGAGCTGTCTACTTCCTGGTGCCCTGTCCTGCGTTACTTTCCTCTGCCATGATGTCCTACCTCACCTCATCCCCTTAGGAATGGAGCTGGCCATATGTAGACTGAGACCTCTGAAACCATGAGCCTCAAAATAAACTTTTCTTCCTATAATTGTTTTTGTCATGTAGGACTTTTGGTTGCGGAAGTGAAAAAGCTAACTAAAACAGTATTCCAGATTAACAAAGCAAGCATCTCATGTTCTGTTTTTGTGTTAAACTACAGTAGGTATAGCTCGATACACTGGAACATGCCTGTAATCCCAGGAATTTTGGAGGCTGAGGCAGGAAGATGGCAAATTTGAGGCCAGTTCAGCAACTTATTAAGGCTCTATGGAACTTAGTGAGACCCTGTCTCAAAATAAGAAATAAAAGAGGCTGGATGGTGGGGGATATCTCAGTGTTAAAGCACCCCTGGGTTCAATCTCTAGTACCAAAAATAAGTAAATAAAAATAAAGTATAGTAAACATAATTATATTTTCTGAAATTAATTACTATGATTTTAATTGAGTTACTTAAAATTCTAATTGAACATAGTGAAAATAAAAAATAACATTATTAACATTTTATTATCTGTATCTATGATAATGTGTTTTGACATTCACTTGTTGAAAGGTACTTGGATTATTTCCAACTACACTAATTAGGAATGCAATTTATGAAAATCATATGGATCTATCTCCATGAACTTCTATTTTCAATTTTCTAGAATAAATAAGTAGAATTTCTGATACATGTGGCAAATCCATGTTTAACTTTATAAGAAGCTAACTAACTTTCTCATAGTGACTTTGATGTTTTATATTCTCTTAAGCAATATACATGAGTTGTAGTAGCTCCAGATTTTTCTAGCATTTAATATTCCAATGTTTTAGTTAACCATTGTAATAGTGTGGAGAGCTATTTGATTATGGTTGTAAATTACATTTCTATAATACTTAATGCTATTGGACATTCTTCTGTGTGCTTTTTTGGTTCTCTATACAATTTTCTTGATATAGTTTACATTTAAGTATTTTGTTCACAGAGTATCTGCTCTCTTACACTAATGCTTAATCTCTTAGGGTGTTCACCTTCTTATTTATTTTCTCAGTGTCATGAGAATGTCTTTTTCAATATATATCCAAAAATGTTAAGATTTGAAAACAAAATGCAAAATAATGTCATTTCAACCACTTCCAAAAGTAAAACAATGCTTTATAAATCAAACACAACAGGTAGAGAAGCTTCATGCTTGCAAAAACAAAACTAAAGACACCAAAAGTCTACATAAAAAGAAATAATGTTTTCATGGATTGCTGAACTCAGTATAGGAAAATTAACATTTTTCCCAAAAGGATCTAAGCAATTTTGATTAAAACATCAGATAATATCTTAAGTCATAGATAAGCCAATCTTAAAACTTACATGGAAAGGCAGAGGAATTATAATAGCTAAAAACAATTGTTGAATGAGAAGAAATGATTTGGAGGATTATAACATTATTTTACATTTTGTTTTCAAACCTTACTTTTTTGGATATCTTTAGATAGTGTCACTCTGATACTGAGAAAATAAGCAAGATAAAAATACTAATATCCTGAGAGATTAAAAATGTTTCTGTTAATGCTCACAAGTGAAAGTCCAGCAGGACCATACCTGTAGCCCATGAAATGTAAACTTACTAGATTACTGCACTGAGAGAGAGAGATGCTTCATAAGAAAACTGTGAAAGGTGCAATTTAAGGGGATTTTTATGGAATTCAAGCTTGTTCCACATGAGGTCTGAGTAGTATGCTGTAAATGAGGGTTTGTTATGATTAAATTCTTCAGGAAGAAGGGGGAATTTGATTATTGTGCAACTTTGTTTTTTAATTAAGAAGTGGAAGAATAAAGGACTATGATGATTAAGTAATAATCACCCGTGTTATTCAGATTAGGGAAATAATTCAGTATATTTTTATTGTACCATGTGGAATATCAGCCTATGCTATCATTCCCTAAAGAGTATTTGTGTATCTTTGTGCTCACTTGATGTTCATGCAGCTGCAACCTGCCAGATGCCAGTGATAAGAAGTCAGCATCAATTTGGTTTGGTTTGTTTTCATTATTTTTTTTAATTTCTCAGTTTGTTGACCTTGTAGAGACATTGATCTATCTCAGGATCATCTACTTCACATTATTTTGTTGTCATTTTGAATAGAATTTTTAAAAAAGCCCTTGGATTCAAGTCATCACTTCAGTGTTTCATAACTTAGAGTCCGACACACATGTAACTCATGCATTCAGGTATATGGAGATGTTTAAAAGAAGAAAAGGAGAGCTGTATTCAGATCATGAGTCCAAAGGACAAGGATTTCAGAAAGTAAAGAAATCTGCTACTGAAAGCTTTATAGCTGTTAAGATGGCAGAGAATTCCTTTCAAAATAAGCTTTTGTAGCTTCACATCTTCTAGGTGTGCACTAAGCATAGTGAATTCCTTCCAAAGAGTACAGTCTATAAAATGGGAAGTAAAAGAGTAACTTTAAAGTGGAGAAACTTAAAAGCACTACTTGGCAGGGGGAACAAGGTCAACACCAAACATTATAAATCATAATGACAGTATGTACCCTTAAAATGCTGTGATGAAAACGTCTCTTGACCTCTGTGATATTCTTCTCATAAAACTATAACATTAACCTAATCATTATGGAAACTTCGAAAACACTCCAAAACAGGGACACTGTAAAATATATCTAACCAGTACTCCTCAAAATGGTCAAAGTCATCAAAAACAAAGTCTGGAGGAAAAATGTCACAACCCAGAGGAGCCCGTGGAAACATAAATACTTAATATATTAGAGTTTCTATTCCACGAGGGACTCTGGAATAGAAAACGGAGATCATTTCAAAACTAAATATTAGCAATCTTTGGAGTCTATCTCTACTAATTTATCAGCATTGGTTCTGAACCAAGAAGGACTGTTTTTAGTTACCTTCCTTTCCTGATTCTTTCTGGAAAATTAACTTGCCTATATTTTGCCTTGCTGCTTTATATTAATAAAATAAATTTTATAAAAATATTCGGAGGCTTCAATATAACTTCCCTTTATTTTTAATAAATTTAAGGTCTTTAGAAGAGATTTGAAGCTGTCCCTGTACAAAATCTGCAAGTCATTAGTCTGGGGTAAAAAGGTCTCTCTAGTCTCAAAAGCTTTCCTCTCTGAGCCACAAGGGCAATTAGAGATCCAGTACAATGTCCAGGGTCCAATTTAGGATTTTTCAACCTTATGATAATTCCCAAACTACATATTTAGGATGAGATAGAGATGTAGGATAAAGAGTGAGATAAACTGAATGTTTAAGAAAATGTCCATGAAGCATTAAGATGCAGAAAGCACAGTTATAAATATTGAGCAATAGGCCCTTGGCCCATGCCCTTGTAAAATGCGGAAAATGCACAAGCATAGAGAAAACTGGAACAAAATTGTGCAATTCCACTGTGGCTCCACCTCCAGTCCAGCCCCTAATGACAGTCTTTCTATAAATATTAGACTCCCCAGCCTGAGGCCAGGCTTTCCACTCTTGAGATAGCCCATATTCTCCCTTAAATGTTTATCTACCTTCCTAAATAAACTCCCGTCTATGCCTTTGTCTGGCTCATGCTGATTTTTTTTTTCCATCATGTACATCAAGAACCCCAGTAGTCTTGAGTTGATTGCTTCCTCCTCTCTGGGAACTCCTTGGACAGGGATATTTCTTCTCCCATGACAAGTAGGAACTGCACTTCAGATTTTATCTTGATATTTTCCCAGATAGTGATAATGTGGTGCCATCTCTCCTATGATGTTGGGAGCTGCCTTGGGCAGCAACTCTTTGCCACATGATCCATGAGGGGGAACAACAGCTCTTCCATGAGGCACTGTGTTGCTGAGCTATGGTGTTTAGGTTAGGTCTAGCAAATGCATTTTTGATATATCTCCCATATGTGATGGGTTTATTGAGAAGTAATTCCATCATAAATTGAAAGGCATTTGTACCTGTGTACCTGGGGAAATGCATCAGTTTGATAGGCAAAAGCTGGGCACAGGAATGGGGCCCAGGACACTTGGCTACACTCATTAGAAATTTAACCTTTCTTGCTTAGAGTTGGAAAGGATGAAATATGCTGAAGTTTTTCTCCCCTACTCCCCAGTGAGACAAATTACCTCTGACTGAGAGATGAGAGGAGAGAGGGCTTTTTCTTGTTAACCACACTGTACTAACTTAGAGCAGAGCTTCCATGTAGCCATGATGAGGGGGGAGGGGGTAGAAGGAAAGGGGCAAGTCATGGCTCAAATACCAAAACCTTTTGCTATTGCTGTAGAATTTCAGTAGATTTTCTTGAGAAATGTTTCTTTGTTTGCTTTATGCCCATAGGACAATTCATGGAAACTTTAATTTCTTTCTATTTTTGTTTAAATTGGTAAATTAAGTAATATGTGTTTACCACTCACAATGTTATGCTTTGAAATATGTAAGTGTGCACTTGATTAAATCACTATTTTAAATTGCATTACTTCATAGTTATAATTTTTGCAGTGAGGACATTTAGCATCCACTCTTGTAGTGCTTTTGAAGAATGCAGTATTCTGTGCTTGTTTCTAGTTGTCACAAGCATTACTAGTTTTACTGAAAAGTGGATCTGTGGAGTCTATCAGGTTGCCACTGGTAAGTGGCACTTACTATCCTGAAAGTGAAACTAAACGAATAGTTATTAAAATTGAAAAGATGGAAGAAAACACTGTTTTACAAAAAGAAGAAGCTCCAAAGTAAATATCTTGGAGCTATAGAAAACTAAAAGCAAAGGAAATTTCTTTTCAGCATCTGCTCAATTACATCTTTTATTCTTTATCTTATCACTTTATAGTAAAAACAGTATAAATGTAGGTGAATTAGCACTTGCTTTAACTCTACTGAATAAATAAACACCTATGACTACAACTTGAGGAAGGTTAATGAATTCTCTATAATCTTATTGAATTTACAAACTTCTATCATGATTAGGCTATTTAAAGTCCTGTTTAAGGACATTATATGAAAAGCCTTTTTATGTTTAGTATTTCAACTAAGTCTTTATATGTAAACTAGAGAAACATTCATGCTCTCAACAATTACTTATGAAACAAATCCATAACTTTTCACATTCCATATTTGTTGATTTCCTATTAACAATAATTGAATTAGCTTATTTTTATATCACTTCTTGTAATTTAGAAAACATCTTAACAGATGTATCACAAAACCCTATTAGTTTCAAATGGAAAAATATTGTTTCCATTGGTAAATACACGTCTACTACTGAAGAATAAAACTTCTTGTAGTTTTTTTTTTTCATAGTGTTGGAGATATAGTGTTTTTACTATGTGAATTTTTGTTCATGCTTTGGAACTTACCAAAAAATAATTCCAATTATATTGAGTCTCTTGTTCTTAACTTACTCTCATGATCGCCTTTGTGCATCCATCTGTTGTGATGTATTGACTTAGTCTGCCCACTGAAATGTGATGGCGTTGATTCAGCAGTGTACCAGAATGCCTCTAACAGTAGATTTACACTTCATTTAGTCTGGTTCTATCACTATTTTGTGATTGGCAGGTCCATAGCCACATATGTAAAAATAGATCAGAATTCTCCCAAGTATTTTACTCAAAGTATGTAAGGAAAATAATCCTAGTGTTTGACCTACTTTTCCCCTCTGGGTTTTGGTGACATTTATTGTAATATTTAAACACACACACACAAAGAGAGAGAATAATTTGGTTCTTACTGTATGAAAACCGTTTTTGGTAGTGGAAATTTAGAAAAAAATGTTAAGTGTCAGCTATGGAGTATGACAAAACTTTTAAATTAAAAAAAAAGAATTTTAATTTTAGCCTTTACTGTAAGTTTCTTAAATCATAATATTCTGTATCTAAATAAATGTATTATATTGAGAAAAATTAAGTAATGGCATTTAGATTCATTATTAACATTATTAGTTTTATTTTTTGTAAAGAATAGATGGATCCGAGAAACAAGAAACAAAAATTTGAACAAATGGTATATATTTGTTTTAATCAAGTTTTGCATTGCTGTTACCAAAATACCCATCAAGAAATGCTTAGAGGAGGACGTTCATTTGGGGCTCATGGTTTTGGTTTCAGAGTTCTCAGTCCACACATGGCTGATTCCATTGTTCTGAACCCAAGGTAAGGTATAACATCATGGCAGAAGGACATGGTGGAGGAAATATGCTCATCTTGTGGCAGGGTAAGCAAAGAGAGGGCAAAGTGATACCGAAAAGATACATCTTTCTGGGGCATGCTACTAGTGATGCTGCCACATTATACAGTCATGCCCCAACTACCCAGAGGTAACTGTCACCATCCAGTGCATCCATTCAAACTAGGATGGATGGAATAGATTACAGTTCTCCTAATACAATCATTTTACCTCTTCATTAACTGCAGATTTGGGGAGACATGTCATATACAAATAATAACGCTTTATATGCTCATGATTGTAATTAAATTAGTCTCAAAGTGTTTGAACAAGTTTGACTCTTACTTTCCTTTTAATAAAAGGAAACTCATCTCACAAATTTTTGGTCAGGTTATATTAAATAAACCCAGAAAACACATTTTTCTAACTACAGAAATTTAGATATGAAAATTTAGGAGTTCATATATTATTAATGTCTTTTTAGTATTACTACACAAATAATTTGGTAGCCAAACTCATTGTACAATATAATATGCTTAGAAATACTCAGTTTTGAGTATGCATGGTAGACATTTAAAGAATGTTAACTGTATTAATGTTTTGTTGTTTCTATTGTGTTTTAAAAATGCAGAAAATAAGCAAGTTCTCATATTTAAATATATGAATTAAAAAATGGTATCTTACAAGGAAATCTAACAAGATACATTCATCTGCCTTACTATTTTATGATACTATGACCTCAGCTATTGAACAGGGTTTGCTTAAGGATGGCTGATCAGACAAGTGTAGAAATGAAATTAGAATCAAAGTCTCCAAATCTGAAATCAAACTCTCTTTCATTTTGTGTCAGTTTATAAAAATAAAGATTATCTATGGACAAATTTGTTGAATTTCTCATGACCACATCTATGTTTTATAATTATGAATTGTTCTTTTAGGTGAATTTTAGTCCTGAAAGATTTACTCAGTCAGAAAAATTATCTCAATAAAAAGCTTCCATTGAGAAAAAATTGTATGTCTGTTAAAGTTAGTTGGTTGTCAATTATACATTACACAGATTAAAATTGTAGATATTTTGGACTGAATAAAGGATATAAATTATATTTAAACAGTAACTCAGTCTATTTGCAGCCTTAGCCAAAGAATCAATTCTTTGATTGTTCGGACCAAGACAAAGCTTGGCTTAAGGTAGGAGATGTAAATGTTCATTGGAAACAGTTCAGTTTAATGATAAGCATTCTAATTTTGCCTATAATAATAAAAATTGTACTTTGGATATTATAGAAAATAAAAAAGAAAGACATGAATGTTGTGGGAAGCAAAGCACAAAGAATGCATCCTTTGGAGTCTTAGAAAAAGAACATTTTCAAACAACAACAACAACACACACAAAAAAATCCCAATATATATAGCCACTGCATTAGTCAGCTTCCAATCACTGTAACCAAAATACCAGACGAGAATAACTTAAAGGAGAAAAAGTTTAAGCTTAGAGTTATAAAAGATTTAGTTCACGGTTGACCAACTCCATTGTACTGGGCCCAAGGTGAGGCAGAACAATATGGCAGAACTGTGTAATTGAGGGAAGCTTCTCTGCCCATGGAAACCAGAAAGCAGTGAGGGAGGAAGGGCCTGCAAGGAAGAGAAACCCTTCCAGGTGCTCCCCTCGTGACCCATCTCCACTCATGAAGCCCTCTCTTCTATTACCACCCAGTTAATTCATTCAAATGAGGATGGGCCAATATAGTTACAGCTCTCCTAATCTAATTATTTCACCTCAGGATATTTCTGCATTAGTGCAAGAGCTTTTGAGGAATACCTTATATCCAAACCATATCCATAAGTATAGTAACTAATCAAGGCATTTGGATATCAGGGAACTCAATTCAGAAGTTCTGTTTTCTTTAAATAGCAACTGTAAAGAATAGGCCAAAATTCTGTTCAATTTTCTATTCCATAATAAGTTATGTCCATCAAAAATATACTTACTGGTTAAAAAAAAAACTAAATCCTTAACAGTAAATGATAAACCAATACTTCCTTCATGACAGTTTTAATTTAGAGCTTTCAGAAGCATCAGGTTACACAGGCAGTTACATAACTAATAGCAATGCATAAAAACACCCTAATGCCCTGTATAACTACACCTCAAAAATCCACAGAGGTCAATTAATTTTAAAAATTTTTCAAGCTTCTGAAACTGAAAATGCATTATTCAGAATTTGGCTCATAAGTCCCCTTTATATTAGTAACTCAAATTATTATTGAATTTTCATTCAATTTTCTGAATAGTGCTTTAGGGTATGTGAATATATTCTCATACAACACTTTGAAATTGTTCATTTTCAAAAACTAGATTTAATAAAGTAAAGAAATGTATCTGCATATTCATCGTATATTTTCTACATATATGATGAATATGCATTTATACGCCCATTTACTAAGGTAAAATAAGTTCTGCATGATCTTTTACAGAATTATTACTCTATGAATATGACATTGTAATAAAATGTGCTGTATAGAATTTAATAAAACACTAATTGTAATTCTGGGGATCATGCTAAATTTTGTTCTCTTTTTAAAAATATACATGACTTTTTTTTTTTTTTTGCCATGTTTTGTTTTGGTCATGCTTTAGTAAATTTTTTCGCTGCTGTGACCAAAAGACCTGACAAGAACAATTTAATGGAGGAAAAGTTTATTTGTTGCTCATAGTTTCAAAGCTTTCAATCCACAGACTCCATTTCTCTGAACCAGAGATAAGACAGAACATCAAGATGGAAGGGTGTGGAGAAGGAAATAGCTCAGAAAGAGAGAGACAGAGACAAAGACAGCAGATCAGAGACAAAATAAGTACCTTAAGGCATGCCCCCAATGACCTACCTACTCCAGCTACACCCTACTTGCCTACTGTTATCCACCTAGTTAATCCATTCAAGTGGATTAATATATTAATTCGGTCAGGACTCTTATAACCCAATTAGTCCAACTCTGAATTTTCCAGCATTGTCTCACTCGTGAGCTTTTGAGAGATACCTCATATCTAAACCCTAACAAATCATTAAAACTGCTAGGACTCTTATTTTTTAAAAAAAAATGAGTAAATGTGCTTTAACTAATTTAATATTAGAAATGCCCTTCATTGAAGAGTTAAAACATAAAAATATAATAGTAACATCAAATGCTAACATGTATTACATTTATGTGACAGATATTACTCTAAACTACCATAGACACATTATCTCATTATGTTAGCTTGCTGTCACTACAACGAAATACCTGAGGAAATCAATTTGTAAGGAGGAAAGGTTTATTTTGTGTCATGGTTTTAGAGGTTTCAACCCATGGTTTCTTTGCCCTGTTGCTTTGTATCTGTGGTGGCACAGTACATCATTGCAGGAGCACATGGCAGAGAAGTCCTATTCACCTCATGAAAACCCGGAAGCTTAAGTAAATAAAAATAATTATTAAAAAAAAAGATCAGAATCGGTTAAGTGTTTAAATAAACTTCCTTTCACTAGGTCCCACCTCATATAGGTTCCATCTCCTACCAATAGTGCCACAGACAAGGGCCTAAACCTTTGTAGGACTTTCCTATTCCATATTATAGCATTCACTTTATCCTCATCACAACTTAATAAGGTTTAGTGGCAGAAATGGGTAGTCTATCAGTATATATTCACACCCCCCTCTGTAAAGTAGAATTGCTTTAGGGAAATGGCTTATAGTCAGAAGCTAAAATTCTCAGTTTACTCTTGAATCAGGGTCCATTAGTAGAAGTGGAGCATCCCAATGAATTGTAAGTGGAGATGTCTAGTTTCATTTTTTGTCCAAAATAGTCACAAAAATGAAATCACCAATTCTCCTCTCTTCATACCATTTGACAATATGAGAGGTGGTAGGGTAATCTTGAAGTCTCAAAGTGAAGACTCAATTTAGAAGCAGGGTTGTTCTCTGAGTCCCTGGGGGAGAAAATTCAGACCATGAGCATCACATTGATCCTACTATGTTGAGTTGCTTGAGTTGGTAGCAGCTGATCAGACAGATACTATCATGTTCCTACAGTCCTAATGTATAAACCGAGGCTGAAGAAAAGGATAATATTTTCACAGTCGGAGAGATTGTAATTGATGGAGCCATACTGGGTCTGGCTTCACAATCAAAATTTATGAAGGCTTTAGAAAAACAAAGAGATGAGATATAAAATGTTAACAGAGTTTCCAAGACATTTATCATATTTGTTTCCTGAAAATTCCTTGTCTGTCTCCTAACATGGTCTGTGATTGTCTTACACATATTTCTAATGTAGATTTCACCAATATTGATACAAAAATGTAATAGCATTGGATTTTGCACATATCAATAATCCACATATTTTTCTGATCCTAAATTATTATATTTTGATATAAAACATATGATCAAGTGTTACATCAAGCATTAGCCATTATTTCAGTACCAAAACCTGTCATAGAGTCTTATTTTGTGCTTCAACATTTCACTTTTGAGGCCTTAAAAAGGAACAAGAGCAAGGTGACAAGCTGTTGAGGAGCTCACAGAGACTACCTCCATGTTCACCACTCTTTGTGACCCTTTGTAAGCAGGAGTGAGTCAGTGGCTTTTTGGGGGGAGGGTACCAGGAATTGAACTCAGAGGCCCTCAACCACTTATCCACATCCCCAGCCCCATTTTGTGTTTTATTTAGAGACAGGGTCTCACTGAGTTGCTTAGCGCCCTGCTTTAGGCTGAGGCTGCCTTAACCCTTTGAGCCGCTGGGATTACAGGTGTGCTTCGCCCCAGTGTATTTTATACAAGTTTACTCTATAATTAGGAACTTCCCTATTCATAACCAAATTTCCTATTTGTCTTGTTCTTCAACCGTGTTATATAGTATTTGAACACTTTCTCTTGGTACCTGACATACTGGCCTTCTTCCCTCAACTCTTGTAGAACATCATGCTGTTTCTTACATATCAACTCTCAGTTCTGGTTTCACCTTTGCAGTAGAGATTTTTTTTGAATGATCTCTGGATCTTACAGAAATCAGATTTATTCATTTTATGTCCTCATGTCACCATGTTCCTCTACTTCAAAGCACTTATGTATAAAATTATCTATATAATACTGTGATGATTTAAAGAATATCTGTCTTCCTTGATAGTATGCAAAATGAGAAGCAGCAAGTATTTATTCTATTATAGTATGAGTTTAGTCAATGAATGTTTATTGTGTGCTTACTATGTTGCAAGAATATTCTAGTTTCTAACTTAGTGACTGGAGCACAACAGCTGTTCTTAAAGTATTGTGAGTGAATTAATGGATGAATACAATGAAAGAAGAGAATGGTAAACACAGTGTTTTGGTCAGCTTCTTTGCCACTGTGACTAAAAGACAAAACCAGAACAATTAAAGAGGAGGGAAAGTTTATTTGAGGGCTTATGGTTTCAGAGATCTTAGTCCACAGAAGGCCAGCTCCATTCCTAGGGACTTGAGGTGAGGGTGGACATCATGGTGGAAGAGTGAGGCAGTAGGAAGCAGCTCACATAGTGATCAAGAAGCAAGAGACAGAACTCTACTTGCCAGATACAAATATACACCCAAAGCCATGCCCCAATGTCCCACCTCTAACCACACCTCACCTACCTTAATTCACCACTTAATCCCATCAGGTGATTCATTCACTGATTGGATTAAGTTCTCGGAACTGGTTCATTTCTTCTTTGAACCTTCTTGCAACATCTCACACATAAGCTTCTGGGGGACACCTCACATCCAAACCATAACATACAGACTTTGTATCAACAAATTCACTTGTCATGAGACAATTGAAACATATATTTTGTAGACATTTATTTTGAGTTTCTGCCTAAAATTGAGTGTATATATTGTTTATTTACTAAATTATATATTCTTAATTATGTTTATGATTTTAATAATCCCTTGTATGAAGCTAAATATTCAATTTTAAAGAATTATGCAAGAAATGGGACTATACTGAAAGAACTAATCAAATCAATGAAGAAGCAGGGTGTCTTCTTTGCTGCAACTTCTTCAATGCAAAATGCAAAAAGTAAAATACCAGAGAGACAAACTCATTTCACTGGTCTCCATGCCATTCCTTTTGGCTAGGAAGGGGATGTATAGATTGGATTAATGAGAGAGCAGAGGGGAGCGATTACTCTTCCTATGCACAAGCTCAAAGCTGCTGCCAAGTCAGCAATATTTTCAGGTAATTAAAAATATATATAATGAGAAAAATAATCAAGGAAGTGAAACACATATACAAAGTAGCCAAATGGAGACAACTTGTTAGTATCCATCTATGAGTCTACCAACCAAGTCCTTTCTCTAACTCATACTTGCTCTCTTGTTCGTTTTCTGTAATTGAGGTTTATCCATCTGAACACTGTTGATACTGGGTTTAGTTGGTTCTTAGTTGTGGGGATCATTCTGTCCAATACCGGATGCTCAGTGATAGCCCTGGTGTCTGCTGTTGGGATGCCTTTGGAGCTCCCCCACTGGTGGCACAATGTTCCTAACTTTGCCAGGTTTCCACATGTGGGTCATATAACCACTTGGATGGCCTCATTAATGGATTTTTCTTTATTATTATCAATTTATGTGTGCATATTTATGAGGTAAAGTGTGCCAATTAGATAATTTTAAGTAAGACAAAGGAGAAAAAAAATTAACCACCATTTATTAGTACATGGAATAATGCTGAGTTGATAAAGTTACCAGGAAACACCAAAACTTCCACCACAGCTTAATTGACATTCAATTCATGATATTCAATCTTCAGAGGCTTCAGAGGTGTTTTCAACCTTCCAAGTTTCAAAAGAAACTTCCAATAATCTAATAGTTTGATATCTTTATTATTACTTGGACAAAGTCCTGAAGGAAGCTCAAGCTATCATGAAATTTATAATGTAATAACTAACATATGACGCTTCATTATTTCTTCCTTGGAACTAAGAAATGCAAGTCCTTATCAACCTTGTTAGTCAATAGGCTTTGTCAGCTCTACCATTTAAATATCAGTTTTACCAATTATTAACATTGTCAACTTCATCTAGTCACAGTGTCACAATGGAAGTTTTTGTTCTGAGAGTGAACAATTAATACTTAATATATATTCATAAATGAGTTATAAAAGATCCTCCATGAAACATAAGATGCACATAATATACAATGTTCTTTTAAGAAAGGGAAGTGATAAGAATAACTATTAAGTATAATGCCATATACATATCTCATACAACAAATTATCTAAATTGATGTATTCTGTATCATATTTTGCAGGGAGGGCTAATTGATGCATATAAAATAAAAAAAACTATCTTGAATGCATAAAAAACCCTCACCAACTTTTCCAAGATTTCTGCTTTGAATCTGATACAATACTAGTTTTTATGAAGAAGATGAAGAGAACTCACTTCTTATTCTCACCCTTTTTCTCTCAGATTTTTTATTACTAGTCAACTGGGTTTTAAAAATGCCTCCTACAGTATTTTTTACTAGGATCTACTGTAATAAAAAAAAGGATCAATTTTAGGATATATAGGATGAAAATGGAAAAATGATCTTTGCCCTCAATAAAGTATGGATTTATTATAAATTAAATGGGATTTATTTTTAATTGTTTTCACTGTTCTAATAGGAGTAAAGAAAACAATTTAGAAAATCTTAAGAGTTAAATTTGATATGTATAAAAATACAAATAACTTAGAAATTGTATATTTAAAATTTTATTTTACAGATAAAAATATGTGTGTGCAAGATGATTTATGGCAAAATTAGCTAAAGACAACAGTAATTTTTTTAAATTTATACATTTGAATTATAAGTTCAGTTTTAAACAAATCAAAGAAAAATAGTATAAATATTGCTGGTTCTGAATAATTTTGTTGTTCATGGTGAATCTTTCAAATCTATTGGGGTTAACTTAAATTTTACACATGATTTACCAAAGAGAATAAAGATAAAGGCAAAACATTGATAATTATATCTTTATAACCAACACTCAATTTCCCAGTGTACCACTTACTAGAGTAGATGCATAATCACCTCTTTTCCAAATCTATACTTCATACTTTAATTTTTAACGTAGCAGTACAAACTTCAAAACCACAAAGAGATTTCAACAGTTGACATCTATAAGAGGGAAATAATTGACCCAATTTTGTGATCAATGGAAGAAAGTCAGTCCCTGTGAACAAAAGAGGTTACAGATTCCTTTATATGCAGAAGTTCCATAAAATTGGTATCATTCTTTTTCAGCTTTTGAAATTCTTCTTGAGGTAAAAATAAAATAAATGAAGTTCAGACAGTGTCAGAATGTTGCTTAAAAAACATGAAACAAATGGTTGCTTTCCCAGCTTGTCCACTGACTTTGAAGCACCTTATTGCAACACAGTTCTTCGAGTTCTGTCAGGTAAGTGTTGTCATTACGTTATAATAGATGGAGAGAAGTTTTCAGACTCTGTTCAATATCATTTTAAGTTTTCCCTTACCCAGAATAGTTTTTTTATTTACTCTAGATCAACATACCCAGAGATTTTTGTATAAATATTTGTTGTACATAAGGAAATAAATAACTGCATTTTTTTTCTTTATCCATTCCTTTTTAATTTTGTGCCATCACAAAAGCTAATACTACTTAATACTAATACAATTGTCCCTCAGTATACTTGGTGGATTGGTTCCAGGAGGCCTAGTGGATAACTAAGTTCATGGATGTTCAAGTCCCTTGTATAAATTTGTGTAATATTTACATGTAACCTTTCCACATCCTCCTGTATATTTTAGTCATCCCTAGATCACTTAATAGTAACTAATACAATGTTAATGGTATCTCAACAGTTGTTAATTGTTTAGGGAATAATAACAAGGTAAGTGTTCCTTCCTGTTTAGTACAGACACAAGATTTCCCCAATATTTTCAATGTGTGGTTGGTTAAATCCACAGATGCAGAACCTATTGATACAGAAGGCTGTCAATGCTTGTAAATATAATAGTAGTATGCATGCAACATTTTGTAAAGTTCATTCCAACATAAAAGTTGTCTCATATGTGTTATGAAGCAAAATATACTATGTAATTATAATTTATGTAACTCATGTTGTTGTTTGTTAAGTAAACCATGTCATTCACTCTGCAATAACTTGTGTTAGTATATTTATTTTATAGACCATATTAATATAAATATATTATAAAATCATACAAATTTATGTACAATTGATTATTGTTTGTTAGGTTATCACATACACATACCAAACCAAAGGAATTAAACCATTAGAAATTATAATTTTTTTTAAAAAGTGGAACTTATTTTTTCTCTTTCATCTCTTTGAGATTAAACTTCAGAAAAGTTTTCAATTTTTTCTTGTTTTTTATTAAAAGTTTGTATTTCTCTCATATTTATATCCCCAAATGTCCCCTGTGATTCATCTAAGTTGGAATAATTAAAATCTAGATTAGGTTTGATATCATGTAGATGTCTACTCTTTTGCCCTTTATGCTTTTTTATTTTTTATTTTTTTTTTTAATCTTCCTGAACTTAGTCTTTTGTAAGCCCCAGTCCTAAAAACTCTTGTTTATATACACTCTTCCATGACTCTTATTTTTTATCCAGGGTATATTCATCATTTAAAATATCAATTGTAAAAGAAAGACTGTTTGAAGCATCTTAAGATGACTCATGGTCTAGAAAAGGCCACTCAAAATGTTCACTTTTCCTTATGCTCTACCAGACTTTAAAAAAAAAAAAAAAGTTCTTTGAAAAGTTTACCATTATCCAGGGAGCAAAGAAATAGCTTTGGTTACCTTTTAAAGAGTTATCAGCTAAGATTACAGTGTTCCCGCTCATCAATTTGCTTTTCCACACTGATCTCTGACTTGAAATTTTCAGGCTGTCTTGAAGGTCAAGTAACGAAATAGCGCCATTCATTATAGGGAACATCACTCATGCCCTTTAGCTTGGAGGACCCTGCTGTTCCATAGGTATGATGGCAAACGGAGGGTTAGGAAGGCTCTAGCTTATGCTGACCTTTGTAAGCTCCGTTGCAGTAGAAGTAAGAATAAATGTAGAGAAATGTCTCTTCTTTTGAAAACATCTTGTTAAAATTTCACAACTCAAAAAGGTGTCCAAATGTTCCATCTTTTTAAAGAACCTAAATTTTAAAATAAAAGTAAGAGAGATTATACATATACTCTGTATGTTCCTGGATTGTTAGCAATTTAACAGTACTTCTCTCATAGGAACATTGGGTTTAATATTTAATATGCCCTTTTCTAGGCTGTTTTCAAGATAACTCAAGCATGTTCTTTATGACAGGACTTCAGTCAGCATGGAGTCAAGTGTAACTATCCTCTACTTCTTTTTATAGAAAGGATTAATTGTGTTTTTTTTTAACTTCTGAGTGACAATTACTCTGATGGAATTCTTTCACAGTTTCTGTCCTCTCCAGGCTCAGTGGGGTGACAACTGATGTTATTCCTATAACATCAAAACCTGACCTATAGGAACTTGACCTGAACTTGTATATGAGCAAGAAATTTAACTGAATAATGAGTAAGAAATACAATTTCATTTTATATGAACTATTATATATTTTGTCTCTCTTTGCTTCATCAAAATAACCTACCTTAGTTAATTCGCTCTTACAATTTAGGTTATCACAGTGTTTTAGCTCAGAAAATAGAAGCACTTCTCATTCAAATACAGAAATTATCTACTTAGAATGTTTATAATTTTGCCATTAAATTCTAGCAGCTAAAAAACTCACATTTTCAAGATCAATTCTGATAGTTCTATCATATAAAATTGTACTCACACGCATTCTATTAATATGCAAACAGTATTAATTTGCATGAACAATTTGCTGCAATGTGTATCATAAAAGGAATCTATCAACTTAATCTTCAAGTTTCATTTATTTTCACTTACTTTATATCTGCTCATTTTTTTCAAAAGTTTTACCTTATTATCATATTATTTGAGATATTGTCTCTTGGGATTCAGAAACAATGTTTAACAGGTAATTCTTTCCAAACACAGATTTTCTTCTGTTTTCTTCATTTCCTTCTCTCTACCATTCCTTAGTTTACTGATAGATTAGAGGTATGTAACAATATCTTTTATTTAAGAGTCTCAGAAGATATAGTACAAAGGTTCTTTATAATCTTCCTATAACTGGAGACACTATTGAAGGTCAAAGATTCTAAACTTTGGTCACTTGTTTGGCCAATCTCATTTGTAAAAGTTCAAGGCACCAAAAACTAATATCTATGTAATTCTCAAATATTATGTATTTTGAAAAAAGGACTTTATAAATCAAATGCAATTTTCTATCTATCTGGAAAAAAATAAAGTGATATCCAAGATAATATAATTATTAAAGAAATCTAGAATTTAACTCTCATTTTTCCCCAAGAGTAAGGCAAAAGCATTATTGTAGCTGAGACTCACTGCTAAGTTTAGAATTTATTTGGTGACTCAGTTCTAGTAAAGCTTAATTACTCTACCAAAACTAAAAATAACCCCCCAAACAATTTTTTTAAACTGTAAATTGAAAGAAAGTTAGAAACATTTATTTCTTAGCACAATATATATAAAGTCATCTTGTCAATAGTATTAAAAAAGATTGTGCACCAGGCAAAATAAATTTAACATCATCTAAATTGCTACAGAAGACTGACATGTTGTTTTAGCAGTTTTGATGTTAATGCTCAGATTTGATATTAATCCACTGCCCAGTTGGATTAAATGGAGGAAGAAAAGTGATTAGTGCTATATGTACTTGCAGAGTGAAATCTAGGTAGAAAGAAGTAAATAGAAAGCTAGTGTTATTTTAAGAAACTATGAATTGTATGTATATGTAGGTATATGTGTATGCAAATATAAATTAGTGAAATGATGAATCTTTTTATTTTTTTGATTCATTTGTCACCCAATTTTTCCCATTCTGCAAATTTTAAGAGATAGGAGATTAGTCTTTCCTGATGAAAGATTGTGACAAATAGATAAAAACATAGAAAAATGCTAACTGGACAAATCAAGGTAATGTGTGAAAGATAGAAATTTGAGAATAAAAATATAAATGAAATATAGATAGTATAAGAACTGGTGAACAAAGATAAATTACTTAAAAATATGATTTAGAACAGAAAAATAGGTAGAAAGTACAACTGTATCCTCAATACATCACAGTCCAATTCTGGACTATGTGCATGTACACTTGTGCACACACACAAATGGTCCCCAATTTACCACAGTTCAATTTAAAAAATTTCAACTTTACAGTGGAATGAAAGTGATATTAACCCAATAGTAACCACACTTGCAATTTTAATTTTTGATCTTTTCCAATGCTAAAAATACATGATACAATACTTCCTGAAGCGGGCTTTGGCAGTGAGTTTCTAGTCAGCTACTTAATAATTTAAGTGCAGATGACCAATACCCTATAGTGTACTGTGTTGCTAAGGTATGATGTTTGCTAGGTTAAAAGTCTCAAATTTGATTTAATATATTTTCAATTTGTTCTGGGATTATTGGGACACAACCATGTCCTAAATTGAGGAGAATTTGGATATAGAAATATAAAGATATGTAGATAGGTGGATAAACAGATTAATTTTTATGTTAACTAATGTGTGTGATAAGATTTGAAAAGAGGCTATAGGGATTGTCATGGTTTAGATGTTAGGTGTCCACCAAAAGCTTATGACTGAGACAATTCAAGGTTTATTGGTGGAATGATTGACTTATTAGACCCTTAACCTAATCAATGCATTAATTCTGCTGATAAGAATTAATTGGCTGGTAACTGTAAGCAGTTAGGGTGTGAGTGGAAGAGATAGATCACTAGAGGCATACCTTGGGGATTTAAATTATGTCCTTGGTGAGTGGAGTATCCCTCTCCTTCTTGGCGGCCACATCTTGAGCTGTTTTTCTCCTTCACACATTTCCATCATGATGTTTTGCCTCACATTGGACCTAGGGCTCAGAGCAATTGAGTTGGTAGTTAATGGAATAAGACCTGAAACTGAGAGCACCAAATAAACTTTTTATCTAAAATTTTTCTAGCCAGATCTTTTGGTCAGAGCAACAAAAAAGATGACTAAAACAGCAACTAATAACATTTACTCTGGTCTAATTCCTAGATTAGATTAATCCACTTTGAGTTGAGGTTTGTGCATGGTGAGAGATAGGGGTTTGTTTTCATTTTGCTGCATATGGATTTCCAGTTTTCCCAGTACCTTTTGTTGAAGAGGCTATCCTTTCTCCAATATGTTTTTGGCACTTTCGTCTAGTATGAGGTAACTGTATTTATGTGCGTTTGTCTCTGTGTCCTTTATTCCATACAAGTCTACAAGTCTATTTTGGTGCAATACTATGGCATTTTTGTTACTATTGACCTCTAGTATAGCTTAAGGTCTAGGAAGTGGATCAAAGACTTTGGAATTAGACCAGAGACCCTGTGCCTAATAGAAGAAAAAGTAGGCCCAAATCTTCATCATGTTGGATTAGGCCTCGACTTCTTAACAAGACTTCTATAGTGCAAGAATTAAAATCAAGAATCAATAAATGGGATGGATTCAAACTGAAAAGTCTCTTCAGCAACAATCAGTGAGGTGAATAGAGAGCATACAGAATGGGAGCAAATTTTTACTACAAGCACATCAGATAGAGCATTAATGTCCAGGATACATAAAGAATTAAAAAAAAGTTAACACCAAAAAACAAATAATAAATGGTCTAAAGAATTGAACAAACACTTCTCAGAAGATGTATATCAATAAATATATGAAAAAATGCTCAACATCTCTAGCAATTAGAGAAATGCAAGTCAAAACTACTCTAAAATTTCATCTTACTCAAGTCAGAATGGCAGTTATTAAGAACACAAGCAACAATAAGGGCTGTCGAGGATGTGGAGAAAAAGGCACACTCTTACATTGCTGGTGGGACTGCAAATTGGTGCAACTAACTTCTCTGGAAGGCAGTATGGAGATTCCTCAGAAAATTTGGAATGGAACCACCATTTGACCCAGCTATCCCACTCCTCAGTTTATAGCCAAAGGACTTAGAAACAGCATACTACAGGGACACAACCACATCAATGTTTATAGCAGCACAATTCACAATAGCTAAATTGTGGAACCAACACAGATGTCCTTCAATAAATAAATGGATAAAGAAACTGTTATATATATATATATATATATATATATATATATATATATATATATATATATATATGAAATATATACATTATGGAATATTATTCATCATTAAAAGATAATATAATTTTGGCATTTGCAGGTAAAAGGATGAAGTTGGAGAATATCATGCTAAGCGACAGAAACCAACATCAAAAAACCAAAGGTTGAATATTTTCTCTGATAAGTGGATGCTGATCCATAATGAGGGTTGGGGCAGGAGCATGAGAGAAATGGAGGAACTTTGTATAGGTCAAATGGGAGAAAGGGGATGGGAAGGGACATGGGGGTAGGAAATATTGTGGAATGAGATGGACATCATTACCCTAGGTACACGTATGAAGACACAAATGGTGTGACTCTATTTTGTGTACAACCAGAGAAATGAAAAATTGTGCTCCATTTGTGTACTAGGAATCAAAATGTATTCTGCTGTCATGTATAACAAATTAGAACAAATAAATAAATTAATTATAGGAAGCGCAGCAGGATAAAACAGACACTAGTATGGCAGTATGTATAAATGAGGCTATATAACCAATGTGATCCTGCAATCTGTACACATGGGAATAATAAGAATTCATACCCCATTTGAAACAAATGTATGATATATGATATGTCAAGATCAATGTAATGTTTTGAGCAACTAATAAATTTCTGATGTTTAAAAAATAAATAAATAAATAAATCTATATATTATAATTAATTTAAAAACCCATTTGTTTTCTTTTTTAATATCCAAAAGAACATATACTTCTTAATTCTAGAAGAAATTTTCATTTTCATCTTTATCTCTTGGATATCCCTTAAAAGAAAAAATAATAAAAAGTCATCTTCAAAGAAATTAAGAAATATCTAAATCTTTAAAGTCCAAAATGAGAGCAGAGTATTTCTATATTTAGAAAGTTGAATAATGAGTACAGAAAAGAATGGCTTAGCATACTCTTGCTATGGATCTTATAAAAATTTACATAGCACATTTTATCAGGTAAGTACTATACCTAAAGCTTAAAGTAACATTATTTCCACTCTTCAACAATGGAAATTCAGTGCCAAGGCTGATTGTAGAACCTTGCTGATTTGGTAGCTTGGCAGGCAGAGATGCATGAACAAATGGCTGTTTATGAGTCTAGATAGAAACATACTGTGGCATAAGGTGGAGGAGAGAGAGCACAACTGTAAACAGCTTTATAGTGCTAATCTGGACTGGCTGGGGAGATCTTTTTTTTACACAAAAACATTTATACACGAATAAAACTAAACTGTGATAGAAATTCTAGTAACCCAGAATGTAAGCCTGGATTCTCCCCCAGGAAAAATGAACTAGTTCAAAGATAAATAACTTCAAATAAATGATAATAGACCTATACAAAGTAAATATAATGAAATAGGGAAATAAAATTTTAAAAAGGGGGAAAATATCAAAAGATCCATACTCACCAAAAAAATTGTTGTTGTAGATGGCTAAAAGTCATCTCTAAAACACAACAATTATCTTAATAAAATGAGAGCATTAAATATTTTTTCATAGAAAATAAATGGTGAGAAGAAAGCTCTTAAATTTTAGAAAATAAATAAAATTATGAACTCCAACAGAATTAAAGGATAAATTGAAAGCTGCACAAATGTTATAGGACATTGCTAAAATCACAGTGAGAAAAAAAACAGGACAAGTCTTCAGAAACGAACAGAATGGAATCAGAATAGAAAGAAATTGAGTAAGATACAAATGGTTTTTCACTGTGTAGTAAATCTTAAATATTAATCAACCTTAACTATTATCTCATGATTGAATCAATTAAAATAGAATAAAGAAAAATATTTAAGGATTCAATTTTAAAAGACTTTTCATATATAAAGAACACTTAACTCTACTTTTTTTAAAGGGAACATTACATCCTGGGAGAAGATGCCTTAACATGATTCACTACAAAATAAACCCTACCAAGTGAACTGAATTTTAAATTTCATATTTATCAAGGTTTTGGGCAGTCAGAAAATAAAAGGAGAAAGATTTAATTCTTGTATAAGGTGAAAAAATAGGCAGATCTTCTACCTCTCTACAGCAATTCTCAAAGTGGTAGCACCTGTGCAACAAGGAAGGAAGGTGTGACCTAATAAATTGGTAGGTAGTCAATAATGCTCAGAGACGAACACAACAGGACCAGGGACGGATACAGGCAGGGATATTCTGAACTTACCAGAAACTGTACTCCCTGGGAAGAAAATCTCAGAGAACACCTTTCACAGACAAAAAGAAAAACGATGAATGAATAGTCAAGGGACATTGAAATATTTAATTGTTTAATTGAGTAGGACTCACAGGCAAATAGGGATTCTGGTTACAGAACATACTATAATTTTAACAAGAACAGACAATAAAGAAATATGTGAGGAACCATCAACATGCTGATTTAAAACTTTTAATAGCTAAAATAAAATATTATCATACAAATGCATATTGAATATGAAATGTTTATGTGAGCCACAATAATACATTTTAATAAAAGAATATAAAGAAGAAAATGCAGTTTTTTAAATCTACCCCAAAACGGACATGAAATTTGCTTTTCACCTCACGCCTAATTGTACATTTTAAAATTCTGACTAGATGTAAAAAGTACCCATTCAAAAGAGTAGGAAAAGAAACTAGAATAAAGGATCAAATGCATGAATGAATTAACAAATAACTACTTAAATGAACTACTTAAAAAGCAACTACTTAAATGAATAAATAAATAATAATAAAACTTTTGATTGTAAAGCAAGTAATAAATAAATAATAATAAAACTTTTGATTGTGAAGCAGGTTTGCTAATCACCAATCCCAAAAGAGGGGTGTGTGGAAAGTAGCCAATATCCTCACTATGCAACAACCAGGGATTGGAATTCATGATACTATGCTCATGAGCTGTTGCTTAGTTCATTAAAAAGCACAGATTACCAATTTATTTTTGAATCTCATAAAAACTGTCTCACTCACAAGTTATATAAAGCAAGTTTATTATTTAGAGATAGGTGGCAGAGGACAAAAGAAGTCTTGAAGCTGAGTGAGGGTGGAATACTCTTATAATCCCAGTTAAGTTGAAGCAGGAGGATCACAAGTTCAAAGCTAGCCTCAGCCACTTAGTGAGGCCCTAAGCAACTTAGTGAGACCCTGTCTCAAAATAAAAAATAATTTTAAAAAAAGGGCTGGAGATGTGGCTCAGTGGTTAAGCACCCCTGGATCCCAACTTTGATATAAAAACAAACAAACAAACAAACAAAACAGTCTTGAATTCATTGTGAGACATTCCCCCCAGAGCTCAAGAAAATAGTCAGGGGCAGGTAGATTCTCAACTATGTGTGTTCCACTTTGCACAACAGCTGAAGGAGGCTAAGGGTCTGGTCTCCCTGGGTTCTATACCCCAGGTATCATATATGTGAAAGAAGAAACAGAGTCCAGGCTATTCTTGGATGTTCCTCCCTAATTCAAGATGCTACATTCCCTAAGAGGATCAAGAACAAGGCCTGAACTGTTTAGGAAGTTCTACCCTATCTCACCACACTGCAGTCCCAGCACAGTCTACAGTAATTGAGAAATATAAACAAGAAAGGCGGGAGAACAGAATTGGTCCAAAACCACCTTAAGAATTGTGCTGAAGTGATTTGATCTAGCAGTTAGTTCATGACAGTCAAAGGTTTCTACATAGTCCATTGGGGCTTAACATTTCCTAATGAAAAGACTCAAACCTCATATAATATTCACCTGCTACAGAAATGCTTAAACAAATATCAAGTTCACCGAGTTTACAAAAAGTCAATTTGAAGTTAATCTGATATGGTAAATTAAAATGTGTTATTAACATAATACATGGATCAAAAGTAAAATCTAAAAGAAATGTATGACAATAAGAACACCTTGACATATACATGTGTGTATTTGCATGCAAATAAATATCAATATATTTACACACATGCTCTAAAATTATACTTTTATACTTTACTAGAATTATGTTCAAATATAAGATATATATATGTTGTAGATTGCTTTTTGATTACTATTTATTGAAATTGCATCAGATCTTCTACTGAAATTGTATCCTGCATAAGGTCTCACTTTTCAGTAGTTTTTTCTGTATTTTCTTGCCTGCTATTTATTAATATTCACCATACATTTTTACCTTTGTAATTTTACACTCTATTAAAACTTGGTAAAATGTTACAATACTATACTCATGATTTCCTATTGTATTGCAATATTCAAAATATCACATTTACATGAATAAAATAACTTTGCTCCAAAAAATGTATGTTATAACCACTTTCATTAAAATACAATGTATTTTGCTTTCTTTTCATGTTGTCAAATTTTGCATCTAAATTGACATAGCATATAGAGCTATTTTATGTGATGGCAATAAGTAACTTGTTTCCAGGAAACTAAACCAATTCCATTTTCCTTGTCCATCAGTGATATAAATTGAAATTATCTTTCTGAAAATTAACTTGATACCATAAATATACCAAAATTGATACTAATATAAAATAAAATGAAAACAAAATAAAATAAGCATTTTTTTTTCAAACATTTTGAGAGCAAACATTAATATTAGGTCTGTATTAAAACTGCTCTTTTTGTAGTTTTTCTGCTTTTGAAGTTTGTTTTGCTCAGGCTTTTAATATTGTAAATATACTGAATTTTATAAAAATATCTACTTCTTTGCTGGTAACTTTCTCATATTGGCAAAATTCCTCCGCTGAGTTTCTGCGCTGCATACCAAATTAGGGTCATCAGTCTTGAAATTGTCCTGATATATAATTCAAATAAGGAATTAATGGCCTATAAGTAACAAATTCTGAGACTATAGCACTAACAGTTATATAATACATCCAAAATCAAACTTAATCTATAATAAACATGTAGTCATTACTCTCAAGTTTTAACTTCCTATAAGGAAACATGAAAATGTGACTTATTGTCTATATAACAAGACATGATTATGAATCCACCTGGTATGTTTTTTTCTACTTAGTCATAATAAAAATGATACTATTAATTCATTAGAACATTTTTGAAAGTTATACTATGAAATGAAATCTTTTTAAATCAAACAATTTAAAAATATCTTATTTTTTCAAGTAAAATTTTTAAAAATGTAAAATTCTAGAGGTAATAATTGCAAATATTTTTAAATCAAATATTATAAATAACCTTATTTTTTAAGGCAAAGATTTAAAAATGTAAGTTCTTAAGCAATAGTTGTTACCTGTTTCATTTCTATATACTTAGCCTATGTCTAATGCTTAAACACAGCTGGACCATGAATGTTGGTTGAATGAATTGGTGAATGAATAAGATTTGTGAACTCTGAGAAAATGGGACTCAAGTAAAGCTTCAACAATATTAATTTAAATCTAAAAATGTTTAAATTGTGATTGTTTGGTTTTAGTTAACAAATCAAATATCTACTTAAAGTCAGAACATGAGAATTCTGAAAAAAAGAAAATTTCTCATTTTACTAATGAAAGATAACCCTAAACAGACTTTGGTCAATTTGAATGATTGAATATACTTAGAAAATATTTTTACTTTTCAAGTTGTAATCACAGGTATTAAAAGCTCAGACCATTCTTTAATGATCAACATTAATAAATCAAGATACTAAAGTTTTTTATTTATTTATTTTTTTTAGTTGTAGTTGGACACAATACCTTTATTTTGTTTATTTATTTTTTTGGTGGTGCTGAGGATCGAACCCAGCACCTTGAATGGGCTAGGCAAGCACTCTACTACTGAGACACAACCCCAGGCCAAATCAAGATACTAAAGTAATAAAACATCACTTACTTTCTCTTGCATTTAAGTGTTTTAAGAAGATTATTCTATATTTGCTTATATGTACATAAAGTCAAAATTTCATGAATAACTAATTTTAAAAAATCTTGACAATATCCAAAAACTATTATTTATTTAATTTAACTAAAATATGAAATTGTTAGGGAATATTTAGATTAATTGAACAAAAAAACTTTTCATTTTATGGCTGTATTTTTTGTTTTTTACATTATCTCCAAATACTTTCTAGTCCTGTGAGAACATAGTATATTTTTTAACTAATTATATTTCTAAAATTCTTTTAAATAAAATTGCGGTTGATCAGTCAGGATCATAAGAGCCATAAAAAATGGGCAGAACATAATATCATAAACTGGTAATCAGCCATGTGCAATTCAAAAAAGACTAAATGGGAATATGGAGTGATTATGCAGTTTGCAGTTGCAGAAAGGGGCTGCTACTCAGCAGTAGAATGTAAGGAGTTCAAAATTATTAAACCTGTCCAATGGAAAGGAGGGGCCCTCCTGAGCTGAGATTCAGGTCACTGAAGAGAAGAAGCCATGGCACAGGGATCTCTGAAGGGCATGATGAACTGGAAGTTTCTGGAAGGGTAACCGAGCTGCAAGTCAGAACCAACTGCTTCTACTATAATTAACTATTCCTGGCAGGACAAGAAACCCCTGCTGTGTTATGGTGATGCTAACAGTAGCAGCAAGCAAAGGTAAAAAGCAGTGTGTGTCTTCCTCCTCTCTAGCATCCCATTGTTGCCTTAGAGCTCTCAACTGGTGTCCCCTAAAAGGAAGCCAGTATCACAAAAGCGGATGATAGTTCGAATAGAGGATAAGTCCAAAGGAAGGCAACAGTGGCTAATAAACAGTAGGAATGGAAAACAAGCTGATTTGCAATGCATGTTGGACTCAAAGAGTTCGTTATAAAATATGAAGTGAAATGAATAGTAAAAATTTAAGGGATACTAAAGTTGTAGTTTGAGTTACCTGGAAAGTTCAGTCAGAGATAGAAGTCAGTATGCAAAATTATAAACAGCACTGTTCAGATCCAAAATGTAAAAGGGAGTAGAAAAAATTAGGAAAGAACTCAGAGAAATCAAGGTGAGATACATTTTCAGAAACTCCACAAGAAGCTTTGGTATTGACATGGTCCTTTATATCTCAAATTCAGTCTTAATGGTAAGTTCTTTAAACACTCTCATCACTCATTGGATGAACTTTCTCAAAGAGAAAAATGATGTGACTGTGTTGTCTCTTCAACTGTGTCAATCTGTAAGCAGCCAAATCTTTCTGCATGTTGGCTATCTTCCTATACCACTCTCAACAATTGAGACAATGCTCTTTCATTAGAGTATTTGACTAGCACATTACTGTGTCTATCCAAGTCAGAACAGCTATGAAAAGATAGTGACACACCAAATTCTCAGAATGATAAAGAACGATTGAATCACATACATTGCTTGTGAGGATGTGAAATAGTACAGGCGCACTGGATAACAGTTTGGCAATTCTTTTTTTTGTTTGTTTGTTTTTTGTTTTTTTGGGGGGGTGCATACTAGGAATAGAACCCAATGGCACTTAACCTATGAGTCCCATCCCCAGTCCTTTTTCAGCTCTTACTAAGTTGCTTAGGGCCCCACTGGATTGGTGAGGCTGGCTTTGAACTTGCAATCATCCTGCCTCAGCCTCCCTAGCTGCTGGGATAACAAGCATGTGTCACCACACCTGGCTGGCAATTCTAAATAATCTATTCTTAATAAATCTAAATGTGCAATTATCACTTTACAGAGCAGATCCACTTTTGAACGTGTATACCAGAAAAATAAAAACATTTATTCAAACAAAATCTTTATAAGAACTCATAGCATATTTATTTAGAAAGGGAGAAAGCTAGAATAAAATCAGAAATATTTCAAAAGGTGAATTTGTATGCAAATATGAATAATTTCTCATCAATAAAGAAAAAAATGAACTATTATTACACAGGACCACTGGATGACTTACACTGAGTGGTTACTAATAATTGAGGACCAAGGAAAGAGAAGGTATTGGGAGGTGGGTGTGGTTATAAAATAACAACATTTGGATTATTGTGATGTTGAATCTGTTCAACATCTTGACTATGGGAAGATAAATAAACCTACGCAAGTGAAAAATTGTGTATGACTTATTATAAATGCATAAACACACACAAGTCATTCTGAAGAACTCTGACTATGATTGACAGATTGCAACAGCCCCAATATCTTGGTTAATATATTAAACTTTAGATTTATCCAGGGAAAACCTGGAAAAATGTACAAGGAATCTCTTTGTACTATTTCTTATAACTGCATTTGAATCTCCAAATTTTTCAATAAAATTTTAATTCACAATTTCTAATAGAATGATAAGGATTAAAATGCTATATTTAGACCTGAGAGAAAGTGATACAAAGTAATTGGATTTAAGGAATAAAGAAAACATTATAATTTATGTATTATTAAGTCATTAGTTTTATAGGTAGAGATGAAGCAAGAACTCACAATACACACTTAACTATTGCTAGTTGTATAGACCATTTTAAAGACAAATTTACTCATTTAGTTCTTTGAAGAGGTCATGAGCTGTTCTGGAAGACTGAGTCATCTTTGCCTTATCAATGTATTTGTCCTTATAATTCAGCAATGTTTCTTTCATGTGATTCCTTATCAGGAATTATTTGTTGACTGCATATGCAATCTAACCAATGAGTTAATTGATAGTGGAGACTATGTAAAAGTTGGAGCATCTTGTTTGCCTAGGAAAATTAATATAATCAGAATAAATAGAATCAACTATTTGGATATTATTGGAAAAGGAAACAAAAACAAACACAAATACAAATTTTAAAGGATTTTGATTCATAAAATAAGGGTTTTCATTGGAGATTTTGGAAAAAGGTAACTATACATATTTTCAGAGATATGCACAGAAAGATTTGACTCAGTATGCTTAGACTTGCTTCTCCTAGATTTCATATCTAAATTTATAGCATCAACACGTACACAGTTGTTTTGAACTCTGGATGCATTTTTAAGTCTTCTTTCTTTTTTTACCAAACACATCAAATTAATCTATAATTTCTTTCAATATCACCTTTAAGCTATTTACTTATCCCTATTTTTATTTTCACTGTTCTATTTCTAGTTCTTATTATTTCTCAGTGAAACTATAGAAACTGTCTTCAGACTGGCATCCCAGTTGATCATCTCCTGAGTTTATCATCACTTCTATTGCAAATAGAATTTAATTAAAGCACAAATTTGACAAAGACATACTATTATTCATAGAGTCTCAATAGTGTCTATTTTCAAATGTGTGCATATTAGTATGAAATGATCTCCTGCACACGTGATGGGTGAATTAAAACCAACCTCAAAAATTGAACTGCATTACCTTCCTCTCAAAATGAATTATTTCCTTCAAAAGTTCTTTTGTCTATATATTCCTCCAATAGAGCAAGGAACACTATTTCAATTTATAAATTACCCCTACTTTCTGTACTGATTTTTTAAATCCTTAAGTGTAGGGGCCAGGTCTAATCCAGTACCTGCAAGAAGGTCTGTTTCTTAGTTAACTAAATTGAATTGTAATACTTTATTCTTTCAATAGTTCTTATTGAGGCATTAACAATTGTTAGTCATGTATTACCAAAATGAAAAGCTTGCAATGAATAAAAGATTTAAAAAGCAAAACATTGCTTTCATTCACTGTTTATTTTAGTGGGAGAAACAACTAATAATAAATAAGTGTATAATGATATATCAGAAACTGAAAAGTGGTGTAAAGAAACAACATTTTTAAATGAATCGAACTTATGGATCATATCAGAAGTTGAATATTTTCTTTCTATAACAGGAAAATTGATATATGAATATGTTTGGGGTTGTGCTTGAAATGTGTTTCTAATATTATGAAAAATATAATCATCACACATTTTGAGCCTGTCTATGGATTTTGAGAGAGATATTTCAAATGGGTTTAAGAATTTTACTGATAAAACATTATAGTGTAGCAGAATAAACCACCAGATGCTAAATAATTTTTCTCCAGCTCTTGGGAATATCTTTTGAGTTTAGAACACAGTCTGGAATGGTGATCACGTTTTCCTCAGAATTTTTACTTCATCTTGTTACAGCTATACTATATAAGATTAAAAGGGTTTTGAAAATAAAGGTTACAATGGCCTGAAAATTCAGGGATCATGAAAAGAAGCTTTTCAAGTTATCAAAATTTAAGGAAAAGAGGATATTGTGGTGCTTGTCTGTAATCCCTGTGACTCAGGAGACTGAGACAGGAGTATCATAAGTTTGAGATCAGCCTCAGCAACTTGGTAAGACTCTGTAAGAACCTGTCTAAAAACAAAATTAATAATTTTAAAAAGGACTGAGGATATGGCTCAATTTTAAATGCCCCTGGGTTAAAACTCTAGTACCAAAAAAAAAAAAAAGTTAAGAAAAAGACATTATTTAGTTCTTAGTTATTCAAACTTTACATAAAGTGTTACTTGCTTTTGTTATATTTTAAGTAGAATATTTAGAAAATTATTTTTATGGGAATAACTAATAATTGTTGATTTTCTTCAATCTTTTAGGCCATTCATGCTGTATAACTGGCTATACTTTAAATCTATGTGCAATTTTTTATGAAACTTGAACATTATATAAAAATCAGTTTAAAAAACTGATTTTCCCATTGATCATATGTATCTGTATCTATCTTAACATATCATTCTAAAACATTTTAATATTTATTTATTTTTTGTGGCCAATTTTTCTTTATTTTTTTATTATTTCTTACATACATGACAAACCTTTTAATATTTAAATAAAAGCACATTTAGAAACATTTCAAAATTTGAAACTTCTTGACCACCTACTTTCTGCCAATAGTGGAAAATTTTCATACCTAACCTTATATAATATGGGTGATTATCAAAATGCATGCTCCCAACACAGTTTACTAAGCATCCCTGAAAGAAAGAAAGACCCTCTCACTAGCTATGGTATATACTTTTTTTCTGCACATGCCCAGATTCCCCCATGCTAGCTCTCCCACCAAAGGTAATAACATGAGAGGTGTGCAAGCAAATACCTACAGAAGTTTCTCAGTGATGCCTCATGTGGAGGTAAGATCAACATTCATTACTCAGTGTGTTGTTTATTTTTAAACTGTGTTGTAAAGATACTGTTGAAAATATCAAAAAGATCTGTAAATATCCCCATGGTGATAAAAAAGAGAAGCATGTATGTTTATTAGTAGTACAGAAAATCAAGCCATTTCAGAACTGCTGGACAGTGGTGTAAATGTGAAACATCTTCCAAAAGCTTAGGTGTTCTAATGACCACATATATAATATGAGGAAAGGGGAGGATATACCACCAAAGTTCTGTGCTAAGAGTACTGAACAAAAGTTAATGATAAAAAAAAAAAATAGAAGAAATACTTCACAGAATTATAAACGAAGGCCTCAGCTATGTACTGAAATGTGTATCTATCAGCATTGCTAAGAACGCTCTGAGTGGTATGCTGGACATAAAAGAAGTAAAGGTCTATCACAATGAGTTCAACATCGAAGGAAAATGAGAAAATTCCATAGGCTTTTTGCAAAATTTTCAGAAAGGATATGGCATCAATATTTAAAGATTTTTGGTGATAGAGCTTTGGATGATCACGAAGAGGTGGAGAAACTCACTGATGAGATTGCCAGGGTCATTGCAGGTAAAAACCTGACATGAGCACTGCAAAATGCTGGTGTAATATCACTGTTTGAGTGTGATTTTCCCCCAAAGACATTAACTACAGCACGTGAGATGGCGCTCCAAGAATTAAGGATGCCAAAGACAGAATCACTGTGTGAGATGTGTTCTTGCACCCAGGCATGCATAGGGGCCATCTTGCTGTGAAAGCAAAAGCTCAGTCCCTGCTGTTTTAAAGGAGCAGAGTCCTTACCAGATCATCATCATGCTAACAAAGGGACAGATCACCAGATGCAACTTAACTGATTGGTTTTACATATAATTTGTAGCAGTGGCTCCTGCTCATGGCATGAAATTTGAACTGGATGAGGATGACAAAATTTTGTGATTCCTTAACTACCGTTCTGCTAATGGTCCAAGTGAAATTCTAATAAAACGTAGGTTTATGCCATGTACTTTCCCTTAAATGTGATTTCATTAATTCAGCCATGTGACCACGGTATCCTTAGAATCATGAAGATAAAATATGAAAATACTTCCTAACTAGCAGCAGTGAGCAAAAGCGTGGCAGAAGATTATTCTCAAATTCAGCCTAGCACAAAGGATGCTGTGTATGCTGTTGACAGCACCTAAACTGCAGTGACTGAAGATACATTGTGGATGCCTGGTCTGTGACAATGCTCAGTAATGATGAATAAGGTGATGACTTTGAAACATTCTGGATGTTGAGTGAGGAAAATAAAACAAAACAACAACAACAACAGCAAAAATAAATAAATAAATAAATAAATAAATAAATAAAACAAATGATGGCTGACTTCCTTCCGTATGCAAAAAATATAGCTCCATGCCTGTCAGTAAGCTGGAAAAAGTAGATATAAAAAAATTTAATACCAATAATGAGGCACCTAATGTTCATTCATTGACCAGTGGCAAAATAGCCTAAATGGTTCTGAATCAAGATGACCATGACAGTGATCATGAGGGCAGCATTGTTTACACTGCAGAAAACATGCCTATAGACAACAGGGTCAAAGTTCATGATGGGCTTATCAAGCTAGATCAGTGTGCATGCAAAACAGAACAGGAAATGTGGTAGTGTATAAAATCTAAGGGAGACTTCCACGCCAAAAAAAAACAGTGCTAAAGAGGCTGATAACTCCAGAGGGAACACTTAAAAAGCCATTCAGCAGAATGCCTCCTTGTCTTTAGGGGAAACCACCTCTAGTCTGTCAGCTGCTTCTGAAGTTTCTTCTCTCTGAAAACAATAATAAAAGGCAATGTACAGTAGTAGCCTTTTAGTCAATAAACAAGTAAATAAAAGCATTTTAAGTGGACTGAAAGGTGCCATTCTTTGTGGTTGCTTTTGATTAATAGTCAATACAGGAATTCGGGTGATGCTACTGTGCTGCTTAGTTAACTCAAACACTACCATAGTATTTTTCCACTGCATTAATAGTTTATCATATTTTTTTTTTTTTTACTTTTAAGCACTTATACAGAAATAAGTGTAAGAAAATTACTGTTCCCTGGTAGCATATGAATTTACAGTCAGGAACGATGGTGATGCCAAAATAAAAGAAAATAAGCCACGCAAATTGTCCTCGTGGATAACGAAGTTTGTGACACTTCTGGAATTCCGATAATCCGATATATGATGCAGATCCTAATTTACAAACACATCATTTAATGAATATGTATATCCATACAATTACCTTTAAGCTATTAAATAAGATGTGAATGATGCATTAGTGAATTTCAGGTTTAGACTTGGATGCCATCCTCAATATATCACTGTGTATGTGTACAGATATTCCCAAATCCCCTCCTCAGATAAAAAGAGAATCTAAAATCTTGCACTCATTTCAGCAGGACATACACTATATTTGGAACAATATAGACATAATAAGCATGTCCCTTTCACAAAGATGCCCTGAAAAGTTGTGAAACATTCCATTTTCTTGTATAAAAATATAGTGAATACAATTAATTTGTGCAATTAATATGAATGAATAACTACAGTAAAAAAAAAAAGTTCCCAAATTTGAAATACATCTTATCTGAAGCATTTTTGAAAAAGGATATTCAACCTGTACTAACGAACTAGGCTGATAGTTCTCCCCTGCAATTTTATTTTTATGTAATATAGGTGCTTGATACTGAAAACTGTTAAAATATTACCAGGAACTTAAACTAAAAAAAGTTCCTTGTTTTATCTTTCTCTTTCTTAAGGACATTCATCATTAGTTTTTGGCAATTTCTGTTTTTTCCTGTCCTAGTATTAAACTCCTTACTGTAGAAAATATGTTCATACTATTATTATTTGATGTATTATTTTGCATTCTTATAAGTATAATGAAATTTATGTTATATTTACTCCCCTTCTCTTCAGATTTTATTACTTATAACATGTCATTGTTGTAAACAAAATATTAATGCATTTTATTTAGAATATCTAAAGAATGCTGGAATGAATCACAGGAGCTACCAATTTTCAATGTGTCTCAGTTATCTAAAACCAAAATATACTTACTTTTCATTACACTCAATATTTAGGGGCTTAAAAGAACAATAATTTGTTATAGCCAAAAAATCAAAGATCAATAGGCTACTTTTAGTTCTGCTTGGCTGAATGATTTTTCTGGTCTCTGGAAGATTCAGCTGCATATATGGAATGGTCTTGATTGGGCTGGCTCACCTTTTTCTACTAGTTTCTCACCTTTCAGAAGGCTTGAGTGAGCATACCTTCACAATGAGGTTAGAATATAAGAGTGAGAGAAGTGTGCAGGTCTTCTTGAGAACTAGTTTGGGAATGGACACTACATCTACAGCTTTGTAATGAGCAACACAAAATCCAAGGCCACTATAGAAAGAACACATAATCTCCTTCTCTTGATTGGAGGAGAATGAAGCTTATTTAATGAAAGTCATGAATAAAATAGACATGAAGAATTTACCAAAAAATGTTTGGGGAAATAATCCATATTTACAAATATCTATTATCAAACTAAAATAAAAATAATAATTTGACATTCTTTTGTTAAAACATCTAAGATAAATTCATTTTCACTGATTTACATACAATTGAATAGTCCCATATGGAATCAGATTATATCTTTTTAAAAATTAAATTTAGGAGGTATATAATTATTAATATAGACACCAATAATATATATGTCTAGGAATAAAGATTTATCCCATGTATCTATTATTCTTGAGAAGCATACAACTTAAAGAATGGAATTATGTTTAAAACTAAATGTAGGAGCAACAGGAGAGGGTTCATTAAATCCCAATTCAATACTCTTATTCCTTTTCTTATAACATCAGTGTACAATTATGCTATTTACAGATATTTACAAAATATAATGGCTGTGATTAGCTATCTATATGCATAATTGATAAGGACCAGTTGCAAACATTTCTAGTGCATGAAGAAAATCTATTTTTCTTTGCATTTTTCAATGACTTTTCTGAAAGGATTTTTAATTTTGGCTGTTGCTTAAAAAGAACCAAATTTTGTTTTTACATGTCATTAACCATATGCAATACCTATTGAATTAAGTATTACCTTGAATATACTCTAGGTTATAAAGATCCACTTACAACTATTAGTTTTTCAAAAGTGTATGAAACGCATCTAAGGGCCAATGGTAGGAAATGAAAATCAGCCATTTGCCTTTTGATTCACATATAGTAATTTTAAGTGGTTTATAATGTTTGTGACTATTCATTATCAGAAACAATTTCCTAAAATTAGTCCAATTGCTTATATCAGATTGACATTTTTCCTTACAATATTCATATGAGACGAAATTTCTTTACCCTTTGCATTATATGTCTTGAATGATTATAATATTATAGATTTTTGAAAAAAGTAAAATTAAGATAAATCTACTTGAGTAATTTAATCATATTCTTACACTTTAAAACAGTCAAATGAGAGTTTTCACTTTTAATAGAAAGCACAGTTTTGCTACAGCCTGAAAGTATGTTTTGGGTAAGGCAGAGATGGGTGGTTGCTGGGAACTGGATCCAGTTACTCCTACATACTAAGCATGCTCTGTACCACTGAGCTATGCCTTCGGCCTGGGAAAGTGTTTTGTATTGTAGGTAATAAGGAAATATAAGCAGGATCTCCTATAGGGATGGTTTCAGGGACAGGTTGAAAGGACTTATGTGTGAGGCAAGCTTTAAATAATCAACTCTGTTTTAGTCCAATTTTGCATTGCTTTGACCAAAACATCTGAGAAGAACAAGTAAAAGGATGTGTTCTCTCCAAATATGGTGCTGAAGCAACTAACCATCACATGTATAGAAATCCTTTAGAAATTAGCAGAAATTACTTATTGTTGTGGTTTGGATCTAAAATGCCGGCCCAAAGCTCATATGTTGAAGTCTTGATCAACAGGGTGTTCAGAGTTGAGAACTTTGGTAAGTGATGGGATCGTGAAGGCTGTGATCCCATGAATGGATTAATACAGCTACAGATTCATGTGTGATTAGGAGATTGTGGAGATGTTAGGAGATTGGGGCGGGGCCTGGGTGAAAGAAATAGGTCATTGGGCCCATGCCCCTGAAGCTTATATTTAGACACTGGCCCTTTTCTCCCTGCTTTCTCTGTCTTTGCTTTCTGGCTAAGGTGACATGAGCAGCTTTGCCCCAACAATTGCTTCCCACCATGATATTCTACCTCCTCTCAGGTCCAGAAACAATTAATGGTGGCATCAAGTAACCATGGACTGAAATCTCTGAAACTATGAGCCAAAGTAAATGTTTCCTTTTTAGGTGATTTCCTCAGATACTTTGTTACAGAGACAGAAAGATGACTAACACATTTATCTTGGATCAAGTCCCCTAGAATAAAATAAGTTACCTAACAATCAGAGTGGTAATTACACAGGACAAGTCTAAATTAAAATTTTGTCCAGAAATTTCTTATTTGTGTAAAATGATTTTGTAGGGGCTAAGTAACACTTTTAAAGCTTAAAGGAGAGCAATATCAAGAAAAGAAGAAAGAATGAAGGAATCCAGTATTTCAGAAAGGTATCATTAGAAACTTTTCAGCATGTATAGAAAATCATAGCAAAAAGGAGCATGTGAACTAAAACGAAAGAATACATCCTTGGTAAGTATGAAAAGAGAAAATTATGGAAAATGAAATCGTTTCCTATGGGGACTGACGAATGCAGAATTTTGAATCCATGCTGTTTTCACTATATTAAAACTAAATATAGTACATCTGCTCTATGGCATCAGAGATAATATATCACAGTGTGAAGTTTTATGATGATTATGTGTATTCAGCTGTTTTTTTCTGAATATTGCTATTCCTTTGCTTTTTTTTTTCATTATCTGAGAGCAAAAAAAAGTGTGCTTTTAAAGAACTAGCAAAAAAAAAGAAGAAAGAAAGAAAAGAAAAAATGTATAGCAACAAAGCATAGCAATCCAGGTGACACAATAATAAAATATGCAGCAAAGCAAAAAAAAAAAAAAAAAAAAAAAAATTGGTATTGGAGAGTAGGCTGGTTTTCAGACCCAGGAGTGATTGTGTTGTTGAATGACTTAATATTCCAGGGTACCACACTCTGGTGCCTGAGATACAGGCCAGTCACTTACTCACCAGCTCAGCCAGGAGATCATTTCTACCTGGACTGGTAGTTTCTAGCAATATAGTGACAGCAGACTTCATAGGGAGGAGAGGTATCACAGGCACATATGTTCAAGGAAAAATAAAGGACTGCTTGATATCACAAAAATATATTCTTATTCTGTTTCACGAACTTGGTAACTGCCCCAAACACTACCATGGACACATTTGAAAACGATTATTTTTTTTTTTTTTCCTTTGGAACATAAAGGAAAACAACAGGATTTTCTCTATGTCAATTTAGCAAAGGATGATGAAATAATAGCCCAAGAGCTTAATCCTAATAACTAATTTACTTGTAAGTAAAATGAATGCATAAGAGATTATTTAACAGCATAAATGTGATGTGGATTAAGTTCCAGAAAGCAAGTAGCAAGTGTAACTTTCTTATTTCAGCACACATATCGAAGCTGGGAAATTTAGATTTCTTTGATCATGGACAGAAGCTTATTATTAATGTGTTTTTCTTTTTCTAGTCTCTTCCCTGAAATAGAATTCAAGGCTCATGCTGTGACTCTGCAATATTGTTCCCTGCAAGAAACGATTTTGTTCTGCCTCAGAGGCAATATGTTTTTATGCTTAATTTTGCCCTGGGTAACAACATTGCTTGTTTATGTCCTTAAAATGCCTTTTAAAGAAATTGATTTCCATGAATCATCAATAAATCCTGCTTCTAGGATTTAATTCCCTCAGTTATGAGTTGAGGAAAAAAATTACATTTTGTTCCTCCATCAGATGTTTATTAATCGTGATTAAATAGTAGGTAGCATTTAATCACATGTGAGGAAATATACAAATATATCTTTTTCATATTTTCAATATTACTTTAATTACACACTTTTATTTAAAGTTTTAACACAGGCTTCAGATCAGTTTGGCTCTAAGTATAAAGAATTTAGATTTACAGTATAATAATGTCCTACAACTAAATTTTTATCCTTTGAATAAATACAGAATAAAACAAAGCTGTGTTCAAAGGAGGAAAAATAGTCAACTCCAGTCGCTGGGGAAGAAAGGAAAGAAATCCACTGTTCTGTTTTAATTGCTAACATCACTGTAATATTAATTTTCATGGTTCGCAAAGAATAGGGCAATATGAAGAAATTGGTCAATACTTCAGAGTACATGACATAATTAATGTGTCTAAAAATTGCATTTTGAAGGTAAAGAAATTAAATTAAATAATGTCTTCAAATAAAAGCCTGTGTCCAAGTAGAAAGGATCATTAGCTATTTAGATACTTAGGATAAAAATCAGTGAGCAGGAAATTATATATCAAGACAGTTTTCTTACACTATTGGAAAGAAAAAAAAACTGAAGTAATAATAAAAACCAGAATATCTATTTTGTTGCTTTTAAATGTAAGTTCCATCTAAATGTTAAATGCCTTCAAAGTCGTTTTTGCCAAAAAGATATATGCTCATAAAAATTGTAAAAATACAGTGTGTATAAATAAATTTTGAAAAGTATAAAAACTTTGTATATGACTACTAATGATTCATTGTTGAATATTCTGTTGAATATCACTGTTTATATATTCACATATACCCACATATACAAATTTATGAAGTTAATTTTCAAAACTATGATTATACAATATCTCATGCTTTTTTAACTGTCTTTACTATTCAAAATATTTGCTATGGTTATCTTTCATGTCATTACATCATTTCCTGTGTGATTTTTTATACTTTTAAAATAATTTTGAATTTAATAGATATGGTATTTACTAGATCTATTAAATGGTTGCTATCATTAATACCATAAAATAAAACAAGTATTCAATATTTACTTAGAATCTCAACTTTGCTTTATCTACTGACTGGATACTATGGTCTTGTACTTATCCTTGCCATAATAAATATGTATCCAAAATTTCAAGTATCGCTCTCTGGCCACAATATTTTATGTTTCTTGCAAATAGTCTTTAATACTATTGCTATAATAATACCTTAACTATACCAAAATTTATAATCCACTGCTTTTCTGGATTTTCATGGGACTTCATGCCAGGTTTTTTTCTCCTTCTGTATTAATTTCATGAAAAATCAGTATGGAAACATTAGATTGCATTTGACTCTGTTTTGTTGGTGCCTGGAGAAAATACCATCCCGGCTAAAATGCCACCTCCTTTGCAACTCCACACCTCAAGCCTTGAACCTTAAAAAGCTTAGAGGGAAACAAAGCCAATTCTCATGTCTTATCTCATATTTGAAAGGACCCTGGCAGAGTTCACACAAAGTCCAAGGACCATGCCACACACCAGAAGGTCACACGAGAGATTTTATTGTCAGTTACATCCACCTTGTTGGTATCTCTCATGTTTCCGACAGTAAATCTCTCATGTGAAGTTCTCGTGTGGCATGGTCCTTGGACTCTGTGTGCACTCTGCGAGGGTCCTTTGGATATTCCTGATAAAAACGAAACACTCTCATAACGCATTCCTTTTTCCTATTCCAGTCTGCTTTCTCATCTCTAAACAACATTCATAATTTTAAAATTATTAAAAATTCATATTTTTTTTTTACTCTCAGCTAAAGTCCTGACTTGTTGTATTTAGAAAATTGGAGCAATCAGAAGAGATGTTTTGTAAACTTTTGTCCCATTAGGGATTGGAATCATTGAGGCTGTGCACAAATCTTTTCCCAGTTACTATTAAACTCTGACTTTACCCTTGGTTTCATGTCCTCTTGCCTGTTGCTGAGTACTGCTCTAATAATTCTGCCTTCTCCCCTACATCATCCTTTTCCTGTCTACAGCATCATTCACATCAACACACAGGCATTATTTTATTTTTATAATTTGAAAACTAAGCAAAGATCAATCCCACCATGCTGCCCCCTCCTCACCTTAGCAATACAAGAACATTATTTCCTGGTTATCACCCTTGTGCACTTGGATCTGTAATTCCTCTCCACAATTTTCTCTAACTCCAATTAAGTTTCTTTCTCACCACTTCTCCTAAACTTCTCTTGCTGAAGTCACCAATAATCATCAAGTTGCTAAATCCATTATTTATTACTCAATCTCTAACCTACTTGATTGCCACAGGATTATTTACTTCATATTCCCCCCCCCCCATGGATTCCCAAATACAGGCACCAAACTATACATTTCCTATTTTGGAAAATTCTTATTGGTGTATTTTTTCAGATTTCTGCTTAATACCGCACCTTTTCAAAATCAAATCAAAGCATAATGTTCTACTCTGTCTTTTTTTGTTGTTGTTGTTGTTGTTTACAGTTAATCCTTAGGTGATTTTAACTAGAATTATGGTTTTAATACAATTCAGATAATAATAACTTTCAAATGAGTCTCTCCAGGCCAGAGTCAACCTAAACTCCCAAATTTCTTCCTGTCTACTCAAATACTAAATACATGTTTTTCTAAAAATTAAGCTTTTGATGTTCTGAGCCCTAAACCAGCTATTTCTAAGGTCATTATATTTTAGGTATTATTAGTTATATTGTTCCATTTGATTAGACCAAAATCTTCTCATATTCATCACTATTATGAAATATCTGAGAGAATTAACCTTTAAAAAAGAAAGGGTCTATTTTATTTCACCATTTGGAGGTTCCATCCCATGATCAACTGAACCCACTGCTTTGTGCCCTATTTTGAAGCAGCACATCAATTCGGGAACACAGGACAGAGGAAAACCACTTAAATTGTGAGCTAGGAAGCAAAGGGGAATAGGAAGAGAAATGGCCTCTGGTTCCACAGTTCTCTTGCAGAACATGTCTATAACAAGTTAGGGACCTTCCACTGGGTCCCATCTCCTAAAACTTCCATCATCTCCCAAGAACCCAACCCTGAATACCACTCCTTTAACACATGGATTTTGGTGAAGACTCATTTGGACCATTGCATCATCTTTGATTCCTCTTTTTCTTTTATTCTCTAAATCTAGAGTGCAATAAATCCAGATGGCAACAGCATACAAACCATATCTGGAATTGGACCATTTCTATTCTGTCTACTGCCCTTATCATTATCTAAGAAACCAAATCTCTTGTCTATGTTACTGTGGTATCCATTTATCCAATCAGTCTCAATGCTTCTTCATCACAGGGGAAAAAAAATGGAAGTACATTTATACTTTTTCCTTAAGCACTCTCAGGGCTTTGTATGCCCCTCATAGTAGAAATTAAATCACTCATGGGATCTTACATGACCTGCATTGCCAGAGTTGCTGTTTTACTCCAGTCATTCTCTGACTTGCTGCTCTTTCAATACCCCAGGCATGCCCCATCCTGAGGGCTTTTACCTTATAAATCCTTACTGAGAAATTCACATTTCTCCAGGCTTATATAGTCACCCTACCAAAAATTCCCATAAGACCTGAACTTGCTATATTCCCCTTCATGCTTTCATAATTTCTTGTCACTAATATATGTAGTCTACATTATTCTTCTTTTTCTTTCTGTGACTTCTTATGTCCTCTAGAATAAAGGTCCAGGAGAGTAGAGAATGTTTTTCAGCTTCTTTTACAGTTGCATCCTGAGCACTGGAAATGGTGCCAACCACAGAGTGAGTTTGAAGTGAATATTTTGAACAATAAATAGATGTTTTCTGCATTAATGCTGTCTTATGTCACTTTCTCCATATCATCAGCACCAGAAAATTAATGTTAACTTTGCTGGAAAAGAGTAGTAGATAATGGATATAGCCAGACATGTTTATGTAGATGATAAAAAAATATAAATTCCATAAAATGTTATCCTTAAGACACGTATTTTATGGGTTGAGAGCAATCCAAAGCAATAATCATCATCAAAATTTAGCAATAGGAAAAACTGAACATTCTACAATTATCAACACCTGAAAATCCATGAGTGAGTCTACTATGTCCATAAAATTACAGCTAGTATTTCTGAGCTGAAGAGATGGAAAACCATGAGCAGATTGAGATGGAAAAAGTAATGATTGCCAAAAAATATCTTTGTGGTACCCCAATAGTTTCAGTTTGCAAGTATGTCATATTTCCAAGTTTCCCAGCTAAGATTTTAGAAATATTATATTCACCATAAAACAGAGAACATCTGTATAGCAGGAATACATTAAATCTTATGTGTCCTTTAGCACACCTATTGTCTTTTTTCATATTTAATAAATTACGTTGTTTGATTTAAAAGAAGAATCAAGGCCAAATGCTAATGGAAACTTGATGTTTTTATTTGTGATAATTTTTTCCATGTGTGCAGGACAGAAATAAAGACGAATGAGTAGTACAGATTGTAGTCTTTCTCAAAAAGGATAGATAAAATTTAATTTCCTTTATTTTCCTTAGGACACATATTGAAAACTAGGAGAATAATACGACACTTTCTATATAAATAGAATTATGTTGGAAAACAGTAGGTTACTTAGAATATATTATTATAATGTTGCTAGATGTCAGAAATCCATGGTAAGTTTTGACTGCAAAGCCTTACTATACTTATGGTTTGTGGAACTGTGGAATGTCTCGCATAAAGTGATTTTAATTTCATGAGAACAATTATTGAGTGAAAGACCAGAGGCAAGGAGAGCAGAAGATGTGGCCATTCAGGTATGAAATTGTGGGTACTGTACATTGACTATGAAACAGAGAAAATAGACTGAGAGCCAGAGAGAAGGTAGAAACAATTGGATTTAGTGATTATTTAATTATGGGAAAGGGAAATTAAGAGTTAATAAATAGGTAGTAGTTACAGGTAAATTTAATTCCAACTTACCAAAATACAGAATAGTTTGTGTTGATTTGTAATTGTTAAAAACACTACTAAGAGTGTTAAAATGAGAATGCATATTAAACATTAAACATTGATCCTGACATTTTATTCTCATGATATATCCTTGATTTATTTCTACATTTCTGTTGAGTTTAATGATAAAGACACACCATTCTTAAATAAATAATAGCAATGCTTATCTAATAATTTATATATGCTTGATTTTGTGTACTTTTTTGAAAGAAAATAAATAAAATATATCATGATTATTCTAAAAAATGACATTTTCACAGTTTCATGCCTCATATAAAATTGTAAAGAGGCATTTAGAAACTTGAATATCTTTTAAAGGAAAAACTTTAAGTTTTCCAGAGCTATTACTTTCTAGTGAATAGAAAATAATACCTAGAGTCGTTTATTTTTTTGTTATACAAAAGATGCCCTTTTCTTAGCAGTAAATTTATTTCTCAATTACCGTTGATTAAAAAATGTCCTGGGGAGCAGCCCTCATGGTGTCTACAAATCTATTACTATATAGCTTCCCATTCTTTTGAAGATATTTGTATTCTATTAATTACAGATGGGTACATCAAGTAAAGATACCACTTTTCCCTCTGATCCTCTGCATTTTTATCATGTATAATCAGTTAGTACACAATTTTCAGTCAATATCTAAAATGGTATGAATGGATTCCCTATAAACAGCAATGATATTAGAAACCATTCTTGGGAACCTTTGAATGCACATCTTTAATAAAAATAAGAATAGCGACTGTTTCTGAGATAGAACATTCTGATCCAGTGCAAAGTATGAGATATATATTAGCTCCCTGGTATTCACTGTGCTACTGTACATTTAGCTTTCTATCAAGGAATAGAACAAATTTTGCTTTGTAGAAGAGCTTTAGTGCTTTCAGGTGCCATCACCTGACACTGTCATCTTCATGAACTTTGGACAGCTGGTCCCTTTCAATGGGTCAGGTCTCAGATTAAATGTCACCCCTCTAGAGAGGTCACAATCATTCATTCTAATTAAACTTCTCAAGTACACATGTATTATGTATCAGGTCAATCATTCTACTCCTTTTTATCAAATGAAATACAATGCATATTTTATACATGCTTGTATCTTCCACTATCTAGTTGCTTTTCTTCACTAGTAGAATATTTGTGTTCTTGAAGGTACACACACACACACACACACACACAATCCAAATGCTTTACCTCTACATACTTTCTACCTTCAAGGATATTCTAAATATGTTACCAAATGATATAAATATGACGAATATTGAAATTCAAAATGACTTAGTATTTCTAATTTAATGATATATTAAATGATACATTTCTTTTGTTAATTAAAAAACATTTTAATATTTCTATATTGATGTAAATGCATTTGTTTCCTTCATCGGGGTTATTATATTTTTGGCTTTTTTCATTTCATTTTAGATCACAAACTTCAAACCACATATTTCTAATTATTTCATATAAATTCTTCATTTGAAAATGTACCTTGGCTTAGAACTGTATATAAATCATGGAAAGTTATTTCTACTTGGAGAAAAATAGCTTTAAATAATTTAGAGAAATTACAATTGGTACAAAACTTTCTTATAGAATTAGTTTAATATTTAGTTTAAATTTTAAAATTGATCAAAATGTACATACCATTCTCATTACCCATTATTAGTTACAAACCATCCCAAATATAATGTCATAAAAAGCAATCTTTTCAATATGCTCCAGAACAGTGAGTCACGGATTTTGACAGAGAACTGCAAAGATAGTTTGTCTGTATTTCATCATAACTTCAGATGACCAGAAAGACTGGAGCCTGGAGTCATTTGGAAGCTTTTTCACTCACATATCTCTTGTTTTAACTAAGATGAGTCTGTAGGTTCTCCTGGATCTCTTACTCAGAGACCGAACACCTGATGTCTCCATGTGGTTTAGGCTTCCCCAGTCATGGTGGTTTGCTTCCAGGATAGAGTATACCCTAAGTAAATGTCCTCAAAGTCAGTGTTTCAAAATGTTCTAGTGAATACTCAAAACCTATTAGGATTTAGCTTTAGAGGTCACACAATGTCATTTGTGCCACTCTTTATTGGTTAAAGGGGTCAGAATCTTTCCATTATTAAAAGGCGGGAGACATAAACTTTATCTTTAAAAACAATTCAGTAAGAATGTTTAACATGATATCTGCATTCTTAACAAATTTTTAAGGGCACTTAATTGTATTGTTAATTATAGATCTAATGTGGTATAAGGATCTCTAGAACTTATGTATCTCTATACCCATTGAAAATTGGCACTTTCTTCTCTTTGTCCCAGCCACTGGCAACCAACATTCTCTTCTTTGTTTCTATGAGTTTGATTATTTTTGATGTTGTATGTAAGTGAAGTTGTACAGTCTTTCTCCTTCCAAGATTGGCAAATTTAATTTAGTGTAATATCACCCTGGTCATCCATGTTGTTGCATATGGAAGTATTTCCTTTTTATGAATGAATAATATCCCTTTGTATGTAGTACCACATTTCCTTTATCCACTGAACCCACAGTGGACATTTAGATTGTTTCCATATTTTGGCTATTGTGAATAGTGGTGCAATGAACATGGGAATGCAAGATCCTGATTTCAATCTAGTTGTATATATACAGAGAAGTGGGCTTTCTGATCACATAGTAATTCTGATTTTACCTTTTTAGAGGAAATTTTATACTGTTTATCATCATAGCTATCTAATTTTGCATTACTACCAATAGTATGCAAAGGTTTAATTCCAACTTACTTCCATCATATTTATTATGTTTGTCATTTTTGAATAATACACATTATTAAAGATCTAAGGAGATATTGTGATTTTTTGACTCGCATTTTCTTAATGATTACTATTCTTTGGAGATGTCTACTTAAGGTCTCTGTCCAATTAAATGTAAACTTGCAACTAGCTGAAATTGTCAAAATTATTTCTTTCAAATGAAATTGAAATGACATAGTAATTAAAACAGTATAGTTATAGCACAAAAAGTAGACACATAGAATTACAGAACAAAATAGAGAGCCCAGCAATAAAGTCCATTCACATACAGTCAAATAATCTTCTGGAAGGGTACTAAGATGCACAAAGAAGAAAAGATAGTATCTTCAACAAATAATGCTGGTCCAGCTCCTTATCCCCATACAAAAGAAAGAAATTAGACCCTTATCTTACACCACACACAAAAACCTACTCAAAATGGGATTGCGATTAAACATAAGACTGCAAAAGTCTTTCAAGAAAAAATAGGATAAAAGACTTTTGTCATTGATCTTGGAGTTGACCTTTGGTGTAACATCAAAACATAAGCAAGAAAAAGAAAAATAGATAAGTGGGACCTTATGAAATTAAACACTTCTGTACAGAAAAGGAAACAATCAAAGAATAAAAAGGCAACCTACAGAGTAGTATAAAATATTTGTCAGACCTATCTGGTAAGTGGATAATATTCAAAATATCTAAGACTCTCAAACACAAACAACCTAAACAAACAACAACCCAAATACCTATACCTCCATAGCCATGTGAAAACTTTCACACATTTGCATTCATATAAATTCTAATACGTATTCACAGGTTGTGAAATTAAAGTAAGTTTTCTTAGATTATGGGATTTCTTCTTATGGTTTCTGGCTATAATAATATCTTTTCCAAATTATTTGACTCAACACAAGTATGGAGATAATTCAGGCTGTTCATTTTGTAAGAGTGCTACATAAATATTTGTTAGAAACCTAGTCATGAATTAGGTAAAAACTCAGAAAATTAAGGAACAAAACATTTTCAATCACATTGATGAAAAAATCCTTTGTTGACATAAGATTCAATCTCTTTGACAAAATCATTTAAGAAATTCATTTTATGTTGCTTCAAATCATAGTATAATTTTTTATTTTTCATCAGTAGAATAAACTTACATGTATCTTATATTCACTGTTCAGGATTTTATATTAACTTCTGTTTCTTAAAAGTAATTTTAAAAAAGTGAAATGATGATGTATTTTAGAATTTTTAAAAAATTGTTTTTAAATAGAAAAACAATTGACCACAAGCAGACCTAACCATATTTTGTAGAAGTTTCAAAGATATGATTTACCTGTAATCTCTTCCTCAAAATTGAGATAGCAGTGTGTTTGGGAAATATAAGAATTTGTCTAGATATCACCAAGGCTTTGATCCTTCATGGTGACTACATCAAGAAGTGTTCATCTGCATTATTCTTGTGTCAGCTATGTTGCAACTGGCTCTGCTAATATTAAATGAATTTTCCCTACCAGTTCTTGAGCAATGAACCCTGTCCTGTTTGGTTTATAGGAAATTATTCATGTTCTCTGACATGAAAGTTCTATTTGTTGTTTTAAACCTAACTTTCTGCAGTCATCTTTGAAATACAATTATTTCCTTTTAAAGAAGGAATACATATATAACTATTGCTTCTTTTGTAATAGTTTTATAACTCCTAGGATAGTGTCTATATTTTTTTTTTCTTTTTCTTTTTGATACTAGGGATTGAACTCAGAGGTATCCCCAGACATTTTTAAAAATTTGGAGATAGGTCCCACTCAGTTGCTTAGGTCATCACTAAGTTGCTAGGGCTGATCCTCCTGCCTCAGCCTCCAGAGTCACTGGGATTACAGGTGTGTGCCACCATGCCTGGCTAATAGTGCCACTTTTGAAGAAACACTTTACTTGTCCATGTTCTCAGAATGTATATGATAGAATGAAGGGCAGAGTTGAAGGCTTTTTGCCATCTATGTGTATGTCTAGCCTTTATCTATAAGTGTCTTCTATATTTTGTAGCATTATGCTTTCTTGGGAGCTATCATTAATTACTGAATTACATTGCTTTCCTTAAGTTACTATTTCTTGAATACAGTTTTCAAATTGTGTCATAAAATGATGAGTAATAACTGAAAAATCATGTCCATTTAAAAATAGTTCCACTTTATTTTCCAATGATTTTCATGTTGCTAAATATATACTGATTCTCACTTTTAATATCATCTTTAAGAAAATTTACTAATCCAATGGTAATTCTGATTTGACTACTTCAATGGATATGAAATTTTCAAACTGTTTTGTCCACAGAGCCCCTGGCGTCCTCTTTACTAAAAATCACCCTTGAAAACTAACAAAAATGGAGGGAACATTTGCATCATTGAAGAGGATTTTGAAAGCCTGAAGTGACTAATAATGTGACATTCCAGATTTCACTAATAATGGGTGTCTTCTTCTGAAGAAAAAAATGGGTTCTGTTGCCTGTCTTCTAAATAATAATAATGAGGAGGAGGAGGAGGAGGAGTAGGAGGAGGAGGAAGAAAAAACAAGAAGATGAGGAAAATGAAGAAGAATAAGAAGGGGCGGTGGCAGAGGAAGAGGAGGAGGAGGAGGAGGAGGAGGAGGAATAAATAAATGAGGAGTGAAGGGAAGGAAAGAATGAATGAAGAAGAGAGGGATGGAAGTAAGGAACAGGAAAAAAAAAACAAAATAAAAAAATAAAATAAAAGATAAAAGGTCTGATACATATTTTTTCCCCTGAAACCGATAAACTGACCTGAATGTTAGCAATATCATTTCAGTGACTGAAATATATACTGGTTACAGGTTATTTTATTTTGTATTTTGCTTGTCTAGAGACTTGAAATATGAGTTGCATGCTGACAGCCAAATAAACTAATTGACTGAATGCTTAAAAATCCAGGTGGAGTTCAAATAAATCTTGATATCTTGAACTATCATGGTAGGTAGGTTATGTGATGAAATGTTTCCATTGATAACAGAAAGTCGTTTCTTATCTATTTGACTACATTAATTGCTTTGAGTGTAGAGCAGTAAAAAAAAAAAAAATACAGTTTTTCATGTTACCAACCCAAAATTTTATTATTAACTGGTCCATAAACTTTATGCAGCAAACAATATATTGCTTTGTAATTAAACAGCTTTGGAAACTTATGTAATTTCTATATTTTAAAAATAAAAATTAGTTTTAGTAGGGAATCAATTATAGAAAGAAATGCAGTATTTTTCTCAACAATAGAAACATGGATTTAGAAACTTTTCTTTCACCAGGAATAATAATATATCACTTAGTTTAAGATGCTGTGCATGCTCATACAAATTTTACTGTGCTCAATTATATTGGGCATGTGTGTGAATCTTATAAACTTAGTTTTAATTATTCTGCCAACAGTGCAAGTTAATCATGTCTTTAGAGCCCCCAGCTAAACTGTGAATCCAGTATCAGAGTGGCTAATAACACTGTCCTAATAGAAATACAGAGCAGCTGGAAGTGTGTGTTTACAGTGTGCTTTTCACAGGCTATTATCCTTACCTAGAATGCCTAAAGCCTAGTTTCCAACTTGAGACCTGGCTTCCTGATGCAAGACTCATTTGTGCTGAAGGACACCCCTGTGGTTCTTATCTGACCTGTGTCCAATTCATGGTTCCTGGCCATTTCTGTTGGAAAGTCACCTTGTTGAGCCCATGTTGTCCCAAGGAAACCCTGTGCTGGAGTAGTATCTGATTTTTTAGTTGGAAGATGTATATTAAGTGAACCACCACAATAGAATATAAATTCAAAGATCTTTACTTACTGATCTTGGACAAGAAGGACTTAATGAGTTCAGAAGCTCAGTCCTGTTTCCCCTGGAGTCACAAGAGACAGGGATGTGGAATAAGAAGAACAGCTAGAGAGAATGGATGTCAACCAGCAGTATATATTGGAGAAGAAGCTGTGGTCACTAAGTTTGAGGAAAAATGACTGAATGCATTATTCAAAGGAAGTGGAAGGAGAAGGAAAGTGTGTAGCCCAGTCTTCTAGGTAGAAGAAAGGCCTCTAAATTTTTATCTCTGGTCAAGGTCTTGAGCAATTAGAGGGTGGTATAGAACTAGAAACCGTCATGAGTGACTGTGTCATACTTCTGTTTTGGAAAGATTAAATTTATATTCAAAACGAAAGTCTGAACAACATAAAATTAAAAGAATTCACTAGAATTCACCTCTTGGTTCCTTACAATCATAGTGTAAAAATAATACTATTACAGTTTTAATGGTGAAAATCAGTTAATAGATTCAGTAGTCAACAGGAAAGAATGTGGTGATCTGTGGTGGTTCAGAAATGAAAGGCAAGAGTTTTGTTGGAAAAATGGATAGTAGCAGTGGGGAACTTCTTTCTAGGAGGTTAAGGATTGTGGGGTTGTGTCCTGCACCTGAGTGAGGACAGGGGTAGAATATTGTGTTTTGTATATTAAGTATCCCCCAATATCCTGTTTTCATGCATGAGTGTTCTGAGGTGAAATAAGTGGATTGTGAGATCTGTAACTTAATCAGTAGATTCATCCATTTGATGGATTAAAATTTGAAAGGTCTGGTAACTGGAGGCAGGTTGGGTATGACTGGAGGAGATGTGTCAATGGAGGCATGCCATTTTCCTCTTTCTATCTTCTTCTAGGCTTCCATGAACAAAGCAATTCTCTTCCAACATACCCTTCACTGTGATGTTGTTCCTCACATTAAGTCCAAGGAAATGGAATCTGAAGCTCTGATACTGTGAGCTCAAAAGGAACTTTTCCTACTTTTAAGTTGATCATGTCAAGTATTTTGATCAAACCCATGAAAAACTAGCTAATACAGTACAGAGCTCTATTAACATTTCTCTTAATTACAGTATAATAGAAAACTGCATAGCTCATCCCCTAACCTTAATGCAGTACCTATAGGTAGAGCTTTCTTATCCTCTATCTAAGCTTTGTATTTTTTGTTTCTTGTAACAAACTGTGAACATCCACTCAAACACCACTGAAAGATTCTGTTTTATATTGCACATTTAGTAGTTATTATATTTAGCATAGAAATAGTTCTCAAACAGAAAACTCTGATAATTGATTTCATTTATTCAATAAATACTTAGGCATGTTAAAGTGAATAAATTTATTTTTGTCATCTGTATATGTAAAAACTTATTTATGTCATTTGCATGTACCACTAAAAGCAAAATTCCAGATAAGTCATCTCAACTTGGACACATTTAAACAGATTCCTCTTCCATATCTGTGTTAGTCAAACAATATTTGTGCACCTACCAATGTTTTCACCAGCAGTATTTGAGAAGTAGCTTATCCTCATGACTGTGAATACATGGCTTCATTCCACAACTTAACTTTTCCACTCTTAGCATTGTAATGTTATGTCTCATTGATATTTCCATTTTTGGATTTCAAATTTTGAGTGTTTTAGATTTATTCTTTTATAAAATTTCTATCCATGTTTTTTGGCAATTTTGATACTGAAGACCTTTTTTCTTCCAAAATTGCAGGAATTTCTGGACATCATAAATATTAAATATTTTAGAAATTGTAATTATTTTCTAAATCTATACTCTATCATCCAAATTATGCATACTGTGCATATTTGTACAGAAAAAAAAACTTTATGTAATCAGAGTCTTCAACATATTACCTTCATGTTGTAATTTGGAATTCTTAGAAATTCCTTTTTTACCTCTAGCTCAAAAATATCTTTTCAGGTAAGTGCATTAGCTGAATAATTTTATCCTTCATGTTTAATTCTTTAAAATATGCAATATTCTTTCACACAGTTTCATGTAGGAAACCACTTGAATTTTCTTCCCCATAATCACCGATTTTTCTTAGTACAATATGTGAAAGAATTCACTTTTTCTTATTTATTTATAGATCCAAACTTACTATAAGTTAAATCCTTACATAGAAGAGAAGGATGTCCAAAATGGCCAAGCAAGAAACCAAAAATATGCTACTTGAGAAAAAAATGTGAACACTAACAGAAATTGTCAATATTTGTTTTTAAGAACCCCGAAAAATAACCAAAAGTTTCCAAAAATCTGAGAAATACTTCTTAAACAAAAATGGGAAACTCTTAGTAAGAAATTGGACACTTTAACTTACCCTGTACCTTCCTCTTACTTTCTAACTGACTTGCCCTTGTAAAACCAGCACCCTAACAATTATGGAAGCTCTGAAAACAATCTTCTTGCCATGGGTGATGAGAGAAGAATATATTTATAGCTCTCCAGGAACTCATCTTCAGAGAATTGTGGCAGTTTGACCTATCTGTCTGCTTCCCGAAAAGGTCCAATTTTAGTACTTGTATTTGCTTGATATGGCTCAGAATTCACTCAGTGCAAACAATGCTATCTTTTGTGAATTTGTTAAAAACAATCAGAGGCAATTGTTGAGCACTACATTTCCTGAAGAAGCAATAGCAATTTGGGGTAAAAAGGATCAAAAAATTGTAAAAGAAAAAAACTTCCTTTTAAGAAAAATGAGTGTCCACAGAAGACTTTGAAAATCTCATAAAGATCTGGGGATGTAATGCAATGGTAGAGAGCTTGCTTATTATGTATGAGATGCTAGGTGCAATCCACAGCACTGCAAAAAATTAAATAAATAAACTTTCAAATATATTTCTGGTAATCTAAAAGTTTATGCACACTTGCAGATCTGTGTACATAATCAGGAAAAACCTAAATCTCTAATATTTCATGTCTCGATGTCCTCAAGGCTGTAGACAAGCAGAGAAAGAGAATTGTTAATCAAATTGTTTGATATTATATGCATCCTGCTAGAGTGATTAAAATATATTCCAGCACACAAAGCATGTGGAAAAAGACTGGTAGATTTATTATTTCAAAATACATAAGAAAACTCTGATTATTATCAGGTAAGTCATCTCAACTTGGACACATTTAAACAGATTGAGCAGAGATCTCAGTAGATGAATACAATATTTAAGAAAGATTTTACAAAACTATCCCAGGGGCAGGGGATCAGGAAAAAATAACAACACAACAAAAACACTGAAGGAATAATAAAATGATTTCATCTATTGACACATTACTTCATTAAAATTCTGACAAATTGAATGACATGGAAGAAAGAATATAAAAGTATGGGATATATGTGGGAAAAAATAATTTTGTCAAAAGAAGTCTGGGGAAGCCCAAACAATAGTTTAGGTAAATGTTTAATTTGCTGTACTAAATCTTTAAATAATTGTTTCTCTTCCTTCTTGTTCTTCTCTGCTTTTCTTCTGTTAGGATCCATTATATCACACTAAGGTCTTTGTTAAATTATGTCATCAGGTTCCAGTTTTCTTTTCTCAAGTTCATCACGTTAAGTGCTCATGTCTTAAAATTCAATTCATCTTCTCCTATCATGTTAGAATATATGTTATAGAATTGAAATGTGAAAGTAACTTCCTTTAATACTCAGGAGAATTCAGCTGAATATGGAGAAGATAATGAGACTGACCTTCACCACCATGGAAGAGAGAGTCCTGAAACAGGAGATGATGGCCACTGTCTATTATTCATTGGCTATATTGACCTGTGACTTGCACTGGGAAAATCAGAACTGCACAGAGAGGTTTTATCTTTATATTTGCTAGTTCTGTTTTTTTCTGGTTCTATTTAAATTTATGTATTTCTTTTATTTATCCATGAATAATAAGTGTGTTCTTAACACACATCAGATCACTCAAAAAGTCATCCCCAGATATCTGCCAGCTATATAAAGGTATAAGTAAAAAAATAATTAGAGGGATCATTTTTTTTTCTTAGTTACTGGAGAGCTTGATGTGTTTTATGGAATATATTTCAATGATTTTTTTCTCTGAAGACATTTTAGGGTATTTTAAACATAGTTGTCTATGGTTCACTGTAAACATTGAGAGTTTGTCCATCTTAAATTTCCAATAAAATAAAGATGACAAAATAATCTAGACACTGCATAGCTAATATTGGTTAAAGTTTCTTAATTATTGAGAGAACAAAAATAAGTTAGTGAATATTTAGATTCTTGGTCAAATCATTTATTTAATTTTAGAAATAACTATACCTTTATAGGGATTTGACTATCTTTCTTTCCAATATTTCAAATGACTATTTATAATTTTATATAAAAGAAAAAAAACTTTGAAAAATAAGTGACATAAAGTAGTCACCAAATATTCATATTTATTTCTATTACTTTTTCAGTATAGTAGATTTGAGAAAATAGAATTTAGTAGTAAGATCATGGGAGGACTCTTACAGTTGAATCCAGCCTCACTTAAATATCACAATGAGTGATTGCTTAAATTTATTTTGATAATTGCTTTTTTAAAAAAATTCAACTTTGAAGATATATTTTGAGACTAATTTTAATATGGCACAATTTTTTGACATAATGTGTGATAGCATTCCCCAGAACCTGTGATGACATAACATACTTAGTGACAGATTATTCTAAAAGAATTTTATTTTGTGTTCTGTTTTTTATGACCCTACCAATTTCAATTTCAACATCCTAATCATTACTGGAAAATATAACAGAAGCAGAAGCAGAGGTCCATATTGTCCATTTTCTTTACCTAAGGGTATTTTTTTTGCATTTAATATTAGGTGAGATATACTATTTTAATACCCACATTGTTTTGGGGGGATATGTATCAAACTACAGTCTGTGGGCCAAATCCCCAGCCACACCAACTTATTTTTACTTTTGCTCCTTTCTAGACTTAAGAGGTGTTTTAGCCAGATTTTTCACTGCTGTGACTAAGAGGATCTGACCAGCATGATTATAGAGGAGAAAAAAGTTATTTGAGGGCTCAGGGTTTCAGAGGTCCTAGTCCATAGTAGGCAGGTTTCACTTTTCAGAGCTTGAAGTGGGGCTGAACATCATGGTGGAAGAATGTGGTGGAGGGAAGCAGGTCACACAGTCATCAAGAAGCAGAAAGAGGCTCCGGTATCCAGTTACAAATATATACTAATAGCCATGCCCCAATTACCACCTCCTCCAGCCACACCCTACCACTTCAGTTACCACTCAGTTCATCCATATCAGGGGATTAAATCACTGATTAGGTTAAGACTCTTACAACCCAATCATTTCTCCTCTGAACCTTCCTACATTGTCTCACATGTGAGCTTTTTGAAGGGGACACATCACATCCAAACCATAACAAGAGGTAAATGGCTAAGCTCTGCCACATGCTGCCTGCCATGATGTGTTGCTTCACACCAGACCTCAAAACAAGGAAACCAAGAGATCTTGAACTAACCTCTCCAAATCTGTGAACTCACATATACATTTCCTTTTTTTTTAAATTTGTTATCTCAGATGTTTGCTTCAGTAATGAAAAACTGACATAAGCCCTGTACTCATCTTGCTCATCCATAAAATAGAATATTTAAATATGACTTCTACCCTCAATATGATTAATATCGAATGGTCTTTCCCTAATACATTTAAACAGGGGTGGTTTTCTTTATTATAGTGTTGACATGTGCAAAAAAACAGTTTCTTCAATAAAAACTGCACCATAGATAGTTGGGTATGTTCATTTTCTTTGGTGATTTATGTTGATGTACCCTCAGATTGATGTCCCCTGGAGATGTTTGTTCTTTATAATTATATGTCAGCAGATGTTTCTCAACTCCTTTTGACAATTGCAAATAAATAAGCAATGCCTTCTCCATTTCTCTCAACCACTCTCACCTTTTACGTTACAAAAATTACTATGATTATAAATACAAACATTTAAGATACTATATCTACTTTGGGCTATGCTAGCCAATCGTACTTCAGTATTTATCATATTTTATTATAATTTTTTTCTTTGAAAAATATCTATTACACTAAATTTTTAGGGCAAGAATTGTGTTTTATTTATTTTTAAATTTTACTGTCTCTCCTAATCATCAAGACATACTGAATGCTTTTGGATAAATTAGTGGATATATGACAGAACTGGTTTGCTATAGATTGGTAAGTAAAACTGCTAATTAGTTGACATAAGTTTAAGTAATCTAGAAGTAAAAGATTTGGCATTATGTTAATGCCTTAAGCCTTTAACTCACTTTTTAGCCAAATGTATTGTAATCACTTTTATATTTGTGTCTTTGAGCTATATGTCATTGCTAGACTCTGGAAAGATGAAAGCGGCTTAGTAAAATGCAAGCAATTTACTTTCCCGTCTGTTTACAAGTTGTGTTAACAGACTCATTTTAAATGTTAAAAAACATCTGAACAAATTCCTTTCTCTCAGCTGCCAGTTGCAAAAAAAGAGAAAGAATGGAAAAGAAAAATAGAGAAATTTTTGCGTGAAAAATTTAAAATAATCAGATAATTATGAAAATGAGTATCTGAATATTCTCAAATGAACAATGGGGAATAATAATCCCCTAACACCATGATAATTTAGCAGAATACAACAGTCACTAATATGCCATTATGTAAAAATGTGAATGTGTAACTGATGTGATTCTGCAATTCCTATTTGGGGTAAAAATGGGAGTTCATAACCCAATTGAGTCAAATGTATGAAAGATGATATATCATGAGCTTTGTAATGTTTTGAACAACCAATAAAAAAAAGGAGTGTGTAAAGTTAATTTGATGTCACATACTTCAGATGTTCTCCACAATATATTACACATAGTTGAATAAACATAATAAAAAATAGTTTAATTCTCAAATTTCATGCCTCATAAAGATATTTGGCATCTTGTTCTCATTGTTTTTCAGATTAAAAGTTCATGTAATATAATTGACTGATGGAATTAAGCCAAATAAAATAAACAGGTAAATATAAGACTCTCAAAAGAATGAAGAAGTCATAATGGAAACTTAGAAAGTTTTCTAGATGCCAAGAAAACAAATTTATCTTAATACTTAAAACTACTGACAAAGAAAGACCTTCTAATAACTGAGACTGTGGGAATTCTGTTTTGTTTCTCAGTTTTATGCCAAACTGAGGATATTTCTATTACTAACGGAAAAATTAAGCTACCTACAATTTTATTTTTTAAGACTTAATGTAAGTAAAAAATCTCTTTAGGTACTATTTCCTTATGGAATTTATTTCCATGTTGATAATTTCATAATCTTTGAAGGTATACTGTGATATGCCAGATATTTGGCTAGGTACAGGTTCACTGCAAAGGTGGCAAGGTAACTATAGTCCAGAAGATAAACATCAACTGCAATTAAATGTAAACATTATTATGGAATAATTTTCTAACTCAATTTTCTGACCCTCTTGTAAAAACAACAACAACAACAACAGCAACAAAACACTCGGATATAAACAACTTAAACGGAGAGTGTGTTTACTTGGACTCATGTTTCCAAAGGCTACAGCATCACAAATTAGTGTAGACATTTTTTTCAGTGTCTACACTGTAATATTCTTTTTTTTTAAAGAGAGAGAGAGAATTTTAATATTTACTTTTTAGTTATCCGCGGACACAACATCTTTGTTTGTATGTGGTGTTGAGGATCGAACCCGGGCCGCACGCAGGCCAGGCGAGCACGCTACTGCTTGAGCCACGTCCCCAGCCCTACACTGTAATATTCTTTACTGCAATTAAGGTTAAACAAACATTGGTATAATTCATTTGCCTTCCTTGCAAGACTCTTCACTCCATAGAAAATAGGAACAAGGGCCATTCTGTCAACTGGCATATCCTGCACTTCCTTTCAATTATTTCTTGCCTTCTGCTGCTTTTGCTGCTGGTTTGTTCTTTTTCTAGAACTTTGAGATGTGAAGTGAGGTCACTTATTTGCTGACTTTTTCTTCTTTTAAGGAATGACTCCAAGCAATGAATTTTCCTCTTAGTACTTTCTTTCATAGTGTCCCAGAGATTTCAATATGTTGTGTCTATGTTCTCATTTACCTCTAAGGATTTTTTAATCTCCTCCTTGATGTCTTCTGTGGCCCATTGCTCATTCAGTATCAAATTGTTTAGTCTCCAGGTGATAAGTGTTTCTGCTAAGACTTGGGTGATATATATGTGTAGTAAGAATTGTAATGCATCCTACTATCATTTAATTAAAAAAAAAACAAAATAATTAAAAAAAAAAGACTTGGGTGAGCTAGAACTGAAGGCTTTGGGGCTGGAGTCTGGAGACTTACTTGAGCCCAGAGGCTCTGATTTCTTTGGGTGTGGTCGCAGTGATGGTGGTCTCAGTGATGGTGCTTTCTGCAAAAATCTACTGGCCCCTGTAGATCCTGTCTGGGAACTTCCCCCACCTAATATGGCAAGAATGTTGAGCAAAGAGGCGGTGTCTGGTGAGGTGGGGGGAGCCAGGAGATGGCATTGTTCTGTGGGTGGGTAGAAGCTGAGTGACCAGCCTGGGAGTGGAGCAAAGTCTTGGGGACCTGCAGGTGTGTTGATAGGTGATTCTGCTAAGGTGCTCACTGAATCTTGCATGGACTAGAACTTCGGGCTTTGGGTGCTGCTCAAACGCTGGCATCCTACTCGAACTGAGGTATCCTTTCTTTCTTTTTCATTAACAAATACTATGTGCTTGCATGGATAAACCACCTTTTGTTTATTAGCTTATGGATATTTAAATTGTTTTTACTTCATACTTATTTATTTATTTAGGTGGACACAATATCTTTATTTTAGTTTCATGTGGTGCTGAGGATAGAACTCATTGCTTCAAGCATGCCAGGGAAGCATGCTACCATTTGAGCCACATCCCCAACCCAACTTCATACTTATTATGACTAATATTTCATGTACATTCATGCAAAAATTTCAGTGTAAAGATATTTTTTATTTCTTTTGCATGAATACCTAGGTATGAAATTACTACATTATATGGTTACTCTAGTTTTAACCCTCTGAAGGAACTATTTTGCAAATAGACTACATTATTTTACATACCCAACATCAATGTATAGATGTTCCATTTTCTCTATAGGTTCACTTCTTCTCTCTCTTTCTGATCATAGGAATCCCACTGGGTTCAAAGTTGCTTCTCATTTTGGTTTTGGTGTTCATTTCCCTGATGGCTAATGTTGTTGAGTTTCTTTTTATATGTAGATTGCTATTTAAATCTTTTTGTGGTAGATGTTCAGGTTATTCACTTATTTTTTTAAATTGAGTATTTTGTGTGGACATTATTGAGTTGTAAGAGTTCTTTATGTATTTTGGGTACACATCTCTTACAAGATATATGGTTTCCATTTTTTTTTCATCCATTCGTTGTACTAAGTTTTCACTTTCTTGATGGTATATTTTGAGGCACAATTTCTTTAATTTTGAAGTATTTCTATTTTTTTATTTTGATTTTCACACAATTTGTGTCATAGCTAAGAAAACATTGGCTTCTCCAATCTCAAAGTTTTTACACCTGTTTTATTTTCACGGTTACATAGTATTAGCTTACATTTGGCTTTTGTCTCCACTTTGTGACAACTTTGTATTTGATGTGTAGCAGAAGTCCATTTCATCTTCTTATCTGTGTCTATTCAGTTGCTCTCATACCATTGGTAGAAAGGATTTCTTCCCCCACTAAATCATCTTAACACATTTGTCATTGACAGTTTATTTTTTTAATGAGTGTAGTATATCATACCTTATAAATGCAATATTCTGAAACTTTTCCCCTAAGATTTCATTTTAACTGGAAGTTTAGTTACAGTTGGAGCCCCTTGAATTCACTTAGGCTTATTGTACACTTTGATAGTGTAGACCAAAGGCAAGCCCAAGGTATTTCCCTGTTCACATACTTGGCAGTAGTCAAATTCCACACTCTGCATTCTCTGATGATTTAAAAGAATTAGGCTTCAGCTTTGTTATGATCTAGTTGCTTTCCCCAGGTGTTTCTAGTATCTCAGGCACATGTCAAAGAGGTACCTACAAAGGTGGTGCCACAGGTCTTCTGAAACTGCTTTTTCTGTCTTTATTCATATCCAGCACTGCTCCAAAACTGGACACCCCTTCAGAAGCTGAAATCTGGTCAGATTTAAATAATCTGATCTCAGTCCTTATGTGCTAGGAGGAGTTTCACCTTGACCTCTGGAACACCCTTTCTGCACAACTCCAATTTCTCTGAAGCTTTAACTCACAGACTGCAGCCACTTAAGCTGCCCCACATTCTAACTCCTTACTCCTCAGCTTGGTGTAAATATAGGTCCTTTTAGGATTCTAGCTTTGATTGATGTGTTCACTGGGTAACTATTCACAGACATGAAGCTAAGAATCTTTGGGGTTAAATTCTTGTGATTTCCTTTGCACAGGGTTCAAAACCTTCTGCTCTCTATTGCCCATGGCTTGAAAAGTTTTTCTTCCTCATATGTTATTGAGGAGGTAAGATTTGGTATCAGTTATTCCATTGTGATTATTCGGTAAAGACTTATAAAAATTCCATAGTCAAAATATATTTGTTTCATTTATTCAAATACCCATAATCATAATATTATTTATTCATTTCATGATTCATTTTTGAGAGATGATGAGATATTTCAGCATATGTTTAGTATCATGGAAGTTTTTACAGTTTTGCCTTGGAAAGAGACCTTAGTACATTTTGTAAAATTGTAAATGAGACTGGTAATTATGAAATGTCAGTAAAAATTACAGCATACCTATTTCAATAGCAAAAGTCTAGGGAAAATTGAAAAATGCCTGCTATAAATCAGCTGAAGTATTTGAACACTTTTCAAACTACTAGAAATTACTTACTAAAGGGTAGAGATAATACTCTTAGAGAAATGACAACCAGGGGAAATTATTCTACAGAAGTAGAGTGCTCAGCTTGAGGAGATAATTAGGTAATGAATGGTTAATTGGTGGAGTAGGAAGTCAGTGGGTAGGTACATTAAAGTGGATTAAAAATTCTATAGAGTGTGAGCAAGGGAGAAAGCAATTTGTGTGCAAACCCATATACTTCCTTCCTCCACAGTTCTTAGTGTACACTAAATGATGAGAACTATGTAAGTTATTTGGAAGTGTTAAAATTAAGAAAATGTGGCATTGAGATATGAATTATTAGTCATTTAATTTGAATAAATCTCAGCTCTATAATAATTAATGTTAAAATTTAAAGTAAAAAATACTAGTACATTAAATTAAGAAAAATTTAGCACTAGATTGAAGTACTCAATATAATCAACTAGAAGATTCTCATAGACTAAATTAATTGATGCAGTAGGCCACTCCTTTCCACCATTCTTTAAATGATGAGACAAAGACTACATTGTCTGGTAGAATACAAACCGCTCAATACCTCCTTCATGTAGCATCTTTATATTTGGGAAGTACAATAAATAGTCAAATCATAGTTTGATAATTCTAAATTATTTTGCAGGTGTAAAAGTTCACAATCCAATTGTCCACGTCCTGTAAATTAAAAAAGACAGTCTATTTTAGGGTTGCCAGATATCTCATAAAACAACAATAAAAGGTTTTTTGCAAATAAACAAAACATTCTTTTTCTTTAGCATAAATATGTTCTAAAATGTTGTATATATGCATGCTATGAATTATATATATATGGTATAAATTATTCAATTGTTTATCTGTGAATCTTTTTCCTTTCTGATTGTTTTCAAGATTTACCTTGTCTTAATTTTCTTCAGATTGACTATTTTTCTTCTATATGGGAAGATGTGATTTGCTCCTAACCAAAAGAATGTTGCGAAATTATTAGGATTTTTTTTAGATTTCATTAAGATCCACAATCAATTGATTTAGAACCAATATAATGGGAGACTATTATGGGTGAGGTCTAGTCATTCTCTGAAATAGACTTGAAGCTTATAGAGATATATTCTTCACTATCTTTCAAAAAGCAAGCAGCTACATGGTGAACTATTCTGGGAGCTGAGTGTTTAAAGAAGTAAACTCTGCTAATCTGGATAAGCTGAGAAAAGGGCCCGAACCTCTTCTTGACAATACAATGGTCAAGATAGGATTTTAGTCTCATGATACCCTAAGCAAAGAAAGCAGGCAGGCGATGCCTGGCCCTTGACTTAAGGAATTACCATTGTATGTTATTTGGAAGTGTTAAAATTAAGAAAATGTGGCATTGAGATACAACATCCATTGTATGTTATGTTACTGAATATATTATGCAGCTACAAAAACTAATACAACTACAACATAAATAGTTAGATGTTATTAAGATACTTCCACATTTACATATAGGTATTTTCATTGATGTTAAGTCTTGTTTATTTTCTTTCCTTCCAGAAATACAGACATTAGTCAGAAAAAAATATAGATGAACACAAATAATGTGTTGCATGCTCACTAATTTTCTTTTATATCCATAACTTTTCCTACAGATTAAATTACAAAAGTACAGAAGGCTTATCCTTATTTGTATCCCATTATAATCTATTGGGATATTTAATCAAAATATGTTAATTACACAAACAAAGCAGTTTAAAACTCGGTGGACTGTACATTTCAAAATTAGAATGGTGTTTTAAAACAAAGAAAACTAGTTAATTAACCATCTTGCAAAGCTAATTAATTTTAATAAGGTAAGTTCAGATCTGCTGTCTATTACACTGTAGTCACTTTCTCCCTTCATTTATATTTTTGCAAAAGTCCTTTTCTCAAAAAATCTTTGTTTCACTTTAATAATGTATTTTTCTATTAGGCTTTTTTTTTCTCTCACTATGTTCAGTTTCTACATTAGCAATTAGAATCAGTCTGATATTTCTTTTTTATTCAAAACTAGGCACCATAAATTTTGTGTATCACAATACTTTATTGGTATTACTATGTTGAAGTATTTGTTAATATAAAGTTTATGTATAAAGGCATTCATATGAATTTTTTGAAATCTTCAAGGTCTACTAAAATACATATAGATTGGGTGTTTTGAAATTTAACTGATATTTTTAGTTCTTTTTAGATAGAATCAATATGTCTTTCTTGATTTAATATAAATACTTAAATATTTAAAATCTTGAAGTTTAAGAATTTTAGAAACACATGCTTATGAAAAACAGTATATGTTACTATGTCATCATTATTTTGTTTAGCATTGAAACTTGAAATGTATATTTTATATATAAAGTTAATATTAATAACTCATAAGAAAATAAGATATGATTTCTAACTTTATTAGTAGAGACACAAAAGATAATTACATGAATTCTAAAAATATTTGGAGTGAAATATGCTAAAAGAAAACTATAGAAGTGTTTTATACACATATTTGTGTAGAATTGGATTTAAGCATAAATGTTGTGTGTGGAATATTAATGTAACAACAGTAAGCTAGCTTAGAAATAATTTGATCATTCACCCATTACTGCCATCCTATAGCTAATTTAAGCTGAACACATAACACTTTTCTGGCTTCAGACTTCCAAGTTGAAATGTGTAGGCTCTAATTGCTTTCTATCAATTATTTGCTGGGAGTTTAAGCGGAAGAGCTTCGAAATCTTGCTGGAATGCTTTTTATATATTAAATACCTCAAAATTTAGTGTGATTAGGCTGGGACGTCTACAAGTCAATCTCAGGGGAAGAAAATTCATGGAACATCTGTGAGATTATTTTTCAATTATTTTTAATTTCAGTTAAAATTACATGGGGGTGTCTTGAGAGTCCCCATTTATTGTGACATTCCTATTGCTATTTTAGTCTCCATGTTTAGGTTGCCATATTTTTCCTGATTGTTAATCAGTTTCATTTTGAGATGTGAAGATAAGATTAAAATTTAGTATCTCTAAAACCAAACTCAGTCTTCATTTGAAATGGTACAACTAGAATGTACAATGTGTTTTGCCATTATCTGAGAACAAACATGTTTTTGGCCTTCTTTTCTACTGCTTAGGACAATTGATTGTCATGTCTTGCTTATTTTTCCTCCACAATCTTTGCTATATTTTCTAGCTCTCTTTGTTCACAACATGTATATGTAAAACTACACACACATGCAGACACAGACATTCTGTATCTACTCTTCAATTCTCGTTCAAGAAATCATTTGAAACTTTCTTCTTCTAATCTCCCCACTTTAATTTATCCTATATACAACCATCAAACAAATTTTGATGAAGCTAGAATTTTCATAATATAATTTTTCTTACTCAAACATAAGCAATGGTATTCACTTAATTTAATATTGAATATTTTACCATATGATTCCAACTCCATTTCTATTATAAATTTTTATTCTCTAAGTACCTGTTCATTAATCTCCCTATATTTTCACTTTGTATTCTTTATGGTAAATTTGAATTTTTTAGATATGCTTTTTTATTAGGTGATAAAAACTGGCATTTTATCATTTGCCTTGGAAAATTATAAATTCTATCAATAATTTCAGTCAGTTTACTCATTTCTGCAACAAAATAGCTTTTTCTCCAAAAATTATTTTTCAGGTTAGAATTCTTTCATGGAAAGAATATGCTGCTTGGCTCCTGATCCTGTTCTAATTCTCTCCAAAGTGCAAGAGTGTTGAGTTAAGTAGGAAATGGTTCTTCCTTTGCAGCACATCAACGCCAGCACTCATACCATGAGATTCAGCTTGAGGCTGTTAGGTGAGAGTTCCCACAAGTAGGAGCTTACAAACTAAGTAATTATTTCATGCACCTCTGCCCTAGAATTGTGGTAGGGTTTTGAGAAATTCCAATATCTTAGTTGAACTTTGATTAAATTGTACCATTAACAATAAACTGATTATTTTTAATTTTAGCTTTAATATATTCAAAATTAAAATAATGGAACTTTATTCATGACAAATCAGAGAGGTATGTTGTAATGTATATAACCAGCCCTCAGTTTAAGAAATAACATTATTTCATTTTCTCTCATACTTTAAAGACTATAATCCATATAAACTTAAAGAGAATTTTTAAATATCTAAAACATATGACATTGAAAAAGTCTCAAGGAAAGGAGGGATTAATAAGGTAATATAATTAAATATGATAGGTATGCAAAGTACAAATTTGCAAATGATGAAAAAATAATATTTGTGTTATTTACTATTAGATTTATATAATTGTACATATGTTACTGGTTTAGTCTATTACTCTGTAAATCTTTTATGCCTTCTTTTATAGAGATTTAGGATCCAAAGTTTGAAATTTACAGGTAGTAATATTTTAGAATTAATTCAGATTCTTATTGCATTATTTTTCATTTATGCAGAAATATGTTGGTTTTCTAGAGAATCCATAGCAAAGTGATATCGATTGCATGACGTAAAACATCAGAAATTTATTTTCTCACTGTTGTATATACTAGAAGTATGAGATCAAGGTGCCAGCAGGGCTGGTTTCTTTTGCAGTCTCTCTTCTCTTACAGATGGCCATCTCTTCTTAGTATCTCTAACAAAATCTTCCTTCTGTATATGTCTTTTTTCTTCTTGTAGGAAAAACAGTCATAGCAGATTAGAGCACACTCTCAAGACCAACTTTTAACTTAATTAAAGAATTCAAAGAAAACTGTTGCATTTCAATTTTAGTTTTATTAAAGTTCATTTATGTTCATTTTTCTTGAGATACTTCTATGGATATGGCAGTTCACACATGCATCCATTTCACTGATACTTTTCAAGATTTCATATTATCAGAGCAGCACCTCTGGTCAATTTTTCATTGTTGGTTGGAGTTTCACATTGCTCTCTTCTTTATCATTTTCTAATAAACTATTTAAGCATATTGTCTTCAAAATTAACTAGTCAACTTGTTGCCTTTTGAATATTTTGATAGTGTGTTTAAAAGTTTGAATATTCTTATTTAAATTACCTCAAAATTCTTAAATATGTAGGAATTTATCACCGACATATTAAAAAATCATCTTCCAGTGATCCTTTGCCATACTTATGTCAATTTTATTATCACAGTATATTTTATGTCTCTAATTCTCATCTTCTTTTATACATCTAACCTGTATTTTAATGCACAATTTATAAGATGATCATTGTGTCAAGTTCAACAATATAACCACACTGATGTAGTCATATTGCTTTAACCTTTTGAAATTACAGTGATAACTATTAAATAATTAGGAATTAGAATAAAAATATGGGTATTTTTGTTTAATACTTAGTACTTGACTAACTAATGTGAATTATACAATCTTTTCCTACTAGAGCTTATTGGTGGTAAATGAATCTCAATCCTATTATACAAATGCATGGCTATAAGACTAACATTAACAGACTCAGATTGCAATTGTAGACTGATCACTAAATCACAAATTGCCTGTACAGTATTCCCTTGCAGACACTAGAAAAAGACTGCTACACTTCTTTGAAGAAGTAGAGCCAACATCCTGAAGTATTATAACCATGTGTTTTTTCTTAAAGCACATATAAAATAAGTGTTTCTTGAGGGTAATTCTGAGTGGTAAATGAAGATCAATCAGAAGTAATACTGAGAATCTCATAGAATTGTAATCTCTAACTCAACAATGTACCTTAAATAATTAAAAAAAGACTTAAATAAAATGCAAATTTAAAAAGTAGAAGTAAATAAAGAAAATTTTGTTAGTAGGATTTTTTATGATAAAAATTTATTTGTTGGAATCATAAAATAATGTGGACAAGTCTTTCCTGTTAAAAAGATAAACATGTTTATTTTAACATAAAATTTTTTTTGGTAAAAAAATAGAAAATATTCTTGAGAGAAAATGTAGGTTCCTTTGTGTCTCTTAGTAGCAACATATGAAAAGTTTGGAACTGATGAAAAGAATTGAAGTTGTCTTTGTAGAACAACCAAAGCATCTTATTCAGAAAACTCATTTGGAGTCCATCATTTTCCACTGAAGCCAAATACATAAATAAACCATCTCCTTAAAGGAGCTATTAATTTAAGTTTTGTGGTTTTTAGATTAGCATATGAAGATTTGGATTAATTAAGACAAACATAAGAAAAATTCAATGAAGATTTTGAGTATAATTCATTCAAGTTGAGTTTATTATCACCAGAACAAATGAGTTATTTTTAAATATATGATTAATAATTCTTATGAGAATTGTATTAGAAGTGAAATATTCAATAATTTTTTGTTAAAAGAAAAGCCTTGATATGTCAATTAAGTTGCAGTGTAATTTTATATATTTTACTAAAGCAGAAGATATCACTATCACACCCATTGAATTTTGAAATTTTATATTTATATTTTTTCGTGTGTCATAGTTATGCATGAGTGGGATTCATTTTGATATAGGAATAATGCATGTGACATGGTTTTCCCCTTTGCAATCTCCAGTGCTTCCTTTTTCCCTTCCACCTCCCTCTTTCTACCCCCTACTTCTACTCTGTTGGTCTTCCTTTTATTGATTTACCATTAATTGTGGATTATACTTATATATACTATTGGAATGCATTGTGATAGGGTCATATATACACATAGCATAATTTGGTCAACTTCATTTTCTAGTTCTTTCCCTTCTTCCTACTCATTGGTCCCCTACCTCTATTCTACTGATCTCCCTTCTATTTTTTGAAGATATCCCTTTTTTAAGTTCCTTATTTCTGTCTAACTTCTGCATATTTGAGAAATCATTTTACCCTCCACTTTTTGACTCTGGCTTATTTCAGTTAGCATGATTTTCTATCCATGTACCAGAAAATTATATAATTTCATTTTTCTTTATGCCTAAAGGAACATTGTGTATATAGGCCATATTTTCTTTATCCATTCATCTGTTGTTGGGATCTTAGGATGGTTGCCTAACTGGGCTGTTGTGGATTGTGCTACTCTAAACATCAATGTGTACTATATTATAGCACTATAATATACTGACTTTGGTTCTTTTTGACAAATGCCAAGGAGTAGCTTACCTGGTTTGTATTGTAACTCTGTTCCTAGTCTTTGGAGGAAACTTTATACTGCTTCCCAAAGTGATTATACTAACCTGCAGTCCCACCAAAGATGTGCATATGTGCCTTTTCCAGTACATCATTGACAATGATTATTGTTATTTGTGTTCTTGATGATTGCCTTTCTACCCGAGGTAAGATGAAAGCCCATGGTAATTTTATTTGAAATCTTTTTGATTGCTAAGATGTCAACATTTTTTTCATATATGTATTGGCCATTTTTTATTCCTTCTTTTGAGAAATCTCTGTTTAGAACCTTTTCCCATTTGTTGAACAGATGATTAGTTATTTTGTTAAGTTTTTTGAATTCTTTATATATTTTGAATTAGTCCCTGTCAGAGTGGTAGCTATCAAAGATTTTCTCCCATTATGTAGGCTCTTTGTTCACACTCTTGTTTCCTTTGAAATCAGAAGCCATTTCATTGAATGTCATCCCACTTACTGATTCTTGGTTTTATTTCTGAGCTTTAGGGGTCTTATTAAGGAAGTTGGTGACGGTATAATATATTGGAGTGTTGCCCCTATATTTTCTTCTAGCAGTTTCATTATACTGCCCAAATTCCTATGTCTTTAATCCTCTAAGTTTACTTTTGTGCAGTGTGAGAAAGCAGGGATATAATTTTATTTGGCTATATACAGATATCCTGTTTTCACAGTACCATTTGTTAAGAAAGCCATCTTTTCTCCAGTGCATGCATTTGGCATCTTTGTCAAGAATCAAATGACTGTGTTTATGAGGATTCCCTCTGTTTCTTCTAGTCTGTTCCATTGTTCTTCACATTTATTTTATTCCAATACCATGCTGTTTTTGTTACTGTAGTTGTGTAGTATAATTTGAAATCAAGTATTGTGATACCTCCAGACTTGCTTTCGTTGCTTAGGAGTGCTTTGCCTATTTTGGGTCTTTTATATTTTCATATAATGTTTAGACTGGTTTTTTTATTTCTGTGAAGAAGGTTATTGGTATTTTGATGGGGATTGCATTAAAATCTGTAGACTGCTTTTAATAAAATGAACATTTTGATATTAATTCTGCTTACTTATGAATATTCTAGGTCTTTTCATCTTCTAAGGATTTCTTCAATTCTTTCTTCAGTGTTTTATAATTTTCATTATGGAGGTTTTTTACCTCCTTAGTTGGCTTGGATTCTAAGTATTCCACTTTATTTTATTTTTGAGGCTATTGTGAAAAGGAGTAGTTTTCTTGATTTCTTTCTTGAAAGAGTCATTATAGGAGTATAAGGAAGCTAATGATTTTTTTTTTAAATATTGAGTTTATATTCTGCAACTCTAGCTGAATTTGTTTATTAGTTCTGGCGCAGTTTTTCTGTCCTCTAGGTATCGGATCATGTCATCATCAAACACAGAGTTTGATTTCTTTTTCTATAAGTATCCCCTTAATTTCTTTCTCTTTTGTTATTGTTCTGGGTAGACTTTCAAGAACTACATTAAAGAGGAATGATAAGAGTAGACATCCTTGTCCTGTTCCTGATTTTAGAGGAAATGCTTTCACACTTTCTCTGCTGTATGATGTTGGCTTTGGGTTTTTCATAGTCTTTACAATGTTTAGGTAAGTTCCTATAATCCCAGTTTTCTCCAGTGATTTAACATAAATGTGTGCTGAATTTTGTTGAAGAAGTTTTTTTCTGCATTTGTTGAAATCAGACCCATTTTAGAAATGAGAAAATTGAGGCTCATGGAATTAAAAGGATTTTCTGGATAAAAAACAATCAAGAACTAAAACTGATTTTAATGTTCCCATTTCTGTTATATTGCTGATATTTTGATATACACAAGTCCAAACTTGTGTATATTTTTTTTTCTTTTATTCAAATATTTTTCTTGGTTTCTAGAGAACTGTTGCTATGACATATTCACTGTTAGAAACAAGATGTGTGATGTTTAACTCAGTGTGCAATTACCAGGATTTCCTAGAATGAATATCTACAGACACTATGTCCTGATAGGTTCTGACTCAAGATGGGTATTCTATTTGACATATTATGAAGAGGGGGAAAAAAAAATAACTACTCCATGAGCAAAAAAAAAAAAAAAAAAAAAAACACTGAGAATTGAAATGAGCAAAAGCATCATCAAATAAAGTAAAAAGTAATAGCTGTGTTGGAATAACAATGAAACTGGAGCAAACCAGAGATGAGGGTCTAGACATTGCTGGGACAGCAGAGGCAAGTCTGTGGCTGGCCTTTATCTGGGGCATGCCAGCCCCACCTAAACAAATAAGATCTGTGTGTAGAAAACTCATGCATTATTCCATATAGTAAAGATTGACTTTTTGTAATTTTGTTACAGGTCAACAAGTTTGCCAAATGACAAAATGCTTAGGCATATAGGCAGTTTCCTTTAGAGGGTATAATCTCATCAACAAGAACAAGTTCTTATGCACCAGTGAACCTGAAAAGCAGTGGTGGACTAAGAAATATTGGGATTAATTTATCATAAGAAATGTCTCTAACAAAGGTGCTTTGGAAATACAAGTTGAGGGGTCTGGGGTACAGCTCAGTTTAGAGCATTTGAATAGCTTGAGAAAGGCTCTGGGTTCAATCCTCAGTAACACACACACACACACACACACACACACACACCAGATAGAATTATTGTTTCTGAACTTTTTCCACATAGTCATCTGTGGCATTTATGATAGAGAATTCTCTCAGTATGATTTTATAGCCTGCTGTATGTGTCTCCATATAAATTACAAATGTTTTTCCATCTTTTTATTACTTCCTCCACCCTTATTTAATTATATCTTTGTCTAGGTATGTGAGCTTGAAATATAATACTAGTGACATCAAAGAGTATTTTTACAATTTATAGGATGGAGAGGACAGTTGAGTAAGCAAACAAATAAACTCCACCTTTCACTGTATGTCATTCAAGAGGTAGCATATCAATTCAGTGTGTTATAATCTACATTACCATTTGGTTAGCTCATAATTCTCTGATTCAGAGAATTAGTGAGTTCCATCCAACTAAACTGTGTTCTTGTTGGTATTGACTTGGCTCATCCATGTATCAACTAGAAATGAATGTCTCTACTTCCTACTTGTCATGTGACTAACAGTCAGCTGACTCAATTGTGTCTTTAATCATTCTTTATCATCAAGTATGTTGACTGGTATTTGTTTGCATACTGATTACAGAAATCCAAATGTATCAACATGAAAGCCCCAATTTCCTGGTGCTTTGTAAACTACTGATTTTGTCACAATTGTAATATTCCACTGGCTGAAGCAAATCACATGACCAACTCTGATTAAAGGGCTGGGAAATAGACTCCCTTTTTTTTTTTTTTTCTACTAGGGATTAAACTCAGGGTTGCTTAACCACTGAGACACAACTCCAGTCCTTCTAGTCCATCTCCTCTTTGTTGTTTAGGGTCTTGCTAAATGGCTGAGGCTGGCTTTGAACTTGTGATCCTCCTGCCTCAGCCTTCTGAGTCTCTGGTAAAAACTTCACTTTTGATGACCAGGGAAAATGTTTGGTCACAATTAGCTTTTAGTCAATCAATAAACAGATATGATATGTAACAAGAGCTCAGAGAGGGAGTGTCTTCAAACATGATTTATTAGGGGGCTCAAAAATAACATCATATTTCTTTCAGGTCTTTTCAGCTCTCCTCTTTGATATTTACATTGTTCATGGCAAGTAAAGGCCTATAAAGTGATTGCTTTTCCTGATATAAATTTCTACAAAGAAATAGTTAAAGGAAAAGGAAATAGTCTCTTCTGAGTTCTCTCCATCTGAAACGAGAAAAAAAAAAAAACCCCAGATTCCCCTAGAAACTTCCTTTTATATGACAATGGCTATATTTGTGTCACAAAAGCATTCCTGAAACAATACATCTCATAGAAGATGATACTATTTTGACTATTTTAGACAAAATATCTGGCAAGGATTCATTCATGGATTAATTTACTTTTTGCATAGCTACTGTGCATTTTCACTATGCTAGGTACTTGGGATATAGTAGTTATTGTGATAATCTCAGACCTCATCAAGTTTACAATTTAGTCAGAAAGTTATATAACAAATAAACAAAAAGTATATATGTTACTGATAATAAATTCACTACCAAAAAAAAATGTAAAGGGGATATGCAAAACCAGAGAATGGGTTTCATTTGGTTGGACAGAGTTAAGCAAAGCATTATTAGCTCGGTAATTCTTCATCAGAGACTTTTTAAGAATTGAAGTATAAAGCCACATGGACATGAGAGGAGAACACTTGCAATTCAGATGGAAAATCACTTATTAAGATTAGGGCAAAACAATTTTCATATTTTCCTCTAAGTGAAAGGGGAAGCCTTTTGAGATTTTTGAGCTGAATTGTAACATCAGATTTGATCTTTAGTACGCTTCTATGCTGGTCCTAGACTCCATGAGACAGGGTGGAAGGAGCAGAACCCTGCAGTACCCCAGGTAAGCAGCAGTGTTCACTCAGCAATCTGGTGATGGCAGAGAAGTGATGTAGTTCTAGATTGTTATTAGAAGAGGACAGAGAGAATTTGATGCTAGATAAGATGCATGTCTTGGAAGTCGCCATTTGGGGACATTGTTCTCATACATAAAACAATATCAAATTCAAAGTTACATATGAAGATTATATGATGCAATTCATGTAAAATTATTTTCAGTTTCTCATCTCATTCCTAAAGGTCTAGAATTATCATTTCACTTGTACAATGAATTTCTAGGTAGGTAACATACCTTAAGTCTCCTAAATAAGAATGTAGGGATAGATTTGCATGAATATTGATAATTAAAACAGGACTTAAAACCAAGTAGTTGTGACCAACAAGAACAAAAAGGAAAATGAAGTATAATAAAATATTTGTGCTTATGCAATTTTTTGCTATGTGCTATTGATAATAAAACAGCTACAAATAGAAACTAAAGAACAAAAATTCTCCCTTCATCATCCAGTCTTTTCATTTAAAAAAAAAAAAATATTTATTTTTTAGTTGTAGTTGGACATAACACCTTTATTTCACTTGTTTATTTTTGTATGTGGTGCTGAGGATCAAACCCAGGGTCTCGCACTTGCAAGTGAGTGCTCTACCGCTGAGCCACAACCTCAGCCCAGTCTTTTCATTTTTATTAACAGTAACATTTCCAGAGTGCTGCAGATAAAACTTCTGGAAATATGCTTATGGATTATCTGATTCAGTAGGCTGGCGTGCAGCCCTGTCTCCTGGCCTACACCTGTCCTAGCAAGCACACCTAAGAGTGACTTCAGCACCACATCGTGCTGCTTTTCCGAAGCTTGGCTTTGTTTACCGCTACTGAAGTGACTTCATATCAGTAAGGGATTTTAATAGGTCCATAAGTTATTTGACCATTTTTCATATTATTATTTCCCTTTTGAAATCAAATTTTAATTGGTATAATATAAGGATATCACAAAAGTCATACCTGGCTATTTCTATCCCTACCTGAATTTTTAAAATTTTAGCATGGAATATTGGAAAATTCTTAAATAACTAATATATATATGTATATATTAGTTATATATATATATATATATATATATATATATATATATATATATAAATATAAATATATATATATATATAAATATATATATATATATATATATATATATATATATATATATATATATATATATAAAACTAGTAGTTATGTCACAAACGTTTGGCTTTATCACAGCGACAACAGAGTTCATATATATGTGGACTTAGTCTTGAGATACATCAAAATTTGGTTTCAATACTCAATGTAAAATAGAACATTTTTACCTTAATAATTCCTGATAATATGATTGAATTAATACAGGGGTATAAAAGTCTTTTCAGAGAAGCTAATTTTATTTAATCTGATTCATAACCTGATTTGTGAAATATATGTAAGAACTGCATTGTATAAGACAGTCACATACCTATTATTCTCCTCCTTCATGGTACAGATGTAGAATATCACTTTTACTATAGTAAGGATAAAACAAAGTGAACATTTGCTTTTGTTTGCTTTAGTAATTATGGCAACTTATTTAATTATATAATACATAAACTTTGTGTGTGTGGGGTGTGTGTGTGTGTGTAATTATAGCAAATCCAGTCACACACTTTGGACAATAAAATGGGAAATCTTCAGCAACCCGTTTTTATATTCATAGGCAAATTTTGAGCTACAGACTCTAACTCTTGGGTTGAAATAAAAATGTGGATACTTTAAAACTGGCCTGTTTCAATAGATCGGTGGTGCTAAATATCTTGAAAAAGACATCACAAAAGTTCGACTTTTTCACAGAGACACAAGAGTTCTATGACTACATATATTTTAGTGCTACAATATTCAAAGCATATAGGAAATATGAAAGAAATTGTCTTATTTCTAGTATCACATGTAGCCTTGGTGGCAAAATTGCAATAAAAGAATATGATGGTGATTTCAATATTCAATAGATATATGTATTACATAATTTAAACAATACATTACCAATAGCCAACCATATTGACCCTCAAAAATCAATTTCCTATGGCCTAATCTAAAATATGTGAAAATCTCTGATAATATTCCACCTATAACATGCTGGTGTGTGTAAGAAAAGTAATTAGAATTCTGAAAGAATAGAAATAAAATGCAACAGTAATAAAATTTAGCAAAATGTTCAAAACCACACATAGCAATTTTATTCTCATTCATTTAATGGGTTCAAATTACTTAATGTGCATCTTGCAACTTACTTTACATTTTTTTACAGTGTCTTGGAGAGTTTTCTTACATTTTGTAATATATAATATCAATATAATACAAGTTGAGGTCCTGAAAATTGTCTTTAACAGCTTTCTTCACCAGATGTGCCCTTCTCTCTATCCCAAAGACTGATGGGGCTCAATTGACCTTAGTACATTTATAAAATGGTCCACAGTCTGTCTAGTGCATCTCAGAAAGCACAGGGAGACCAATACCATGGTGCATAATGATGGTAAGGCACGCTGTACTTTTTAATATTTGGCTTATGTTCTCTTAATCCAGGGTTGAAATATTCTTATTACTGCATTCAGTGTTATAGTAAATGATGGTGAGTGCAACTGATTTCCTTTTTTATATCAAAAGCATTAGCAGGGTCTTATCTCTAAGGAGCAACATATTATATCATTATCACAGCAACTCAAAAAAACTTATCAATGATATTCAGATACTAATTCCTAACAAGTGGGAATAATAGAGGTATTTTGGATTAGACAGGGGAGTTGAGGGAGGGGAGGGGAATAGAGGTAGGAATAATAGTAGAGTGAATCAGACATTATTACCCTATGTGCATATATGATTACATGGCCTGTGTAACTCTATATCACGTAGAAACAGATGAATGAGAAGTTGTACTCCATTTAAGTATTATGTGTCAAAAATCATTTTACTGTATATATATATATATATATATATATATGTGTGTGTGTGTGTGTGTGTGTGTGTGTGTGTGTGTGTACTTTTGCTTAAAAACATAAAGGATAAACCATGCTTACTTTTCTTTGCAGGAAACTCATCACAACTAAACACTCAGGAAAGACAACCTTTATAATGTATACATTATAAATATGACATATGGCTGTTGCCATACTAATGTCCAGAGTCTCATATATTCTCCAGTATTTTTCAGTGCTCTCACAATTCAAACCTTCTAATTCTTCTGGGGCAAATGAAACCTAGAAATATTTTTGAAGAATGGACTCAATTTGTTTCTGAATAAGAACAAATTATGTGCACTAATAAAAGTGCTCACAACTGCTATTGACTAAAAAATACAGAGGATAGCATGACAATTTGTTACAGAAGGGTACATAAGAAAGTGCCATGTGTTTCACATTAAAGGTAAAGGCGATAGTAACTCAGTTACCTGTGTATAAACAAGAACTTGGATTTAGAGGATTGACAAGGAACAGAGAGTCAATAGATCCAGAAAGAGCAACTGACCATAGTCTAGCATTGAGAAAAAGCAATCCACATTGATAAATTCAATGGAAAAAATGTGCATCTCAGCTCTTTGGAGCCAACAACCTATGTGCAAATAATCTGCATTTAGTCTGTTGAGTTGTGTGGTTTTCCTTTCCTAAAATAAATAAATAACCCTTAGAAAATGAATACTTTTATTTCAACTTGAAAATTTAAAAGACTGCCTTAATGTCTTAATGGTGCTCCTGGTCCCACAAAGCAAATCTATAGTTTTAATCCTGTGGTGGGAAGAGACTATTATGTTTGGTTTTGGCATAAAATTATAAGTTTTCAAGATTTACTTTTAGAAAGTTGTTAAAGAACTCTTTCCCTTTTGTAATCATGTCCTAGGTCATGCACACTGAATTGAAACATTTTACTTATGGAAAATTCTAATGTACAGTGTTTCCTAGGGGTTAGGAAACTGGTGATAATAGACACTAAAGTAACTTTAGAGAGTTACAATCCAAGGACATAGTTTCATGCTTTAGATTATCTTTGCAGATAATTAAATTCAGAGTTACATAGTGTAGACCAAACTTGGGTTCTCCTTTTTCATTCTCCCCATTTAAAAGTAGAATAAAATACATTAAAGTCAATAAATTCAATGTTTATATTAACAGAGGATCATATTTAAAGTTTGAAAGGTCTGGTTCATTTAGAATGCATCAACACTATTTTCTTTCTTTTTTAACCAAAAGCTCATTGAGAGTCTAGAAGTACCTGCTAAAACTTTGACACATTTGTCTTTAATACTGCTATTAGAAGTGGACAGGGATGATAAGAGAGCCTGCAAACCTAAGGAGAAAGAACACTCACAGGGAAAGATCAGACAAATTTGCTTTTAGTTGACAACCAATTTCTACTTCTGAAATGCTCCTTTTTAGCACTCAATATTTTAGCACTCCTTATATTTAGGATCCTTTTGGCACTGCTGTTTTTCATTATTCTTCATAGTGGCACTGCATGGAAATGTCATAATCACCAAGCTGATATTCTTTTCGGAATGGGAAATACTGAGATTTTATTTTGCCATTGTAATTCCGAAAGCAACTTTAAACTATAATAATATGGGAATTTATAATGACAAGTCTTATTTTTTCTGATATTGGTGGGAAATATTTATTTAGATAGAAAATGCTTTCAAGTAACACCACCCACACCCCAAAAAGTAAAATTTCAGGAATCTAAATATTAACTTGAGTCAAAAGGAAAATAAGTTCTGAAAGTTTTTTTTTTTTTTTAATTAACTCTTGTGGATGTAAAAGTTAAAGAACATTTACTGTGATTGTTGAGTTAAAAATGTCTTTAAAGAGAACTATTTTTCATATTAAATATCATGTTGTAAAATGATTATCAGGAATTCTCATCATTAATTTTGTTATCAGTGTATTTTTCAAAATGATAATTAAACATTAGATTTAGAAAGTATTGCAGCTGGAAAACATGGAGTCAAGCTATACTTTTGATTTCTTTTTGACCTCAGCTTAAACAAAATTCTACCATATGTGTGTGTGTATGTATGTGTGTGTGTATATGTATATATATATATATTATATATATTATATATATTATATATATTATAATATATATATATATATACATATATATATACATATATATAATGTTTTTGTCTAAATTTGTCAAGGACAAAAACGTTATAAATATATGACCTAGGCACACATGACTTCAGATCCTGGATTATGAGTGCTTTGGTGACCTTGACCATGATATTACTAATAGCAATGGTGAATAAACATTTACTGAATGAATAAATAATATCTTTATTGTATTTAAAAATAGATAATAAAACAGCATATTTTTAAAATAAAAATTCTAAATAAATCAAAATTATTTCTTCTCAAAAGTTTGAAGAAGCCACTAGTTTTAAATACATTCATAACTTCAAAAATTTTAAATTTAGGAGAATCAATTTCTGTTTTTCAAAATTATCCTTGCAAACTTTCCTATTTTTTAATTTAACATTATTCTGAAATAGCTGGTCATTTCCATATATTTTAGAACTTGATTAGACAGTTACCAATTGCCTCTGAATTGAGTTTATTACCAAGATTTTATGTCAAGAAATATTGAAAATTAAAATATGTAATTCAATATGATGACATATTCATGAATGTAAAAATTTTTATTTTTTATTTATTATTTGTAAAAATAATTTATTTTTTGATGTTTCTGATAGTTTGTTTCAAAAGCTAATAGTGCTCATGACATTTTTTTTTTTAAAATCTTCACTAAAACCCTAAGGTTTACAACTATTTAAAGTAAATACAATTCTTTCAAAAGCCAAGAAACATGGAAATTGTCAATGATTCTTAGTAGTTGTGATTATGAAGTAAGAGAAATAAAATGTGTTTTTCTGGAAATAAAAGAACAAAAGTATCAATAGCAAAAAAACAGGAAATGTCTAGAGACTTCATGAATAATGAGCATGTCCTAAAATCACAGCAATACTGTGGTGTATGTATTTCTGTATGTAATGTGCAGAGTACAGTAACTGACCAATTTTCTCACAACATTCATTGCAGGAAAGGCATGTCACCATCACTGACTATAGCATTTTATCTCCAGTACCAATAGGGGATTCATATTTTATACAAAAGACTATAAATAAATTAACATAAATGAATTAATATGATATTTCCTATTAATAAACTAACACTTTAAAAACAAACAATTCTAGAATTGAAGTGTCTCATATAATTGCTGAAGTATTTTAGGCATTAAATTTATTCCACTGAGCACTCTGATATATGAAAGTTTTGATGCACCCAAATATACATAATGATGAAAATTTATTTTCTTACCCCCCCCCCTTTAATTCTAATTAACAATTACTGAAATTTGAAAAGTGATTGCAAATTCAGTTAATATTCTGGGGAAAAAAACAGCTAAATAAAATTTTCTATAAATAATGTTTGTTTTAAAAAATACATTGTCACATTTTTTCAGATTTCTTTTTTTCTCATTGAAATTTAAATGTATTTACAACATATATTTTCTTCTAATTCTACATAGTTTCATTTCGGATAATGCTTTTCTTTCTTTATGTAATGATAAACAACTTCTCAGTTAAAGACAAAGAAATAATAACAAGATTTATACGTACAATTTATATGACTGTTTGCAAATTGGCATTGATATCTACAAAAGGTAAGGTTTCCCCATTCTTACAACTAACTTGCTGATTCAAAGTTAATAAAAATTGGTCCTTTTGAGGGTACCAATCCCAGTCTTTTTAAATAACCTTTGTATCCCTACAAACTGCTCACCCTGATAGCTACAGGATAGGTGCACTTAAGGACATACGTGGGCAAGCACATGTGCACACACAGTTTTCCATGCATGAATGCACTCATAGCAAGGCACATGCCTCAAAATTCAATGGCTCATGAGGCTGAGGCAACTCAGTGAGACCCTGTCTCTAAATAAAATACAAAATAGGGCTGGGGATATGACTCAGTGTTCAAGTGCCCCTAAGTTCAATCCCTAGTGTCAAAAAAAAAAAAAAAAAAAAAAGCACTCATAGGTGGACACACACTGCTGCAGTCTCATGTTGGCCCGTTTCTGTCTCATCTATCCATGATCTATTATAATGACTTTCCAGTATAGAGGCACAGTAAACACCTTGTAGTTTGACACATCAAACACTTAGGATAGCTGAAGAACTTTGCAGTAATTAAGCTACAGTAACCTTTTTCATATTAGAATTCCCTGTACCCAGTATGTGTGTGGTGCTGGGGATTGAACCTAGGTCGTTATGCATGCGAGGGAAGTATTTTACCAACTGAGCTATACTCCCAGCCCCTTAAATGCAATTTTAACCAAGTATTTTAGAAAATCAATATAAGAAATTAAAATCTGTGATTTCTTGTTGCTATAGAATTTAAGGCACTACTAAATTAAATATAACTGGCTGACCGGGATACGAATAGTCATCTAATAAAGCATAACTCTTGTAATATGGAGTTCAGTCTTCAAGAACTTTGTATATTTGATATTTGTACAAAACAAGGAAATTCATAGACTTCAGAGATTGAGCCCCCAAACTGGAAACAGTGGCAGGAAAACAGGATGATTGTTATTAAAGAAAAAGCTTTCACATTTAAACAATATTGAGAATAGACTTCTGAGTTTATACATGAGCCAAAAATCATAGCCACATACATACGACTACCAGGAAGGAAATACAAACAGATATTCAAAAAATTGTCCACTCCTTTCTTTAATGAATGTTAAGACTATTGGCATACATCCGATAGTCTTAAATAAATCTAAGCGTTATACTAACAGAAAACACATGAAAAATGAGAGGCAAAATAATGATTATTATTTCCTACCATATATAATTAATATTTTATAGTACTACAACACAGTATTTACTTTCATCTTTTTATGATTTGATTATATGCATTTATAATAAGTTGGAAGATCAAAATCAAATTCAATTGAAATTATAAAATTCCAAAATACTTCCTTGTATATATTTTACAGATGTATTTTATAGTTGGTTTTATAAAAATGTAATTGTGAAAAATGAAAAGAGTAGATAAGCATGAAGCCAACCTTATCTGCCCAATTAGGATTTTTATCATATGTGGTAGAAACTCGTCAAAGATCAAGTTGTTAAACCCTCATTTTTATTAGGGAAAATTGGTTAAAATGATTATGCAATTTATATTTTTTGGTATACCAGAGACTAAGTGTATAATTTTAAAAAATACAATAGCACAGGTTTGTAAATAGTTTAATCTCTGATAATATTGATCATTTTATGTAAACACTATTACCAAAATATGTGTACCTATAGAAAATTGTACAAGTCATAAACTTGATGAATTTTCACAAAACACTCATCTGTAGCCTGCACTTAATTCACAAAACAGCTGAAGCACCATTTGTGTGTCTCCAGTTATACAAACCCATAAAATACCAATATAATACATGGTTTAAAATAGCTCTGTCTTTCGAACTTATCTACATGGAAACATATAACAAGTATTATTTTTTGCTTTATTTCTTTCACTCAGCAATGTTTCTGAGATCAACCATGTTATTACTAGCTGCTGGATTTTATTTTAATTATTACTCTACAGACTTTCATTCTCCATATATGTGATAATTATGCAAATCATCAACTTTAATGGATTGAGAGATATCTAGGATGAAGAATTATAGGTATGATCCAAGATTCAGAAATTTCCCCCCCAATATTCTCATCTAAGATGTATATAAGTTTAGCTCCCCATAACCCATTTTGTATTAGTCTGTGTATAACGCACATGAAAGGCACTAATTTTATTCTTTTCAATACCATGCTGTACATAATATACTCAAGCATGATTTATTAAATAGACTATTCTTTCCTCTTTGACTTTTCATAGCTCCCTGATTGAACAACATTTGAACATAAATGTAAGGATTTAATGTGGACTGTTGATGTATCCTTTGTGTGTGTGTGTGTGTGTGTGTGTGTGTGTGTGTGGTGGTGCTGGGGATTGAATGCAGGGCCTTGTACATGGGAAGCAAGCACTCTACCAATTGAGCTACATCCCCAGCCCATGTATCCATTCTTTGCCCTTCATCACATTACCTTAATTGCTACTGTTTTGCAATGAATCTTTAAAATTTTTGTTGTTTTAAAATTTTGTAAATTAAAATGTACGTGAAACAGCATTTTGAATGAAACGAAAGTATAAACCAAATAGAAAATAGAGTTACTATCCAGAAGTAGGGAGAGAAAACAGTTTGTTTGTTTTTTTTTTTAATTATTTCTATCTGCATTCTAGTCTTCTAAACCCCATGAGAATTGCCCATGAAGTTCTGATTAAAATGTTTTAAGTCTTCTCCAACCTGCATCTTCAAGCTCCTCCCAGAAACCCATTATAGAGGCTTCTCAACAACAGGGTGTTGGCTTTTCATTGCTGTGGCCAAAATACCTGACAAGAACAGCTTTGAGGAGGAAATGTTTACTTGGGATCACTGTTTCAGAGTTAGCCAACAGTCCACTGACTCCATTGCTCTGGGCCTGAATGCAGGCAAAACACCATGGCAGAAGGTCACAGTGGAGGAAAACTGCTGAGCTCCTGTAAGCCAGGAAGCAGAGAGAACATCAGGAGCCAGGGATATAATATAATGCCCAAGAGCATGTCCCCAGTGACCTGTTTCCTCCAGCTGTGGCCCACATGCCTATGGTCACCATTCAGTAGTCAAAATTACAAACTCACCAAATATATTAATCTACTGATAAGGTTAAAGTTTTTATAATCTAATCATTTCACCTAAATTGCCTAACACATGGGCTTGGGGAACGGGGCATTAAAGATCCAAAGTATAATGAGCTGTATACGTTTATTAATAATAATGTACATATTGGTGTTCAAATAAAAATCTTCCATCTCTCCTCTTAAGATCCTACATTCCTAGCTACCCTTTCTCTATTTCCTTCTGCTTTCTCAGTACCTACCGTTTCCAGGCAGAACAATAAAAAAAAGCCTAACCAAACAAAATGTGTGTGTGTGTGTGTGTTTATGTGTGTGTGTGTTTTGAATGTCACTATCCATTTTATAGATGCTGGTTTTCTTTCTTCATTCTGTGGAAAATGCACTTTCTCCTCTACTTCTGGGTAGAAACTCTACTTTCTATGTGGTTTGTAGTTTTATTCAAATAATACTGTTTCATGTATAACTTTCCTGATTTACAGATATCAAAAGAACTCTGTATTGGCATAAAAAAAGACCCTGAGATCAACAGGACAGACAAGGAAATGTAAATCCATATATTCATGGTCAATTGCCATTATATTTTCAACAAAGGTGCTGTGAACACATATGAGAGAAAGAACAATCTCTTTAATAAATGGTGTTGGGTAAACAGGATATCTACATGTAGAAAAATGAAACTAGATTCCAATCTTTCATCAGTTACAAAAATAAATTCAAAATTATTAAAGCTTTAAATGTAGATCTGAAATATAAAAACTGTAGAAGAAAACAGGGGCAACACTTCAGAAAATTGGTACAGAAAAAGGAATTTGTAGAGAAGACCTAAAAAGTACCAGAAATAAAATAAAAGATAAACAAATGGAATTGCACTAAATTAGAAAAGTTCTCTCCTTGAAGTAAATCAACACAGTACAGAGGAAGTAAAGAATGGGAGCAAATATTTGCAAAATATACATCTGCCAGGGATTAGAAATCTTCCAGAACTTTAAACTCTCTCTAGATTACTAACTAGTACCTGATACAATGTGAAGGATACATTAATAGTTATTGGATTGCATTATTTTTGGAATAATGACAAGATAAATCTGTACATGTTCAGGACAAAAACAATTTTTCAACAAATTTTCAACCATGTTTTATGATCTGTATGGATGCTGAATCCATGCATACAGAAGGTTAACTCTATTTGACACGTAATATTCTAAATGGTTCTGGGTTTTAGCTAATACTGAAGAAAGACCAATCAGTGGATCTATGCTGTCACTTCAGGACCTAAACTTCAGAATATATCTTGTGAGAAATTAGTTTTAATGTGAGTTATATTTTAATCACCACTAAGAAAATAACCAAAAATCTTACTTGTGCTTAACAAATTTGAATTAGTTTATATTCATAATTTATATTAACCAATAATATATTGTATCTAATTGTTATGGAAATTTCTATATAAACTTATCAGTTCTCTATAATGCTGGTATAGTTTTCATAAGAAAATATCTTTTTACCCACACTATTTATTGGATTATTGGCAAATATTCACCTCCACTTTGTTATGAACTGAATGCTCTCAAAATTAACATGTTGAAATTCTCCTTCTTTTCACTGTGTAAACAGATAATATTGCAGTTCACAACCCCAAATAGGACCAGTAATACAGCCTGACCATCATGGAACCCTGATGTTGGAATTCCACCTTCCAGAACTAGAAGAAATAATTTTCTGTTTTTTATAAGTCATCTTGTAAATGTGAGTAAATGTGACTTTGTTATCTGTCCAGACTACAACACAGTTTTAAAATGTTTTGTACTTACATTCTAAGTAATTTGTGTTGAATTTGTTTCTAAAAGGCAACTCAATTTTATTTTTAAAAACACCTGGGGATGTAGAGCACTTGACTTGCATGCATCTCAATCTCTAGCACCTCCAAAAACAAAACAAAACAAAATAAATAAATAAATAAATAAATAAAACAACTATGTACCTTTACAAGTATCTACATTTGTATTGAAGTAAATTCTCAGTAAACAAATCTTTATTAATAAGTATATTATTAAAACGCAAACCAAATGTGTGATGATCATTATTATCCAAAGTACATGTATAAAGACACGAATTGTGTGAGTATACTATGTATACAACCAGAGACATGAAAATTTGAGCTCTATATATGTAGTAAGAATTGTAATGCATTCTGCTGTTATATATAAATAAAAAAAAATTAAAAAGACAAGAGTGCCCAAAAAACTAAAAAAAAAAAAATGTAAATTAATCTATCATGCTTAAAATCTAAGCTGAAAAGTTCTACTTTCATTTAAATAACATTTTAATTAAAACACTGATGATCAGTTATTAAAATCAAATATTTGAGATCCCCAGGCAGAGCTAGTCCCAATTTGCTTGAATTTAAGTAGATATGAATGTTCTTCTTAGTTCTTAATTTAGAGTGATAGGAATAATGTTTCCATCATTATTTTAAAAGAAATTTATCACAAAGTTCCCCAAATGAGTGATAGCACACACTACAATTCTAGTTGGGAATTCTGTTGTGAGAGAACTGAAAGTGTACAGCAAGTGAATAGAAGCAAGTTTATGGTAAAATGTCAAAACCTAAAGTTTGTGAATATGTTTTCTAGGTAGAACTAACAGTTTTAAAGAAAGTATAAAACAGAAATGCAGATTTTTCCCACTCCTACTAACCTAGAAACTCGGAGGTGAGGTATCTCTCAATCTGTGTATTATCAAGTCCTTCAGATGGCTGGTGCAGATGAAAATTTGAGTATCAGAATTAGCGAAATGGATATCTTAAATGCATCGTATCTGATTTAACACATGCTTTGCTTTCTTTTCTCATTTCCCCTCCTGTATTGTGTGTTTATAATGCCATTTTTCTTGTCCTGGACAACACCTCTTCTAATATCCTGCAAGCCTTTAAGTATGGTTACTATGCTTTATTATTGAAGAAACTTTTCTGGGTAGGCGTAATTACATTTTATGAATAAGGCTATTTAAATGATTCAAATAGACTTGTTTTGATTTAAAAAAATTGTTATGGAATACTCTGCAGTTTGTAGTATGCCATAAGAATTATTTAGTATTGAAAACAAGGACTTATTGTTCACACATTCTCACATGCAGGCAGAATGTGCTAAGGAAGAGGACTAGGGTTGGAATTATGGCCCAATACATATTAAGTTCTAAATAATTGTTACTCCATATAAACAAGAATTGCATAATGATGGTTATTTCAAAGCCAAATTAATTATATTAAAACTATCTGTGGCTCAGAAAAAAATATGAGGAAATTGAACTGGGAAGAAACTCTATCTATAATGGCATGTGGCAAAGGGAAAATAATAATATTTATGATAGAAAACCTTTGGTTTTCTAAGTAGAAAAATAGAGAATAAAGATTAATTTATTCCTAAAACAAGCATAAGAAATTATAGCAAAAATTTAAAAAACTCAAACCAAGAAACAATAAAGAAAATCTACAAATCAAGAGCTGGTTACCTGGTTCTTTGAAAAGATCAATAAAATACTTGACAGCGAAGGGAAAGGAAACATAAATTAATAATATCATAATATCAGAAATGAAAAAGCATAATCACTACTGATTGATCCCATGAATATATAAAGAAAAATACAGGAATATTATAAAATACGATATGCCCCTGAATTTGATAAATTAGAAAATGAACCAACTCTTTGAACTACACAAATTATTAAAATCATGAAAAGAAGAAATACAGAATTGGAATGATACACTTATTAAAATTATTCAGTCAATAACTGAGAAGTTGTCATAAAAGAAAGGACCAGACTCAAATAATTTCATTGTTGAGTTATTTCAAAAATTTAAGAAGGAAGAGTTACCAATTCAACACAGCTTCTTTTAGAAAGTAAAATGAAATACTTTCCAATTCATTTTAAGGACTCAGAATTGCCCTAATATCAGAAAACTAATAAATACTTTATAAGAAAGGAAAACCACTAGCAAGTATCTCTCATGAATATAAATGGAAAAAGCATCAACATAACATTGTTGAACTGAACAGAACAATGTTATGCACATTTAATAAGTGACATTCATTATAGTTATGCAAAGATGGTTAAATGAACAAAGATCAAACAACATATTCATCCACATCTACAAGATAAGGAAGAAAATCATCTGATTATGTTACATGGGGCAGAAAAGTATTTGTCTGAATTCAACACCTATTTATGATAGAAATTAACAGAGATTTTGGAATAGATTCAATTTCTCATTCTGCTATAGAACATTTATAAAAACTAAAAATAGAAACCAAATTTAAACAAAAATAATTCCATTTTAACATAATAGTTACAGAAGAAAAGCTACACTCTTTACACCTAAAGTTGGGGAAATTTTAAGAAGTCCTCTCACAACACTAATATCCTGGAAGTACTAATAGTGTAATAAAAAAGAAAAGGAAAATAAACAGGAAACATAAGGAAAGGGGGAAATGTAGCTGTCTTTATCCACAGATAATTAATTGGTCACATATAATCCCAAAGATTGAAGTATAAATAAAATCTTTTTAAAAAGTGAGTGTATTGAGAGCATAGGGTAAAATGTTATTAAGTAAAAGTCATTTCTATTCCCATATATTCTTTCAACACAATCTATAGATCCAATACAATTAGAATAAACAGCCGAAAATTTGTAGATATCAACAAAGTCATTCAAGCATGTGTACAGAAAGACAGGACTTAAAGCAGAACAAACAAAATACAGTAAAGAAAGAAGGTGACTAGAATACTCACAATATATCAACATGAACTATAATAATGAAGATAAAGTTAGCATGGTACTGGGAAACCCACAGATACTTAGGTGAATGAAATCCAATTGAAAGCTCAGAAAAAAACCAACAACTATTTCATCAAGAGATTTTTGAGAACAAGCAAAGACACTTTACGAAAAAATATTATCTTTTCAACAAAACAAACAATATGAGTATAAATAAGGGGAAAAAAGAACTGAGAAAAAGGCTTCAATTTAAATGTTAAATGTACAATAATAAAATTTCTAGAGAAAAACACAGAATTAAATATGTTCTTGCTTGGGTTTGCTGATGAGTTTTTACATGTAACATACAAAAATATATGATCCAAGAGTAGAAAATTGTTGTTTAATTTTTTCAATGAAACTGAAATCTTCCTCTGAATAAAAGAAAATGCTAAAATAAATAAGTAAGTAAGTAAATAAATAAATAAATAAATAAACACAAGTTACCAATTAAGAAAAATTTGCAAAATACACATAATACATAGGAACAAATAGGTTCTATTGAAACTCAACAATAGAAAACATACAATCCAACTGAAAAATTGTCAAGAGTTGAACAGACCCCTTACCACAGAAGACATGCTAATGTTGAAGAGTCACATAAATAGATACTGAACATAATTTGACATTAAAAAATGATAAATTAAGACATTAATGAGGTATAACTCCCTACTTATTAGGATAGTTAAAATCCAAAAACAATTAAGACCATATTGCTGGTTACATTGGGAGCAGGAGGAGCCCTACTCCTTGCTGGTAAGAATGAAAACTAATGCAATCACTTTGGAAGATGGTTGGGTATTTCCTTACAAAGCTAAATGTAATCTTGCCATAAAATTTAGCAATAATGCCCCCTGGATATATACCCAGAAGATTTTTCAAAGTTATGTCCATGTAAAGTCCTGCTTGTAGATATTAAATAGACATTTCCTTCAGATAGTCCTCTAATACTGAAATGGATAAATAATCTATATAAAAATGGCAATAAGTTACAAAAAAGACATGGATGAATCTTGAATGTATTTGCTATGTTAAAAAAATCAATCGGGAAAGACTACATACCATAAGATTCTACTTCAATGACATTATGTGGAAAAAACTTACAAAGATATTTTAGAGATCAGTACTTAAAAGGAGTATGGTTTGGAAAGGTAGTTAGAATTGTGAAGCTTAGGGAATTAGAGCAGTGAAACAATTCTAATGATATTTTAATAAGGGATATATGACACTATGCTCAAGTCAAGATTCATAAAATTTTACTGAACAAGTAGGGACTTAATGCACACAAATTGAATAAGTAGGTGGTCAAGAAATCCCAGATTGAAATGCAAATTGTATCAAAATATCTCACTATATTATAAATACATGTGATAATTTCATTGAAGGAAGTAGAGGAAAAATGACTGATCCAAGCAACTTGGGAAATGAATGTATTAAATCTTGAGTTATATGAAATTATACACAAGTATTGTGCTATAGATGAATTATTCCTATGGGGTTATGTATTAACAATTTTGATAATGCCATAAAATTTAAAATTAAGTAAAATTACAAGTAAGTAAAATCATCGGCAAGTGACTGGAATAGTTTTCTCATTATGGGTTAAGTGTCTACATATAAGCAGCAGTAGGGGACTACAATGACCCCTGCAGTGAAGGATTACAGTGGGCATATCAGTTGGACAGTCATGTTTATCTTCCTGTATATATAGATAGATTCAATAAAATATGCATAGACCAGTGTATGTCCACTGCTTAGTACACACACATATGTAACCCTTCATAGTTTCGAAGATCCAGATCCAATGGAAATGCATTAGAAATTATCACATCTGACATTTATGTTTTGTTTTCCAATATTATTGTCTGGTAAAATTCATCAGTGCTCTTTGGGTAAATATCTAATTCTACAACTGGGAAATAATTTGTGCTAAATATTAAAAATCACTTTGTATTGCCACATAAGAAAGTGCAAACATATACAAAAACAAAACAAAGAACAGACGGTATAAAAGGAACTAAAGGAGCGGGCATGGACAAAAAAAATATTCCCAATGGCTAAAGCTGTAATAATTTGAACCAGAAAATAAAGCAATATTAAATTATAATCCAAATAAAACTAAATACATATAAATTCCATTCTAACATAAATACTTGAATAAATAAATAAGTAGAAAAAAACACATCTCTTGTGCAGAATTGCAAATTTTTTTTGATGCTTAGCCCTCAAGTATGAGGAGCATTCCTCTCATGCTGTGTGAACTTAATGGTGACATTCTTTTCTATACAAAAGAGTAACAATAACTTTGCAGTTGAGAATACTTATAAGCACTACTTTATTCAACCGATCCAAATTGACATCAATGGTGATGTCATGTTGATATTATGACTCCTTATTAAGATGTGAAACAGTGCCACTTACCTCTATGGTCCTCCTCCCAAAAGCACATAACTGGTGCTATTCAACAGAAAAAAAGTCACATAAATCAAAAGTAGTTCAAAATATCCAGCCAATTTTCTTCTAATCTCTTAAGGTCATCAAAAACAAGGGAAGTCTGTGAATTTGTCCAGTCAACAGAAGCCTAAGAAGATATAACTACTAATTGTAATGTGTATCCTGAATGAGATTTTGCAGCAGAATAAGGATACAAAAGTTTTACATAAAATTTTATGTAAAAATTAAGGAAATGTTTATGAGCTATAGATTGTAAAATAATCTATCAGTATGTGTTCCTTAATTGTGACAAATGTACAAACTAATGTAAGATGTTAATAATAAACTAAGTGAATATTATATGAAATGTCTTTGTACTATCTGCAATTTTTGTACATTTAAATTGGTTATAATGATGAAATGTGTATTTTTAAATGAAATCTTCAAATAACATCATTGCTGGCAATATGCCTATTTTTAAATTTTATACATGAACTTCCTTGACCTTTAAGCTTTTATATATTCAAGTTATTATACTCATGTTGAAATCTTTCATTGTCTCTAAGTACATTTTTTACACTAAAAACTTATACTAGTTTAATCTTTTAATGGAGGTTATTTTAAATAGGGTTGATTTGATAATGTTACTGAACCTTCACTTACTAAGCAGTTTAAATGTAGTTTGTACATAATGAAAATGTAAATCAATGAGTATTTTAAAACTAGAGGTCTGTTGACTAATGTCCAATTTTTTAATCATCTAGAACTTAATAAAATGTCACAAATGACATGTCTGTTGAATCAGCAGTTCTAATATGATTCAATTCAATATCTATTATGAAGTTCCTTTAATAGTTACACTGCAGCACATTTCAAAGTGCAATAAAGTAGCATTAAAGAGCATTTTATGTGAGCTAGACTAAAAGCAATTCCTGAAAATATTTCAGTCTGAGTTTCCAATGTTTTAACTTATGCTTATTGAGGTTTCTGTTTATGTTTTTGTTTATTTTTTTAATACATGCTGTTAGAGCACTCAGGAAAGCAATTTACACGGAAAATAAACAACTTGCTGACTGCAAGGTGTACTGCTTAAGCAAAATGGCAAGTGCTCTTTGAATTGCAATTCTAGTTTTGTGGTTTCTTTAATTGGAAATTGCACAATATAATAAGCACGCTGATTTATTCCTTTCTATGGTTGCCTTTATGTGCTACCATACATATAAACAATGTGTATAATGCAAACCTCCTGAACTTTGGTGTTCATGAAAAGTGAGTTTTTTTTTTCTTTTTTCCTATGTACAATCTAATCTACTATTAAACATAGTTTAAATATATATAATAAAAGGAATTTTCAAAACAATCTGCACTGTTCAATTGGTTTTTCAATACTACTAAGTTAAATATTTAATAGTTCTGCTATGATTTTACTATATAACATTTTGGATAACTATAAGTGTCTTTCAAACCTTGTAAATATGTTATTTTTCTAGTTATGGTTTTGTTAATTTGGTTATTTTCAGAGAATATATTACACATGCTTTTCATCCCATGAAACAGGTCAACACTATATTGCTTGAGTGTCATCAACTTTTCGAAATACACTATGAAAAAGATTTGAACAATGTCTTTTTTGTTGGTCAAGATAAAAAAGAAATAATGCTGAGAATTAAAATTTTTGTTGTGATTTTCTTTTTATTCTAATAATATCCTGTAGATGAACATTTAACATGGCATGCTTCATGTTAATTTTGTATGATGCAGGCAATACAGTAGGTGAAGGGAAGTTTGTGGCCTTTGAAAGCATGTAATACAAAAGAAAAGGGAGTCAATGTCTTGCCCTAAGTCTGCATCCTAAGTAGTGAGAAAATGGTATGTCTGAGATGGATGTTGCTGGACAGGGCTTCCCATGCACTGGGCTTCCAGAGGGTGATTCCACTTCCATGCTATTTCTCATATTTAAAGAGAGAGGGCAGCAAGAAAAAAGCTTATTAAAAAAGTAGGGAAAGGGAGAAACTTCCTCAGTGAGGAAATTGCTTTAGAAGAAGGGAAAGCCTTCACACATCCAATTCAACTATTAATCTGTTGTTTAAGTGAGCTAAGGCAGGTGAAATGAATCAATGTCTTAATAAAAAAAAAATCTGAAAAGAAAAACTAATGAATCTCTTGGATGTATCTAAGAAAGATATATCCTATTAAAATGTATTTATTTGTTTTTAGCTTATACACTTAACCAAATTTAGAAGTTTCTATTCCTACTTTATTATATCTTTTCATGCAATTGAATATAAATGTAATCAGTCTTGCTACTAAAATAAATTTTGATAATTTCCATGCACCAATTTTCTTTTACTATTTTTCTATCTCATTTAATTATAAATTGCATGGTGTATAAAAAATCCAATAAAAAATATAAAAAGAAATATGAGGTAGCTGCCTCTTTTTCTTCTACAGTCATTTTGTGTTACAATAAAAACCTTGAAAGTTAGCAACTAACTTTCTTAGCACCAATCGGGTATCTTTTCCCCTTTACTCCTTTCTGCATTTCATCAGAATATATCTAATCTATACAAGATGTACTGGTTTCTGTAACACACAAAGTTTGGGGCCCATAAAAACAAAAATACATTTTTAGTGTTTTTATAGATTAGAAGTCACTCTCAGGTACCACCGGGTAAAAATAGAGGTGTTACAGGGCTACAATTATTTTTTTGGAGATTTTAGGAGAGAATTCATACCCTTGATTGTCTAGCTTCTAAAGGCAATTTATGTATCTCTGCTCATTGCTGTCTTTGTCCATCTTCAAATCCAGAAAAGTACCCTGTCTCCAACACTTCTTTTACAACTGAAGCTCTCTGAAAACATAACCAGAAAATGTTCTCTGTTTTTAAGGATCTATGTGATTAAAATGGGCTCAGGCAGATATTTCCTGGTATTTTTCCTATCTCAAGGTATCTAATTTATATAAGTAAAATCCCTTTTGCTATGTAAGATAATATTCACAGTCTCATGATATTACAAGACGAACACATTTGGAAAATCAGTATTCTGTCTACAAAATAAGTAAAATTTTTAATGTAAGTATTCTACTCTATACTCCTATGATATCAGCTCTTTTAGATTCCACATAAGTTTGACTGTGTAGTACTTGTCTTTCTGTGCCAGATTTATTTGACATGATGTCCTCTAGATTCATCTATTTTTGCAAATGACAAGATTTCATTGCTTTATGGCTGACTTGCATTCCATCAGGTGTCTGTACCACATTTTCCTTATCTATTCATGCACTGAGGGGCATTTTGGTTGACTCCATAACTTGATTATTTGGAATAGTGCTGCAATAAATGTGGGAGGGGAGATATCTCTTCAACATATTTGTTTCATTTCATTGGGTATATATTAATAGTGAAATTGGTGGGTTATATAGTATTTCTATTTTATTTTTTTGAAGAATTGATATACTATGTTTCATAATGACACTACCAGTTTACCCAACATGTGCTCATCCTTATAGCACTTGTTATCTTTAGTCTTCTTTATTACCATTCTTATGGGAGTGAAGAGAGATTTTATTTTGATTTTGATTTTCATTTCCCTGATGATTAGTGATGTTGAGAAGTTTATCATATACCTGTTGGCCACTTGCCTGTCTTCTTTTGAGAAGAGTCTATGCATTTCTTTTGACTAGTCCTAGAAAGGAAGAAGGAAGGGGAGTAGAGACAGAATAGTTAGAAACTACCAACTATGATGTTATAGCGTGTACTTTGGACAAGAGGAATATGTTCATATATATATATATATATATATATATATATATATATATATATATATATATAATTTTTAAATAGTGCATTCACTCTTGCTTCATGTTTTTTCTCTGTGTCAATGTGTCAATCTCTTTTCCTCATGGACAGCCTGCTTGAATAAAATGTTAGTAAATGTGCTTTGAGGTCAAGAATTTTGAAAGCTTTATTCAGAAAATTGAAACATTGTTAAATACATTTTCTAGGAAAATGGTGTACTTATTATATTTACAATATAATAAGTAGAAGGTCCTTCTTGTGGATCTCTACCTTCTTCCATTAAGATTGTGCACTTTTTTAGAAAGTTGTTTTCAAATTGTGACCTAATGTAAAAATTACCATTCATAGTTTCTGGGTCTTTTTAAAAAATATTTGTTTGGTTATTTTGTTTGTTTAACATTGGAGAGAGAGGAAAATGTAAAATACAGTAGTTTAATATACTTTTAAAATTTTTCTTTGATGCATATTAATTATACAGAATTTGGGGTCTTCTTGTGGCATGTTGATATGCATGCTATAATAAATTACAAATACAATTTGATTAATTCATTCCCCAATTTTTCTATCTCCCTCCTTCTGATACCCTTCATCTACCCTAAAGTTCTCTCTTCTACTTTTGTAGCATCACACATAACTCTTAGTTCTTTCTTTTCCCTCTATAGCCTCTTTATATGAGTAAAAACATATGATACTTTTCTGAGTCTGACTATTTCACTCAAAATTATAGTCTCAGTTCCATCCATTTCCTGAAAATGACATAATTTCTTTCTTTTAAATGGCTGAATAAAACTCCATTTCTATACATAGACCATACTTTCTTTACTTATTCATACATTGATCAACATCTAGACTCATTCCAACAATTTGATTATTGTGAATTGTGCTATGAAAAAGATGGGTACTCATGTATCTCTGAAAGTATGCTGATTTTAATTCTTTTGGATAATTACCAACAATTGGTATAATTGGATCATATGGTAGTTCTATTTTCAGCTTTTTGAAGAACCTCCATACTGATTTCCATAATATGAATTTACACTTCCACCATCAGTGTTTAAAAGCTTCTTTTTTCTTCATCCTCACCAGCATTTTAGTGTTATTTGCATTCTAACTGAAGTAAGACAGAATTTCAACGTATATTTGATTTACATTCCCTATTGGCTAAATATGTTGCACATTTTAAACATATAATCACTGTCAATTGTACTTCTTTGTTTTAGAAGTATCTGTTCATTTTCTCATTTATTGATTGGATTATATTTTAATGCCATTTTTTTGGTGTTCTTTATATATTTTGTATGTTATTCCCCTGTTGAAGAGGAGTTAGTAAAGATTTTCTTCCATTTTTTAGGATTCTCTTTACTCTGACAGTTGTTTCCTTTGTTGTACAGAAGTTTTTACTTTGGTTTTTGTGCTTATTTCTGGAGATAGAAGTATCCTGTCCAAAATTTTTTGCCTGCACCATTATGATAAAATGTTCTCCCTATAAGTTCTACAGTTTCAGGTCTTATACTTAGATCTTTAGTCATATACTATGCTATGGTTTGGATATGAGATGTTCCCAAAAAACTCATCTTAAAATGCAAGAGTTTTCAATGGTGATAAAATTAGATATTAAAAGCTATAACCTGATTAGTCCTTCCTCGTTCAGGCAACTGACTGACTGGGTGGTAAGTGTAGGCAGGTAGGGCATGACTGACGGAGGTAAGTCATTGGGGATGTGTCCTGGAAGATTGTTCTTCCTCTGGCCCCTTCTTCTCTCTCTTTTTCTCTGTTTTCTGGTCTCACAATCAGCTGAGCAGCTTTTCTCTGCTGGGTCCTTCTCTGAGAAGTACTGCATCACCTTGAGCCTAGAGTAATGGAGAAGATTGTCTATTGACTGAGACCACTGAAAACATGAGGCTCACACAAACTTTTTGTCAGATATTTAGTCAAAACCATAAAAATTGGACTAAACCATAATGTTGTTTAAAAGAATAAGCAGAATATTTTTCCCAGGTTTATCCTTGCATTTTTTTTTTTTTTTGAATCTTCACTCTAGAGTGTTTTGATGCTTTTGGAGAAGATGTACCTTTACCTCTGGAATACTGAGGGTGATGATAACCAATATATGAATTTTAGCAATCCAAAGGGTGGTTTTCTAAGTTTTTTTTAAATTTATATTGAAGTTTTCATTATTACAAAAAATCTTGGTAACAAAATATCAGCCTTATCAACTAATTTGAAAACTTGATGTTTATACATGAATCTTCACATCAATGTTCATAGCAGCATTACTAATTTTCAGCCCAAAGTGGAAACAATCAAGATTCTTTTAAGTAGGGAAACCAAAACCAATACAAAACAAACAAACACGGGAAAGTTAAAATGAAGTCACACTGGCATGGAGTGGGGCATTTTTTTTAATTGATTGTTCAAAACATTACAAAGCTCATGACATATCATCTTTCATACATTTGATTCAAGTGGATTATGAACTCCCATTTTTACCCCAAATATAAATTGCAGAATCACATCGGTTACACATTCACATTTATGTAAAAATGGAGTGGGGCTTTTAATACAGTATATCTGGTGTCCTTCTAAAAGGAGAAGGGACACAGACAAACAAGACAGAAGGAATACTGTGTTGAGACACAAGTAAGAACATCATTTGAACTCAGTCAGACATCAGGGTGCCAAGGATGGCCCAAGAACACCAGATGCTGAGAGAAAAGGGTGGAACAATTTCTTCTAGAACATTAAGAGTGAGCATATCACTGAGAACACCTTAATTTCAGACATCTGACTTCTACAATGATATGAACTCTTGTTTAGCTTTTCATAGATACAGATAGTAAAAATTTGAAATGTACAGCGCAAATTCATTTTTAGTTTATTATAGATGATAACATTTTGATAATTTTACAAATATATTCATATACACAGGATATCACACAAAATTTTACCTTCCTCTATTAACTGGGAGGACCTAGAAACAACCAGTAGCATTGAAAAGCCTGGCACCCATCTCTTGGTTTCAATTAACCTTATCCAATAAAAACAAACTTATGCTTCTTGCATAAATGTCTGATTACAGGATGGGAGTAGGCAATATACAATATGAGCTAGACAATAAACGAGTAGTCAAGAGGAAAAAAAATCATAGTAATGTATGCCAATGGAAAAAAGGAATCAAGTGAAATTATTTACAATGTCCAAACCAGGGCAATTTGAACCACAGAAAAATTATGTTAATATTGGATTCAAACCCTAAATATTAAATATATGAGTTCATGATGATATTAATGAATGACTGAATAACAAAGTAAGTGGAGAAAAATGAGAGAAGTCTCTGCTTTGCAAGAATGCTAGAATTCAAGGAGGTCAAACTTCACTTCCCGATCCAGCATCAGCTTTGTCACAGTGATGGCCTTCCAGAGAGGACAGAGCAGAAAAAACAAAGATTAAATTCACAGTGGGGAAATCTGAGTCAACATCAACCACAACGTCGTGCTCTTAGTATGTACCCTTCATCTGATGTGATGTAAATGGCTCTGTGTCTCTATCCTCTTCTTTCTAACACTCCATGACCTGGTATATCAATGAAAAAAATATCAGGAAAATGACATTTGAGTACATTGTACAAAATACCTTACCAGAAATCCTCAAGACTGTGATTTATCAAAATCAAATCAAACTTTCTTTTCCCAGTGAAAAGAAGGTTAAGGATTCAGGATGACTTAATATGGCCCTGTATCCTAGAAGGCATTCTGAAAGAGGAAAAGCACATGAGTACGATGTGGATTACTATTAATAATAACATACCAATATTGATTAGTTATATTTAGCAAAAGTGCCACACTAATGTACAATTTTAATAGAGCTAACCAGGTATGGGATATAAAGGAACTTACTGGACTATCTTCTCGATTTTTCTATAAACCTAAGATTTTTTCAAAAACGTAAAGTTTATTTTTAAAATGCCTATCTGATTTACTTTTGACATTTATGTCACACTAGTCTTTATTGGCCTAATCACAGTTGTTCAGAAGTCAGCCATGTAGCTTTTGAAAGTCTTTATACTGAATGATGTCTTTAACAACCATCCCAAAAACTAGTCCACAGAAATATCAGAAATACAGTCAGCCACGGGATTATAAAACAGAGATAATATAGCAGTTAGAATTAAATTTCTAGTGAGGAAGAATCAATATATTCTACTAGAGATCATAGCCTTAGGCCAAGAGCAAATAAAGTTTGATGAAGCAACAACAAAAAAACATAAAAAGACTAACAAAGCTTTAAAAATTCAGCATATAAATTGTAGTTTTAGTGTCCAAGAATGACAATTTATAAACTAGAAAATTAATTTAATAAAAGGATTTTTTAAATGTACTGTATTTTGACAATAGAACTTAAATGTAGTAAAAATGATTACCTGAAGTTCTGAATATGTACAACACATTATAACAAACTCTATTAAACGGAGCCTCTCAACTCTATAGAGGACTGAAAAAATGTAATATTAATTTGTAGAAACTTGAATTGGAAATGTGATATCACTATGTCTCATTCTAGGTTCAGTCATTATCATTGGAATGGAGTCTTGTTATTTCATTTTCAATGTTTCATTAGAAGCTTTATAATAAGGATGAAACATTAGCATTTTCATGCTTTGTGAATAAAATTGTTGTTGAACTTGCTCTTAGACATGTGAACAATCATTTTTCAAGTGCTCTTTCTCCATTGCAATTAAAGATTGGCTACTTGACAAAAATCCTGATCTCTCAAGTAATAGGCAGCCTTGCTTTTAAGTACTGTATTATCATTCAGAAAGCATTTTGTCCCCAGTTTTTGATATCTTTTAGTATTTCTACCCAAATTAGCAAGGCACTCGCTTAAGCCCAGTGCAGGCTTTTCAAGCATTATCTTATTGTCATCTCAGTTACCTTTGACCTTCACCATTCTTCATAAAATGCTATCTTAAAACTTTGAAGATTCTGGATTTACTTATGCATATCGGATGTTAATTAATTGGCATTGTTTTTTTTTTTTTTTCTCTTCTCCCAAATTTGTACTTTCCTAAGATTTCATTCCTAGCAACTTATTCTTGGGAATTTCAGAGAAATCACAATAACTCCAACAGCTTGCATGGTATTTGATGTGGAAAAAACAGTAATCCAGAAGAGAACAATAATTAGAATCCATGCCCTGATGACTTGAGACAGATATGTATTCAAGTATTTACTTTCCCAGCTTACTTTGTGTGTTACTTTGATAACTTCTTTAGCCATAACTTTTTCTTATATGAGTAATAATAAAAATAATAATATCGTGAATGTTCAAAGTGTATTTCACCTCATTCTGTACAAAGCACTTGATATGGAGCACCTGTGTCCTTTCTCACTTTAACATGGTAAAGTACTTAGTAGCCTGACGGCATCATACAGACAGAAACTTGAGTAACTTTTTAAAAGTAATTTACCTAGGATTCAAAGTCAGGTTTGCGTATGAGCTCTTAATATCTATTTTAAACTGCTTCACTAACGCAAGATCTTACTCTTTTATGCAAATGTAGTGTGTGTGTGTGTGTTTGTGTGTGTGTAGAAAGAACACTCATATCAACAGCATGCTTACTTTCTTCAGTTAATTATAACCTGGATACATCAAATCCAACAAAAAATTAAAAACTATTTAAAACTATTTATTTCCTTAACTATCCCAATATATCCCTCCCTCAACATACCTACTTTCCCAAGACGAAAAAAAAAATTACCTTTTGCTATTCATTCTCTTTCTCATGCCTTACCACCAACTTACCAAGACCCCAATTCTACCTCATGAATGTTTTACATCCATTTATTTCATCAATTTTCCAGTATGATTTTTTTTCAGTATTGCAGCTTGAATCCTGGAATGCTCTACTACTGAGGCAAATCTCCAGCTATTATTATTATTATTATTATTATTATTATTATTATTATTATTATATGTTGACACAGGTTCTTAGCCAGGTTGGGTTTACAATTCTTCTGCTTCAACCTTGAGTCGCTGGGATGATAGGCCAATTACAACTTGGTCTTGCCCTTCCCCTAAAACTTCAGTCCCACAGTACAGCAGTGAAATTTTGTTTTTAGTGAGATGTTTCTTTTCTATTAAAAGTTAGCAAAAACTGTCTGTCATCTAGAAATTCTATTAATGGAAAGCTAAATCTAATATTTTTTGGTATGATTTCTTTTTAGAGCATTATAGTTACACATAGTAGTTGGGTTCATCCCAACAAAATCAGGACATGCATGGAATCTGATCCTGATTTTTTAAATTTCAGATTAAAATCTAATCTTCTTGATGTAGTCAGCTAGGATACTATGTGTCTGCACTTGCTTTAAATCTGTAGTCCTTTTTCACATTATTGTTTAGTAAAGGAACAGTCATTTTCCCACCTTTAGGACCTCAAGTTTGCTTTTCATTGTCTCTAGGAGACTGTTGTCTACATACTTTACTTTGCTGGTTCTGTTTTTAGACAGCACAGCATAGTGACTGTGAGAGTGGCTGCTGGATCTAAAATAACTGGTTTCCACCATTTTATGACCTTGTGTCTGTTAATTCACCAATTTGTGTTGCATTAATTTTCACATCTGCAAGATGGAAATAATGATATTGTGTGACTCCATGATTGCTATGAGGAATAAATGCTTTCAGATATTTACTGAAGCAAAATTAGTATTTATATAAAGACTTTAGAAGACTAAATAAGAAAGACTACATCAGTACATGCCATAGCAACCTAAAATCCCAGCATGTTTTTATATATATTTTATATAAACTGTAAGTATATATTATATTATAATAAATACATTAGTAAACTGTAATGATGAGTTTAATGTTAGAAAAAAGAAATAAGGATACAAATACATTCTACTCTATTTCAAGGCAAGATGCTCAATGGAATTCTGGCTAATAATCAAATAATTAATTTAAATTTTTCCCTGGAATAAATTTCTGTACATGACTTGCTTGGCCTTTTTGAAATAAGTGAGAGTATTTCTCAATACTGTCCTATCTAGTCAATGAAAGTAAGTAACTCATTAATAAATTTCAGGTAAAAACTTGTTTTAAAAAGCATGTTTCTTCTTTGTATAATAATGTTTCATTTGTTCAGATTTACATGTAATATAAAAATCAGCACATGTTTTCGTTAAATGCATATAAAATATTTTGAAATGGAAATCTGATAAATACTTTGCATGATAATTCAATCAAGTATGACAGACATTTTTTGTTTACACGAGTTGTTAATTTACAGGCATGACTGTTCAAGAGTACATTTAGTCTTGCTACAAAAACCATCTATCCAAAGAAAAATTATTGAATTTCCTTTTTTTTTTTTTTTTTGGTCTTCATTTTTTCGTTTTCTACTGAGGTGTTCATACAGTAAATGAGGGCAGTTAATTTTTCCATAGGCTAGTGCAAATTAAAGAATGAAGCTTTTCAAAGGAAAGGTTAGAATCTAATATGATCTGTTCTCAAATTTTGACCTTTTTTCATTGAGGTTTCCATTATTCTAAATCAGCAGGCAGAGTGCTAATTACTCATTTAGAGATGCTAAGGTAGCTCTGGGAGGTAGATGAAAAGAAGGAAGACCCTAAATAGAAAACATGTCCCCTACAGGGACTGCTTGTTAGCAGCTCTTTCCTTTGCAAACTTGAGTGGAAGTTTTTTTTTACAGTCTGGAAAAAGTCTATTATATTTTAAGTGGAAACAATAATCATTATTAGAATTTTAACATTAAAAATTACTTCATTAGAGCTTTTCCTCAGACCCCAGAGTTCTTGCATTTTCATTACTGGCTGTTAAGTTCACCCAGGGGAAGTTCCCACCTACAACCCTGAAATTTGGACCACGGCCATCTACTTGTGAGTAGTAGCAGTGGAGGGGCAGGAAGCTCCAGCAGAATAGTTGAACAACAGACATTTAAAGAAAGAAAATCAAGTCTGATTTCAATGGTGTTTTTGTTAAAGCCAATTATAATGCAGAAAATACAGGTAAATAGCCAATAGAGTTGCCCAGTTCTTTCTCAAAAGATTGATCAGAAGCAACCTTATCAATAATGCAAATCAAGAAGTTCTGAAAAGGATCTAAATTTGTATATTTGGTGAAGTCTTTTGAAGAGCATCAACTAAAACCACTAAGGAGCCTATGTCATGCTCTTTAGCTGTCCAGCCATCAGAAATACATCAGCTTTGATGTTCTCCGAGCCGAACTGCCCTGTCTCGATTCTATGTGAAAGAAGAGCTTTCTACTGTCATGTGTAATTGATGAAAACTAATAAATAAATAAAACAAATAAATAAAAGGCCTGGCTTTGTCTTGGTCACAATCAGCCAAGCAAGACCAAAGAACATACAGTCCCAGCCTCTCCCCATTGCAGAAGCTCCTCTTGTAAAGAGGAAGAGTGACTGAACAGACATGTGAAATTTACCTTAAACCCAAGTCAGCACAGCTGCTCAAGGCATGAATTGGAAAGAGGCCAGAACAATGAGCAGTGTCATGAGTGTACAGAAGCCAGTGGAGTGGAACTGCTGTCCTAATTCAGAATTGTTCAAAATTGTTTCAATGTTGACCAAAAAATATGCAACTAAGAGGGAAAAGTGCAAGTGTATAAATATTCACATAACTTTTCTTAAATTGTGATTTTTTTAAAAAAAATATTAATTTTGATAAATTCACAGAACATAGAATTTAACATCTCAGCCATCCTAAGTGTACAGTCCAATAATGTTAAATTCAATAACATTGTACAATCAATCACAAGAAGCTCTTTACTTTGAAAGTCAACATCCATTAAACAATTCTCCCTACTTTATCCCTCCTCCCTGACAATGATTAGGGACTGATCTATTAGAGGAATCATTAGAGGATAGGATTTATCGTTTTGTTATTGGTTAGTTTCACATAGTATGATGTCCACAAGTTTCAGACATGTTTCAGTATATTTTGAAATTTCTTTCCTTATTAAAGAGCAATAATATTCCATTGCACATATGTATTACTAAATTTTGTGTATTCAACTTTCAGTGGACACTTGAGATGCTTCCACCATGTGGCTATTGTGCATAAATATTTCATGAAGATGAGTGTACAAATATCTCTTTAGTCCCTGCTTCTGTTTGTGGGGTATATACCCAGAAGTAGAATAATGGGTCATGTGGTAATTCTATGCTTAATTTTGGAGAAAACCCCACAATTGTTTTCCATAGTGACTGCATCAAGTTCCCAACAACACCAAAATTGCAATTTATCCTCATCTTCACCAACATTGGTATTTTCTGTTATTATTATTTTAAAAATAATCATCCAAATGTTTGTAAAATGAACACTAATGGGAGTTAAGCAGTATCTAAGCAGCTACTTATATATCTATCCTAATGGGTATGAAGTAGTATTTAACTGGCTTCCTATTTGTTGTGGTTTTGACTTGTATTTGCTTGTATTGCTTGTATAGTAACGATTAGTCATACAGAGCATGTTCTCAAATGTCTGGCCATTTATACATTTTCTTTGGAAAAACGTCTATTGAAGTCTTTTGTCCATTGTCATTTTTGAAACACTTTATTTTAATGTTTGATTGTTCAGTCATAGGAGTTTTTTTTTTTACCCTCTGGATAATAATCCTTTATCAGATATATGATGTGGAAGTGTGTTCTCTAAGGCCACAGGTTGCAATTTTTTGGTTTTTTTTTTTGTTGATTGTGCTCTTCAATATCTGGAAGTTTTAAATTTTAATGCAGTCAAATTTAAACATTTTTCATATGTTGCCTCTGCTTTTGGTGTCAGATTCAAGAAATCATTGCAATACAAATGATTGGACTGAAAAAAATCCATTGTCATCAAGTCTCCCCCCAAGATTTTTTTATCAGAATTTTAGAGCATTAGCACTTACATTTAGGTCTTTGATCAATTTTGAGTTAAATTTTATATTAGACATGAAGTCATGTTCCAACTCCATTATTTTGCATTTGGGTATCCAGGTTTTCTAATACCACATAATGAAGTGAGAAAATTATTATAGTGCAAAATAATGACATTTGTTATTGAAAGTACTTGAAAGGTGGTATGTCATTCTTACAACTTTTCCTCATCAGACTTCATTTACATTTCAGTGGATCAGAATTGTCCCCAGTTTAGTAATGCCACTATGTATACATTTTTTTTGCATTTCCAGATAAGCTAGGATACTCTGTTTATGCCTTTTGGAGGAACTTAAATTTCCCTAAAATAGGGAATCTTATATTATTTTTCATTTATTTGCTCTCCAAAGTTAATTATCTTACCTGTTATTTCTATCATTCTTGCAACTCCATCTATACAAGGTCTATAAGAGCATTATTCTTTCAATCTATATCGCTCTAATTTGTATTTTTTTTCTCTAATTTCTGTTACCAAGAAAAGTGACTTGAAAATTCTGCATAGTCCAATGTATTGAAGAGTTTGTTTTTCATCTTAAGTTGTGTATTTATCGAATGTCTATTTATTCAGTAATTTAAAATTATTTTAAGGCATTTTCATAAATGAAGGCAATAACATTTATGTAAGAGTAAAACTGAAAGTAAAACAAAAGCAAACAAAAATTCTTGCTATCAAATCTTCTTTACATACGAAAGGACTTTATCTAGACTGAAAGCATATGCCCTCAAACAGTGATTAAATGAACATTAAGAGATAAAACCAATGCAGCTAAATAAGCAATTATTAAATATACTATCAATTTATAATCATTCACTTAACTGACTTTTAAAAGAAATTATATAAGGCAATGCATACACGTTTGAACTTTATCAGATAAAAATACAAATTTGTATATTTTTGATAACTGCATGAAGAATACAAGTTAGAAGACAGTCATACTGGAAAATAACAAAAGTATAGTGATTTCAACCTATAATAAATAAACAACCTACAAATAAAGTAAACCAAAAAAGGCTATTAAAAAGATTAGTAATAGTGACTAAATTATATTGTTATATTGTATGCATATATAAATATGTAACAACAAACCCCATCATTATCTACAACTGCAATGTACCAATAAAAAAATGGGAAAACAGTGATTATTGTAAAAAGCCTTATAACTATGTACTTCTTTTTTTCTTTCAGCTCCAAATATTTGAATTATACAATTATTATAGCAATGCACGTTTGTTCATTTTCCATTGTTACAATCAAATACTTGAGACTAGGTAATGCATAAAAAAATAATAATAATTTTATTTAGCTTACAGTTTTAGAGACTAGAAGGTCAAACAGCATGGCATGCCAGCTCTGTTTAGGACCTCATTGTTAATGTCATTACAATTGTGGGAATGTGCATAAAAAGCAGAGAGATCAGTAGTGATCATCAGCCAGAGCTTGATGAGTGTCAGGCCCTTACTCTTCTATAACAAATCTCTTGCAAGATCTAACTGCAATAGCAAGAAAACCACTTAATTCCTTCCAAGAGCAGCAAACCTAGTGACACTGATCACCTTCCACAGAGCCCTGCCTCTCAAAATTCAACCAATACATGAAATCTTGGGTGAGGACAGACTTACATTGTATCTAAATTGAAGCACATTGTATTGTTGAATTTGTAATATTTATTGATATGACATGTACACAATAATGAGGGAAGGGGGTAGCAAAAGGAATAGTGTAACTTTTCTATAACCTCCAGGAATTGAGGTAATTTTAATCTGAAGTAGATTCTGATAAATTAAAATGTGTATTTTAAACACAATAACAACCACTATTAAAAAAAAATCTCAAAAAATTTAGTAAAATATCATTGAAGAAATTAAATATTATATTAAAAATATTCATTTAATGTCAAGGAATTGGTAAATGAAGAATAGAGGAATAAGAGACATGAGCCATATTTAAAAAATTAAAATGTCAGATGTAAATACAAATAGAATAATAATATTAAAGTAAGTAGAATAAACAAAATAATTAAAAGGAAGTGATTATAAGAATAAATAAGCAAAAATATCAAATCTGTACTGTCTCCTGGAGATACATTTTAGAGTCAAAAATACAAGATATGAACTAAAAGGGTACAAAAGATAAATTGTATAAATATCAGCCATAAGAAACCTGGAATGGGTAAAACATGAAACTAAACAGTAAAAACTATTCCTAGACACTAACAGGGACCTGTTGTAATTGAAATGACACATTTCTTAAGAAGGCAGTCTAAGCGATTTAAAAGGATCTTGTACAATCAAGCTTGAATTTTTATGTTTTTACTTAGCTTTGGCTTGACTTTATATACTTGTGAGTTTGTTTATTTATTTTGTACTGGCTTTCTAGCTAAGTAGCTGAATACAGACAACCGTGAAGCAAGGATGGAGCTTATTTGGTTGCAGGCACAAGGCTAACCTCTACACACTGGTTCATTCAGTCCTGCTTATCAAGGTCCATACCAAAGTCTGAGAATACAGTCGAGATTTATTTTATAATACACTTTCTTAATTTGGTTCTCTATGTATATATTACTCCTGGGATCCTCTTTGCTAAGCAATTTTGAAGGAGTTATTTAGACTTTAACGTATGGAGCACTGCCATTTCTTAATCTATATCCATTTATCTTAATCCCATAATCTTTTGTCAATATGACTGACAATTCTGAATTTATCTGTTTAAAGATTCACAGGACATGCTTGTGAAGGAAAATGTTTGTAGCTACAGAAATGCTCTTAGCAACATTTGAGAAAGCAGAACAAGGAAATTTGTAATCTTATTGGAAGTCTTGTTAAATTGCTAGCTGTCTTGTTTTGGTTGCCTAATTGGTTAAACTCAGAGAATCATTAGAATTTAATGTTTATAATAATTGTAAACCATATGAGTTTATTAATCAGTCATTAAAACACTTGCTTGAAATTTAGAGGATCCATTTATAGACACATTCTGAAAATTAATTTTGTATATAAAATTGGAGGTCATGTACATTTATTTCTTCCCTGAAAGAATGATATATTAATTAAATTGACAAGAAAAGGCATATTTAAAATAGAATTAATGATTTTTATAGAAACAATAATGTACTATTCAAAAAAACGATTTAGTTTATACCTGGTATTGAGAATTTTTAAAAAATAGAAAAATATATGGAATATAGTTGTTAAATCCAATTTAATCATAATCTATAGTTTTAGGATTCATTAAAGACTGTAGAAAGCTCCAGAGATTTTCAAAGTCAGTAATTGTTGGCTAGAAGGGATTTTACTTCCAAGGGGACATTTAAAAATTTCTGAAGAAATATTTGTGTTTTTTTTTTTTTTAAATAAATTGGAGGGTATGATGTATTACTAGCATGGAGTTAACAGAGCCTAAGAAGACTGCTAATCATCCTGAATTAACAGAATGGTTTCCCCACAAAGAATTAACTGGTGCAAAATGTCAATGGTACCAAGGTTGAAGAAGTCTGTTCTCTGTTCAAAACAACATCAGTTTGATAAGTGACCCAAATCTTAAAAAGTCATTCTCTCTGATTTAAATATTGTAATTTCTGCTCACATTTTCTGCTAATTTAAAACTTATCTAAAAATAATTTTATTTTAAAAAGCTAAGATGAAATACATTTATATAGATATATATGTATATCTATCTATCTATCTATATGTATATACATATATATGTGTGTATATATATATACATAAAGTAAAATTAGGTGTGAGGACAGTTTACAATGCTATTATAAAAACTACATCTGTGTAATGACTGTATTTAGAGGACTACTGCATTGAGCTCAAGGGGATCAGCGCAAAGGGCATCTAGAGAATGACCAAGCATAAAAACCACATGACATAAAGTAGAGAAAAGTGATTCTGGCATTAATTTTATAAGCCTGAACTTATATAAGAATGTTCCTTTTATATCATGTTATTCACTGTTTCTAGGTTGAAATCTTCATAATGAAGACATTTTGTACTGTTCCAAATAATTACCACCTAAACTTGTTCCCAGATTTATTTCCAAACATCCACCTATCCATTGGCCCCATTATTTCCTTACCTGGTGCTTTACACATGTCTTTAATGCAATGTTTACTACAAGGCTGTGTTAAGTCATTTGGATAAGTACCTGTCTTATAATGGAACATGACTGTCATAAAAAAAAATGGGCTGCATTTTATTCTTTTTTTTTAATCTAGTATGCTCCCTAGCATATATATGTGCTCATATGTGTACTCCTGTATGTATGTGCTCCTTGTCCTCTGGAGATGTTGGAAGCACTGACGGAAGGAGGAAAGGAAGAAAGTAGAGAAAGAGAAAAAGGGAGGAAGAAAAGAACAATGGGAATTTTATTCTTAAAAAATTAAAATATTTCTCAACCTTCCTGTATCAGTTAGCATCTAAGGAAAAGAAGAGAAAATCTAATTTAAAATCATCCTAATAGATATGGGAAATGAAAAGTCCCCAAAATAATGTGGCCTGAGAAAAAGGGAGTAAAAAAGAAACCCATGCACTGACAGCTTTCATCTCCCAAGACAAAAGTTTTCCTGGTGCTAATTGCAGGCAGGAAGGAGGTGGGGCACTGACCTTCTTCAAAGTAAATCCTCTCCAGGTGCAGAGCGCAGACCCCTGACACAGAGCTTAAATCTGTAAACACTCTAACCCACCCCTTCACTGATAGATAAAACAAATCCCAAATTCCTGAGTACCCAAGAAAACTGGATACCCTTACTAAACCAACTCTCAGGATAACCCATATAATCCCAGTCCTTTCCTTTGTTCAGTGGCTCATTTTCCACCAGGAAAGTGGGTCCATTCCCATAGGGGTAATCCCATTCCTGAATAAAGGCTGAAGTGATCTGTGAAGTTTGTGTCCAGCCTGGTCTCTTGATTCAAGCACATCTCAAAATGCAGAAGAGGGAATATGATGTATTCTAGAATATATGAAGGTGCTATTTTAACACGGGAAACCTTGCTCCTGAAGGCACTGCCATTGTTAGCAGCATTTTTGTTGTTGTTGTTGTTGTTGATGGATAGCATGTCTTTATTTTATTTTATTTTTATGTGGTGCTGATGATTGAACCCAGTGCCTCATGCATATGAGGCAAGCGCTCTGCCACTGAGCTACAGCCTCAGCCCTGTTAGCAGCATTCTTATTATCTTATAAAAAATAATATTGGGGCCACTATCTGCATCTACAACCAGAAGTAGTTTTGCCTTACTTCTATTTCAAAACCTGCCCAGGAACTAAAAAAAAAAAAAAAAGTGAACTTTGTTCTTTATACTAAGAAAAATTTCATGGTAAATTCAGTATTATTCAATTATATATATGTACTTACTATACAATTTTTCTTTTCTATGGAAATATCACATTGATGTCAGTGATAAGGAGAATCTATTAGGGTGGAGTCCTATTTTCTCAGATGTTGAAGAATGAACCTATATAGGCAAGTGTAGAAAGCAAGTTTTATTTAAACAATAGAACAGAGATAGACTTCTCCGAAGAGAAGGGACCCCAGAGCTGTGTGTCCCAGGAAGTGGGTATGTCGTGCCCCATTCATACATTTTTTATTTCCTTTTTTTTCATGCTTCTTCACCCATCCTGTCTAGATAACTAGTGAGCCAAAGGTGTGCCAAAGGTGGAGTGATCCAAGGGCACATGAGATGGGGTTTGGGAGGTACTCATTAACAACTCTTACAACTCCCTCCTGGCAGGGAGGAACAAGTCTTGTCAACAGGTTGTAGGAGGGGGACAGGATCTGGAGGAATTAGCATTTTATTAACTCTTAAATCAGCCTCCATCTTTCTGATCCAATTATTTATTACCTACACTGTCTCTACCCTCCAACATCATAAAATAATATATTTTATACTTTATTTTGATTTTACTTTTTTCCCTCCTATCCAGAAAATTCAAATAGAAAGTTTATAAGTGTTTTCAGAAAACATGCATGCTTCTTTGAGACAGACCAAAGTATTTAACAATCAATGAGCAATCCATTTTTCTTCATTAGATTGCAATAAAAATTTCATATAGTAGATAACATCATGGTGACATACCACATACCACATTTACTTTTTTTTTTTCTATAATTTCCTTGAAAACCGATGCTGTCTAGTAGGTGAGCATGAATGCAATAGATGTGATCATCCACACAATTTGTCTCAAGGTCATTTTTGCCTTAAAAAGTATTAAAACTTCTGAATATTATAGTTCTCTTTTATAATAATAGAGTAAGATCAAAGTCAACAATAGCATTTCTTCACATTTTTATAGAAATCTAACCTTTCTAAGTGAAATGCTTAAAGATGCCATAAAGTCTGTATTTTAAGATAAATTTACTGAAAATTGTTCCATTGTGTGACAGGAGTCATAAGCACTGAACTGCCTTCATGTTTATCTTTAAAATTCCTCTAGATATTATGATTCTAAGAAATAATTTACGGAAGAAAGAAAGTGCCTAGAATTTGGAAAATGCCTCAAAATGTCATAAATCATTGGAAGATTTCTGAAATGGAGCAAATTTACAAATGTTTTAGGCCAGTTTTATTTTCAGTAAATCCAAGAAATATTGGGAAAATTAATTGTAGGTTTATATATAACAGATATATTTTTCTTAATATGTCTATTTTTTAAATGTGTGACTATTAAATTATAAATCATAAAATTCTGTTTAACTACAATGAAAATAATTTCAGAGCAAAATATTCATGACTGTGTGTATGTACATGTATGTATTCTAATGCTTTGTAAAAGAAATATCAGGAGACTTATCATATTCCGCAAAATCATCAATTTCATGGTAGGATGTAAACACATTATTTACTTTTTATTGATATTTATTTTTTCTATTTTTATAGATGTGCATTTCTCTTTGAAAATCATAATATAGACTTTTTACTGTACTCAGTAAGAAATAATGTTTTTAAAAGTGTATGTTTCTAAAAGAAAAATATTTTTCTTCCCAGTGAATTTGTAAGTAGCAGTAGACCACACCAGCAATAACTTATTTAGAAGATAAAGCAAAATCTAATTATATCTGCATCTCTATATCTGGGCTTTTGCCAACACTATGGAAAGTGATTCTGCTTTTGTGAGTACAATCAGCCTAGAGTACTAGGAATTAACATCCCTTGGAGAACAAGCCTCAATTAAGACTGACACAAATTAGGATATGAATACCCCACCTTCATTTCTCCTCCAGTGTGAGAATTCTGTAGCAAGGGCTGTTTTAAACTGCTTCTCTTAGTTTTCATATAAAACAAAAATCAATCACTTATAATCATAAGTGGCTAAAATTAAACATTGTATTTCCTTAACTGTTTTTTTTTCCTTCTTTTATCAATTCCTCACACTACAGGTTATGTTCCTTGTACCTGCCAAAGGATTTCTTACACTTAATATCATTATATAAGGCTGAAAATTTCATCAGTCTCATAACAAAGATGAAAATAATGATGATGGTGGTAGTTTCTTGCATGCTATAATTTCAAAATGTCTAAGGATCTCAAATATTGTACATTATTATAATATGGTGGCAACTTCTGTAAAAGCTTATTACTTAATAGAGCAAAAATATGCAGCATTTTTTAGTATTTAGAAGATAAGCTTAAAGAAAAAAAAAGATAAGCTTACAATGGTAATTTTAAGATCTTGGCTGGTTAAGATCTTGTAGTTGGTTGGGTGATGATTGCTAAACATCACCAATATAATGAAAAAAAAAATTATAGCATAAGTCACCACAATCACCTCAGACCAAGGTGTGAATGTTATAAGGCCTTAATGATTGTACTTAAGAAGACTTTCTTCTCCTGCAACTGGAATATTAGCCTGAAATAACACTTCTAGGCCCCAGAATAGAAAAGAAAGAAAAAGAAAGAAAGCCTAATTTACATCATAAATAAAGTCTAATGGGTCAATAGGGCATGCTTAGGGATGGATTTTGAGGGAGCTTGAAGAGGGAGAATGCAAAGGTAGATTAGATAAGGAGAATTTCTGATGAAGTACTCTCTTCTGAGACTGGATTTTGCAAACTGCCAGGAGCCAGTCCCAACACACAGCTGGCATTCCTATTTGGAGGATAAATAAATAAACAAGGTACTTAGTTGGAAATGATAAAATTGATCTGGCAGAGTACTAAAAAAGGGATCAAAGGCTCAAGGAGGTGAGCATGAGCTAGCTGTTTTGCATTTATTGCATAGACCAGAGAAAAGAAAGCTAATCATGTTTCTCAGGAAGCACTAAAAACATTCTCTTTAATAAAATTTGTAACAATAGGCAATAGCTGTGAATATCAATGAGAAGTCAGAGTTGATGGTATAGAGACTTTTTTTTTTTTTTTTTTTTAACTAGGGATTGAACCCAGGGTGCTTAGCCACTGAGTCACACCTCATCTCTCTCTCTCTCTCTCCTCTCTTCCTTAATTTTTAAATTTAGAGACAAGGAATTGCTAAGTTGCTTAGTGACTCATTAAATTGTTGAGGCTGACTTTGAAATTATGATCTTCCCGCCTCAGCCTCCTGAGTTGCTCAGCTTAGTATATGAACTTTTATAGAATTTATGGGGATTCTTAACTACTGGCATAAGTCAAAAGACATTTTTCTTTCAGAAGTAAGGTGGACATGTTACTGTAAGGTACAAAATGGAAACTGGAAAAAAATACTTTCAGGGATTTATAGTAATTGTTAATATACCATGGTATTACTAGGAACAAAAGAGATGAGACACCTACAAGCATATTGATTAACCTGTATAACTTAAAACTAATGTCAACCAAGGTAAACAAACAAACAGCATTTTAGCCAGCTTCCAGACCTGAGCCAGTTTCAGACCCTGAGCTCATCAAATTAAATGGAGCCTAGGTCATCTTTAAATTGGATCTTAAAACACCCCAGAAAGGGAAGAGAGCAGCAATTTTTCTAATATTTTTTTTTCTTAAGGGACAATGCTTTTTTCCAAAAAAAATTATTAACTGGACAAAGGGAGATTCCCAATTATTTTCATGGCTTTTGGATACACAGATTGATTTAATCCTAATGTAATAGCAAAGAAGCCACAAAGGAACAGCCATGATTTTTGGAAAGGAGGTGATTTATGGGCCCAAAATAGTTCCTTGAGTACATTCTTAAGCAGTGGCTCTCATTATTGGTGCTATTGGAAAACCAAGCCACAGAAAACATACAGTGACTAATAGTGTGATACTGAGCTACACATTGTGGATGCCAGCCTTTCAGGTGGCCATGGGTTGACTGTGAAGTTGCATTCTATCATGGAGGTTGATGTGATACATATTTACTGTGGTTTGTAACACATTCTGAATACAGATGTATTTTTCTTGCCTGTTATGCCTCAGCCAGGGCATTACCTGAGGACTTTCTGGAATGCTTGATTTATTATCTTGGGCTTTCTACCTTAGTATCACCATAGAGAAAAGAACCCATTTTTATAGTAAATGAGTTTCGACAAAAGATCATGGTGACTTGAATCACTGGCTTCACCATAAATCGCTTTGCTCAGAAGCTGTTAGACTGACAGCTTTTTGAATATCCTCTTGTTACAGGCATAATTTTATGTGTCCTCCAAAAATTCATACATAGAAACCCTATCCCTCACATGATGGTATTTTTAAGTGGTACATTTGGGACTTTATTAGGTTTAGATTAGGTCATGAAACTAGGGCTGCTGTAATGGGATTGATATCCCTATAACCAGGAGGAGAGGAAACTACAACTCTCTTCCTCTCTCTTTCCCCCATGTGAGAATAATTTGAGAAAGTAGTTATCTGAGGCTAAGAATAAGACCCACCACAGGGAACAGAACTACCACCTCAATATGCACTTCCTGTCTTCCAGAACTCTAAGAATTAAATGTTTGTTGTAAAAGCCACTCAGTCTATGGTATTTTATCATAGAAACCTGAGATAGTGTATTTATATCCCTGAGTGTACAGTTAAGGCCTATCCCCTGCGGGATTTGTGTACTATATTCTAAAAAGTAGAAGGTATGCTACACACTTCAGATGTAATGTATATCCACTGCAGTAAAATTACTGATGTCTGGGAGCCAAGACCTAGAAGATGCTGTGTTTTGTCTAACTACTAATCCCTGTGACTCACCTGAAGAAGGAGTTTTTGCTTTGTTAGTCAGATTTCCATTTCTATTATAAAATATTTGAGATAATCATTTTAAATATGTTTATCTTGGCTCACAGTCTTGAAGGTTTCAGTCCATGGTGAAGTTTCTCCACTGGTTTTTGTCCCGTAGCAAGGCAGCAATCATAGTGGGAAACTGTGGTGAATCTAAACCTCTCACCTGTTGTCCAGGAAGCAATTGAGTGAATGGGATTCCAGGGTCCCAGAATACACTTTGAGGGTATTCTCCCAGTGACCTGAAGACTCCAACCATGTCCCATCTTTTAATGGTTTCACTTCCAATAGCACCTCCTGGGGGATTGAATCTTTAACACATAAGCCTTTGGGAGACATTTAAGATCCAAAGTATAGCATCTGTCACATCAAATTTAATCATATCTGGTCGAAAAGTGCTATTCCAATGACAAGATTGTTGTGTAATGGGAGCAGTAAACATTCTTCGTAACCGAAAATCATGCCTGTATCTAAGAATATTGGGGTTCCCATAACAACAAATCAGTGGGTAAAAGAAGAAATTATTCTATGAGATAGATAGTTGACTTGACTATCATGACAATATAAGGAAATATTATTAATTAATAGCAGCATTGAAGAAAAATCTGAAAAGGAAAATGTTAATGAGAGAAGTGAGTTGTACTTTGTTATCAACATATAATTATAAATCAGAAATGACAACCAAGTAAGCACTGATTCTGATGAAGGTCTGAGTTTCCCAGTAGAGTGCAAGAGCTGACCAAAGGTAATAAATACTTACAATTCATAACATCCTAATTATTTTGCTACATTTATGTCTTTCTACATTTTATATTCTATGCTTCTAATTTCATTTACTATTTATTTATTCAAATATTGTGTATAATGGTAAGCTACTGTGTATCTCTTTCCAACTCAATCCCAAAAGCATAGTGCCAAGTTGGTCATTGTTGGAGTATGTATATCATAAGAATTCACAAATGTACAAAGTTTGATTCATTGCTTTACTGATTATCTAGAACATAGGTCAGCAATCTATAATCAATATGCCAAATCAGGCTTGTGGCCTGATTTTTTTTTCCCCTAAAGTGGTGAGAGTGATGTTTACCTTTAAATGGATAAATACATACCTAAAAAAAGAAAAAGAAAATAAAAAAGAGAAAGCATATGCAATAGAACAATAAGTGGTTCACAAAGCATAGAATATAAAATGGATTTTCTGTCCATATTTCAAGAAATATGCATAAAATATTATTCATACAGATTGGATTTCATCATGTATTACTTCTACAACTCTTGTTGAATAGTTCAAACAATAGGGAAAATGTATCCTCAGGATTCAAAAACTATTTTCTGACTCAGCAAAGAAGTCACTTGTGTCAAAGACAAATGATTGAGGCTTTGGCATATAAACTTTCCTTTTTGTCTTATCTGTTAACACATCGTAAAAAACACATCAACTAAGATTCAAGTTGCAAATTCACTGAAGGAACTAGTAAGGCAATTATCAAGACCTACCAGAAATATCCACTGGCACACAACTTAAACCTGGAAAAGTGCTATTGGAAAGTTAAGGGAGTCTAAAATATGTGATAGAAGAAGACATAATGAATATTAATTGGGTCATCAGAACTGATTGCCTCAGAGTGCACAAGGTATTACCCATCAATCCTATTAGAAGTGTGATTCTTAGGTGTTGTAACTGGTCATCACCTTAAAGAAGTAATAACAAGATGAAAGGAATGTAAGATGTAGCACAAATAGATCTGATTGATGAAAAGTGTGGACTCTACCAGAGGCTGATAATAACACCCCAATCCCCCATAATGTGCTTCAGCAGTTTTGTGAACACTGTTAGTTTCTCTGTGTCTAATTAACCACAAAAGATGACTGACCTCAGTACATGGGAGTTGTTAAGTGCCTGCAGATGATTAGTCCAGATACCATTTCACCACTAATGCAAGGGGTGGAAGTTCGAAAGCTCAGTCCCCCTTCTATCCACTAGGATAATTCAGACGCATGTAATTTACAGCATTTCCTAATTTGCACATAGGTTTAACTCTTGTCACTCAGGGATTATTGGCTAAATATGGCAGACTTTCATGACTGTTTTTCTTCCTCAATTTAAATCCCCAGTCTCTTGTCAATGTTCCTTGCACCTCCCCACAAACATGGTACACTGGAATTTTTATCTTGGTGTCTGCTTCCCCAATAACCCAAACTAAGACAACTCTCAGCAACTTAGAAATATTCCTAAGTATTAATGCCATCTTCTATATTTCTTTCTAAGTGCTTTAAGCCTCTGAAGACAAGAAGAACATTTCTCAGTCCCTTCAATGGTGTTTATAATGGTTGATCTCAGTTACAAATTGGAATAAATTGAGAAATGTCTAGAGAATTGTTCAAACTCAATGTGGGTATCTGTAAGGGTGTTTCCAGAGATGATTGGCCTATGGGCTGCCAAACTGAATAAATGTCCACCCTACATAGGGTTGGCACCACATGATAGCCTGGGAGCCCACATGGAACAAGATTCAGAGGAAGGGGGAAGCTTGCATTCTCACATGCACTGCTTGTTCTTGAGAGGGTGGGGGTTTTGCTGCTGCCATTGCCCATGGACATCAGGCATCAAATTCCTCATCTGCTAAATAGAGGCTCTTCAGGGGACTTCCAGGCCCTCAGCCCTGGGCTGTAGCTGCATCGTTTTCCCTTCTTGCTCTGAAGCTTCCACCTTCTTGGACTGAAAAGCTGCAAGTTTTCCAGCCCTTGAGTCTTCAGATGGTCAATTTGGGACTATTTGCAATCCAACTGTGTAAGCCAATCTAATAAATCTCCTATAATTATATATATTATATTGGTTCTGATCTTCTAGAGAGCCCTGTCTAATAAAGTTTTTTAAGATTTAAAAAGCAAAGTGAAATAAAATAAATGTATTTTAATTGTTTATGTTTAATTGTATGTTTAATTGCATATTATAAATTACCTCTTTTCTTTAGCATTTGACAGGTCATTAGAAAAACCTCTGGTCGGTGGAGAAAACATAAAAAGAATTATAAATGAAACTAGGTCAGATTACCTGGTAGATAATTATTTTTCCAGGGATACTGTTTCTCTCTATCACTCTCCCTCCCTCCCTCTGTACCTAGCTATCATTCTGAGTTGCAACTATCTTTATGGAAAACATTAAATATATAACTGAAGGAGCTGATAAAATAGTATGGATTTTTCTGAACCACAGAGAAGCACTAGAAATCCTCTCAGTCATCATATACTTAAATGTACTCTGGTAAAACTAGTACTTCCATAGCTCTTTAAAAAGTAGAAAATTTAAATAGTATCTGCAGAGACCATGAAACCTCTACTCCTTTCACCCCAATCCTCCCTTTTTTGTATTCCCAATGGAGATGTGAAAATTCTGGGTTAAAAAAAAATTTACTTTTTTTCTTAAATATTACTTTTCTTCATATTCATCTTACTTTATCAAGGATTATGAAGGAGTATGTATAGTTACGTGAACTCTGGAGAGCCCTGTCCATGGTGCTCATCATGAGAGAGGATTCTCAATGACATAAGGTGATCTCAAGAAGATCACATTCTTCTGCACATTTCTGTTTATTTAATATATTTCCTCCTGTATGACAAATTCTATATGAAGTGTGCAATCTTGCCTATAATAAACATGGACCCTACATTGATTAATGAATTACTCATGTGTTTATAATGTATTTAGTATCTCAAACACTGGATATAGTCAGCTAATCAATTGGTCTTTTCTAAGCAAGTTCAAAATTGATTTAAAAGAAACAATGTAAAAGACAGATTTTAATATTTAATAAAGGTAGATGTTATAAAGAAAGTTTTTATAGAATGTATCATTTCTTTGCCATGAATAATTTGAAATTTTAGAGGAAACCCAACTTATATAAATTTATGAATACAAAAGTTATCATAATAAATTCAATGCTAAGCATCATTCTGTACAATAAAATTGTTTCAAAGAAAACAAATCTCAGTATAAACTTGTCTATAAGTTCATGTAAATTATTATTGCATTAATAAGAAACTACATTAATTATATTATATTAGTAGTAGCTGATTTTCTTAAGTCTACCCATTTTTCACTTCCTAATATTGGCTAGTTCCGTACTATGATTCAAAGTATAATTTCCACTGATCCAAAGAGAACTTTCTTCAAAGGCACAGTAATCTTCATGTTAATGTAGCTTAGAATTTCAAGGGCATATCTGATATAAATGTGTGTTGTCATAAATATTTCTGACATTTATTCATTGTACTTTCTTTAAAAGCAAGTTAATATTTCAAAAATAAATGAATAGTAACATCATTTCTCAGCTCAATTATAAAATATGCTAATGTGTCAGACATTCTTAATGCATCAGGATTGGCTAGGGACTGCTGTATCATAAGTAAAAAGAATCTTAAAAAGGAGTATTCCATGGTGAATAATTTAACCATATGGTCATTTGGCTTTGATTTAATTCAGTGATGGGTGTTAGAGATTTTATGGTGTAACTAAACTAGATCTACTACTTCTAAGGACATTTTACAGAAAGGAAGATATAAATAGTATGAAAACTTCACTTATTACATTTTTTCCCCAAATTTTAACTTGGGCTTTTGAAACTCTCCAAGGAAACATATTTTGTTTGATATATTGGAAATGACTTATCCAATTCAGACCAAATCCAAGAACACTGACATCCTTAATGTGCAGGAATTATATTTTGGATGAACTTTGAGAAATCAGGAATTATCAGGGAAATTTCTCTCAATTAAATTTTAATTATTTCTAGATACCAGAGAGAGAAAGGCAGAGAGACAAAGACAGGAGTTTTTAAGTATTCAATTGTTCTGCCCTGATTAGGTAAAACCTACATTTTTTTCTTTAGATTTATTTTGAAAAAGCACTTCAAGTGTGTGTGTGTGAGAGAGAGAGATTCTAATATATTTATATTATATTCTAATATATTTATATTATATTATATGTGTGTTTATTTATTCTTGCACACACATATACCTTTTGGGATTAGAAATTTGATTTTCTAATAAGGTAAGAGTTATATTCAAAAGAGAGCATTCATTGGAGCTCATTCCCTTGTTAAATCAATGCATTTATTAATGGTCACTGTAAGGGGACCCTGTATTTACTCTGTACCCCTGAGAAAAGAAAGCAGGTCATGATAATGATGTTAGCAGCTGAAGTAACAAGAGCAGGATTTGATAAAATTTAGGCTGAGTTTTTGTGAATTCTATTAACGTCTTGTGTCTAAAACGTAGTAAAAGTCGATGACATGTCTTTGTACAGGATGTATTACTTCTTGAGCATTCCCATCTTCATTTATAAAATAGGGATAATAATTTTTGCCTCACATTCTTCTTGATTTTATGTTGAGTGATGATAATTGAAAATACCTTTACAAATATAAAGTTTTATTATTACTTCTATTTTTGTATCTGTCTGTATTTATCACCCAAATCTCTTGGGCAGGCAGAAGATGGTATGCTACAATAAATTGAGGCAAAGAAAATAAATAAAAGAGATATGAAAGTGGAATTACCATTTAGAGAAGACATGAAATACATTTTTAAACTGACACTTCCAAATGAAAAACAATGGCATCAGAGAAGATTCAGTGTACGCCTGATATTCTGTGAGGAGGAAGAGATGGTAAAATGCTGCTTGTGTATTGAAATCTTGGACAGCATTCTTCACAACATAAAAGTACCACAAGGCTGTGAACATGGTATTGATAAAACTGAAAGATAAAATTATCAAATCCCATTCTAAGAATGATCATCATAATTATGTTTAATTGCAGCAATGTGATACTTTATCATCCTTTAAACTATCATTACTAGTGAAATCCATTAATATGATGCACAGAGCTCAATGGTAATTTTAGGTAAAGGTTCGCATTTCCTTTCTAGAAACTATGCAACAACCACTGTTTAGCATCTCTCTTGCCCTCCCATTAATTCACTTCACTGCCCTCTCTGTCAGGTGTGACCCCTAATTGCCACCAATATCACTCTATTCACAAGGTGACACATGCAATAGAAGCTCTTGCACCTAAATCATCATGAGCAACACTATCGTCTGCCTCCTATTTCTCTGATGGCTTGGTCCCTATTAGGAAGTTTTTCTTCAATTAAATTTAGTGAAATATATTTGGGATTTGAAAAGAGGAGAATGTGTGAAAATTGCTTGATTAAAAAGAAAAGTATACTTTGGTATTTCCTTCATATCTCTGCTTCATTCTATATTTTTTTTATTTGCACAGCATGTATTTTCACCTTCTGTTCTGTCCAGGATAAATCCACTCCTTCCTCTAGTGTCCATGATTATGGAGGGCAATTAGTATTGAGGTGTTGAAAAGAAAGAGATAAAACAGTGGTTTATTAAGAATTATCCCTCAGAGATACAAAACTGTCAGTATTTTGGAAGGCTCCCCTGCAGTTCCTAGTGCAATATTCTTGTTGCCTTATTACTTTGGAATAAAAACATTTTATTCCTGACCATTCCACATCTTCCTTTATGATCCGGGCAAGTTGTTCAGCTTCTCAAACGTGTCTTCTGATCACTAAGTTGGCAATATAGTTTTAAATGGTTTACATCATATTATTTATTTATTTATTTACCCATTCATTCCTTCTTTCATTTATTGATTATTGTAATGTTTATTCTTTACTGCATGGCAAATTCTAAGAAAAAAATAATCTGCTTTTTTAACTTTATATTTCTAGTGTCTAACATATGCCCAGAATATTATACTTAATAAATACATAAATATTTGAGAAACTACTAAAATATTCTGCATTATGTATGCAAAAAAGAGAACATACATGTTCTAGAACATGCATGTTCTAATATACATGTACTAATAAGTTGGCAGTTTGAAAATCCTCTAAACAGGAATCTTTCTAAGTTGATACTATAAATTCTTGTACACAGGGATCAAATTAGATATTATAAAAAATTAGATTAAATAAAGGATTCGAAAAGAAGAAGGTAGACTTGATCAAAGTAATACTTTGCCTTGTAAAGCACAATTGAAATCAACCATATTTGATAAATGCATATTAGAAATAAAAATTATATTTGTTATTTAATGTAAATTTTATGTTTCTTTATTTTTAACTCATCTGCATACTTGTTATCTATTTTTTTGTTTTGTTGGATGAAACTGTTTTTATTCCATTTTAGTTAGATATCTCTAATTCCCATTTAACAAAAATGTGTCAGAATTCTAGATTGATAAGTATTTCCCTATGGTACTATAATGAAACATTTCTTTTTTTTTTAATTTTTTATTGTTGGCTGTTCAAAACATTACATAGTTCTTGATATATCATATTTCACAATTTGATTCAAGTGGGTTATGAGCTCCCATTTTTACCCCATATACAGATTGCAGAATCACATCAGTTACACATCCATTGATTTACATATTGCCATACTAGTGTCTGTTGTATTCTGCTGCCTTTCCTATCCTCTACTATCCCCCCTCCCCTCCCCTCCCCTCCCCTCCCCTCTTCTCTCTCTGCCCCCTCTACTGACATTCGTTTGTCCCCCTTGTATATAATGAAACATTTCATTGATTTTGGCTTGCATTGTTTCCCGTGAGAAAGATGTCATCATCTTTTTCTCCTCTGTAGTTTGATTTTATTTTCTGTTTTTAAGTCTTTCTGTTTATCACTGATTTTGAGGACTCTGATCATGGTCTAATTTTCTTTGTGTTTCTGATAGTGGAGGTATCTCTAGTTCTCTTCCTTGGAGGTATTCCCCTGTGGTTCAGGGAAGGCGAACTGAAGATATAGCTTTGTGGACTCCTTGAAGATACAAAACTGGCATGGATATCAAGGTGGCTAGAATTTGCAGGAAAGAAAGGAAGGAAAATAGAGAGGAGAGTATGGAAAAATAAAAGTCCTTTAATCAAATAATGGCAAATAATGGTTCCCCTTCTTGTATCCATAACAATTTGATCAATGTATACGTGTGAGAAAACTACCTGAGTGAGAGCAATAAACCCATAAAAACATTCAGAGGAATAAATTATGGGGATATCTTCAATGTTTAGGCTTAATGTTTTCATCAAATTTGACAAGAAACTTGGTGATTATACTTTCAAATATTTTGTATCCCTTATAATATCTCCCATGCACTCTTATCACACATGTATTAGCTTTTGAAAGTTGTCTCACCACTCAGTGCTATGTCCAGAATTTTTATTTATATTTGTATTTCTTTATGTGAGTGTATTTAATTTTAGAAATCTTCTATTGCTTTGGATTCAAACTTACTACTATGTTTCTTTTTCTTTTTAATCTGAAATGACTAATCTATGGTTGATTCCATCCAATGTATTCTTCATTTCAGTGTGGTTTTAGTCTCTGGAAGTTATATTTGGATCTTCTCTTTGTATTTTTCATGTTTCTAGATAAAATGTTCAGTCTTCATTTTGTAAGATATGAAAGAGAATAATACTAACTTGTCTTTACTAGCTAATTTTATACTCTTTCTCTTCTTGGCCAGTATGTTTGATTATTTATAACGTGGATTACATTTGTCCTGTTTTTTTGCCTACATAGTACATTTTATCAGATGCCAGACATTGTAGATTTGACATCACTGAATGATAGTTTTGTATATGTAGATGTATTTTGGAATGTCTTACTTGGAAAGTGATCAAAGATTCTGGTCCTATTTTAGGCTTCTTAGAGGAAAAGACTACTAATACCAGTGTGTAACACAAACTTAAAAATACTTATTTAAGAACTTCACTTAATGTTCAATGAATTATTAGATTTTTCAGTGTCACAAACAAAAAACAAAAACAACTACTCCCAGTTCCATGATATCCCCATAATTTATTTCCTAGAGAGAAAAAAAAGGTTAACTCATTAATTTCACAGAGTCCTACTTTTTTTTAGGATGAACTTCTGACTTTCCACAAGATAAATGTAGTATCTCACAGTTGTGGAGATAAAAGTCTAAGATTGTGATGTCCATGGTGTTGTGCTCCCTTTATAAAACCTGTTAGATTCTTTCCTTACTTCTTTTAGATTTTGGGAAGTTTTCTGTATTTGCCTGAAAAAATCCTTGACGTTCTTTGATTTTACATCTGTTACAACTTCTGCCTCTATTATCATATGGTCATCTTTTCCCTCTGCAACTCCATATCCTTACTGAATGTTCACCAGTCTTAAAAGAATATCAGATACCACAGTAGTTCATGCTCTACCCTCTCCACATGCCAAATTCATGTTCTTCCTGTGTGCAAAATGTATTCTCTCCATCCCAAGGTTCCCCAAATCCAAATCATCCCATTACCAAATTTCAACTCAAAAGTTCATCAAACTACAGTCAACTTAATAAATCCCCAATCTTGTTTAAACCATCTAAATCAGTTATTAATGAGACTCCAGATATGTTCCATGGTGTGGTAAAAAATCATACCCATCTATAAACCTGTGAGATCAGCAAAGAAGTTATTGCCTTCAAAAATATGGTTGTGGAATATGTATCATATAAATTTTCATTCAAAATAGAACAGATTTTTTTGGGGGAAGAGGGATCACAGTACTAATCAAATCTTTTATCTAAGAGGAAAAAATCCATTAGATTTTGAGGCTAATGTACTGTATCTTGATTATCTGTCCTCTGAGGTCAAAGAGACAACCCTATTCCTATGAATCTTGGCTCAGACTTCACCCCTCAGCCCTTAATGACCTCACTCTCTGAAGGTGGCCCCACATTCTGGGTCTGTGCCATTGGCCTGTACATCTAGGGATTGGCCCTTGGAATCATTATTGTTTCATTTATGTTCCTTCATTATAGGTTGACACTGTTTCTGCTGATAGAAAACTCTCAAAATACGTGTTAGCCTTCTGGGCAATTTTCAGGGCTCCTAGCCAACAGGCAAGAATGTCCTCATGGATCTTTCCTGCATAGATGTATCTCTATTCTTGATTTCTGCTGATATTGTTAACAGGATACATGAATCATATTCTGACCTCTTTTACACATTCTTGTTGAGCCACACCTTTAGTATTCTCCTCAGAGTGTGCTTTCTAATTTTTCTGCAAGATGGCTAGGGTGATAAATTCCAAATATTGATGTCCTGGTTTGTTCGGGCTTAACGATTTTTCCCTCAATTTATTTATTTCTTCTCACATGTTACTCTAAGCAGCAAGAAGAAATGATGTTGTACTTTCTATGCTTGGAAATTTTCTCAGATAGATATCCAACTTTATCTGTTATAAATTCTACTTCCAACCCAGCTGAAGGACACATTTTAGCGAAGTTCTCTGCCATGTTATAACAAGGATCAACATTTATTAATTTCACCAACAATATCCTCAAGCAATCTAGGATTTTACTATTACCTCAAAATTAACTACTCTATAAAGCTGAGGTGGACAAACTAATAATCCAAATGGAAACTAGGAACAGGTGATGTTGTACACGCACGGGGGGATATATTTCAGAGCCTTGTAGGTGATGTGGATGAGTTTGGGTACTATTTGTTATGTAATGAGAAGCTGGTAATTTTAATAAGAAATAACTGTTATGTGTTTTTGCTGGTGATGCCGTTGCTTATAGTTCTGAGGCATGCTGTTTAGGGTTTGTACATCTTAACATGTCACTATCTATATTCAAGATTTATTATACAATTTCACCTGCAGTACAAGAAATTAATATAGTCCCAGTCCCCCTCTCCCAAGCCTTTGCTCTTATGTTTATTATTATTTAGAGATTTTCAAGGTTGCTTTACTAGGCAGAATCAAAACAGTCTTTATTTTTAAGTTAATTTCTCCTTACTTCTAAAGCAACACTTTCATGAGAAGGCAGTGCCTGATGTACTATGAGATTTCATTATTCCTTCTTTGGGAACATAAATTACCTTCAGAAGGAGTGTGACCTCATAAAGTTTTTCTCCTTTCTTTCTCATGATCCTGTCAGTGAAATTAGATGGTTGCTCCATCCACATGATCCCAGATCAGTTAAGTTTGTGACAAGTTACTCTAGAGATTTCTGGAGCCTTCTCTTTTTGTGTGTTGCTCTCTTCTGCTTAGTGTTCTTCCCTGCAATAAATCTAGCCACCTTCTGTCTTCTGAACTTTCTACTCCATCCCCTCAATCCAGGGAGATTTTGAAGCTCTCAGCTTTCATTCTTTGCACTGAAACTAAGTATGGTGGGATAATTGTGAAGCATATATTTCACTATCATTGACTTTGATTTTTGGATGTCTAGTGTTTTGAAAAACCACTGCTTAATATATCTCCAGTTCTTAATTTTCTCCTATGGGAAGATAAGTCCAACATCATGGTTAATATAGCGTGTTTTATTCTTTTTTTCTTTTTTTATAATTAGAATAAGTAGCAATAATTTACAAATAGCAATGGAAAATAAATAGATCACCACCTCACATCTAGATTTGAGATGCATCACACATGTGGGCAAGTATAGCTTCACTTGAGAGGTGGTAAGCCAGATTCAACCCCAGGCAAGGTAATTCCAAAAATAGATTTTTTTTTTTAGAACAGCTTAAAATAGTTTTGTTTAGAGTACGAAGGAACAGAGTAAGAAAGAGGAGAGGTTTAAATGTATGAACATTCATTGAATTAATTGGAAAAGATTATAATAAATTCTAGATGATAATGGATAATGGCTCATATTTTAGGAAGTAACTAAAGCAAAATGGATATGAATCATGCTAAGATTTGTCCTTATCATCTTTTAGAGAAGATTATAATCATAATTCTATAGTTATATAAGCAAGGCTGAATATATTAACTAGTTATAAATTAGTCAGTTTCTCCCAAATTAAAAGAATTTGAATTTTAGTTTAGGTTAATTCCATCTGAAAGATTATATTTCCTTGTCACTTTTGAAAATAGGTTTTGCCAGGCATCTCGTTTTGACCAATGAGTTATAATAGAATTATAGACACATAAACTTCTGCACAGATTTAGCAGATGGTTGAATTTGGTTGTCATGTGACAATATTAAGTACACCAGAACAGAAAATCTAATGGAATTGTTGGCCTGATTAAGGTGTGTATACCTATTCTCACAGCAAATAAAGGGTTATATGGTCAACCGTAGGATTAATTTCCACCAGAAACATTCACTGCCATGATGAGTTATTGATTTTAATGGCATTATGCTCTTCAGATATATTGAGAAGGTATGCAATGAATTCTGTTTTTACAAACAAATAGCATTAATAAACATAAAATTTGAGAAAATAAGATTCAATACTTCATCAAGTAAATGGTAAAAAGAACAAGTAAAAATTATTTAGGAATGAAAGATGTGTTTGAGAAGAAATTTGATATTTAATCAAAGGGTTACCAGTGGAAAAGAAAAGATATATTAAATCCTCTAGAGTTAGCAGACAGCTTCTAAATGATATTTGTCCACACTTTAACTTTGTAACAGAAAATGATGTACTAAGGTTTCTACTTACTTAATGAATACACGTGCTAATGTAATACTGGGATGAAGATCAGGACCATACTAATTAATACTCAAAATGATGTTCACCTTACTTCATACAAATTTCACAAACTCAACTTTTTTTTTGTTCAAAGCAAAAGATTATCATTAAAAATTTAAAAAATACATTTTAATTCAGGAAGTTTAAAAAAGATCCTGTTTTAAATGATAAAAACACAAGAAAATTGCTGGATTCTTCATCTTACGCCACCTGCATCAGCTGCCCACCAACCTCAAGAAGGACTTGTTTTTCATGTCCTTAGAAATGCATAGGTAGCTGGGCAAGGTGGTTCATGTCTCTGATCCCAGTGGCTCTGGAGGCTAAGGCAGGTGACTGTGAGTTCAAAGCCAGCCTCAGCAATAGCTAGGTGCTAAGTAACTCAGTAAGACCCTGTCTATAAATAAAATACAATATCTGGCTGAGGATGTGGCTTAGTGGCTTAATGCCCCTGAGTTCAATCCCTGATACCCTCCCCCACCAAAATGACACATAGATAGCCATTTCAATTATGTGAAACTGTATTTTCATATTTTATTACATTAGTGCATTTAATGATACATATCTAACTATTTTTGATGATGCTGGTATTAATGGAAAAAAAATAGAACCAGGAATCTAAATTTTTAGAATATGCAACTTCTAAAGAAGTGTGTTTTGGTCATATAAATCATTATATAATGGAATTTTGGCTCACCCAAAATATATTTTGGAGAAAAATATTTTGATTCATCTAGGAGAATACAATTCACAGGGGAAACAAAAGAAAAATAATGAATATGTAACTCATAATGATATATTTTAAATTGCAAACTTAAAAGAAAACTTTAAAACCAACTATAATTATAAAGCATAATATTTAATGAAAAGAATAATTACTCTATTTAAAATTTTATTATTGTCTTAAAATATTCTCTCTACCTGAAATATTTATTATTTTTTAAAATATTTTAGAGGAAATGTTATTTGATTTTGCTTTTAATTAATCCTTTGGGGATATTGTGAGCTAAAAATTTATCAGTGCAGATGTAAACTTTAAAAAAAGAAAGTGATTAGTATCCTCATGTTGTAAAAATATTGAAAATTATACTAACTGGGGTTGTTAAAAAAAAGTACTAAAATATTATTTCCCAGTAGAAAAACATATATTAACTATATAAAATTTACGTATAAAATTAAATATTATCAATTATGCTTTTCTCTTTTCTACAAGATATTTTCATAAATTATTTTACTTTGCAAACATTTTCTGTGTGTTCATATTTTAGAAAATGCCTTAAGTGGCTTTCTTAAGAATAAATTTAAAATATAATTTATATATCAATAAGTGTTTTCTAAAAACATATTTGGCTATTTTACTAATATACTCACCAAAATAGTTATTTATTGCATTTTCTCCTATAGTTCTTTTTCTGTACTTAGAGCCTCAACTTTTTATTTTATATTAATTTTAGAATAGCTTTAAATTTACAGGACCATTATGAATTGAATGCATAGAGCTGCCCTCCAACTCACATCTGTTCCTTCCTGTTATTAACAGGTTAACTGGTGCATATTTCAGGAGAAATGAAGCCCTAGGGATGCATTGGTATAAATTAAAGTGCATACTTTATTCAGGTTTATTTATTCATATTTTGATAGTTATAACCTAACATTCTGTTTTTCTTCCAGGATTCCATCCAGGCTATAACATTATGATTAGTAATCCTGCTTCCTAAGGCTCCTTTTGGTTGTCACAGTGTATAATTCTTTTTTTTTTTTTAAGTAATGGTTTATTCCTAGAAATTGTCATTGTTCTCAAGCATTCTCTCCTTCTCTCTGTCTCTCTTTCTTTCTGTCTTTTTCTCTGTCTATATATACTGACTCTATAGCAGCCTTCAAAACTCTATATTGAATGAGGAGCTTTATTTACTTTGTTTTAAAAACAAAGGAGCAAATCATTATATAATAATGATGAACTATTTAGTAATACATGCCATTTTAAGTAAAGATATATTTTGAATTTATTAATTAACCACTTCAAAATATTTATTGTTGTATTTTTTAATCTTAGGAGTAGATACATAGTAGAAAAACCTGTTCTAAAATGTAAGTGGCTGTGACAACAAAGATTTAACTCTGGCTCATTTGGCATGTCCAGTATGATTCACTGCATTTCTTTGCCTTGTGACCTGGTTGAAGGAAGAGTCAATCTTTGAGGCATTGCTAATCTTGTGGCTAAAAGAAAAAGACCTGATAGCCCTAATATGGGGGAGAGAGGGAGAGGGAGAGGGAGGGAGGGAGGGAGAGAGAGAGAAGTAGTAAACAGACTGTACATTATAGTGCAAGAAACCCAATGGTGGTGGGGCAGGGGTTCTGGAAATATTCCCGAGTGCTTTTTTGAGACAGATTCTTAAAAAAAAAAAAAAAGTAAAATATCCTAGCTGAAAATAAATTAAGAATGACTCAGGCAAAGAAAGCAACTTATTTAAGTGAAAGCAAGCTGGAGATTTCTCAGTTCTTTTAGGGAGTTGTAAATATTTAGGCATGATTAAGGGGCATAGTGTGAGGGTGAGGCAGAGAATGAAAGGAGCTGAGCCTGCACAGCTATTTAGTGTGTGTGTGTGTGTGTGTGTGTGTGTATAAATATTTTTTTACTTGTTGTTAGACCTTTATTTTATTTATTTATATGCAGTGCAGTGCTGAGAATCGAACCTAGTGCCTCACACATACCAGGCAAATGTGCTACTGCTAAGCCACAGCCACAGCCCCTATCTAGTATATTTTAACTATTAGTTTATTTGATCATAACAGGAATGAGTGTAGAAGCAAGTAAAGCATATATCTGGAGGAAAAGCGATAGAGCATTGAAACGAAATCCTATCTGGCACTTCCCAGGTTCACTTTGGCTAGAACATAGTCAGCAAGACAGCTAATAATAGGGAATGATGAATGGGGAAAGGGGGTTTGCTTAACCACAGAAACTCTAAAGCTATCCCAAATCCTTTGAACTCATCCGTATTACAATTTGTATGATCTTTTCTTAATAGTGATGGCACAGGAAAATAAATTACAAACAGGAAAATAAAGAGAAAAAATATCTATAAAAAGAAACAATTCTAACATAATTTAATATAAGCCTATTGAAATTCATGATCATGTGAAAACATTACAGAAAACAATTTAAGAAAATCTGTAACACATTACCCTAAGATAAATAATTCCACAATTTAAAACTAATAATGGATAAATGTTTTCATATTGAAAATCACAATTCAAATATTTAAGATATAAATGGACAAAACAGCAGGAAGATATGAAATAAGTACTTGTAGAATTTAGGGAAAAAAAGAGAAAATGACAAAACAGTCTCAAATGTGAAGGGAACAATAAGTTATGTCTGAATTTAAAAGAAGACATATGAAAGATGAGCAAAAAATAGACATGATAAGAATAATTTTTTAAAAACAAAATTAAACAAAGACTGAAGAAGAGAGAATGCATACTAAAAGACAGCCAATTGATAATTAACACCTGTGCAATGGGAATACCTGAAGAATGCAAGCAAGCACAGTGGTAGCACCATATTTAATAGTATAATTTGGTGGCATAAGTGATAATGGCAGAGTAAGGATGTTCAAAAACTCTCCCTCCATAAAAGTAATAAAAATGACCAAAAAAATTGTTAGAATCAAATTATTCAGAACTCGAAAAATTAACTAAAGACCTTAATGGCCTGGAAACTATTTATTCAGGAATATAGCTGAATCTCAGTAAGAACAGTAATTTTTGTGGCACTTTTATATGCTCTAATTCTGTTCCTTATTATCCAGCTAAGCACTATCCTTGAAAAATAAGTCCACATTTTTAGGATCAGATTGAGGAGAGTTGAATGAAGCTAGAATTCCTTCAAACTATCAGTGCCAAAAAATAAATCTAGGTAAATTTAAAAAGTTTGAAATCATACAAATTATGCCTTCCAGACACAATGAAATTAAATTATAAATTCATAACAGAAAAAAATTTAGAAAATCACACATATGTAGAACTTAAACACCATACTCCTAAATATCCAAGATGCCAAAATATAAAACGAATTAGAAAATATCTTTGATAGGAATAAAAACAAAACAGAATATATCCAAACATTAATGATATAATTTAAAAGATGCTTAAAGGGAAATTTATATCTGTAAGCATCTACATTTTAAAGAGAACAAAAGATTGACCAAGTCAATAACCCAATCCTTCATTTTAAGGAAAAAAACAATAGAGCAAAGTAAACCCAAAATAAGTGCAAGAGAGACTATATCAGAAATCTACAAAATATAGAAAACCAATAGATAAAACAAGGCTGTTAAAACTGACAAAATTTAGTAATACTTACCAAGAAAGAGAGAATACAAGGATTACAAAAGAAGTAACTATAGAAGTGACATTACTACCATCCTTATTATAATGAAACATGCTATAATGCAGTACTCTGAACAATTTCATGTCAACAAATTAAATAACTTAGATGAGATGAAAAATATCCTAGACAAACACAAGCCACCAAAAAAGTTTCAAGAGAAGAATATTAAACCTTAATAGACCATTGGCAATAAAAATGGTGTGGTTGGAGATCAAAAAACTCTCCAGAATAAAAATGAAAGACCAGATGGATTCATGATGAATTTCACTCATTGCAGCATGAACTCCTTTTCTGTAGTTTTCTTAAAAATATAAAATCTCATTTCCTAACTCATTTAAACCTGGAATCTGTGGGACTCCAGACATGATGGGTCCTTTAACAGAATTCTGCTCCATCTAAGGAACTGTGAAACTATAAAACAAATTTTCTGCTTCCAAAGTATAATGGTGTGAGTGACACAGGGGAATGTAGCCAAATTAGAAATGGGTAAATGGAACGAAGGAAGGGGTCATAGAGTCTCAAGGAAGTTTGAAATATTGCAGAACCAGTTGTGTTGGGTTCAAGACCCTGGAATAAACTGTGGCTTGAGGATGCAGTCACTGTGCTCAGAAATATGCCCTCCTTCCTATAGATCTGTCCTCTAAAGCCATACCAGGCTTTGCCCAAGGATCTGTCTTCTGTGTTCAAGGCTCCACTCTTGAAGTCATCCTGGCCTCCTGAAAGGGAATAGTTGTTTTATCAGCTAAGGTTTCCTGCCTATAGAATTTTGGGGAGTATGACAACTAACAATCATATCATTCCCTCTCTGTCCATTCAGTCCAAGATGGCTATGTCTGTCTGGTAAAAAATTCTTAAAATCCTCATGCTTCTTTCACATATATCACAGGGATTAGACAAGAGAGTTCTCCATATCATCAGATAATAGTGTATGTCACAAATCTTTTTTTTAGATAATCCCATATCTATTCCTGACTACAAATAAAATGAAGAAAGTAATCTGTGATAATGTTTTACCTCATCAGGAAAAGTTTCTCCAGGCACATCCTTGATGTGTGCTTTTTTCCAGAGAACACTTCCCAATAGTGAATTTTAGCATCCTTTGCAATGTAGGTAGACCAAGAATCTCCCAAATAATCAAATACTATTTCATTTTTACTTAAAAGTGTCTTCCTCAGTTTGCCTCTTTTCTTTTACATTTTTCTGTAATTAGTAAGGAGTAACCAGAAGATACACTCAACAGTTTGCTTGGAAATTTCCTCAAATATCCAAGTTCATCACTTAAAATTTCTACTTCCCATACAATAATGGCCAGATTTTGCATTCCCTAAAACTATGGCCAGAATCCACATCAGATGTATTTTGATATTCATATTTCTTCTGCAATTCTGTTTCTGCTTATATGTGCATTCTCTAAGATGACATAGGATTTTTTTTTGAACCAGGCTTTTTATTTCATATTGAACATTTACTAAAAATGCCTTTCATGCCCATTTCTAGATTGCTTAAGCAATCTGAATTTAAAATGTACCTTAAAATTGAACCTGCCTGTTCAATTTCAAAGCCACTTGCACATTTTATTTTAACTGCAACACTGTACCCCTTATGAAACTCTTTATTTGGGTACTAAGTGCTATTGTAACAAACTACTAGATACTTAAAGCCTTAGAAGAATAAGTCTAACATCAAGGTGTCAGGACCATGCTTCCTACAGGGACTCGTGAACGATCCATTACTTGCTTCTTTTAGTTTTTGGTTGATGCTGGCATTTCTTGTGCATATACTGCTGTGATATGTACCTTCGTCTTTCCATTGCCCTCTGCCAATTGTGTATCAAATGTCTCTTTGCCTGTCAGGCCTGTTGCAATGGCATTTAAGACTCACCCAGATATTCAAGAACCATATCTTTATTTCCAGATCTTAATTGCATCTGCAAAACTTTGCCATATAATATTCAGTGCTCCCAGAGATTAGGATGACGCCATGATGAAAAATGACAATTAGCCCACTATACCAGACAAATTGGAGTTCTTTTTTTTTTTTTTAACAGTTTAAAACCTCTTTCTTAGTGAACCACTGTTACAGATGGTCACCCATATTATTTCTCTGATTTGATTTGATTATTTTTATAGGGGATGGAGAAATTGTCATAGACACTGGATTGAGAAGTTTGGTTTTTTCAGAGTTTTTCTCAGACAAAATATGTAAACAAGGAATCAGTGTATAGAAGCAGAGATTCTCAATACTTCATCACCACGTGGTTATTGGGCACTTGAAAGATGACACTTACATAGTGCTTCATCTGAGCCAAATGCTGTTTTAGAGACTTAATTTTAAACTTGTATCAGTTTTTAATCACTATTCAAATATTTGTCTCCAAAATTAGAATCAACTCCATTTGATCATCATAATAACATGAGACTAGGAGTCATGGCATCCTATTTTATATATGATAAATGGAGGCATATTTGGAATCTGAGGATGAAGGAGGACAGGACACAACTTGAGTGATGAGCTTACTCTCTATCATGGAATCTAACTTCGATCCTTTTATCTGTATGATTTTTTAAATAATAGCAATAAGAGCAAGTATTGTTGAGTGCCTACCATGTGTTTTCAGGCAGTGTTCAAACCAATTTTGGTTGATTCCCACAATGTACTTACTTTTCTCCCTCATAGCTATCCTCCTGGCTTACTTCCACTCTGATCTTCCAGGCCCCTAGGCCGTGTGGTTCTTTCTTCTGCCTTTGTACCCAGTGCAAAAGTGGTATGTAGAAGGGAAGACTGACTCCTTGATGGATGCATATTATATACTTGAATTCAGATTCTCACCACCTCCACAGCTGCGGCTCATCTCAAGCAATCCTCTCTGCCACTCCTTTGACCAGCTGTCTCAATTCTTTATCCTCCCAAAAGTACCCCTTTCCTCCCCTGCACCCTTATTCTTGGCAAATGGCCTTGGAGGTGACCTTGGAGGGGAGACTCAGCTTCAGCGTTTTCACATTTAAAGTTCACTCTTTATTCTCACCTCTCTCCAACCAATAAAAACATGAACATAGAAGGTGAATAAAAGAGATCTTTTAGGCAGGCAAAATAGCTGTTCTGTTTCTCTGCTGAGATTTCCCATTTCTATATTCATCAAGAATATTTGATTTTATGTCCTTGAAAAGTTACAGTCACTGCTTTAAAAACCACTTGTCTGACAAGTCTAGCCATGTTGTATCGGGGTAACCTCTATCAATTGTGCTGAGCTTGGGTCACCCTTTGGGTTTCTTTTCATGACTTTCAGGTATGGATGTGACCAATTGATACACTGTACAGGCTCTAAATTCTGTCATGTTTCTCGGAAGAGTATTTTTTGGTATGCATTTTCACATTCTTTTAATTTGGCCTGATTCAAAATTCAATTTGTCTTCCTATGAAAGATAATACATGAAATTTTCTTTAGATTTTATACTTAGCTGAGCTTCTTGAGGCCTACCTTGAACATATATAATTTAGAGATGAGTAAAAAACCTGAGCATTTGAGCATTGTTTTTTTTAATGTTTCTATAATAATTATAATAATTTAAAAAATAAACTCAATTTACAGTTTTACCAAACAAGATATTCAAAAGAGCAAATATGAAATAGGATTAAACTTTTGCCCCAAATTCTTAGATGCTTTTACATTTTACTAAATTTATTTTAATTTGTAATTAACCAATTTGTTTTTTAGTTGACAGATGATAATTGTAGATATTTATTGGGTGCACTGTGATATTTTGGTACATGCACACACTGTATATTGATCAACTCAGAATATTTAGGTTATCCATCCTCTCAATCATTTACCATTTCTCTGTGATGGTAACATTCAAAAATCCTCTAGTCCAGTCATTTTATTTATAAGGCACAATCACTTTTCTCTGTCATTTTTGACAGAACTTATTCCTCCTATCTAGCTGTGTTTATATTAACCAATCTCTTGCCATTTCCCCCTCTCCTCTCTAATCCCAGGTCTCTGGGAACCATTATTCTACTCTTTGATTCAGTGAGTTCAACTTTACAATATTCTGTTTATGTGGTAAATCATGGAGTATTTATCTATTTGTTCCTGGCTTATTTTACTTAGCATTATGATCTCTAGTTTCAATCATATTGACACAAATTACATGATTCCACTCTTTTTTGCTCACTAGTATTCCTTTATGTGTAATTTCAGCTAATAATGGACTATAGACTTACATGTAAAACCCACAACTATAAAACTACTACAAGAAAAGAGAAGAAACACTTTAGGATGTCGGTCTGGGCAAAGATTTCTTGGATGTGATCCCAAAAGCACAGGTAAAAATCGGCAAATGAATTACATCAAACTGACACATCAAACTCTGAAGGTTCTTCATACCAAAGGGGGAAAAAATATTCACAGCCTACAGCATGAAAAAATAAAAAGTATTAACAAATACACATCTGATAACAGTTTACTATAGAGAATATACAAGGAACTCAAATAGCAGCCAAAATAACCCACATAATTTGCTTTAAAATGGATACAATAACTTCAAGGACAGTTCCCCCACAGGGGACATACAAATGATTAAGAAATATTTGAAAAACTTCTCAACATCACTAATCATCAGTGAAATGCAAATGAATTATATTGATATTACTTTACTCCAATTAAAATTGGATTATCTGGAAGCCAGAAGATAAATTCTGGTATCCATGTAAAGAAAAGAAAATTCTTACACATTTTTTGGTGGAAATGTAAATTACTATGAATGTTATGGAAAACAATACAGAGTTCTTCAAAAATTTAAAAGCAGAACTACCATATCATCCAGCAATCACAACACTGAGTATGTGTCCAAAGAAGCAATATCAGTATACTGAAGAAAAGGTGTACTCTTGTTTATAGAACCACTATTCACAATAGCAACATATAACTTAGTGTACATCAATGGATGAAGAGAGTGAGGAATGTTTATTTGTGTGTTAATTCACTTTCATAACTGTGACCGAAATATCCAACAAGCAAAAGGAGGAAAAATTTATAATTGGCTCATGATTTTGGAGGTCTCAGCCCATGATCAAATACTTCCATTGCTCTGGGCCTGATGCAGCGTGAAAGCACCTGTTGAGGCATAGCTGATCAGCTCATGGCAGGCAGGAAGCAGAGAGCATAAGGAGCAAGGGACAAAATGCATAATCCCCAAGGGCATGTCCCCAGTGACCCACCTTCTCTAGTCACATCCCACCTGCTTACAGGTACCACCTAGTAATTCGTTCAAAGTTGTCCAAAGAATAACTTTGAAGAAATCTCTGGACATCTAGGGAGAGGCATCACCTCTACAATTGGTATAGAGAAGCCAGAGCACTGGACAGGAATCGTTTGTGTTCTAGATAGAAAAGACGTTTTGAAAGAGGAAGGGTAGAGGGCTGTTAGAAACTTCGTACCTTAATCAGTATTCACTTAAGGCATACATGAGGAAGGAGTGACTGTAAGAGAATTGGAATTTGGGAAGCAGTGTTATTTAACTGTATTTTATTCACAATATCCTGGCAGGTAATTCTTAGAAGTATGTAAGAGAGTTTGCCTAGTACCATTGAAGAAAATAATACAACTGGTCTGAGACAGTCACTAATGAATCCAGAGTATTTACTCATCCAGTGTTGATTTGTCATGATTTTTATCTGTTTTGCTGCAATAATTACAATAGAATTCCTTAAAATAAAAGCCTCATCAATAAAATGGTGGAAGATGTAGCCCACCAAACAATCATGGGTAAACTATCTAAAAGAAAGAATCAGATATTGACCTCAAACTAAAGCTACCTGGAATTTATCCACCATGGTGTCTGGTTTCTTATGGTATCCTGCCCCAATCCATTCCCCATTTATAACATTTCTCTTGAAACCAGTTAAGAGTACTTCAAAGGGGCTTTGTGATGAACTTTCAGCAGTGCTTAGGCAAGTGGAATATTTGCAAAACATCAGCATGAGTTTGAATCTAATAGCATACTCCTGCCTGAGACCTTAGCCCACTTTAATTAAATCCCATAAACTTTAGTTTATATGCCCAGGAAATATAATTTCGTACTTAAGAAACCTGAATCTGATAACTATTACAAGACACTCTGGGGTTATCTGTGTAATCATTGTTGATAATATTTTTTTGCAAGTTATACTGATTGCATGTTTCATACTAAGTTTTAAATCTGGTTCAACATAAGTAGAATAGTTCCATATTTCAGAAGAATTTTTTCCTCAAATTATGTCTAGTATCTTTTAATAATTTCAGATTTTAAAGTTAACTGCTATTTATGTCTTTGAGAAGCACATACTACTCATTCATCCAGCAAATCACTAGATAGACCAGACTAAAAACTACACAAAAGCCAGCACTGTTGCATTATGTAACCTTAAACAAGACTTGTTGTAGCAATGATCTGCAAACCCAGATGTGTTTTGGAGCCTTACCAGGTACATAAATTAGTGAAGAAAAGCTATAATAATAAGGGTATAGTAACTAAAAATTGTTTTCTGCAAATGAGGTCAATTAAAACAAATTCTATAAAATATAACTCCCCATCAAATTTGCAATTGAAACTTGAGAAGGCAAATACAACTATATTAAGTATTGTACTACAGTAAGAGAAGCTATGCTGCAGTAAAACAAACCAAAAATGGCAGTGGCTTAATGAAATAATATTTTATTGCTTCCAGTGGTACGGTCTCTTATGGTCAGTGAAGATTCTGTCATATGCATTCATTTAAATAGTCAAACATTTATATTGTGATTTACTTTTAAGTTTTAGTATTTCACTTTCTTGGTCACAGCAAAAAAGGAAAAAAATAAGGTGAGAGTTCTCCCAAGAGGATTTCTAGCATCATGTCTAGAAATCAGATAAATCATTCTTGGTGGTATTTTATTGGCCAAATAAGAGTCATATTACAAAGTCCTGGGGCAAAAGGAATTTCTGAGAGTCCTGAATGAAAATAAGATAGATTCTAATACAAAGATTTGCCCAAAATTTTATTTCAATAAAATGATGCAATTTCCTTTTAATAAAAAACACATTAATTATGCTTTAAATACAATAATAAAATATTAAATTAGTAATTATAAGTGATCACTAAACTGAAAAAGTTAAAATGCAATTTATGTAAAATACTACTCAAAGTTTAACTACAAATTTAATGGTTATATTTTTTATTCTAACAGTGTTCAGTCAGTGCCTTATATAGCAACTATAATTTTGCTTAGCCTATACCATCATAGAGTGCTTCAGTACAAATTATCCCAGGATTTGCTAAAGACAAGATATATTAAAAGTACTTCCAGAGGCTGTTACCAAAAAAGTCAGAATTTTTTTTTTGTTTATTTGTTTGGAACTGGGCATTCAACTGGGGCACTTGACCACTGAGCACATCCCCAGCCCTATTTTGTATTTTATTTAGAGGCAGGTTCTCAGTGAGTTGCTTAGTACCTCGATTTTGCTTAGACTGGCTTTGAACTCACAATCCTCCTGCCTCAAGCCTCCTGAGCCGCTGGAATTACAGGCATGTGCCACTGAGTCAGGCTACAGATTTATATTTTAAAGGAGCTTGATTTTCTCAGTGATATAAACTCAACCATTGCTCTTTACCTAAAAGGAAATTTTAAATAGCCTTTCTCTTTGTACTCCAATAGATAAAATATAGTCTTCTGAAATTTTGACACATTTTCAGCTTAATCAAAAATAAAAGTAGACTAAAATAATAAAAGTGAGAGAGAGAAAGAGAGAGAACCTTTAAAGATGGTATCAAGAAGGTAAGAATTCTCAACACAGGCTTACAAAGGCACCATAGCATGTATTCCACTTACTCTTTTGTCTACTATATAAAGATCTGTTAATTTTTTTCCCAGTATAATAAAATAAACCTTTTCAGGGCAATGACTATATTTTTATGCTTTTATTTTTATTTTTTATTATTTGGTGTCAACACACCTACTGCAGTAGCTGGCAAAATCCTCTATGAATTAACCAGTAAGTTAACTAACCTTAAAGGGAAAACGTAGTCTATGGTTAATTACAACATAGGTAAAGCAACTTTGTTTTTACATCTTTCTTTCTTTTTCAATTTTTTTGTATTTTTCTTTTTTGATCTCAAGAATGGCCAAGTATCATAAACATACAGACTTAAAATAATTTGTAGTTATTTTCTCAGTTTCCATGAGGTGGGAGCATGGGGGTCCTCTGTTAGGACTCTTGCAAGGAGGCAGTCAATGGTGTCAGCTGGGCTTATTCATTTTTAGAGCTCTTCATCCTCTTCTAAGCTGAATGGAGGATGGCATATTCCTTGGGATTATAGCACTAATGTCCATTTTTCTTAGAACCTGTAAGGCAGAAACCACTTTGGCTTCCAGAGGCGGTCTCAGCTCTTGAACACAAAACTCCCTCCTAAAAGCATTTGCACCATGAGAGCATACACATTGAAGGCCAACATGGGACTCTGGGCTTCCAAAAGAAGCCCTGATCCTCTCTAAAGGGATTGCCAGATTAGTTGAGGTCCACCAAACCTCCACATTATCTCAAAGTCAACTGGTTAATGACATCTGTAAAATTCCTTTTGCTGTATGACAGCATATTCAAGATAGTGGTCTCTCATACCCAGAGGACATGGGTAATTGAGGTTCATCTTAGAATTCTACCTACCACACCCCAGATGACAGCTTGTAATTTAATCATACTCTTCACATGACTGAACATACTGCATCTGGTCAGTGCTCCAAGTCATCAATACTCTGCAATGCTTGTCGTCTACCTTGTCAATCTTTGCTTATCGCCTCCCTTTTAAATCTACTATGCTGTTTCAATCCATACGCCATTGCTCTTATGTGTTCTTGTGAACATTTTATTATTTATTGGAGCTTATTTTTTGTATGTTAATAGTAGTGGGTTAGGAATCATTTTGTTCTTTATGTTACTTTTTCTCTAATCACCCTTTATTGAAAAATATATTCATATTTACATATGAGCATTAATCTCTTCTTTCTAAATGCTCTGTAGAGCCCCATGTTGAGAAACCATATTGTTTCATTGAACTGCATCCCCTGGGATGTAGCCTCAAAGTCCCTTCAATTCCTGATGAAGTAAAAAGTAATAGAATCTTTATATTTGTTCTTTTAGGTCCTGTATCTTTTGAATAAATATCCAGAAAGATAATTCCCCCTTTTTAATGTATAGTTTAGCTTAATTGTAATAACTGATGCCAGCTAGTTCTCCATAATAGCTGCACAAATCTATGATACCAGAGCCAGCGATAAGGTTTACAAGAGACCCGTATGCATGTTGAGTTATCACTTTACAGTGTTTAGTCCAACAGATACAATTGACGCACCATTGTTGTCTGACATGAGTTAAATTTTGTTCTCCAAGATGACATGTTGAAGCCCTCACCCCAATTGCCTCAGAGTGTGACCTTATTTGAAAGTTGGGTTGCAGAAGATACACTTAATTAAAATAAGGTTATACTGGAGTAGTGTGAACCCTAACAAGACCACCTGGGTCTTTATAAAGAGACGGTGATGCAAAGATATGGAGGTACAGAGAACCTCCAGTTGAGATGGATAGAAACCAGGAAATGCCAAAGGCCACTGGTCTCTACAAGAAACTAGGAGAAAGAAATAAAGCAGATTCTACCTTAGCCCCCAGAAGGAACCAGTCCTGCTGACCCAACTTCCAGCCCCCATACTGAGAGGGTATGTTGCTGTTGTTAGAGTTGGTGGTTCTCTTGTTTTACAACACTAGATAACTAAATTTTATCTTAGAAAACATTACTATGATTATTAATATATTTACCTATGTGTTCTTACGCTTTTTATCATATTGGGTTTCCACAAATGACCTATTCATGTCCTTTTCTGATATTTTAAATGGATTTTAAATTTGATGGAATTTTTAATATGATGATATTGGATGGTATAAATATATTCTCTTAAATTAAAACCCCCTGCAGTTGTATATGGTGTTATTTGTTGAAAAATATTATCATAGATGGTCAAATTGGTTTATTTTATTGCTCATGGTTTAAGTAGTTCTAGTCCATATTGCTATCATGTATTTTCTTCTTTTCACATTGCATTTTACTTTCCAAAATTACCTTTAATTCATGCCTAGCACATCTATACATGAAGTGTTAGATTCCTGATTTACTATTTTATTATAGAGTGAGACATACTTCATGGTACAAATCATTTATCTTTTCCCATAGATTTATAGTAGCATGTTTTTCTTTCTTTTTAAAATAAATAAATTTGATGTATATTATATAGACAGAAAAATACCAATTCATACATCACTGAGTTGTCATTCTTCATATATATTCTTTGAGCCCTTTGTTGCTCCTCTACCTCTATTTCTGTCCAGAAAATGCATGTGCATGTCTCAAAATCTCAGATTTTTACTCAGTAGATTTTTACTCATTGATAGAAACCCTAATACTAGCCCTATGCCCTGGCAAAGTATCCTAGCCACAACTCTCTGATGACACAAATGAGCTTTTCGAAGAGTTCCTCTGATAGTAACCTATTTGGGGGGCAGTAAGAACAACGTCTATGTATGATACCATGCAATCATGTAAACTCCCAAGTGCCACGTCCAGGAAGTTATTCCCACAAATTCAACAATCAGCACAAGGACTGGAACTCTCAGCCCAATCTCAACCTACCTCCAGGAGGGGGTGCTTCAAATTAGAAAACTGCAAGTGCCTAGTTATTGCTTATTGGGGGATGAGGGGAATTCTGTGTCCTTGTTAACAAGCTGTGTTACACACGTGTACATAACACTTACCAACTGTTATTATAGCAGGGGACATACATCAAAGAAGTGTACTCTACTAATTAAACAGACGAAAAAACTAAAAGGCCTCCCCTTTTCTGATGTATTTTCCTGAATTCCCCTACCCTATCCCCCTGAAATGGGCAGATGGCTATAAATAGGTTTGAAATTCTGGTGTGTGTTCATATAAAATTCTGGGCCTTGAAGTTGTTTTTGTTTGTTTGTTTGTTTTCAACAAACAACTTAGATTGTAAAACAACTTTAAGCCAGGGTTGGTTTATTTTACAAATGGGTTAACTCCCTCTCTGTGTATTGGCCCCTACGGTTGCTTCCTTCTTCCCAGTGGACTGAGACAAAAGCCAATAGCCACTAATTACAAATCTTTATATCCCCATTTAAAGAAAAATTAGCCTAAAAGAGCAGATTTTTAGTCTCTTATAGACCACCTTCATTGTATAACCAGAAAAGTTTGCTCAACATCTTCTAACCTTAGGATAAGTACTTTAAGGTGGGTTAGCCCTAAAGATTCCAAGTGGCTGCTACCTTTTAGAGTCCTTTAATGCAGAGTATCTCTGCCATAATGCTAAGTGATATAAACCTAGGAGTCCCTTCTGTGATCCTTTCTTCTTTTTCCTGCCCATGAATGCAAACCTGTCAAGGCCAGGCAAATAAAGCTTATATGCCCTACTGCCAAATTATAGAACATCGTTTACCTCGATTGACCTCAAAATTTTTCACACTCCCTGCAATCTCAGTACAGATACATTAGCATTCAGAACCTCAAACTGAATAAAGCAACTTTGTCTCCTGGAATAACAAAAGAGAATAAATGCCCACGAGAGTTGTAAATTATCTTTCATAGAGGAGCTAGCTTCGGAAAAAAATGGGTTAGGGTTTCCAGGCACCATAGCGCATTCTATAATCCCAGTTACTATGGAGTCTAAGGCAGGAGGCTCACAAGTTCAAGATCAGACTAGCAGTTTAGGGTGATGTTGTATCAAAAAGTAAAAACAGAGCTGGGGGTATAGCTCAATGGTAGACCAACTATGGGTTCAATTTCAAATACCACACACAAACACACACACACACACACACACACAAAAGCACACACAAACACAATGGATTAGGGTCTCAAATTCAGTTTTCTTGCCATTATAGATTTATTGTCATTTTCACTAATAAAAACAGTTATAACTATTGAATGATTAACATTGGTAAACTGTTGTCACACATTTTAAGAAAACCTGAATCTCTTTTTATACTTTCACTGACAAATTATAGTGATGATTAAATAAAATACTACATGCAAAAATATAAATTTCAATACCATATTGTATCTACTTTTGTATAATGTATTATTGGCTGACAAATCATTTTATTTACTAGGTTTTTCAAAGACTCCTCAAAGCTGTTTTATACACACACCCACACATACACATACACACACATACACACACACATACACACATATTTTATATATACATAGCCATATATACATATATATACACACATATATAGATTCACACACTCTCTCTCTCTCTCTCTCTCTCTCTCTCTCTCTATATATATATATATATATATATATATATATATATATACACACATAACTATGGTTATATATATTATATATATAAATGTTGGAAAATGTTTATGATCTATAAAATGTATTATTTGAAATTTTCATTTGGCATCATGTTTTGTAGTTCCTACATATGAGCACTCATATCCAAAGGTCAAACATGTTTTAACCCCAGTCTAAACAAAGAAAAAGAAAAGGAGGAAAAATACAGAAAAATAAATAAAATGAAGTTGTCATGTAATACCAAAGTCTCCATGCATATTTGACAAATGGAGCAAGGAGACACTGCCTGTAGTCCTCTTTTAAGAAGTAAGTAGCTGTAGCCTCAGTCGTATGTCTAAGAATGACTCTGTAATGAGAATTCAGGAGTGTGAACAAGAGCACATGATTGAACTTAGAGTTCTATTACAGTACACTATAAAATGATGAACTGTTAATTTAACAGAGTTTTGCATGAAAGTCTAGTCTTTTTCTGTGAGACTGGGTTTGTTAGAAAGAATGATTGGAAGCCATTAGACAGGAAGCAGAGCTAACTCCTTCCAGATGCAAGGTTTCTATATCCCCACTTGCTCTTCTTACAGACATATGGGCAAGGGTAATAGGTTTGGCTTCAATAAGAAAAATACTAGCACTTTCACAAGTTAACTAATTCATCAAGGGGACAAAACCAATATGGAATCATCTACGGAAGCCAAGAATGCTAAATTGTGTATGGTCATCATACATGCTGCCTTGTAGAAAAGTAATGAGAAATAATCGTCTTCCTAAAATCAAGTTGCTTCACATTTAATTAACCAATATCATAACATTCACTTGCATGCTCAGGGGATAGATTTCCGAGAGTTGCTCCTGCAGTTTATTGAGCTCTTTTTTGCACGCAAAATGGTTTTGTTGACATGTAAAATAAGTAGTTAGATCCCTTTTAATAAAACCAGAATCCCACATTGCTTAGTCAGTGGCATAATTACATCCTGTGATAGGGAGCTTTGGAAAGAAGAAAACCTAGCTCAGAAAGAAGTTCAAATGAGGAAACATTTTTTAGTTATATATGATGATTTTTGCATAGAGGAGAAAGAAAATCAAAAACTGAAAAGCTTTATTTTAAAATGTTGGGTTTATTGTCGTTACTACAGAATGTGCATTTTTTTCCATTTTTAATAATGAAAATGTGAAGTAGGTAGAAAATAAGGAAGCTGACATATTTAACAAGCATAACACAATCCTTCTTGTTTATGATTTTAGAAGTCATGGTTGAAATGATTCTCATGACTAAGGGGTAACTTCTTTTTACATGAGGGGAAGTGTGTACCTCACTCCTAAGAGCTATAGCTTTCTTTGCCTTAAGCATTAGTGGAGGGTGACAGGAGGCCACTGAGGAGAGTACGTACAAGTCATAGAATGATTGTACTAACAGAATATAGAAATCTTAAACATACAAAGAAATACTCAAGGTTGGCCTAAGAATAAATAAAATTTTTGAATTACTGTTTCAAATTTAATTTGAATTTTTAGAGAAAATCATGGTCAAAAAGGAATCTTAAACATTTTCCCATTTAAAATCAATGCATTAATTAAGCAGGTTATATTCATCAGGCATTATTAATTAACTTTGATAATACAACAACAAAACACAATTAAAGTAGGGCCAAAGAACTTGAATACACATTGCTTCAAATAATGTAGGGAAATGTTGAACACTACCAGCCTTTGGGGAAGTGGAAATCAAAACTCTAGTAAAACACCTTGTCACACTCACTAGAATGGCTATCATAAAGAATAAAAAGGGGTTTGTGAGGATAGAGAGACATTAGAACTCTTGTACATTGCTGGTAGGAAAGTGATATGCTGTCAAAAGCAGTTTGGTGGTTTCTCAAAAAGTTAGTTGTAGAATTACCACAAGACTGTTTAATTCTACTTCCAGTTATATACCCTAGAGTGAAAATAGGTACTCAAACAATTACTTCTACATGCATAGTCACAGAAGCATCGGTCTTAGTAATCAAAATGGCATATATGTCCCAAATGACCACCAACAAATAAATGGATAGGCAATGTCAGATAGATAGATAGATAGATAGATAGATAGATAGATAGATAGATAGATATAGATAGATAGAGGAATATTACTTAGATACGAAAAGGAATGAAATATTTATATGTGTTGCATATGAATGAGCTGCAAAAATGTTATGCTAAGACATACAGGGCAGATATTGAGTCAGATTCCATTTATACGAAATATTCAGAAGAGGGAAATCCATAGAGACAGAAAACAGTAGTGGTTGTCACAGCTGGGGGCAGGTGGCAGGGGAGAAACTGCTGAACTATTGTATGGAAAATACTGTGATATTCTTCAGATGTTGGTATTCAGAAGTTCCACTTAGTCATTGAAAAAGACAGTATTGCAGACATAAATATAACACAGGAAAGTAAACATCATATAAAACTTAATAGGGGAATTGAGCCCTAATTACTAATTTTAAAAAAACTAACTTTTACTCCTACATAAAAATCTATTTTATATTGGTGTTACCTATTAATGGGATAAAAGAAAAAATATGTGTTTAAAGAGGCTTTTGAAAGTGTGAAAAGATAAAACTGTAAATAATCACTTCATGCACTGCTCTTTCCAAGATTATCCCATTCCGTGGCTGGATGGGGTCACTGGGTTATACTACACAAGACTAAGCAAATATTAATTTTACTACTGTATTTAGGAAAATGAAAACATACCCAAATACACATGATTCTTGGCATTTCTTTTAATTTTCACTTTTTAATCCATTTCCCTTTAAGTTTTTAATCATCTTTTCAGAGAGGATTTCCTTTTATTCTGTTCCTGTGTCTGAGGAATTAACAGTCCTATTCTCAGTGGTTTCAAGTAATCAAAACCTCCTGATTCAAACAGTGTGCAATCGGCAGGGGAAAATTATTATTAAAAGGGCTTTGCAGATTTGTTCAGTACTCTGTATGGAATATGAAAGTGCAGACTTTTAAATATATCTGAGAGGAGATTGTCAATCCGTTACCCTGCTGGAAGAACTTTTGAACTTGACATTTTCCATTATTTACAGTAGGAAATACTTGGAGTCAAATTTCTGCTAGACATGATTTTGGGTAGTAGAAGGTACAGAATAAGGCCAAGTTTGTAGGTTTCAGATTCATGAGTTCATTCATTTTTAAACACATGGAACATCAGTCAGTGATTTGCTGAAGGCCTTTTGAAAGATTCTCTAGTGAAGGTGAGGCCATTGGAGGCAGTTCACACTATTTTTTTTTTTGTGTGTGTGTGTGTGTGTGTCTGAGAGAGAGAGAGAGAGAGAGAGAGAGAGAGAGAGAGAGAGAGAGAGATGGACAGACACACAAACAGGCCCTCTTGCAAATTCTTATGAAAGACAGAAAGAGTTTTACCCTGAATAGGTTTTCATACCAAGAGAGGTATGGCTGAATTTGGGTCACTGAAATGAAAGGGTGTCCTGTAATGAAGTGCAGTCAGTAAGCCCAACATAATCTTTAAGTGTGGATGTTAAAGAAAGGAGAAAATGGAACAGTAACTCAAAAAAGCAACAGATTCAAAAGATATTTGCAAGCACAGATTGCAGGATGCAGACAATCTTAAGTCTAAACTTCAGCTCTGCTGAACACAGCAAGTGTGAGCTCAGGCAAATTGTTTCATTTCTAGTTCACATGAAGTGTGTAAAATGGGGCACACTGTACTTATTTCAGACAGGTTACACTCTATGTATAGATAGGTTACATAAGACATGGAATAGTCATGGTGTACCTACATAAAATTTTCAGTCCATGAGTGTAACTATAATTATTAACTATTGGGCTGTACCTAATTGTTAAAATTCTTCTCTTTTCCAGTAATGTAATTCAATCTTTTGCTATGTTTGATGTGAATCTTGACATGACTGGCATCTACTCTTTGATAATTTATTACATATTATATTGGGCAAATAGAAAAAGAAGATTTCCAGGATTGATAGAATTATGATTTTATATCTGTTAACTACAAATGTGCAACTTTCTGATCTTGAGCTGATAATATTTCTAAGATTTTTTGGATTTGAAAAGATAGAATTTTTCTTTAAAAAATACATTATAGGTTGTCTTAGATATCATGGCTTTCTCTTTCTTTTTCTAGAACTGTCTGAATGATATTAATTTTTGTAGCAATTTACTTTTTTTTCCAGTAGAAGCCTGAAAGAATATATATATATATATATATATATATATATATATGTATATATATATATATACATATATATATATATAATATATATATATGTATACATATATATATAATATATGTATATATAATATATATATATTTAATTTTATTTAAACACATATATATTTTAAATTTTATTTTATTTATTCTAAGTTGTTATATATGACAGTAGAATGTAATTCAATTCATATTACATATGTAGAACATGATTTTCATATTTCTGATTGTACACAAAGCAGAGTCACACCATTTGTGTCTTCATATATGTACTTAGGGTAATGATGTCCTTCTCCTTCCACTGTCTTTCCTATCCCCGTGACCCCTCCCTTCCCCCCCATTTGCTCTATCTAAAGTTCCTGCATTCCTCCCATGCTCTCCCTTCATCCCCATCATGTATCAGCATACTTCCATCAAAGAAAACGTTTGGCATTTGGTTTTTGGGTATTGGCTTACTTCACTTAGCTTTATATTCTCCAACTCTATCCAATTACCAGCAAATGCCATGATTTTATTTTCTTTATAATCAAAACGTATAGGAAAGTTGATTTCTTATTATTAAGTAGAATCTAAAAGTTCTTTGAGTTAGAGAGATTGGGTAATGTGAAAGAGGGGAAAAAACGGAGAATTAGGAGAGGAAACTGAAAAGATTCTCTTCTTCAAACAAATAGATTGGGAGCCCAGGGAAGGGGAAAATGGGAAACGACTGGGACACACAGGATTTTAATGCCTAGTTGGCAGAGAGGTATCAAGGCAGTAAAAATCCCTGTAGAGATTTTTCTCAGAGGCAAAATTCAGGACAAGTTGAAATACAATAGTAATTAAAGTCTGGGACTAAGGCCAGGGTTAAAAAACAATAGAAACAAATGAAAAAAAAAAAGATTAAAGATTGATTGATAATTATTAAAATTAGGAAAAGGTGCATAGAATGATACATTTCCAAGCTATGAGCAGATTGCGTCCCCAAAGTTTTTTTTTTATTAAATCTATTTACCATTTGAGAATATTTTCCCCCTTTTCCCCATATACTCTCTCTCTCCATATATGTTCACATGTATATATATATATGTAGATACACATATGTTGCTCTGTTTTGTTACGAAGCTGCTATAGGCAAATCCGTTATGATTGAACTGTTTTAATGATTGTTAGATAAGCAGTGAATGAGAAGATAAAGCCTTTGATGGTGACAAGCCAATGGTAAGTTGAACAATCATAAAGAAAATCAGAGCTAATATTTTGGAGCATTTATATGATGGGTGCTATCATTTAATTTTTCAAATTAGGAAAATGAAACAGAGACATGTAATACCTGAAAAGCACTATCAGTTTAAAAGGCAGAAATTAATTATTTATTATTTGGGAGAGATTGATTTGGGTTCACATTCCCTGAATCTCTAATAAATGAAAGTAATATAAGGATAAGATGGTACCAAACACAAAGGGGAGTTAGGAAAGAAAAAATGGATCATACTGCAAACCCTTCTTGAGTGGCTGAGTACTTAACCTGTGTCCTGGATGAAATGTATGAAAGGACCCTGCAAATTTTCTCATCATCTAATCACGTTCTTGCTGAATTTCTCCTATAAAAACAAGACGGGTTCCTCCACAAAAACTTTATTTATCTATATCCATCCATCCATCCATCCATCCATCTATCTATCTATCTATCTATCTATCTATCTAGTCTGTTTGTTTATTTTACTTGGATAGGCCCTGGAAGGGGCTTAGGTTACCAAATGGGTTCAATCTCACTAGTAGGAGATATATTTTTTTTCTACACAAAGATATGAACTCCTTAAAAAAAATGGACCATTGTTTTTAGTATTGTTATGCCTGTTTAGTGACATATACTGATCCACAATCTGAACATCCCCTCATAAAAACAATAAGACCTACTATTTGTACAATAATTTGTATGATATTTACATTTTCACAACATGCTACTTATATATATCAATATGATAAAAATCTTAGGATATTATCCCACATCTTCAAGATTGTATAATCATACATTAATTTCTGGCACATTTTGTGAATATTTATGTAAACGTCAACCAAGGGGCTTATGCATGATGTATAAACTTGTTTAGAAATACATTATACCAGTGCATTATATTTATGTACCACAATATAATAGAATCATAATATAAAATGGTTCCCAAATAGGTAGGTCATGAAGGTATTTTGAAATGCCAAACCATATTTGTTTTTTTTCACCTGAACACAGAACTGCCCCCAGCATTTCAACAGCTGTAATTAATGACAAATCTTATGTAGCAAATCATTATGCCTGCTGGCTCCTTACTCACTTGCTGATTATCCTGTGATCTGTCTTGCTGTTTTGTCAACCTGATGACTGGTGTTGCCCCCCCAGACACCTTGCCCACCTGTTCATAATTTACTTTCAGTGTATCAACTTAACCATTACATGAAATTTTTAAAAAATACTGTGGAAACGACCACCTTCAGTGCAGTGATTGCAGTAATGCAGATGGGTTGGCTGCTTCTTCCGGCTCACTAACAATTGCCCTATATTCTTTTCCCTCATATTAAACAAGGGCACTTTTCTTCCTTTGTATTAAAAACCTGATTGTTGACTGAGGAATAATAATTCTACAGACTGTGTTTCTGGAAAAAAAGTAACAAATCCGACAGCCTCAAATGTCCTGAGTATTATAGCGACTGGAGTATAATGGAAAGAAATGGGAGGGTTTTTTCCTAAGAAATAAACATTAAAGATAAATGTAGTCCTTGGCATAATAAAGATTTTGGTTACAGTTTGCAAAAAAAAAAAAAAAAAAAAAAAACCTGATTGTTTTTATCAATGTCCTTCACAGTGTGCTTTAAGAATATATTCTCCAGGTAACCACCTTCTTCCTCTCTGAAGAAGCTACTGGGACCAAGGGGGTGGGGGAGGAGTGGCAGGTGTGCTGAGGGCCAATTAAAAAACAAATCTGCACTAACTGATGGGTAATCTTCAGTAAAATCGCTAGTGACAATACCAGATGCCTGGGGAAAATTGACATTGACCAGATCTGTTTATTGCTGGCAGTGCTTTGATTCATCTGCACCAGGCAGCTGTTGTAAAGGTAAATGGCTTGCACTTCCATTTTCTGCTTTTATGGGTTTGTTTTGTTGCAGCACTCTTAGTATTTCTCTCTCTCTCTCTCTTTTTTTTTTTTTTTCACCCAGGCTTGTAATAGGTCAGATGTTACCATTTTCAAACAGCCTTTCCATCTTTCATGATTTCCCAGAGAACCAAATTTGCAAGTAGATTAGTGTTGCATTTGAGTTAATCACATTCTGAATTACTAAATTGTTTGAATATATTTGATGAATGCACATTTACCTAAAAGGTGGACAATTCTAATTAGAAAAACATGAGACTTTGCCCTATTTTTTTTCTTTTATCTATGATATTTAATTCCAGTGCAAGTTCTCCCCCGCCCCCATTTAGAGTACTGTCTCTCTTGCTCTGAGTACATAGGTCATAATTTGGCACATAGTTAGCACAAAGTTATGTTTGCTTATTGGTGACTAAATGGACTTTTTTCATCTTTATTTTGAATGGATGTTCAAATACCAATGTCTTCAAAGTTTTAATCTTTGCAGCTATATAACTTCTGTTGTTTTGTGATTTGTTAGATCTGTGTGCTTGGAGGTTAATTCAGGGTGCATAAAGTTATTTAAAAAAAAGCACAATATAGTAAATAATAAAACTTTTCAACATAATGAATGATCTCTAATTTTATAAGAAGTGAAAATCTGCTATGAAGTGTAATTAGAATGCTGTTTTTAAATAAAACAAAGGAATATGTATATATGCATACATATATTTGTGTGTGTATATATAGTTTGGATATATATATTTATTTATACATTATATATATATAAAATAGAGATGGTTACCTGGAGAATATATTCTTAAAGCACACTGTAAAGGACATATATATTATTTATTCCAGTCTTTCAGGAGGATGTTGAGATATAATTTTAAAACTCACCTATCTCATTATATGACATTAAATAACTTAAAAACTGTATCTTGAAATGATCCAATTTCAAGCCACCTATAATAATCATCTAGATCATGGATTGTCTAATAATAATAATATATGTATGTAAATCACTTTAAGACCATGTTAAAATGAAAATTCCCTTTTTCTAAACCTGGGGTAGGCTTTGGGGTCCTGAAGTTATAATCTCCCAGGGACACTGTTGCTGCTTGCCCAGGTGCCACTTTTTGAATAGTCAGGACATAGCTTTTTTCCTTGCTTTCACACTCCTAGCCCTATCTTACTTACATGGTATATTTGCCAATGAAGTTTTTTTTCTTTAACAGAAATCTAAAGAAAAAAGTCTGTTAAAGAAAAAAAGCAAGAGCATCAAACCTTTGATGAACTCCATCAACTTTAGCTGCTGTTATTTCAATGCCTCACTCAAGTCAGCCTCTTCTCACCAGAGCTCACCAGTTACATCTGGTATTCTTTGTCTGGATTGTTCTATACCAACTTTCTTAGTCACTAGCACCCTCATCTTTCAGGTGTCAGCTTCAGAGTTATTAACAAGGAAGTGTTCCCTAGCCACCTAGGTATAAGTGGCTACTACTCTCTCCTGTTCTCTAAATGAATATATATTCACTATACATTTGCTTATTTACTTGATTATAATTGTAGTCTCCTGAAGAAATAAATTTCATAAGAATAGAAGCAGTGCCTGCTTTATGAACCAATTAATACACAGGGGCACACGTGGTACTCAGCATAGAGGTGCAGTTAATAATATTTTTACATAAATAAACTATTCTATTTCTGTATTTGTTTACTTATTTATTTATCTATCTATTTATTTATTTTGATAGGAACTAAGCCACTGGGCTACATCCCTAGTCCCCCCACCCCCTTTTTAAAAATATTTTATTTAGTTGCAGGGTCTCTCTAATTCGCTTAGGGATTTGCTAAATTTCTACTGCTGCCTTTGAACTCACTATTTTCCTGCCTCAGCCTCCTGAGACTGTGGCTTAATGCTTATTTTTAAATAATAATTATTTGTATTCAAGATATTTTTGGCAACATGTCTTCTAAGAAAAGCAAAATTTCTAAAACTGTCTTATTTTACTTTTTCCTTATATATCAAAATATTCAGATTTATGACATAGGTGTATTTTATTTCACTACATCTGCTCTATCTTATCTGAAGGTATGAATTTCCTTAAATTTATTAAGGAGGCATTATCATAAGTTCAGAATACAACTGAATTTCATAAGGAGGACTCATACTTATAATCCCTCCAACTTGTTTGCAACAATTCTGAAATCTGACTTATACTTGATTACTAATCTATGAAAGTCTGACATGCAAATTCATAATGTGTCAGTAAAGGAAGTGATAGTGTTAGCTTAGGAACTGACAGAGGGTCTGACTCTGAGTCATATTTTATAATTCATAGTTAAGATTTACTGTATATTTACTATGTCTTCTATTATTATCACCCCCCACAAAATCATGGCCAAAGTCATACACATAAATGCTATCACAATGTGGATGAAAATATACATCTATCTTGTCTGCTGCCTTTTACTGTTACATTTTAATAGACACATTCCTTTCTTTTTTCCTTTTCCTCTTCTCTACTTTTCCTATCACTACCGGAACCCTCCACCATCTTCCCTTTCCCTGTCCTGTCCTTCCCATCAGGATAAACTATATTTTGTTTTGGCTGCAAGATTAGTAATGCGGTTTGGAACCTATCATCCCTTTCCTGCTTTTCCATGGGCTTTAGGATTAGGTGAACATAATTATTTTTTTAAGCCAGTCTCTAAATCAAATATTGAGACACACTTAAAGTAATCAGTCAGCTTAGCACAAAATGCCTTCCTGAGAAAAACAGGTAACAATAGCTACCTGCATGGCTAGAGAAATATTTTAGCTTCTTTTTCACCACCATGGAAACATAAAATGATCTGTACAAAATGTCTTCAAAATGCTGGTTAACAGAGTTTAACTTTAGTGTTGTCTCCATCTGAAATTGCTCTAGAAACCACTCTTTGTACACTTCAAAACGAGGATTGCAAAATATACAAAATTCTTCCTGCCTCCTTTTCCCAGAACACATTTCTGAGTTCCTAATTCCATTTACAGAAGGTGGAAGCCAATTCCTTTCTTTTTTAATCAAAGCAATCTCCAGCCCCAAAGTCTCCTGTTATGTTCTTTGAGAAGTTCTCTCCACCCTCACCTGCAGGACTATAGACTCTGTGGCCTAGGGGGAGAGTGCTGTTAATTGAGAATGACCAAAAAGTGCTGCCAATTTGCTCCTGCAAGTCAGAGAACTTGGAAAAAGCTAAAAAGGCTATTCTCCCTGGTATTGATCTTCGTATGAAGCACAATCACAGGTCGCCAGCAGTTTTTCCTTCTCTTGTTTAAAATCAGATGTAATTTACTGTTGACAAACAGCAGTGTGAGATGTGTTCGATTTGAGGTCACTTCTCTCCACTCTACTCTTTGATCGTGTATTGAACACCCAAGAAATGTTCAGTTATTTTTAGCTGACTAAGATTATACCAGCTCTCCATGGAGACTTGCAGCTTCACCTGTAACTTCATCTCACATCTGTCCGAGAATAACAAAACACACCTGCATCTCTACGAGCAACCACAGGGAAACAATTCCCTATCATGGCCACTGACTTATGAAAATAAGAATATGGATATTTTAAGAATGGAGGCAATTAGCTTTATCCATGAGAAGTATTTGCTTACTATCTTTTATTTTTCTAAAATATTTTTATTTATTTTTATTTTCCCAGTATTTAAAGACAGAATCTTAATTCTGAAAAAAAAAAGAAAAAAACTATGTCGGATAGGTATTATCTTCAGGGAGCACAATTTAGAGGAGAGGTAAATAAAGGGAAATCATGAATAATGATCTGAAAGAGATGCACACAGTTCTATTAGAGTCCTGGGAGGCCAAAGGAGAACCTATCTATCCCAGACAACATACTATCAATTGGACAACAGAACTCCTGAATTGATTAGGCAGGCGCCACCTACTGGACAAGGAGGGAAGAGCACTTAATGTAAGGGAGATTTTGTCTTTGAATCTGGAGATCAAGGTCAATGGAGGAGGCATACAGGAATTATAAAGTCGTCAATATAATTTACCCAAGGCAAAAGTAGAAAAGCGGAAAACATACAGTTGAAGAGACAATCTGAAAATATGTCATGAAGGTCCTAGAAAAAAGGCTGTGATTTATCTTAAAACCTGAGGGAAGTCATATAAAACTTTAATTGGATAATAACAACAGCCAACCTATACTGACAGCTTGCTATGTGAACAACACTGCATTCTGTGTGTTCCATTTATTATCTCATTTAAACCTTATATTAACCTTATGAAGTAAGCAGTGATGATCTTTCCTTTATAGAAAAGTGAACCAAGACTTGGAGACATTAAGTAATTAATTGTCAAGGCAACAGGGCTAATAAGATCGGGAATTCTTACTCAAGAATCTGCATGTTTTTAGTTCCCTGATTACTTTCCAAGAAGGGAATAACATAGCAAATGTGTCTTTTAAGAACCTTGCTTACATGGTACTGCTGATCAGGTATTGAGGAAGGACAATTTGGTGGCATGACATCAAAAATCAGTGGGAAGTAGTTAATAGTGCTGATCTAATGCAGAGAGGAATACTGAGGACTTAAAATAGAGAAATGACCAAAGTAAAAGATAATAAATATGTAGGAAGAGTTTAGAAAAGTACATGACTTGCTGACTGAATATTTGTTTTCTCACCAGATTCATGTGTTGAAGCTCCCAAGGTGACTGTTTGGAGATAGAGCCTGTGAGGAGGTGATAAACGTTCAATGAAGTGATAGGGTGAGTCCATTCCTATGGAGTTGGTCCCCTTATAGGAAGAGAGAGAAACATCAGAGCTCTCTCTCTTCACCATATGATGATGCAAGAAGTAGGTGGCTGTGTACAAGCCAGGAGAGAGACCTCACAAGGAACTGAACCAACCAGCATTGTGATCTTGAATTTTTTTGCCCCCAGAACTGTGAGAAAATAAATTAGTGTTGTTTAAGTCCCCCAGTGTATGATACTTGTTATGGCAGCCAAAGCATACTAAGACAATGACCTTCTAAACATGGAAACCAAGGAAAGAAAAGCTCATTGACTCTCAGGTTTCTAACTGGGTCATTTGTCATTTCCTGAGATGTGGAACATAGGACAAGTTGAAGGTATCAGGAGAGGATGAACAATGTTATCCATGGAGATTTTCTGATGGCACAAGATAACTGTGTGAAAATGTTCATTAAGTGCTGAGCAATTGGAATAGAGGTGTTTGAGTTGGAAAGATGAATTTGTACCCGATTGTGTATTGTCTATACATATGATAATCTCTTTTAATGGTGCACAAAGGTATATATATATATATATATATATATATATATATATATATATATCATATATTTTTATTCGATGGAGATACACACACACACACACACACACACATATATATATATATATATATATATATATATATATATATATATATGGACAACTATAAAAACAACTTCCAATTTGATTAAATAAAAATAATTGAAGCCTAATGTAAAATGGATTTAATACTATTTAAAATTAGGTTCAATATTTTGGAATACACTCTACCACTATATCCAAATTACAAATTAATAATTCCTAGGTATAGGATCAACAACACAAAACTTACAACAAATATCTTACCAATGGTAGACAAAATATTGTAATTTCCCTAATATTGCACTATTATTTTGTCTATAATAGCCCTGTTTTCATTTTCCAAATATGAAAGCAAAACCTATGTATGTATTATTAGTTTGTCACTGAGAATAATACCCTTTTAAGTTCTAAATTTTACACAGTACAGAAAGTCAAGAATTTAGAACCACAAAATCATATTTTGAAAACTATGATTCTCCCTAATGGCTCCTGTCTGTCTCTCAGAGATTCGCCCTCTCAATGTCATTGCTGAAGAATCTCAATTCACAGGAATCATTGGGTAGTCACATGGATAACTATTTATCATCCCTCTCATATTTTTTCAGCCCATTTCTCAGAGTGGCCCTGCAACTTTCTGAGAAGCAAGCCACTAAATAACTCTAGTGCTGAATTATAAGGTTTTGTGGTTGTTTTGATGAAGTAGGGCATTTGCAACCTTGTCTTCAAAGCAATGTCACAGCTTTGATGCTGAATGCTAAGCCATCTACTTTCCATCTCTTTTTATTTGCTTTTCAACTGTTTTAGGAATAATCCGGGCAAAAAGTCATTTAATTCTTTGGCTAAAATAAGAACACTGACAAGGTAATAGCTTCATGATGCTCAGACTTTGAGAACTCACCCTCTGCAGATCAACAGCCAGCAGAAATCTGTAGGTGAGCAAGCCCACCTCAGCATCCATTTCCTTACTGATGGAGAGGAGCATTAGCATCTCAAAGAACATGCCTCTTGACATACAGTTTATTCAGGGAACTTTCATATTTAAAGGCTGGGAAGAAGAAAATGAGTCTAAAGTAGGTACTGAGAATTACTGATCAGAAAGAAAAGATTGAATGAGGAGAGAGTAGTGCCAAGAAGTCTGGAGAGGGTAGAGGTCAGTTTTGTCCAATGTTGACAGAAAGTCAAATGGGAGAAGTATTCTCTAGTGAAAAGTATTTGCTGGCCTCATTAACTAAAAGGCATGTGGAGATATGGGAAGGTGTTGAGAAGCATAAGGTTCAAAGTGACATGGTGGTGATGAATAGAGAGAGCAAGGGACACTCTTTCAAAGAGCTCCCAGGAGGGCCAGGAAGGCAAGCTTTTCAGTGCAAGAGGTGTTCTCTTCTCCCCCTGAAATACAGAGAAGCTTTTTAAAAATAGTCATAGGGTGACAGCAGGGAAAGATACAGGTTGCAAGTACAAAAGGGTATAAATATAATTTATGAATGAAAGACTCATGATGAGATACAACTCTTTGATTCCTTTTGGTAGTAATGGTGGGTTCAGAGTCATAAAGGAAGGTGAGGTTTGGTGACTGTTCTATAGCTTCAGCCCCAGATTATTATAAGCAAGTCATATTAAAAGCAAGTCATCCCCAACACTTCCATAAATACAGACATTTACGGAACAAACATTTATTACTTAGCAGATTCAAAGTATTTTATTCAACCTATTCTAAAATTTCAAGGAAACAAAAGACTTCTGCCCTTTTACATGAACCAGCCACTATTGTGTATATGAATCTCATCAAACCGTTATCAAGATATTCCAGAAGCAGTATTTATTCATCCTTTTAGTTGGCATATGGCAACCTGAAATTCTGCCTTATAAAACTGAACTCCAGGCTATGTAAAGATAGACCTGGGGTGCCATTTTAAGGAATAAAGATTAGTAAGGCATCTCTATTTTATTCATTGATCATTAAAGGTATATCTCCAAAGTATTATAAGCAAATCACTATCTTGTATATCCTAAATAATATCTTAAATATAATACCTATCAAGTTTAGAAGAGAATACCAATGTTCCCCTTGAACATATTTCTAGATCATCAGTATGACAATTTTCAGAAATGTGTGGTATTCAGATATTCAAATACGATTAGAGTTTCATCTTTTGCTTGTTCCTGGAGTATGCTTTCCTGACTAGAGTTAACTGATTAGCTTCATTTAATTTAACAATTAATTAACATAGGTTGCATTGTTAATGTTAAATGTTAAGTGTTTTCAAGAAGATAACCTATATCATGATGTAGGCACTTTTGCAAGAAGACATAATGTCACTTAAAACAAGTAATCCCCCAGAGAAATATTAGCAGGGATGAAAATGAATGGCATATAATTTTTTTCCTCTTTTTCTTTTTTAGGGTTTTTTCCTTCATTTTTTTCAATTTCCAAAGTAGAATGTGAGTGACCTATGCTAGACCATATGTAAATATTCTTCTGTGTAGGATAGAAAAATTAAACTTAAAAATGTAACCAAATATAAATTGGATTAAGTCATATTCCTTCTAATTCTATGTATATTTTATGACTCTGCTATTAAGAAAAGGCAATTTCAGATCTTTCCAATCAGAGAAAATACAAAAGATTTAGATGTTCACCTTGTTTTTTTTTTTTGAGATAACAGGCATAGACAATTCATTTCCTGACCTTTCCAGGCAGATGCAGTCAATGCAGGCCAAGAGCAGGCTCAGCCTTGCTGCCAGGTGGAACTGAGTGAGTCACAGAGGACAGAATCCTAGGAGTAAGCATTGTGGCTCCCTGAAATCTCCCCCAAACAGGCCAACATTTCCGGTTTACCTCCTCCCTAACAGTGAGCAGTCAAAGATGTCTGTGAACAACTCTAGAAGAACAACAATGAAGGTCAACTTGAGAAACCACTGCAGAGTTTAATGTGTAGAGAAAGGACACTAAAAAGTAGCATGGCAAGTAACAAAGAACAGAAAAAGTGAGTCCAAACAGATTGTCACAGTACATTATGCAAAGTATAAAGGCATAGGGAGGAAAATCAGGGTTGTTTGCCTTGACAGAAATCAGTCTCATCAACACACCTATATAATGAAAATACAGAGATGCAAACAGATACAAGAGTATAAATCCACAGAATAATAGTGGCATCTGCAGCAAGGGACAGCCATTCAGCTTCTGTAAATATTGAAGGAGTCCCAGAAGCAGTATTACTGCAGAAAAGGCCACCACACAACACTGAAACCAAACAGAAACCCAACCCAACCAAACCATTGTTACCAAACAGAGGATGGTACCAGTAACCACATCTTTCAGGCTTGAGACCCAGCCTCTTGCAACACAAGATCTTTAATGCTGCAAAGAGAACAAGCAAAACAATTTGGGAGGAGTACCATATATATGAACACATATATAGTTAATTCATATTGTAATTTTGCTATTATTCACTTCTTAATAATTTTCCTTAACATCCAAAACAATCCAAATTTTCATAAATTCTGGGGGAAAAGGTCTGAGAATATTTAGTGATAGAATCAAACTAAATATCCCATCAGAATCTGTGTCAAGGCACCTGTGAGTGTTAATTCAAAACATAAACTCCAGAAACATACTGCATGAATTTGAATCTTCAAACTGTCACTTTGGTAGCTGTGTGACCATGTCCATATAGCTACTTGCTTATTCTCTCTAAGTAGAATTTCTTAAAGTAACCTTGGAAAAAAAATCCTAATTTCTGCTTCATAAGATGGGTTGTGAAATTTAATGTAGAACATTTCTAAAGGAATTAGAACAGTACCTGAAATTTTGTACATACTTGGTATCTATTTTCCATAGATATCTGTCATACTTAGTATCTAGATTTTGATTTTTTTATTATAAAATTGCAAATTCATTGCAAACTTAGAACTCTGGCAAAGCTGCCTTTTTTTTCTTATTATTATTATTCTGGTCATTCAGCTTTTACACAAGAAAACAAATCATTCTGGTAGAATGAAGGCAATGTTCTTTGGAATACCAGGAGGAAGCCACCATACCTCTGACTTACCTGTGTGTAAGCTGAATCACCCCAATCAGAGCAAAATAAATCTTTCAATTTCTGTGGTCATTATTGATGCACTACAAGTAGGAAAAAAAATTCATTCTATAAATGTATAATGGAACACAAAGCTTGAAAATTTAGTTGACTGTATTCTAAATAGTTTCACAGGTACAAAAGAATTTATTCTTTTAACCTCTTTCTATGTTAGAAGGAACCAAGAAGTTTTAATCAAAATTGACTTATTAGAAAGCACTCACAAACAAGTAATCTGTGTACTTACCCAGGTCCATCAGTCTAGTGCTCTTATTTAAGAGCCATATTTGATTACTTGCCACATTTGAATCACACCAAAATACTTTGAACTGAAAGACTTTTAATACATTCAGGAGATGATAGAACATTAATGAAACTTTTGAGGTTTTATTTTGGTTTATAATTATCTTCTTAGACAGGCTTAGAATACTATGTAAATCAGAATAACCAGCCTTTCTGGTCATGCTTGCTTTGGATGTCCTCATCTAAAAAAATGTATTAAAAAATATAAAGACCACTTTTTTTTAACTCCTCTGCACTGAGCTACCTACAGTATTTTGGAGCAGGATAAATCCAAACTATTGCAGAAAATTTGTAAAATTTACATTCAGAAAAAAAATAGAAAATCATATTGATTTTACTCATTTTTTTTTAAAAAATGAATCCTAAGCTTGGGTATTTTTGTGCATCACAGAATCATATAAAGTTTATAGCAGTTGAGAGCACATTAATATTTGTTTATTTTGGTTGTGGCATAATACAGTGCATTGAATTTGGTGATTACAGGTTGACTCTAACTGGAAAATTCTTATCAATTATTTCAATGAACATATCATCCACAAACACCTTATTTAGAAATTCTCACCATGATTCATTATTGAATACAGATCAAGCTTTTCTGTTTATCTTGTCATTCGTGGTTTCACAGTATTTGTGTTGTGATTAGAATGGAAGATGAAATTTTCACATTACCACTATATTTTTCTTTTTCTTTCTGAGAAATAAGGGCATAAATGTTTAGCAGAATGAGGAGCTACTTTTGTTATTTAGCTCCAGTTATTTAAGGACCCAGCAAATCATCATTATGTATAAGAGGGTTGACACTGCTCCGCACTCAGCTACAATTGTGTAGTCTTCCAACTCTTTTATTGCTTTGAAAACAAAACCACCACCACAATAAAATGTCTTGGCAATGGCTCTGTCATGAAGTCAGGGGAAAATGAAAAGTCACATATAAAAACTGAGTAATTTGAGGGAAAAAAAAAAACACCTTAGAGTTTGGTATATCAGCTAAATTCCAATTTATAAAGTAGTTCCAACTCTTAGTGCATAGTGTTTAGAGGATTCTGAATTGAGGACTGAGCTTCTTTTACACTAGTCTGAATTTCTTGTCCTCTTTAGAGGGACCAAATGTACTAACTATGAGATATGATTTATTTTTCATATATATAAAATATAATTGAAAATAATATTCATAAGAAGCTGGGTTTGTATATACTTCTTGATAGCTTTTCTTTATTGTTTCATAGTAATAAACAACTGTTTTTCATATTTTGTTTTGATGGCAAACATATTAGCAGACACTGGCAGCTCTTTTCTGTTCAAACAGGCAGAAAAAGATGAAACCACGCTAGAAAGAAAGAAATGGTCCATTCCTTTCTTATCCTCACAGCAATAGGCAAGTAGGCTTTATTTTTTATTCAACCATGCTTTCTAATTACTGATTTGAATGGTTCTGCAGATTAAAAATAAAGTTCTTAATTGGGTATAAATGAGTTTGGAAAATATCCAACTGGCAAAGCTCCTTTTTCCTAACATTTATTAGAATCAAGATGTTTCCTAATTGAAGAAGCTATAACATGGCTCTATCTTTTTAAATCTTATATGTTCAGGTCTTATGGGAAAAAGCACTGAGATTTTAATTTTTGTGCTTTGGGAGTTCAAGTAGGATGCTATTATAAATATATTAAAAAACTCTCAGAACAGATTTTTATCAAATTAACTACTTCATTTCATGAAGACTCCTGAGAAACGTCACAATAGCAAAACAACAGCTGCCAGAAGTTTTTTATTCTTAAATACATTTAAGATAAGTAATCATAATTCTTTGTATAGCCTCGGGCAACATGTGTACATATTTGAGAAAGAAAAGCATTGCTGAGCAATATAAGGCAGATACAGACCCTACCAAAGCCTCATTTCAGATCCACTGACACCCGGTCCCCCTCCTCATCCAGTGGGACACCTAATTCTTTTTCATTTTCTATGCTTCCAGGACTTTTTTGGCCAATCATGTCACATATATCCATTTATAAAACTATTAGTAAAATGAGTTCTTGCTATTAGATATATTTTGGGCTCTTCAAGTAAAAGGTAAAAGTTCTCTTCAGTGATTTTAAGTAATCAACGAAGGAACACTGTTTCTAGCTGAATATTCTCATATTCTTTTAAAATTTTTTCTAACTCTGCCATTCATAGAACATACATTTAATAGACCCAAGTAATTTGGTTGAAAATTGGAATGTAAGAGAACAACACAGCACTCTGGATTCACATACTTCATTTTGGCCCTTTCATCATGATTTACAGTTACACGTGGTCCTAATCTGAGTGGATATGAAATCATACATTTATATATTTTCCTCAAAGATATTTGGAGAACATCCTTCTGGGTCCCAATTATGACATTGGCTTGTGGCTCTACAAAAAAGTATACATTTATCAAGAAGTTCATTTTAAGTTCTCATCTACATTATATAATAGAGCAAAACAGATATTTCTACTTTCAAATATTTTATTACAGTGCTGATAAGTATCACTTTTTTCTGAATTGTATATTATCATTATAAGATTAACATTGGTTATATATTGTCCCTCTTATGTAAGCAAAACAAGTTTCAAAGAAATGAAGTAATTGTCCAAAGCAATATCACTAGCTAATGGCTAAAAACAGAACAAAAAAGAAAACAAAAGCTATATTATGGAAACAGAATTAAGAATTAAAGCCCCCTTCCTTGAGCACCAAAGTAGTGGTCTTCCTGCTGCACTGACTTGTTCTTCCCCAGGGAGGTGTAAGGATGCTGACTGATTTGCATAATAACTTATTGTTGGCTCTAGTTCTCAATCACAAAATGTGATAAATAGGCCAGTCTTCAAGTGAGACTCCTCAGCTGTTTGTTGGCTAATTGGATTTTTTTGAAACCATGTATTTGTTCTTTGCAAATACATACTTTGTTCATAGTCCTGTATTTTAATGCTCACTATATTAAATCTGAAAATTAATACCCCCAAATGTTTATGAGGAAATTTACTTTTTGTCAGATCAAAGAAATATCTTAGAGATTATGAAAAAAATGTTGGCAAATGATGTGCATGAAAAACTCCTTCCTGTATATGGAGTAGCCCTACCAACAGCATTGGTTCACAAAGCAGGTCCTGATCAATGAAAGTTCCCAAAGAGGCAGAAATACTAGCTGTCAACATGTTATATTATAAATTCATTAATTATATGGACTTTTTATTAGACAGTTTACAAAGATTCATTGAAATTCTGAACTTTTTTTTCTATATGTATTTGAATTTTTGCAGTGTATAATTTCTATCATTATAAATTAAAGTCTACAGAAGGCATATGTAAATAGTTTCTACTTCACTCTTGGTAATTTGTTAATGTTGTCTTTATTTTTTTAAATTTTAAAAAACTTGAAAATGATTTTGCAAGTTTCATGTTTTTATTTACAATGTGTAAATATAAGCAAAAGTGACACTTTAAAATGCAGTCCTATGGATGAGAGAGTAATTTGGTCATGCCATTACACTTCATGTGCCTCTCTTCCAATGATGTAAGCCTGTGGAAGAAGACAATCTCACCAGTACCTAAGTACAATTCTTTGGTCAATGGTATATGAGCAGCTGTGCTACTCTACTGGAACCTCCAGTCAAGCTCTGAAGGTTCATTTGTACATAAAATTGGGTAGTTAAGCATCAAGACTCCAGGTACATTTAAAAGAGACTGCATGTAGAAATCTGTCTTGGAAAGTAAAAGAAAGACAGAGCAAAAGAAAAGAACTAGCCTTTTATATTAGGTTAATTGATGGGAGATGATTTACCTGTTTTGCTTTATTTTAAATCTTACTACATTGAAAATGCAGTAATTTCAAAACAAAAATCAGCACATATTAGATTATGATTCATCTCATGTAAAACAAACCCATATATCATATTCATACTTTAAAAAACAGGTCTGTCTTCTGATTGACTTCATTTGACAGTATTTTGCCACCAAACATTTCTGAAGGCCTTTGTGTCATCAGAAGTCATGGTCATTTGGCAGGAAAACATGTTCTGTTATATTCTGACCAGTTAACATTCTAACCAGGAAGAAGTATGCCATGTGCAAAATGAATTTGAGCCCCTGAAATATATATAACCCTTTCAAAGCTCTATTTTTATTATTTATTTTATTTTTTCATATCTGAGCTAACCACAAAATCAGAGTTACAAAAACACTCCCAGGCACTAGGCTGCCTACACAGAAGAAACTTTGGATAAACATATCATGTAATTAATATAACAGTTTTAAAATCTCAGATCAGTTGACAGAACATTTCTAGACAGAGTCTTGCTTCCCTATTCCTATTTCTGTAAACTTATTAGCATATTGTGACAGTAAAAGTCACTGGTAATGATAAATTAGGTCTTAATTATAAATGATGTTCCAGCAAAATTTAAGAGAAAAGTGTTTCTGGTCTCAACATTTTGGCATGCCCGTCAGCAGTCACACAGACAAAAATCAATATTAAGTTGTAACTCAGCAATAGGCTTGAAAATCATCTATACCATTATCACTATTATTTTGTTGTCTCTCATAGGGACATCAGACATCTGGTTTCAAAGATAATGGCAGTAACAATTATTTGCATCATAGCCCTAGCTAACTAGATAGCTGAAAACATCTGCTATGATCTTCAGTTTCTCTAACCTGTCCCTGGAGAGGCTGTGATAGCTGAAAGATTCTTTTCCTTTTTTTCCATTTCTCTCTGCAATAATCATTTTTTGCAAAATACCGATTACTTGATACTTAAGGAAATTGACTCTAATGCTGCTTTTCTACTTTTGAATTTGAAACTGGAGCTGGGACATTAAGGAAGAATTTCTGAGGAAATGTTTCAACAGAGTTGGATTTTACTGTCAGAGTTATGTTGAATTCCCCTTTTGACTTGTGGTCATTATTTTTTTCTGATATCATTAACCTTAGGAAAGATAATGGCACTGATATATACATTTGCACATAGGATATTCATGAAATCACTTTGATCCATGAAACTTAAAGTCAAAAACTATCACAAAAATATAATTTAATAATATAATAAAATAATTATATTATTATTATTTTATATGGAAGTCATATGGTCTTTTCTGACACCTAGATTTTAAGCTTTCAAAGGAAGTTTAAATCATTAAAAAGTAAGAAGACATATAAATCTTAAACTACAGGGTATTTATAGTGGTTTTCATCTGAAAGAAATCTGAAGAAAATTGGAAATGTAAGATTTTTTAATACTTTTTTTGGAGCATTATAATTATATATAATGGTGAGATTCATTGTTCATGCACACCATGTAATGATATAATTTGGCAATATCCTTCCCCAGTTTTTCTTCTTCCTCTTCCTTTCTCCCTGACCCTGGTCCCTCTCCTGTACTCTACTTGTCTCACTTCAACTGGAAACAGATTTTAACCTTCAATGGCAAAGACTCCCTATGACAACAGGTGAGACATTGATCACCCATTAAGCATTCAATATTTGTTGACTGTGATCAAATGAATGCAAGAGTTAATGAAGCCGGGATGGCTTTCTAAAAGGAGTTGTGTCTGATCTGGCTGTGAAGAAAGTATTGATTATAGAAATTCAAGAGAAGCAAAAAGGAGAGGGGAGTATCACTGTCAATGGCTTTAATGAAGATGGGGATTGGAATAGGATTAGAAGGGACAAAGGACCTGGGGGAAGAATACTCTTGAGGGCAGGGGGCAAAAGATGGAAGGTATCCTGAAAATACTTGTCCAGGTACGAGTCTCATATGACTCATGAGAAAAACATTTTATGCCACCATCAAAATTATAGATACTATAGAAATATTTAAATGATGATAGGTTGAAGAGTTATTTAATGCATTAAAAAATTTAAGCAGGAAAGATGAAGCACAGAAAACAGTGAGTTAAACCTGAAGAGAATGGGAAACATGATGAACACCTTGGTCTGGCAGGTAAGAAATTATAATGGCTGACACAAATGTAATTATGCTAGTGTAATTTACATGAGTATAAAACAAAGCTTTAATAACAGTTCATGACTAATTAGATCTGTAGAACAAAGAGCAGAAATTTCCAATGCTGAGAAATGTGGGTCACATTAGTGAAACTACAGGTGCTGTGTGACAAGAGAACTACCTTGAAATTGAAGGTCACTTTCATTTTGAACATCCAAAATCTGAGGATTCAACCAACTATAGGAACACGTGAAAAAGTGGAGTAGAAACACAGGTCTACAATTCAATTAAAAGGTTATATTTGGAGCTACAGAATTTGTAAGGAGCAAAGGTAAATATGTATGTATTGGAAAAAATTTAAAGGATGATCTCTCAAGTATTATTTACTTTTATTTAAAGTACAAACCAATTTGGGATGATTCCCAAAGTTCTTTATCTCATGTCAAATTATTTTTTATTGTTACCAATATTTGAGATATTTCATGGTAAGCATTTTTTATGATTTTTATAGAAAATGTCTCTGTCAAAGTTCACATAATTTCAATACTTTATGTGTATTGAAGCTATTTGAATTAAGAATTCATTAGTGAAAAAAGCCTATATTTATTGTATTGGTATATAATTCTTCTTAATAACATAATGTTTAGAATCTTCAAAATATTAAAATTTACAAAGAATGTATTCATCTAATTAAATAAAGACATATACCATTTTTTATTCTTCTAAGTACATCAATATTTTGTGACTAGTTTTGTCATCTTTCCATGCTGTGAGATTTGGATGAAGCTTATTCTCTTTTTATAAATTTTTTTCAAATTCAACCTGCTGTGAGCCTAGGTGAATATAATTGAACTCAGAAGAATACTTTAAAGTGCAAGAAAAAATAGGGCAGAGAGAAAACATATGGTTTCCTAATTATGCTGAAATCTTTTTTTTTTAATCTCTCTCTCTATCTCTCTCTCTCTCATTTCTTTCCCCACCCCACTGTGTATAACAGGTTCTGTCATATGTCTGGCTTCCTCATGCAGCAACAGTGACATACATTACACTGTAGAAAACTGGCACTTGAGCTTTTCAGTTGCATTTGTTAGAGAGCTAGAAGTTTGGAAGCTACAAACCATGTTTGCACTGAAATCTTGCCATCAATAGGAACTCTGGTTTATAACTGACCAGGCTTTCTAGAATTCAAGGGACTTGGGGAAGTTTTCTTCAATTAAAAACAATTAAGCATAAGTGAAATGGCTTCACAATATACTTTTGGCTTTAGCACCACAAAATACATTGAAGACTTTTTAATTTACTTTTTTAAGAGTTGGGTGTATATAATAATATTCACCTATAATTTTATTAAACAGACACATATATCCTGAATCAGTAATAATAAAATTGAACTTGAGTCATGTGTATACTGTGTATAAGTATAAGTCATACATGGTTTTGAGTAGGTTCCACTTACATATTTTTCCAAGTTTTAAAAAATAGGAATGAGGGGATGGGGATGTGGCTCAAGCGGTAACGCACTCTACTGGCACGCGCGGGGCACTGGGTTGGATCCTCAGCACCACATAAAAATAAAATAAAGATGGTGTGTCTGCCGAAAACTTAAAATTAAATATTTTAAAAAATAGGATTGAGATAAGAGTACCTTAAAAAATTAAAGAAGAGGGAAATAGCAGTTTATAATGCTTAAGGTAAATTGCCTGTATAAGTGATTTACCTTGAAAGTGTTTTCTAATATATTGCTACTGGTACCATCATAACTATTTTGATTAATGTTCTTAAGTATATCATTACATAAGATATTCTTTTTATTATATCTTTTTAGGTAGCAAATGATTATTACATTTATTTTAGGTACAATGTGACGTTTGATGTGTGTTTTCTCCAACGTGGATGATTAATTCTAGCTAATTTACATATCCACAAACCCACATGCACACTGATTTTGTGTATGTGTGTGTCAAGAACTTATAAAATCTACTCTCATAGCAGTTTTCAACTCTAGTCACATTATTACTAGCTATGTCACCCTGACATTCAATACATATCCTGAAATTATTGCCCCTAACTGAAACTTTGTAACCTCAGATATTCTTGTGCCAAATATGATATATCCATGTTTGTTAATTCTCAAAGATTATGGACTAAGGGAATTTGTGAATATTTTAATAAACATAGTAAAGAAAAAGAATACACTATTCTGATGTACATATCACTGCTAAAATTTTTTTTCCATTCTCCATGGAAGCAAGACCTAATCATATATTTTCAGGTGCTGGACAAAATATTCCTCAATACACTAAATACATTTTTCCGCAGTCTGCTTATCAAAATACCTGGTGAATTCTAATGTGCTTTCAGTGGCACAGGAACACTGAGAATGAGAAGGAAGTGTCCTTAACTCTTCCCAGAGGAATTTAAATTGATGTTAAGGTACCTTCTGTTTCAAGGTAATAAATTGGCATTCTGATTTGTCAATCAGATTTTTATGGGTTTCATTAGTATTTCTTACTCCCTCAGAGACTGATTAACAAGTTTCTATATTTATAAAGCTGAGCAGGAGATCCAGATGTTTTGTATGGGACAACTTAATGTCTTCCTACTAGAACATCTTTATAACAACAGAGAAGAAAATAGAAGAGAAATGCAAATTTAACTAAGATTTTTTTTTTCAAAATTACTTTAAGAAATATATTTAAAGACTATTAATTTTGCATACAATATTATTAAAAATCAATCTTCATTGAGAAACATTTGGCACAGTAAGCTAATGATACGAGGCAGGTTATAATAAATGAAGGCATCCTAAAGATGATCTGAAAACTTTAACAAAATCTTCCAGTTAATCCCCAAGTCATTCTCCCTCCTAACTATCCTATAATTGAAATGATGAAGATAAATTATATCACCAGAATATTGGTAGGTAAGTATTGGTGATAAACCGTTTAGATTATTTGACAACGATTCCAGTGTTGAATAATACAGATAAAAATTTGTTTGTTGATAAAAAGTCAAGATTCTCTTACTTAAAGATTTTTTTTCTCTGTGCCCCAATTTTTCCTTTCCCTCTCATTAATATAAGTTGACATCTTCATTGTTTTACTTACCATACTTACTTTATGCTGCAAAGATGGTTTAATGTTCATTTTTAGTCTCCACATTACGAAGATATCAACATTAAATTGAAGTTCTCTGTACAAATATTTTTAATTCTTTTTTTTCTATTCAAATGATGGTATGTGAGTAGAAATCTATTCAAGTATTAATATTATATATGTATTAACTTTTTCAATTTTGCACTTTTCTCTCCATCTATGTACCTTATTTTCTTACTTATGACTTTATAATCAAAGTGCCAAAAGGATAAATTAAAGTTTCCATTTCTCTGTTTTGTATTCTCCTTTTATTTAAATTGATTAACACTATGTTGACTAATCCCAATGAACAAGAAAAAAACAACACACACACACACACACACACACATACACACACACAACCATGCTTATCTAATCAGAGAGAGAAAGCTGGCATTTTTCAGTACCTCTGAACTTCAAATAATTTTCCTTACATCTAACTGAATTCTCCTTTCCTACAAACACTGGAAAATTGATGTTATGATCTCTAAGTTATTAAGAAATCTAAAGCTTAGAAAGCTTAAGCAACTTGGCAAAAGTTATCTATAGCAAGAGAAAGAAGAAGCCTTACTATTCTCCTTCATTTCAAAGTTTGTAATTTTCATAAAATTACTAGCTCATAAACATGCATTTTTATAGTATGTTGCCAATTATTTTTTGCCATATATACATTGAAGCTACATTTTTTACCATTTCCTGACACACCTTACTTTATTTGCTATCATATTTTAATATATATATATTTTAATTTTTGTAGTTGTAGATGAGCAGCCTGCCTTTATTTTGTTTGTTTATTTTTATGTGATGTTGAGGATCGAACCCAGTGTCCCACATATGCTAGGGCAAGTACTCTGCCACTGAGCTATAACCCTAGCCATATTTTAATATTTTTAACTAAATATATTTAGCTTATATAAGTTAAAATGAGTATTTTCTTATGCAAATAGATATTATAATTATGATAATAAGTTAAATGACAATAAAATATTCTTGGCTGACAATTGTTGTATGCTCATGAAAAATTTTCTTAAAAAGTTATTAATAAGTGATAAAGAAATATCAAAAATTTGTTAACTCCTTGTAAGAGTTTTATATTTGAGCCAGTCATGGTGGCACACACCTGTATTCCCAATGACTGAAGAGTTTGAAACACAGGGATCACAAACACAAGGCCAGCCTCAGTAACTTAGCCAGTCCCTTAGCATTTAGCCCCTTTTCCAAAATACAACAATAAAAATAATTGATGATGTAACTCAGGGGCAAAGTACCTCTGGGTCCAATTCCCAATACTTGTAACAAAGGAAAAAACAAGACATTTATATTTGAGTTCATGAGAAAAACATAAAGGAAATTAATGACAGAATACCCCTAGTGTCCCTTTCTCTTTCTCATTTTCCATTACAATAAATATCCATGATGTTCTATCCATGTGTTGCTTAAGGTCATCCTGAATCCACATTATTTATGTATCACAAATGGGAAACTCAGAACTAAATCAGTAACCTTCTAAACTTTAGGAAGAAGCAAAGACATTCTAAGCATACTAGAGACCAGAAACACTGATTGGCATCTCTACTGGTTTAAAAATTTGCTAGCTATCTATAATAGTCTTTAGACAATAAGACTTTGAGATCATAGGGCTGTGGAAAATGTTTCTGTCCATTAGCAATTGAGAGAGAATGTATTGTACTGACTGTATTTTTATGATTGGACACATTAACCCAGAACAAGTAAATTTTCCAATAGCAGGTAAAATGAGAATCAATTTGAAATGTCTCTTCTATTGAAGTGTCTCTTCTATTGCCCTGCACAGATCTATGATAATTATGTGCTTCCAACCCAAAGATTAAGGTAACAAATAGAATCATAGAATTGAGTATAAAAGTATATTGCACATAATTTAAAACTAAAAACAAGCTTATAGAACAACTAATATAATCTGCTTCAAAAAAAAGTAGAAACTGAGATATAAATAGATGAAATGATTGCTCAAGGTCACATGCTAATTATGATGTCTTATTTTTATCTAGACTTTGTCCCAAAGCAATTCAGGAATATGTCTGCTTATGTACACAGAATAGAAACAGCAACAACAATAAACGACACATGGTGGATTTCATAACCTCACATTGTTTGATAAAACTTGAGTACAGAAAGATAGGATTTGTTTGCATCAAATTTCCTTTACATAAATAATATGTTGCTTCTCAGTTTTACTTTTCCACTTCAAACACAACTGAAGGTAAGCATAGAATTATATTTTCTTTTTTTTTTTTTTTGATACATTTAACTTTTTTTTTTTTTTTATTGGTTGTTCAAAACATCTACCATTACTGGTATATCTTCAAATGCTATGTACTGGGTTGATAAGTGAACACCCTAAACTAATTAATCAACAGACTTATAATTGATGAATATTAAAGAGTAAAAATAATGACCCCACTATTACTTTCTAACAGAGGGGTTAAAAGTCATTGGAAAGAATAAGAATTTTGTGCACATTATTGAAACTGCTGTCTAGCACTATTTCCAGCCATCGTTCCTACTTTAAATGCCATTAGATACTCTGGAGATTACTTTTTCAAGTACTACATCATAATTAAGTCACATTTTACAGAGAATGTAAAGAGACACAGTCTGGGTTTATATAGAACGACTTCACTGACTTCTCGGTTCTACTGAGGGTTGTAAAAGCTCCAGGTTCTGCACTCCATCAGATCGACACATTGCCTGTAATTCAAATGGTAAAATGATCAACAACTTCTTCGATGTTACCTATAGTATATCTAGTCAAGGCCTATCTATATACACATGAAAATTATTTGTACTTTTTAATGAAGTAAAGAGTGTACCAACATAAAGATAAGTAAATACTTCTGTAAGCAAAATACAAATGTGCCTAATATGTGAGTTTATTATTTCAATTTTAACATAATCTCCAATCAAGTGAAGAAAAGAGATTCAATGTGGGGAGATTGGTAACGTGCACACAGTGTTATGTGTAGAAAGGAAAAATCGGTGCTGTTTAAAAAGTCAATAATATTTTGTCACATTTTTCTTTTCTTCAATTGAATGCTTTAGATTCTTTCAAATAATAGGAAAATGTAATAAAATATAAATATTAATAGAATTTTAATGGAATTTGTGGGAATAAAGAAAATGAGTGAGAAAAAAATATGATGTTATAATTGTTTCAATGTTTTTAGCCTATATTAATTCTACTCAATATGAAAAGGTCCTACACAATGCATATGCCTTGAACTTCTTTTAAAGAATGATTTTATTATAACTTATACTAGAATCATGTGATTTATTAAAAATAAAATTCACAGAATAAGACCTCATGTCTAATTCTCCAGTACAAAGTGTAAAATATTTTATCATTTATGGTGATTACTTTCTCTTGATAATGTTACTTATCTATTTATTTTAATACTCTCTATCTCTTCTTGTACTTTTCTCTTCCAATTATCATTCTCTGAAACACATTTATTAGATCAGATCAAGGCCACGAGCAAGTGCTGAGTGCAGAAGGAAATTAATCTCTTACAAGAACAAAGAAAGGCATAAGTGTATGCATATTTTCATTTAATATATATTAGTCACCTAAAAGATATTTTTATGAAAAAAAGACAAAAATATTGAGATTAGTGTCTCACAATAATAACTTGATAAGAGTAAATAACAAATAAATTTTAATTTAACACATTGATGTTCACTTATTTTAAAGTCTTAAGTTTTATACTGAATGGGGAAGATGATGTATTTGGGCAGAAATAGTTTGAAGTGACTTTGGAAAACATGACAATATCTTTGCAGATTGTTTTTCAGTGGTTCTGGGAATTGAACTCAATTCCTCACAAATGCAAATCACATACTCTACAACCAAGCTGCATCCCCAGTCCTTTATAGATCATTTTTAATGGCAGAATATAGGAATCAATTCCAAAACTAGATACAATGCTAATGATTTATGTTTATTAAATCTAATTGACTTTTCTGTGATTTTTTAGACAGCTGTGATTGACAACATGTGTTTGATTATCGAAACTCCAAATGTTTTCAGTTATCTTGTAAGGAATACTGAGTAGAGAATTGGATTGTTGATACCTAAATTCACTGGGAAGAAAATACAGTAATTGTATACAATATTAAATTTTGCTTGCTTCAGGCTAATTATACTACGTAGGCTTCTAAAGTTATAAAAATAATTTTCTATCTTTTTATGAAGTATAGGAAGATAGGAAATAATTACAAAGTGTTTACATGGTACAGAATATAAAAGTATTACACCAAGCAAATTGTTCTCATTTTTAGTTCATCGCATTAGCTCTCATTAAATCTTGTATCTACTGCGGTAGTCACCTGTGTGATATCAATATTGTCACTCTGCTTCTCTTCCTAAAACAAAAGCCTAATTATGTCATGTTCCTGATTTCAGAATTAAAATCAAGATCTACCCTGCTAACCTGATCTGTTTCAACTGCATCTATTCCTTCCATTTACCCCAAATTTCTTAATTCTATAGCATTTGCCTTTCTCTGAACATTTCTTGCACTTCTATATTTCACAAACAACACTGAGTACTCTTTCAAGATCATTTCTTCCTCTGAGGCACTTACTTGACACTCTTTTCCCCTCCTTTTCAACCTCTAAAAGATGAATCAAAAGCTTTAATGTGTGCTTGAAGTGTTTTCCCCAAATGAAATTAAACCTGCTCATTCTGTTTTTCTAGAGACAGGTTTGGTACTTGTTCCCTCTACCTGTTTCAGCATTAGGAAAACCTTCAGGGCATTACAATTTATACAAGCTTGTCTAACCAGCCTGGTTATCAGACCCTTAAGAAGTATAACATCATAGTAATTGTGTTTGTTAAAAACTCTGTACATGGTGATCAATAAGTGCATGTTAAATGCTTTTGTTGTTCTTTGTTTTTTGGAACTTCAAACACTATCCTTATTCTTTATCAAATTTTTAAGATATGCATCAATATTCTCATTATATTAAAAGAAGTTTTAATTCTATTACACAGGGGAAAAATCTAAATCATTTCTTCAGAAGAGGTTTACATCTGTATAAATCAATCTTAATTAATATAGTACACTAAAATTAAAACATATCTTCATTATAGTTTGTTCCCTTGTTTGTAAAGGACACCATTTGAAAAAAAAGTATTTTTGTTTCATTACTAGGTTAATTTGTGATCAGTTCATTTAATCTAGAAAAAAAACGTGTTTACTGAAACTGTTCATCACGAATTACTTAATATTCAACAGATGTATTTGAGCTATGAAATTTTGACTTGTTATAGTATTTTTAAGTAGATTCTGAACATTTATATATATTCATGAGAGATTACCTTTAGTTAACTGTTATTATAATTTACTTTTATACAATGCTTTTATTTTAAATATTACCTATAAAACTCATGATAAAAAAGTCTACTGATATTTACAAACACCTTCCCTCATTAAAATACTAGCTATATTTCTTCTTTTCTGCGTTTTTTGGTGTTGACTATTATCAATACTGGACTAACAGTAAAGAAAAGTTATTATAAAGAAGGCTTGGATCATACAGTAGAAAGAACAGAGAGTTACTAGTGGGAGAAAAATATAGAGAGAGGATGAGAATAGATTGAGGAGAGATATAATTGTTATCACAAACTGAACTTGATGGAAATTATGAATTATAAACTGATAGAGATCAAGAAAGTTTGTATGACTTGTGTGATAAACTGTGGAATAATATATACTGTAGAGAATTACCATAAAATTGTTTTTAATGCTATTTCAGCAATGATATCTACTATGGAATTTCTTAAAAATATGTCAATGACTTAAATGTATTTTAATATGTTATGACTATTGAATTATAATCAATTTAGATAGAATATTGAATTGAACTAAATGATAATTTGGCATTATCCAAGTTACAAAGGTCTATCACCGGTCATCAGCGTATAGCCAGATATTTGTAGCAGTTTCACTAACTGAATTTGCCTTTATGTTTTAAATAATGTTGGCTCCATATAAACATTTGTAAGACTTATAGCATCTATGACAGCTATTAATTTGCTTTGTCCTCATGTTAAATCAATATCTATTCTTGCATTCTTATTACAAAATCAACACTTTACTTCTTTGTGAAAATCCACGTTTTCATCAAGTTTAATTTTAAGTTATTCTTCAAATATTTAATTTAAATTGGAAAATTCAAAGAACACTTCCTAAATTGTTATGGGTTTAAAAAAAGAAAAAGCTCTAAATAGGAGTAACAGATAAATGTATCTCAGTTTCCTATTGCTGCTTAACAAATCACTGTAAACTTAATGATTTAAAATAAATATATGATGTTACTTTTCTGGAGGCCAGAAGTCTGAAACCAATTTCAATATTAGTCTACACTGAGGGGTCCACAGGGGTGGTTCTTTCCAGAAGCTCTAGGGAGTGTTTGTTTCTCTGCCAACCATATCTTCGAGAGGTTTTCAGTATTTCTCATTCCATGACCTCTTCTAGCTTCACATCTCGTAATTCCTTTTCTGTGGTAAATCTCCCTCTGTCTTCCTCAAATGAAGATATTCTGGTGACATTTAGGGCTGATATAACAAAATACTAGAGACTAGGTGGCTTAAACCTCAAATATTTATTTTCTCAGTTATGAAGGGTCAAAGTCTAAGACTAAGGCATCATCAGGGTGGGTTTCTTGATAAGGCCTTTCTTTTCAGCTTACAAGATGCCACCTTCTCACTGTGTTGTCAAATAGCCGTGTGTGTGTGTGTGTGTGTGTGTGTGTGTGTGTGTATAGAAACAGAAACAGTGCACTCATCTTTCCTTGCCCTTTAAGGACACCAGTCTTATTGGATCAAAGTCCCATCCTTATGACATTATTTAACTTTTAGTATCTTTTCATAGGCATTATCTCCATATATGGTTACATTGGGGATTACAGCTTCAATATATTAATATAATGGACCATAACAAGAGTTCACAGTGAAAGAGTTTCTAGTAGATGACTGGATTTGAAAGAAAACAAATAGAGAAAAAATAAGTGAGCCAAGCAAATTCTGAGATGGAGTTGAAAAGATTGAGAAGGAATGGAGTACTGGAGGGGTGAGAGAGATCCAGGTGCGGTGGTATACACCTATAATCCCAGGAGCTCTGGAGGCTGAGATAGGAGGATCTTGAGTTCAAAGCCAGCCTCAGCAAAAAACGAGGCGCTAAGCAACTTTATTTAAAGACCCCGTCTTTAAATAAAATACAAAATAAGGCTGGGGATGTGGCTCAGTGGTCTAGTGCCCCTGAGTTCAATCCCCAGTACCAAAAAAAAAAAAAAAAAAAAAAAAGAGTAATTGGGGAAATGGCAGAGATGCTTTCCTTTATTATTAGGTGAAGGGAGAGGAATGGAGAAACAGCATAGGAAGATTAGTAGAAAAAGACAATCACAAACAGAGAGAGAGGGAGATAGGCTTGGAGAATGAGATTAGACCCAGAACAAAGAAGAAATAAATGAGATTAAGTGAGAAAGAAGAGAGGAAATGGGAAAGGAAAAGAATAGGAAATGTAACAGAGGGAAAATTCAAAGAATAGAAGCTAAAAGGGTGTGGATTAGTACAATCTTAGAGATTAGAGCAAGTTTTTCTTTGTTTTCCGTAGCATAATTTTACATGCTGAATATATTAATTATTTTTAGTGTTACTTTTCATTTACTGTTTCCCCAAAAGATTCTTTTATGAGTGATTGAATTCAGTCTTTTTGTCATTTCTCAGTGACCCACCAAAAATCAGAACTGTCTGTGATATTTATATAAATTGAGATTCCTGGGCATCACCCTACAGATTCTGAAACTATGCTTTACCTGCAAATATTCATGTTTACCATGCAGGCTACATAATTCATGTGCATGCTTAAATTTGAGATTTGAGGTTTTGTATTTATACAAGTAGCGTTTGAAGACAGCTTTAAAGTAAGCCAAAGCACGTATCATCCAATCTGTGCCAACATTTATTCTGTGATTGGAATTTAAATGCTATTTTTCATTAGAGTTTTATAATGACATTTCAGTGTAATGATACTTTGGGGAAGAATTAACCAAAGGTACAATTCCATACTCCTCCAGGGACCTTAGTTTTTTTTTTTTTTTTTTTTAGGTTTTCATCATGATTGTCAAACATTGTCTTCCAGGAGTTCTTAAGTCTTTGTGAATCCAGGACATCAAAGCTGCTTTTAAAACTAATACCTCAGTCACAATCCAGAAATATTGTAACAGTAGTCTGGGACTGTGCTGTCACTGTTATTTTATGGTTTCCCATTTAATGTAATAGACTGTCGAGGTTGCCATCATTTAATTTGAGATCATAAAAGGATGATTCTTTTTTTTAAATAATTTTTATTGTTGGTTGTTCAAAACATTACATAGTTCTTGATATATCATATTTCACATTTTGATTCAAGTGGGTTATGAACTCCCATTTTTACCCCATATACAGATTGCACTGGGAATATTCCATTGCATTCACTTGAGTTTAGACCAAGTAAAGGATTCCTACTTAAATGTGCACATAGTCATAACTCTTTTTGAAGATGCATTATTAACTGGTGATTGGGTTTATTGGAACGAAAAGATTAATCAGGATCTGGCAATACTCTGCTCTCCAAACATACAGCTGTTGGTCTCCTCATCACATAGCAGTACTATGTGGATGGGGAACTTTCTATGTTAAAGAATAAATGAAACAGCAAATCCCTTATCATTGGCTACTTAAAATAAAATATAAACTGCTAAAAATGTTTCTCGGTATACCAAAAGCAAAGAATTCAATCACAAGTGGGAGGAATTTTAAAAATAATATTTGACTCATTTTCTACCTTTAACATTTTTCTCAAATGTAAAAAAGCTTCTCTTACCAGAGGGGGAAGGGGAAGAGTAGCTATTTTGACATAACTTAGCTATTGTCTGATAGCTAGTTTTAGCTCTGTCTTTATAGAAGACACATTTGTATATGTTAAAGTTTACATATCTACCTCTCTCAGCCTTCTCTTTAATCCTCATTAAAATTCATTTTAAAAAGTTGTTGAAATCTACTGCATGAAAGATATTTTACATGACAGAGTAGTTTCCATTTTATCTGAGCCAAACTTCTAATATCATGTGCACACTATAGTAACCATAGTTAATGATGCAGTCTATTTTAAAATAGCTATAAGAGAGGATTTTGAATATTCTCAACACAAAGAAATAATAAAACTCTAAATTGATGCATATGTAAATTGCATGAATTCATCGCTGCACGATGTATACATGAATCAAATTACACCCCATAAATGTACATAATTGTTATGTGTTTATTGAAAAAAAATATATGCAATTATACAATAATATTTGTTGAAATAAATTAATCCAAAACAATCTGCACTTTTTTTCTAAAATTCTATTCAAAATCTAAATTTCAAACTTGCTAGGACATTTAGAGACATTTATGTGTATATTTCACTGAACATTAAAGCAGTATAAAAATATAACTTCAGAGAAATACTGGTGGAAAAGAAACCACTTCTTTCCACTAAGTAGAGTAAAATGTCCTTTTTAACCTTCCTAATAGCACCCTCCCTTGCTTTAAATTGAGTCATTCTGGAGTACCTGAGTTTCACGTTTTATAGTTTTATAATTTGTAACGTCTGGCAAAGATCAAGGATTCTCACTTTCCACCTCACAGATGTCCTTGCAAACTGGAACACGATTTAAATGGTTTACATACATATATTACTCCATTAGTGCCTAATTAAAACTACTTCTGACAGCTGGCAGACATTGAGATGCTTCAGATAATCCAAGTGAACTGATCAAGGATAGAAAATTGTGCTTGCACTATTTATATGAATTCATGGCATTTTTGTGTCATTTAAAAAAAATGTTTTCTTAATTCTCTATGAGCTTTATATATTCTATATACATGACATTACTGACACATTCATGCTGCATTTAGATTAAATGTCCTATTTTATAGGAGTAGATGGTTTACTTTTCTATTAGAAATTCTCCTTAGATAAAAGTGAAAATGAAAGGTCTTGTCAAATGAGCCATGAATTTGGTGCTGATTCTCTGATAGCAAATATTAGCTCTGTATTCTACTATATATGTTAAAGTTTTACTTGGGTCTTTCCTTTAAATATTGTATAGCTGTACTGCCAGTGGAAAGAACAAGGATTGACCACCACAGATGCTGCATTGGTCAGAGATCTCCAGAAACACAACAATTGGATGTGAAAGGATTTATATGTAGAGAGACTTATTCTAAGGAATTAGCTCACATAATTGGGGGTCTGATGAATCTGAAATCTGCATGGCAGGCTGATGCTCTGGAGAGCCAGGGGAAAATCAGACATTGCAGCTTTAGTGCAAAAGCAATCTGGAGGCAGTTATCTTTCTTACTCAGGTGACCCCATTCTCACTCTTAAGGACATCGGTAGATTAGATGAAGAATGCCCATTTTACAGATGGTAATCTGCTTCACTCAAAAATACATTTAAAGGTCAACCTTGTCTAAAAAAAATCTACATGGCAACATCTAGACTTGTGTTTAACCAAAAGTTTAGTTCATTGGCCTGGTCGAATTGGTTTAAATTTAGCCATCACAGTCACAAGAGGTGAATGTACATGCAAAACTCAAAAGCAGTGTGAATAAATGTTGCAAGCATGAAAGTTTACTTTGTGGAAAAAATTAAAATATAGGTGTGATTAACATAAACAAAACAGAGGGAATTACAATGAGGTAGGGATTTGGAAGGCAGAAAACTTTTAAAAGAGTTGCTAGAAATTTCAGTCAACATGTCTTCCTATTGTTTCTTCCTGTGTTCACTTTAAAAATCTTAATCCCAAACATCTGGTCTTCCAGGAGAAGTGAATTGCAGGCAGAATTCCATCACTTGCATTTTTCCCCCATAATGCAGTATGGTTGGCATAGGAACTACTATAGTTGGCATAGGAAAAAAACCCTTCAGTGTCATGTAGAAACACATGTAATAACCAGAAACTAGAGCTCTGGGTTATTAGAGGTATAAGCTAGTAACAAGTTTTTAGAATTCTAGGAAAATAAACTTGATCAATATTATAGATGCGAAAAACAGAATCTGAAACATTAACTTGTATAACTGGTTAAAATCCAGCTGGATCGCAAACTGTTACTTGGAAAGAAAACTGCTGAGTTAAAAATACTTGTGGATTAATACCTATTCTCATACTCTTGATAAGTGAAAACATTAAAGTATATTAAGAAATATAGATCAAATATGCAGTTGTTGACTGCTATTGGCCAATGGCATTCTGGATGGAGCTCAAATTTGCAAGAATCATGGGCATCTCTTCCCAACTTGGCCTTTAGAAATGTCAAATTGTTAACTAAATATGTGTAGCATAGAAAGTATCAAATACGTTTTAACCACAGGTCTACTCTTTAAAATGGAAATATTTACAATTCTACCTTATACATGATAATTTGCACTATTTATCTTTCAAGTAAATTGTTATCAAATAGATTTTAACAAAATGTATGCAAATATAGTTTAGATAAAATTTATTATTTCATCTGTTGTATACTGATCTGTTGGGCTTATGTCTTTGTTTCCAGAAACCCTGGAAATTTCCTGAGAGACAGGATTATCTATTATTTGGGATGAGTCCCTTGGACTAAACCTGAGTTTATGCTAACTAATTGACTTAGAGTGGGCTCAGAAAGACCAACCATGTGATAAGAGGGACTGTGAACCAGGTAAGATCAGTCTGTCTTTTGAAATGGAAAGAGAGGCTAGAAATTGATTTCAATCAGATAGTCAATGGTTTTATCATGCCTATATAATGAAATCTCTGGACACGGATGTTCAGGTACACTTTCTTGGTTAACAATATTCTTGGCATATTGCTCCAAAACGATCTGTTTGGAGGGTGATTTATACTGACTCCATGGAGAGAGGAAGTGGAAGTTTCAAATTTTAGCCCCTCCTAGACCTCATCTTATACATCTCTTCTTTTGGCTAGTCCTTATTTATTTCCCTTTTTGCTATAATAAAACTATAATCTTTAAAAAGTACTTATCTGAATTCTGACTTGTTCTAATGAATTGTAACATCTAAGAAGGTAATGGGAATTCCCTTCCCCCAATTGCAGTCAGTTGGTCAGAAGTATGGGTGATCTGGGAACCATCAAACCTGTGGCTGGTTTGTGAAGTGAGGGCAGTCTTTTGAAGGTTTCTACCCTTAACTCACTCATGAAGTCTGGCTTAACTCTGGATAGTTAGTGTAAGAATTGCATTGCACATCATAGGTCTAAATAAATAAAATATTTATTAGTAATTCAAATAGAAAAAATATATTAGTATATCAAAACATTTATTAGTATATCAAATGGAAAAATACTTGAATTTTATTGCTACTTCTTCACATTTCCTTTAAGGTACTATTTGATTCAACCTGTAGCATTGTTTTTGTTTCTTTGTTTTCCTGTTGCATTCTGTCTGACTTTAGTTATCAAAAACAACAACAAAAAATCCTTATGACAGACATGTAATGCAATATATAATTAAATCACCCTTTAATTAAGTTATCTTTGTATTTTTTTCATTGCTGATTACTAAACAGATATTATATAGGAACTGGAAAGTGAAAAATAGAAAACTACATGATAAAATTTTACCATTCTTCTTTTCTTTTCTTCTTTTTTCCTCTATTTTGCCTTGTTTTCTTGCATTCTAATTAGAACTATCCATATCCAAGAAACTTGTCACAGTCACTAGAAATTATTTATATATTAATAAAATAATTATTTGTTTCAATTTTAAAGTGTTTATATTTTTAATATTTTAAATTTGAGGCCAAATTATAAACACTGGTCTAGAATAATTTTGTCCATTTGAATTGTCTGCAATGATAACACAATCTATAATTGTGCTATCCAAAACAATCCATACCAGTCCATACCTGTTACATCAACATGTAACTAATGAAGATAAAGTATTGATTTTTAATTAACTTAAATTTAATTGTAATTAATTTGAATTTAAATAGCTTCTCTACAACATAATTGTATAGATGATGATTTTTTTAGCAGAAAAAGCACAAAGAATAGAGATGAAAAACAAAGTTTAAATGTATAAGAAAGATTCAAATATATGAAGCAAAATATAGAGGCTGTAGTATTGTCTGATTAAAAATTAAAAAAAGAACTCAGACTGTATCTTGTAGTGATGAGTTGAAAAAAACTCAAGGGGGCAGCCCATCAAAAAAAATATTTCCAGTGTATGATAGAGAGCCCATAAAGAAAACAAATCCAAAAGCATGGAAAGCTTATGTCTAATTTGTCCTAAAGCTTCTTTATCCCTGCATAGAAGGAACCCAAACTATCTGGGTCTCTGACATGAAAAGTACTAAAAAAGAAACTTGAAAGAACTGTGTTATCTAAATCTGTATAAACTTACGAATACAAACAGCACTCTGAGAATTAAACAGTATGAAAAAAAAAAGTTATTCTTACATCCTTTACCAAAGATATCCTCTGAAATGATGAATGCTAAAACTATGGCAATACAGGAACTGAGTTTTAGGATTATTTTCGATATGTCACAACAAAACAACTTAAATAATCTTTAGAACAAAACAGAAGGAAATGGTTCATGTAATTGAAAATACAGTGGTTAGAGAGCTTTCATACACAATTTATTCTGAAGGATCAAAAAATAGTGTATAAAGAAACAGTGTTCCTCTATCTTTTGTCTCTGCTTTCCTCAGAATTAGTTTCAGTTCCTGTCACTAGTAGTTGATTCAGGATACAGTATCCCAAGTTCCCACTCTGCTGAAATGAAGGTAAGTCTGTCTACATTTTACAGCAAAACCCCAAGGATTGGGAAACAATGACTCTGAAAAAGACACACTCAGGCCTGTGTGAAGGAGTGAATGAAGAAGTTGTGGCATATATATACAATGTAATATTATACACCTTTAATACATAATGTTATGCACCCCTTAAAAAATAAAAAAAAATCCTGCCATTTGTGACAACATGGATGAACATGAAGGACATTGTGCTCAATTATGTCTGACACACAAAGACAACTATTGCAAGGTTTCACTATTATGAGGAATCTAAAAAAATTAAAGTAGGTACAAACAACAAATAGAAGAGTGGTTACCAAGGACAGGGAAAATATGGAAATAGGAAGTTATTTAAGTCAAAGGGTACAAACTTGAGGCTATGTAGGATGAATAAATCTACAGATCTAATGTGTATCAAATGGATGATAGTTAATGATATTCATAATTAAATAGTGACTATATTATATTGTATTATGTACTGAAAACTAGATCAGAGAGTAGATTTTTATGTGCTCTTGCCACATATATTCACCAAAGATGACTATGTGAAGTCATGGATATTGTAATTTACTTGATTTTAATAATCATTTCACTGTGTATATTAAAACATCATGATGTACAACTTAAATATATGCAATAAAAACATGCGTGTTTGTGAGTGGCTCTATACCTGTAACACAAGGAATTGGGAGTTCTGTTGTACTTACTTACAGAGGCAGAGGTAAAAAAAAAAAAATCAGCTCCTTAAAAATCCCATAGACTTTCAGAAAGGTGGTTATACAAGGAAACTGCAGAGAGGATAAGGAGTTCTCAACAGACAGCACCAATTCTGTCATCAAAAAGCACAATGGAAGCTGCCATATGCATTATAGAAAGAGTGAAGTCCAGGACCTTTGGAGAACTGGCAGGAAATGCACTGAAGCCAGTCAGTCCAAACATACTATCAATGGTCCCTCAGTGGAAAACCTGTCCTTGAGCACAACATCCTGTTAGGCACACCAGGGAACACTTGTGAAATAATGGAAGAGTTGACACTTTTGCATTAGCAAATGAAGGTGAAGAACCAGTAAAACTTTGGTTCTTACTCTTAAAGAAATCTCATTACACCGTACTCCAGCAAGTAGTAAAGTATATCCATTAAATAAAGGAAGTAGTTATATGTAGGAAATTTGCTTGTGGCTACTTTCTAACATATACCCAGAGCACAAAGGAAAATAATAAATGAAATAAGCTGACAATACAGGAAGGACATAATGTTAGCTACATTGAGGTGGGTTATTTAATTATAATGTATGTACATATGTACATCTGTCCTTTGGAATTATTAAGATAATTTTCATTTATATTTCTATTTAATTGATTTGAAAATATAGGGTTAGACATTATTCTCTCTAACATACAGAAAAATAATGCTAATAGTCTTATACCATAATGGTCTTATACAGAAATCTCTCTATCTTTCATCAAGTTTCACTAAAGTGATGCATTACTATGGGTATTAAATCAGAATATGGGATAAAGATAGAGATGGAAAAATATTTTATCTGAAATGTATCCAAAAAGTGAAATAAAGATACTCTAGTATAAGGGATTTATTAATACTTTTGTTACTTTGGATATTTTATGGAATATGATGATGATGCATAAACTGATTGATAGATGTACGTGTAGCTAGAGAGATGTGAGAGAGAAAAAGTATTAGATGGAAAGACTTCGACACAGGTAACAAACTGATTAGAGTTATTAAGAAAATTATCCCAGAAATTATTCTGAATTTACTATATTTATTAATAAAAATGAAGAAGGAATGGGTTCAATATTTAGACACTGAAAGAGAAAGAGAGATCAGACACTGATCCTTTTGTGAGTATGAATGTGACTGTGTGTGCCTGTATGTGTGTGCTTTGTAAGAAATAAACTGAGGCAAAATATCTGTGTGTATCTGTGTAGGTACACTCATACATATACATTTCTTTTTCATTTCTGGTGAGTAGCAGTTGCAGCAAACATTATTACCCTATTCTTTAGATGGAGAAACTGAGTCAGAAATATTAAATAATGAGTAATAGTGGTTTAACATTCATAGTTTGGTTTTGCTAAAATAGTGGGATAGGTTACTGAGAGACCAAAGAAAGCACCCAGAAGTGTTTATGGGGAAAATCCAGTGGTGATGGGCTGGACAGGTACACCTGTGTGTTCCACGTTGCCTCCAGTGCTTCACCAGAAAGCAGCACCTCCTATCCTCATGGGCCTTCTAGCAAGGGCCTCCTTGATGAGGTCTTTCTTCTGAATGGTGTTCTGATCTGTACTAGTTACTGCAGAGAGAGGATTTTTATAATTTTGGTTATAGAAACTGTGATGTCATTAATTTGCTTAGTTTGCATTGTTGTTTGCATGACCAGCATCCCAAAAAGCAGCTGTTCTGGCATGTTTTTTACATATCACACTAACTTGCTCTCATTTCCAGCATACATAAGAGAAAGCCAGTGTTCTTCAAGATAATATGTATCTGGACATATTGACCCATACTTTCATTCACTGTTACCTTAACTTGGTTAGGTTTGGGGGAATACAAAAGGAGATTTCGGATGTTTTACTATCCTCCTTCTCCTTAAGGATACCATAGTGGGTTACAAATCTGAGATTAGAATTCAGATGGTCTGATGTTTAAAAAAAAAAAAAAATCTGAACTCTTTTCTCTTTTAATGCAAAAGCTAAAGAGTAATAATTTGTCATATTCATAATAACCTTATTTAACATAAATCTAGCCCTAAATACTATTGTAAAATAATACATTTTTATGATCACATCTTATTTCCCAAGCTCTGGAAAAACAGTACATGTAACTGCTGTGTAAACTGTACTGTGTAGTTATTTAATTATTATTTTGTAAATTATCATGTTTTGAGCATTGCAAAATTTGTAGAAATTGATTCCATATATAGAGTTTAATGGTTCTTCAAATACTGTAAAGCATTTATTACAAAATAGAAAAAGCATTCCCCAATCTTTATGACATTTTCTAGATCTGTGATATGCAGTACTGATTTTTGTCAAAGATCTGGTCACTTAGCTATCTCTTTGATGTTTGCTTTTCATTTGCAGTCATGATAGGTGCAAAAAAAATGGTAAAGTTGGCAGGTCAAGAAGAACAACTAGGTAATAATAAGAAGGACTGGGAAGAGATGATTTCTGTAAGAGAATCAGAAAAATAAGAAAGTATTTTGCTCAAAGTTAACTTCAGCTCAGGGAAATTTCAATAAAACCTTTAACATAAAAGACAATTTGAAAAGAATTTTTTCATCCACATGTTCTGAATGATTAGATTTCATCTCATTTACTCTGAGAAAGTATTTTGCCTCAGTTTATTTCTTACAAAGAATAACATCTTTAATTTATTCTTAGTCAAAACATTTAAAAGCAAGTCTTATTAATGTTATAACTAAATGGTTACCTATTTGTCTAATTAATTCCATTATATTTTATTTTTTATAGGAATTAAGCAGAAAATTTGCACAGTTTGTGTTTATAAATATAGATGTAAATAAAAATTGTATATGGAAAGAGGGTACATGACTTCATGAGGGAGACAGTGATCTTTGGTGTGTTATTTGTGGCAGATGATGTAATTTAACAAATGTAGCTCCCTTTTATTTTTTAAACCAAATGCTACATCTGTTCATTTTAAATACATTTACAAATCTTTTTTTTTTTCCAAACAACTACTGTATTTAAACCTCACAGAATTGGCAAAGCTATCCAACTGGTTCAAGTGTTACAAAGGAAATGAAATCTATGCACAAAATAACTATGATTCAAGGCCTTATGTGTTAAGAATCATATAAGTGTTGTAAAAATGAAGGTATAAGAAGAAAAAATCAATACCAGCTGGGGTTAATATGGAAGGTGTTGTAGAGGAGTTGACTTCTAAGTGGGACTTTGAAGTGTTGGTAGAATTTGAAGACATAGAGATGAATTTTAATTCCATTGAAGAGATTCCATTTTATCTGGAGTTTAGTGTACACCCTACTGCGGTTTAAGAATGACTCCAGCTCTTTGCTTTCAAAGCCTAACTAGTAACTGTACATTTAATTTATATCCTAACAGACCAAATTAATTGCTGTACTTTGCCAAGTTCAAAAAGATTTTCCTTTTATTTAGCTTTCAAGTGGAAGTATTAAACCTGCTGTAGATATCGTTACCTTTCTTCGTAAAGAGGGATAAAAATGTGCAATTAACTTCAGACATGTTCTTAGAAATCTTGTATCCTACTGGGCAATTTCAAGGCAGCAATCGCTTGATGATATGTTTCTTCTCACCTGACTTTAGCTCCTAAAAACATTACTGGAGCTTTTCAATTCTGTAAGTGGAAAAGGCACATCTCTGTTAGCAAGACTATTAATGTAGGCTCTGAGTAGAAAGGTTATTAATGTTCAAGGAATCGGGGCTGCTTATGAGCCAGTTCAGAAGATCATTCTACCATTGAGATAGCCCCACAGATTTTGAGTTAATAGAAAGTACTGGATCAAAGTTTAGAGAACTGCTTAAGAAGAGCACTGAAGCAAGATCACTTGAGAAAGTTCCCAGAAGAACAATATAAAAAAATACATATATATACACTTCTGAATAGTTCAGAATAATTAAAATTCTCTAAATTTCACTTTAGCAAAATTAGCTTCTGGTGCTTTTAATAAAGATTCTTTATATTTTCTCATTAAGGATATTAAAATGTTTACATATTAATTTAACATAATTAAGAAAGATTTTATTGATTTAACTAATGTGCTAATTGGCTGTTCAAGCCAGATTACCACTACTAATATCCATGTCCCGTCCCTTCTCCTTGAATCTGAACCGACCTGCTTATAAGCAATAGAATGCAGCAAAAGTGGCTATTTGCCTATCAGTGATGGGTTAGAAAAGGCCACACAACTTTTATTTTGGATGATGAAAATTATGAACTTTAACTGAAATTATTTATTTCTTTGAATCACCCTCTATTTCCTCTTCATGACAGCTGCCTCCTATAGGCCCTCTAGTCTACATCCTAGTCTGAATATACCATTGGATTATCCCAGCCCAGTTGCCATATATTTGAGTGAATGGGTGTTCAGGTGATTCTAGACTACAGGCTGAGTTTATCCCAGGTTTCAACCTTCCCACCTCGGTCTTCAAACATATTGAAGTCCAGACCACCATCTCTCCAACTCCTATTACATCCTGACCAAATTCTTGCAATATCATTTATAAGTATAACACATAAATATTTGAATTTCTTAAATTTGGGGGTGGTTTGTTGTATGGCTGAAACAGAGAAAGGCTATTTATATGCAATCTAAGCTGTGCTACATTAACATTTTTTTTGTTGTTGTTTAATACTTATAACCCATTTTTGAATTTCTTTCTGCTTCTCTAGACTGCTTCTTTAAATTCTCAGCTTGGCCACCCTTCTGCTCAGGCAAAATAATGTTTCTTTTTAACTATATCCAGAGGTATTCAGCTATATATTGGGTGTCTTACATTCTTTTCTATGGAGAAACAGGCTGGCTTCTGCAACTTTTTTTCAATAAGTTTTCTTCTTATTAGAATACTGTGTCGGTGCAGAGGCTGACTCTGGATGAATAGAATAGAGTTATTCAAATTCAAGATGTTGGTTTGAACTGCTTCAACCTTTGATTGTATAGCCATTGTTTTAGTTCAGACAGGGAAACTGTAAGAAATATATATATATATATATATATATATATATATATATATATATATATATATATATATAACTTTCCAAACATGCCTATTTCTATAGACTACTATAGAACGGCATTACATATGTGTTCTATAATGCTTACATGAAGAAGAGATTTGATCCTCACAGGCATATGCAATGATGGTCAGAATGAAAGGGAGCAGAGAACTGTTATGGTCGAGAGAACTGGGGTGATATGACTCAGATTCCTAGATCTTTATCAGTATTGTGATATGTTAAATTTCCAGAGATAAGGAACACAGATAACTGGGTAAGCTCTTAAGCATCATTTCTCTACATCCTGGGCAAGGGAATGTTCTTCTTCTATCTCCTTGATTTCATTTTATCTCAGATCTACCAAAGTATCTTTGTGCACAAATATTTGTTGAGCACAAAGCTTGAGATGAGATTTAAAAATGTATAATATTTGGAGTTGTATCTTAAGTTTGCAATGCATTAGAGATAGACTGATTAATTGGATGATTTTTGGATAGGATGATAATTTGAAATGTGCATGTGTGTGCTTTGTGCGTTTATATATATGCACCTGTAAGTTTTCTCACTTCCACCTAAAAGCTCAAAACAATGTACTTGTGAGGATCCAATTTATTTTCACTGGTAAGTTTCTCCTCAGAATTGTTGGCTCAGGCAAGCATAGTATGCTACCTGCTTTTTTTTTCTCCTAACAAACAGTTGCAAACATAATCATCTCATGGGAGGTATCTGGCTAGACTTTTTCCTGTTCCTGGTTAGATGTCTCCACTCTCACTTTTCCCCTGGCATGACCATCCTGTGACAGACTGTAGTTGCCAGATTCTTAGTCACATTATAGGAACCAATGCAGAAAACAGGCTGACGAAAAGTTCATTTTACTTACTAAAAGCCACTCTGTCCTGCTGTTAATGAACATTGATGTAGGCAATAAACTGGTTAAAATTGTTTTACTGGTAAATGACGAAATAAGCTATTTAAAGACAGACATTATTTCAGCACCAAGAGTTTGCAAATTTGTAGTTTGGGTTTTTCACATTAATATAATGTAAACAGCTAGCTGGATTAAAAATGACCTGTCACAGTCAAAAACTACTTAGAAAATCAGCATGATTACATGAAATTATAATGTCTTGTTTCTTACATTACCAAAGAATTCTGAAATGTAGTAGTTTTTAAAGAATATTATGTGAATATAATGGAAATAGTTTCTGTGAAAGATTCTTGCCTTGTGTTCATTACATTTCCATATTATTAGCAGTTGTTTCTAGTTAGAAGGCAAATTTAAATTAGTTTATTCAGTTTGGGGGTGGGAACAACCTACTGTTCTAAATAATTAACTGTAAAATACTGTGTGAGTTTATATACAAAATGATAAATATATGTCGTAAGTACTAAATAGAGTGCTTGAAACCAGTATTGCTACTACTTGCCAATTTGAGAATAATTTTCTTTGTTCTATTCATTAGGGAAAATCTAGAAATAAACATAAGCATGATTTAAAAACCATCAAAGAAAAGCTATGACTTTAATTAGCATCATTATTCTAGGGAAGGAAAAATGATTCCCATTCAACTGATTGCATTCATCTTTACAACACATGAATGCATTCCAGGGTTAAATTAAACAAGTAAGTAGAATGCAGAGTAGGAAAATAAATTTAATTAAAATACTGTACGGATACTCATTATGTGCCAATATATTATATGATGTATCAATAAAAATCAATATAACACATGGCAAAATTTGTGTTTATATCCTTTGAAAGCTTACAAATCCATTGCTAACGATAGGAAGGCACGTGAAATAAAATATCTAAAAGAAGAAAATCAGAAAATCAAAGTAGTGGAAATACTGTGTTTCCAAGGGTGTTAAGTTTGAGGAATCCGACCGATGGTGGGATAAAACATTCTGTTTTGTTTATTCTATTTATAATTGTATTTTATGAGTCAAAAAGTATACTGGGTATCTATTGAATTATGTAGCTCTGCTATTTCTCTAGGAAATCAAAATATATTACATGTTTCACAATCTAGCCACTAAAATAAGTCATATACATAAATAATATGTGATAAACAACACAAAATAAAAACTAAAAATTTAGAAAGGGAAAGTTGACTTTCAATTGTAGATGCCAGAGAAATATTGTGGTGGGGGTAAAACTTGCCCGACACTTGGAGCATGCATTGAATTTGAGCAGAGCTTGTCTTGTCTTGTCTTTCTTCTTTCTCCTTCTTCTATTCTCTTTCCCCTTCCCCCTTTTCTTTTCTTCTTTGCCTCCTGTATTTCCCTTCTCTCACTCTCCCTCCTTCTCCTCTTTCTGTTCTTCCTCTCTCTTTTTTTTCCTTCACCATTTTTGGAGGAATGTGAAATGAAGACAGTATCATACACTATTTACTACCTAATGCTTATTTTCACTGAATTCTTACAAATATATTTATCTATCATTGCTCACTTCTTGTCTGCGGTATCTGGAGTCGAAGCAATATTTTATTCACTCATTGATTTTTAGGGCTAAGCACAATGCCTAGCACATGACAAACCCTCGATAAAAACTGTACATTTATTGAAGAGCAAAATAATCAAAGCCCAAGGACAGAAATGTGAGGGATGTATTCATGCACTGAGATGAAAACCATTTGAAGTTGGTAAATAATGCTATTCTGTGTAAGATTTTTTTAAGCATAATGCTTTATGAAGATTTTGACAAGCAACATGGAAATTGACATTTCTCCTGCACAACATGGTGGATTATAGGGTATTAATATCATTTCCTCCAGGCCACTTCTTTTCTCCTATTTATAGATGCTGCATGTTACCAAAAGTGCAGGATATATATAGGCATCATTATATGACTTCAGTGAAGACATAAGGCCCTAAAATCTAATATTATCTGGATAAACCAATTTATTATGGTGTAACAACAAGCAATTGTTAAGAATTAAGCACACTGAGTTTGAGGTTAGATAGAATCTCAGTAATCCTGGCTCTGTCACATCCTGTTATTTAAGCCCTCTAAGGCCCAATTTCCTCATTTGTGAAATGAGGTCAAAGAGTGTCTACTTAGCAATTTTTCTGTAAGCATTAAATGAGGCAACACATATATCACAGTGTAAAGGGTGTACTCAATAGGACTGGGATTCCTGCATCCCTACAATCATGAGGTACACCAATTTTGTTACCATCCATCAAGCATTTCCTTAGAAATCATTTATTGTATAGAAATAAAGTCCCAGTGATACAAGGATTGATAAAATATTGTCCTTTGAAACTGTTCTTCAAAACTCTTCCTGTACAGGAGGAGGTCTGGGAAGAGGAAAGGGTGTTCATTGATAAGTGAAGGCAATTTTAGGCTCTTCCTGTTGCTGCTTCTCTTACTACCTACTCACAGTATATTTAGGAATATTTGTAACTCAAAACTAATAATTCAAGAGGAGATTGCCAGAGCAGGAACTGTGTCTGTGGTTCTGACCCCGTGTACTAGAAAGCTTGATAACACGTGAAGCTTGACTATTGTTTGAAATTACCTATTCTCAGGACTTAGATTACTTGTTCACAGCTCCTACTTTCCAAAAAAAAAAAAAAAAAAGAGGGTTTCTCAGCAGAGAGATTATCATAGCATCAAACAAAGGCCCAAAGCAGATTTTCAGGAATCATTTCTTACTTCTTTATTTTCTCCACATTTTATTATTAAAGAAAATGAAGAATGCCCATAAACATTTAGGATGTCATAAGAGGGAGAATATCTGATACTCATAAGGCAGCTAGGCTTCCTAGCCCTACAGCATTTGTATGTGAAGAGCTCAGAATTTAATAGAGGAATATATGTTCAAAGACAGTAAATAAATGAATGTTTTCAAAATTTTGAATTTTAAACTTGCATTTTTCTTGAGATTTTATAGTTTCTGATAACATGTAATTGTATCTTTTTTCTCAATAAAATTCTTATATTAATTAATAAGTTGTCAAACAACTTACAAAAAAAACCTGACAAAACAAATTCTGATGATCATGTCAATTTTAATGAACCTCAAAGGATTTAATTAAAATACAAAATTTAAAATTAATAATTATACTTTAAGGTATGTACAGTAAAAACAAAAAAAAAGAAGTTCTTTATCTGATATGAGTAAACTGCGTGTGATGAACTATACGTAGCAGGCAGGAAAACAGAAGGACAACCCAGAACTCAGTTTCTATGTCTTTTGAAACTTTGGGGACTGGAGGTGTAGTTAGAGACTGGAGGTGTAGTTAATTTATAGAGAGCCTGTGCAGTGTACAGGACACCCTGAGTTCAATCCCCATGACACATACAGACACTCTGACACCAATTTTTAAATAATTCTTAAAGTTTCACTCAAGTGGCTTTACTTTTATGGATAATTTCATGGCTCAATTAAAAAGATCTACAGTAAAACCATCAACACAATAGCTTTACATTCTTAAAGGACGAATAGAACTTTTGGCGGTTTTATTTTGGAAATAAAGTAAAACATTAATATTAATTTCCAAATAAACTCTGTTACACTCAGTGTTCTCAATCTAAAATAAAGGGGGAACTTTAATAATATATGCCTCTTAGGGCTATTGTAGCATTTAAAATAACTGATCAATTTAATAACCTGTCAGAAAATATTGCACATATTAAAACTTTAATAAATATTACATACTAATTCTGATGAGGACTTAGGCTTTAAATAGCCAAGTGTGTTGCTCAAATATGAAAAAAAGAAAGAAACCAAAAGAGAAAATCATATGGAACTCAAAATGACATTGCTATGAAACTTAATTGTCTGATACTAACAGTTATGCTAGGCAGCCCTCAAATGCTAGAAAGCAGAAAATTGTTACGTAACAACACTAAATCATCTCCAAAAATCAAAGGATGAATAGAGCAGATAAAGATTTTCACTCATGGAATTTATATTAAAACGAAATTATTACCAAAAAAGAAACAATGCTGAATTGGTTACAGATTGTATTTAGTTCAGTGAGAAAACTTAATAAGATGATAAGAGAGAAAAGAGAGAATTTTTTAGATCTGATAATCTTCTCTGAAAAGGTAATGTTCCAGCTGAGACCTGATTGATGAAATTGAACCACCTGGTGGAAGAAACAGGATATTCACACTCCTATTAGTTGTACTAGAATGTAGTGTTCCAAGAACTGAGTTAGGAAGACTTATCTTGCTGAAAGATAGGGGTTCAATTTTACTCTACTACACAAGGATTTCCAGTTTTCCCAGCACAATTTGTTGAAGAGGCTATCTTTTCTCCAATGTATGTTTATGGCACCTTTGTCTAATATAACTATTTATATGGACTTGTTTCCGTGTCTTCTATTCTTTACCATTGGTATTGGTGTCTGTTTTCATGGTGCCAATACCATGCCATTTTGGTTACTACAGCTCTGTTACATAATTTAAGGTCTAGAATAGTGCTGCCTCCTCATCATTTTTCTCACTGAGGATTGTTTTGGGTATTCTGGGCTTCTTATGTTTCCAAATGAATTACATGATTGCGTTTTTCTATTTGTATGTAGAATGTCTTCTGGATTTTAATTGAAATTTGTATAGTGCTTTTGGTAGGATGGCCATTTTGACAACATTAATTCTTCCTATCCAAGAACATGGGAGATCTTTCCTCTTTCTGAGGTCTTCTTCAATATATTCTTTAGTATTCTGTAGTTTTCATTGTAGAGGTCTTTTGCCTCTTTTGTGAGATTGATTCCCAAGTATTTTATTTCATATTTTTTAGGTTACTGTGAAGGGGATACATTTCCTGATTTCTCTTTCAGCTAATACATCATTGGTCTGTAGGAATACAATTGATTTATTGGTATTGATTTCATACCCTGTTATTTTGCTGAATTCATTTTATAAGTTCTAGAAGCTTTCTGGTAGACTTGTTAGGATTTTCTAAATATAGAATCATATCATCAGCAAATAGGGAGAGTTTGACCTCTTTTCCTATTCAGATCCCTGTACTTTCTTTCTTGTGCCTGATTGTTCTGACTAGGTTTTCAAGGACTATGTTGAAAAGGAGTGGTGTAAGAGGGCAATCCTGGGGTTTTATTTTCTGTTTTTTTTAGAAGGAATACTTTTAATTTTAGATGATTGGAAACTAGTTAGAATTTCAAGGACAGAAAAATCATTGTAAGAAACTTAGATTTGATTTTTCTAAGGAATCTTTACTAAGGAATCTTTGAAGAATTAAAGTGAAGTAATCTGAATTGCTTTTCTGAGACTAGATTTGGTAATCAAAGAACGGAGACATGGGAGCCCAGGCTCACCAATTAGCTTCTCAACTCCAAGAAGTTGGGGCAATTCAATTAGGAAGGAATAATGAGGGAGAAGGATAGACTAATAAAGGGAAAGAATATTAATTTCTTCACTGGGAATAGGCAGAGATCTTCCAGGAACTTGAGTGTTACCTTTTTACACTCTTGTCATAGTGAATGGCATGTGTCTTTGGCTTTAAAGTGAGAAGGTAGAAAAAGCCTAGGTAAGTATAGGTTAAGATAATTCTAGATTATAGTTTTGGACAAAATATTAACATTTCTACATAAAATGCTGAAAGCATCTGACTCAAGGTTCAGACAATAAATAAAATAGACCCACCATGAGGACAGAGAAGTGCTGCATTCCAGTCATACAGCAGATATCTATAAGCCCAAGGAAATGTGAGTGTTTTTCAGTAAAAGTGGCCTTCAGGTCCCTGAAGGGTAACTTAGGCAACCATTGTCACTAAAACCTAAACATCAGAAGTGTTATCTACAGCCAAGCTAGTGGGAGACTATAATGTATTAAGTAGCCATGTGACTTCAAAATTTGGTGATTTTTAAATTAATTAGGAGCAAGTGAAACTAGAAAGCTTAAAGTTTTTTTCTCAGTAATAGTAACATTATGAATAACCCTTCTATCAGTGGAGTTGGAAATAAATGTATTTGAGAAAAATTTGGGGTAAAGTAGAACTGACAAAACACAGTGATGAATTGCAATTGTGAAATGCAGGCACTTAAACCTTTCCTAGGTGGATCAACTGATGAATGTTGATGAAGTTTCCTGTTGGATCTCATTAAATTTGAGAAGCTCCTTACCCATCCAAGAGGATATATGCCAATATAAGGGAAATGATTGGAAAGATGTCATCTTAACTGTCCAGTGAAGACATGAACAAGAAGGGGAGAGTGCATGTGGAGGGTCTTTTGAACTCCAAGATCACTCTTACTATGAAGGTTCCCTTTTCTTCTCAACAGAAGACTCACTGCTTCAGAACACTGCTTCTGGAATCAGCAGTTTCTTCAAAAGTTTACTTCTGCCCAAATGAGAAATCAGCTAAAGGATCTCCTATTAGAGATAAAATCACAAATTTTTGCTGCTTTAACAAAATAGAAAGTTATTATAGTGTATTTTAATACTGTTTTTAAAAATGATATTAATAGTTACCACATGAGCAGTTCCTAAAAGACCTGTTTTAGTAACTACTGTATTCTTTAATTCATAAAAGTGGACCTGTTAAATACATGGGGTTACTCTGCCTTCTAGTTATGTTATGCTGAATATAATAACAGCTAGGTAATTAAAATTTGGAAATAATTGAGTTCAATAGTGAGGTTTATTGGAATGGGGCTAAAAAGAGTACAAAAGATCAAGTGAATTTTGTAGTTAATTAGATGTGGATATTCTGCACAAAAATTTGACCTACTTTTTCTTAAGGAGTTAAAGAAAAATATATTTCTGTTCTGCCTTTTATATGTCTTATCAAGCATAAGAACAAGGTATTATATAAGGTCTGTTGAATTAGCATATAAACTCATGGAATTCAGGCATGCTATAAAATTTAAAGATGAGATTTTGCCCTTCACACTGGAAACACCCACTTATTAGAGGGTAAGTATAAATGGATCACTTCACACTTGTTTCATATTTTTAATAATAGTATAAAATTAAAACTTGGAAATAGCCTATGAGTTACATTTTTCAATAAATACCTGGTATTTATAAAAACAGATTTTCAGCTCAATTCTATTCCCTAGAAACCAGAAAATTGTATTTATTTGTAACTGATATGGTAAAAAAGAAATATTTGAAAGTATTGCTCATGTTTTTAAGTTGTTTGAAGGCCAATAATGCTTTCACACTGTATATCTTGATTATATACAATTTTTGTTTGTGAATGATACCTCAATAAATCTGATATTAAAAACATAAAAATAAATAAACGTCAAGAATATTTTATTTAAAGCAGCTTCAAAATGCTAATTCATTTCTTCAAAATTAAAATGTCTCCTTATGAGCCTCAAATTTTCTACCAGATTAGTGTGCAGGAAGGATCAAATACATATCCTCTAACCAGGTACGAATAAGAGAACAAAGGATCTGTAAGTAAAAAATCTCCATAGTGATATGTTTATCCCTTAGGAAATAAGAATCCATGGATCAAGAACAACATTATTAAACTGAGATATCAGAGCATATGGCTATTGTTTTAAACTCTAAACTGACTTTAAAATACAAGTATCTTTCATTAGAAATTAAAATTCAGTCTTTCAACAGAATGGCTAGGGAGTTAATATTATGGAAGAGCTTTGTGCTCAAAGGAAAAACAATGAAAACTATAATATTTTAAAAAAGCATCATGGCCCATTTCAAAAATAATATTTACATGCCTATGGCCACTAAATCAGGAAGAAATACAAAGAATTAGCTAGAAATGATCCATAGGCCTGCTAGGCTTTGAGTGTAGGAGTGGTAAAAGACAAAAGTCTGGATCATGCTAGGATCACTATTCTGTGGTCATCTACTTTCAGCTAAGAAAATAGGGTAGGATCCCTTTGTAGGTGAAAAAATAATCTGGAAATGTAGCAAAATAATATCTCTGTCTATCAAATGTTCCTGTCAAACTGTGCTACAGATCTGCTTGAGGAAAAGATAGAATGGGTTGGTGACCAGAAGGTCAAAGATATGTCTCTTTCTGAGAACTCAGGAGGAGGTCAGTGGGAAGGGAGAAGCCTCTGTTGGCAAATTTGCTGGTAATAAAGAAATAGGAGAAGGGAAATAGACCAATAAAAATATTTTTAAATATTTGAGGAGTTAGATATGTTTAACCGGATTTAAACATTACATAATGTACATATGTGTCAAAAGACCACATGGTAACCCACAAATATGTACAATTTTTATATTGTTATGAATCAGTTTAAATAAATGTAAATGGTGGTGGGAAGCCTCAGGCAAAAGTTCAATGTCAGCACTTATGGAGTACCACATTGACTGAAAGCAGGACTGAGGAAAGGGAAAGCATAACAAGTAGGTAAGAGCAAACACCATGATAGACATTAATGAGCTGACAACAGTTTTCTGGAAAGTCGGTTCTTCATTCACTTCATTCACAGTTTATATTCAGAAAAGCCACACGAAAATACTAAGCTTTTGAACCAGTAAGGAGGAGAAGGGAGAATTTTTTTAAAATATTTTTTTTTTAACTGAAGCACAAGAGAAAAAAAATATGTATACTCTAGCTAACTGGCCAATGTTCTGCAGGCAGAGATCACATCTACATTTGCAAGCTCAACAAGCACAGCTACAAAATGAGGCTCACAGTGTACTGAGTTTCCATAACACCAGAAATTATCAGAATGGGAGATGATAAGTATCCCCAAAAGACGGGTGAAACATTGATTCAGTGCACATGTTTGTGGAACACTGGGCAGATCTGGATTTAATTGAGTTCACTCTTGGATGCATAGTCAGCTGTGGATCTGCTGATATTGGCCCTAGACTCTCATGGATATGGGTGACAGCTGGCTGTCCACTAGTATAAGATGATATTCGGTGAGAAAACTGGGAGGAATCAAGCTGGTTCCCCATGTCTCACATTCCAGCCAGCTAACCTGGGCATGATCACATGGTGAAGACCACAAGCAAAAACGTGAGTGTAAATACATAAGAGTTTTTTTAAACTTTCTGCTAAACACCCCACAGCCTATACAAATTTAATAGTTGAGCCTGAATTCAAGGGGTAAGGCAGAAGATCTCTAGACAAAAAGGAGACAGCAAAATTACATAGCAAAAGATGGAGATACTGGGACAGGGGTTTGGCAAACTGGAACAGTTAAAATAATCAATCCATGACATTATGACATAAAAGTTTTTACAATGTTTGTGGTCTTTAACATTTCTCATATGTTTTTATGACATAATTAGTTTAACCACTCCCCAATCTTTGAAAATTGTATGTTTTCACTTTTGTTATGTTCCAAAGAGCATGTTTAATATTCCTGAAATTCCTTCTTTAGAAGTAATTTTCAAAAATGGATGTTTACATTTTAAGAGTATACAAGTCTTAAAAGATTATAATATATATTGTCAAACTGCTTTTCATAATATAATAGTAACCTATTTTCTGAAAAAAAATATTCAAAAGTCCCCATTTCTGGGAATGGGTTTGTGGCTCAGAGGTAAAGCACTTGCCTAGCACATGTGAAGCACTGAGTTTGATTCTCAGCACCAAATATAAATAAATGAATGAAATAAAGGTCCATAAACATCTTTAAAAATGTTTAATAAAAAGTCCCCATTTCTCTCATTCCTTTATCAAAACTTAATTTTAATATTGTAAAGATGCACCCAAATTATAGAATCCTTTGCATATATCATTTTATAGTGTGTGTGTGTGTGTGTATATATATATATATATATATATATATATATATATATATATATATATTCCCCTTACATGCATTCCATAGTTTATGGCTATATTCAAAGGCATTCTGAAAATAGTATATAGTATCTCCATTTCATAAAAATAGATGCCAAACTGGATTTCAGCTTTGGAAATTTTTGAGCTTCAGACAACCTACCACGGACGTACAATTTTATTTTGTATTTTATTACTTATATTTAACTGTTTAATATGTAAATATGAGCATTAGTGATTATTAATTCTATGTGCACTAACCACTCATGATTTTATATATTTAATGATTCTTTGAAAAGACGGATAGCTGAACATGACTAGCACATCTATACTTCATAGAGAGGCCAAATTGATAATGAAGAAAACTTCTGTGGAAATAGTTTAAAATGTAAAAACTATAGTCTCCCCAAGCAACAAGAACACTTAAAAAGCACATTGGACATGTAAGCATATTAAACAAAATTAAAATTTATTCTGGCATAGTCATTAAATTAATGTCCCTAGAAGAGGCCTTTATAAAGTAATATTTTTTTATTAGTAATACTTTAATTACATAAAACAACTTTTATTTTAAGATGATCATTGTTTTAGCTCACTTTTTTTACTAGGAATAATATACACAGAAAGTTTTTTATGAGTAACCAGGTTTCTCTCTTTAAATTCACATATTATATTTATTGAAGAGGCACACTGATACCGAAGGTAGTTGACTTGGAGAGATAGAGGAAGAAGCATGCCTGCCTCCTGACACCTAAACTCTGAGAAAGGTGATGTCACTTTTTTGTTTTGAATTGGCCAGAGGAACAATGCCAGACCCAATTAACAGAGGGAAGAAACAATTCATATCTCAATGAAGGATGCTATATGTCTTCATATAAATGTGTGCATTTATAGAGAGCCATACATATTTCTACTCCTTGGGTAAATCTACTCTAAGTCTACATTTTTCTCTTTCTGTCCCTCAAAATAACTATTCATGAGCATTTCAATTTGTGTCACGGACTGGAATGTGGCTTAGTGCTAAAAACACTTGCCTAGGATGCTTGAGACCCTGGTTTGACCCCTAGCACTGTGAAAAAAATTAAAAATAAAATAAAAATAAATACATAAATTTGTATCCACTATGATTAATTCTTTTCCTAATTTGTACATCCTTCCCCCAAATAATAAAAAAAAAACTTATACTTTTAAGTTTTATTTTTCATTGACAAACAATAATTTTATTAATTTATAGGAGCCAATTTTTTGTTTCCACGTACATGGTGGAATGATCAAATCAGGTTCAGCATGAACATGACCTCAAGTATTTATCGTTGCACTGTGAAAAAAATTCTAGCTGTTTTGAAACCTATATTATTATTAACTACAGATATTGTACCACAAATACCAATATTTATTTCTTCTAGCTAATGGAAATTTTGTAACCACTAATCCATGTCCACATTTTCAGTACACCCTGACTACCAACTGGCCCCTGGCCCCCACCATTCTACTTTCTACTTCTATGAGCTGAATATTTTTATATTACACACATAAGAGGAATTATATGATAGCTGCCTCTCTGTATGTGGTTTATATCACTGAATAATGTTCTGTAAATTTATCCATCTTGTATCATATGACAGAATTCCTTAATTTTTAATAATGAATAATATTTCCACTGTGAATTAGTACCTTAATTTTTAATACATACATCCATTGATGGACACTTTGGTGGCTTTCACATCTTGACCATTGTGAGTAGTTCTGCGATGAACATTGGAATACAGATATCTCTTTGGTGCACTGGTTTAACTCCTTTCAATATATACTCAGTACTGGGATTGCTGAAACATGGTAATTCTATTTTTTAGTTTTTGGAAAAATAACCTCTATATGCTTTTCCAAGATGACTGCCTAATTTACAAGACCATCAAGGACATAAAAGTGGCCCCTTTTCACCACAAATCAGACAATACTTACCATCTTTCATCTTTTTAATAACAGCCGATCTAATGGGTGTGAGGTATTATTTCATGGTAGTTTTAATGTACATTTCTTTGATGATTGAAGATGTTGAAAAGTTTTTCAAACACATATTGTCCAAATATATCCTCTTTTGAGAAATATCTTTCAAAAAATATCTTTTCAAATCCTTTGTTTATTTTTTAAGTGGGTTATTTATTTTCTGAGTTTTGAGTACTTCTATATTCTGGTATTAGCATCTTGCTACTGTGTGATTTGTAAATATTTATCCAATCTGTTGGGTATCTATTCTTGCTATTATTTGTCTCCTTTGTGTTGCAGAAAAATTTTTGCTTGATGCCTTCCCATTTGTCTATGCTTCATGTTTTTCCTCTGCTTTTGGGATCATAGTCAAGTATCTCTCCCAAGAACAGTGACATGAAGCTTTTCCACTATGTATTCTTCAAGTAGTTTTAGGTCTTATTTTTAAGTATATATTCTATTTTAAATTGATTGTTGTGTAAGTGGTGAGATAAGAATCAATTTTAATTCTTATGTATGTGGACTTTCAGTTTTCCCAGCTGTGTTTATTGAAGAAACTGTTGTTTTCCCAATGTATGTTTTTGGCATCTTTATGGGATATCAAGAGACCATATAAATGTGGGTTTATTTCTGGGACCTCTGTCCTATTACATTAGCTGATGTGTTTGTTTTTATGTCAGTACCATCCCATTTTATTATTATAGCTCTGTAATGTATTTTGAAATCCAATAGTATGCTGCCTTCATATTTGTTCTTCGACTTTCTCATACATTCTAGTCACCTCGGAGCTATACATTGTCATATTCTCTGGTGATGCTTGTTTTGTTCCCAAATGTACAAATCCAAACACCATAGTTCTTTATAATGCATATTTTTATAGTGATTGTATATTTATATGTTTGTATATTTGTATAAATGATTGAAAGTATATAGGTTCCTCTAAACATAACTTTCCTGAAACACAGACCATATTTATTTTTCTGTTAATGTATCCCAAATATATACAAAAGTGACATGTATTGATAATACCCTTAAAAACATTTGGGGAATGAATGTTTAATAAATAAGTAACAGAACTAGAGATATTTTCCATCATATACATTCTTTTTAAATTTTAGATTAATTCGTATGCTTTAAGCTCTTTACTCAATAGATTTACAAGAGCAGAATTGTGTATGAAATTCATTAAAAATCACAAGAGCCCTGTAAGGACAGGTGAGTGAAGTGCAAACAATTGTTCACTAGATTGAAATAGATCAGTAGATTGAAGATTGATTTCCTAGTTCTAGTGTTCTTCCCACCCATCTACAAAACACTGATTTTCATTGAGGATTGATAGCATATTTAAATGTTATTTGAAGTAACAAGTCAAACTTTCAGTGCAATGGTATTATGTAATTGGCAGTTAGAATTCAATTGTCTTGTAGAAGATAACCTAATGTTTAAAGTTAAAATACAAGAACATGTGTTTTAGCTCAATCATAAAACAGAAAAAAAGAAACTACATTGGTTGAGGAGCAGAAGAAGAGCCTACTAACTAGAATCTCATTATTGCTTACTTATTCCTTGAGATTTCTTCAAAAACCATGAGGAATTCATGGAATGTTGTATGAAAACCATGACTTACACAATTCCTTGAGGACTGAAGGAGCTATATGCCATTAATCCTTGCCTTATACATTCATATTACTTCTTAAGTATTGGCAAGCCTTAGATGTATGTCAGAACTCTAAAACTTAAATGTTCTGATGTAATATTGCTTTAGAGAAGAAGACCCTAACAAATTTTATACCCTGACAAGAGGTCACTGTTATGCTGAACACTGCTTTATGAAATATTTTGCTTAATTTATGATTATAATATTTTTCATAAGAAACATTTCCTTAATCCAAAATCACAAATATTTTGTCCTATGTTTTCTTTTACAAATTGTTCACATAACATTTGGTTTTATTGGACCAACTTGGAGTTAATTGCTTATAATGGCATAAGGCTATTGTCAATGTTTGTTTGCTGTTAGCATATTAATGCAAAGTTCCCAGCACAATTTTCTTTTCCTCATAGAATTACCTTGGAACCTTTTATGAAAATCAATTTGCTATGCATGTCCTACTGTATTCCTGGAAACTTCATTGCATTTATTTTTTTTATTTATCTTCTGTTATTCAAATGCCACATGCATAGAATTCTACTTTTGTAGGTAACTCTTAGAGTGGTAACTATTAAAATGAGGTAATATAAGTCCTCTAACATTATTCTTTTACAAATTGATTTAGTTTATCTAGAAACTTAGCATTTAGGCATAAATGTCAGAGTCACCTGTCAATTTCTTTTTTTCAAAAAATGTAAAGGGCCCATTGAAAATATGAGAAAGTTTATGTTGAAACTAGAAAGCAATTTGAAAAGAATTAGCATTTCAATTCATTTCCAAGTTATGAACATGCTATATTTCTCCATTTACTTTATTCTCCATTTTCTTTGAATCTAAAATATCTAGAATAAATCTTTCAATTCAATAAGAAAAAAGAAACAAACCAATTAGAAAAAACAAAATGATTTGAACCAAACACCTAATTAGAAAAATTGTAGATAAGTTCAGGAAAAGAAGTAGGGCATAATTAGTAATTAGGAAATGAAAATTAAAACTACAATGAATTACTGTGTCATTCCTATTAAACTGGCTAAAATTACAAAGAATGACAATACCAAGTGTTAATGAGTATATGAAAGAACTGTAACTATCGTACAATATTTTAGGGAATTTGAAGCAATCACTTTAGAAAACATATTTGCTGTTTCTTATCATCTACTTATTATTTTACTTGTAATTCCCACACTTAGCTATTTTTTCAAACAAATTAAAACATGTGGCCACACAAAAATTGCATATAAATGTATAAAAACGTTATTCATAGTAGCCTCAAACTGAAGCACATCATAGACATTTAATATGTTTTCTACTTATTTATTCTGTTTTTTTTCAAAATATTTTTGAGTGGCTATTATGTACCAAGATCTATTCTGGATACTATGGATAAATCAGTAAATAACCCAATGTGTCTACACTCAAATATCCATCAATTAGTGAATAAATGAGCAAAATTTGGGGCATGTTCATTTATGGAATACTACTTAGAACTAAAAAGGAGGACACTACTGACACATGCATCAGAAAGGATAAATGTCAAACACTTTACGTTGAAGAAAACAAGTGCAGAGACAACATACTACATGATATCAATAATGTTGGTGTCCATGTAAGGTAAAATTAAAACATCATAATAGCAGTTACCAAAAGCTTCAATAAGTGGGAAAGCATAATGGCAAAAAGTTAAGATGTAATATTATTCACAGTGGAACTTGCTCATAGTTTTATTTTTTTAAATACCTGTATTTTATTTATTTTTATGTGGTGCTGAGGACCGAACCCAGGGCCTCCTGTGTGCTAGGCGAGTGGCCTACCACTGAACCACAACCCCAGCCCCTCATATTTTTATTTTGTTGTTATGTGAATGATTTCCATTTGAAAATTATCAGTTCATATCTTGAAAAGGCTCACTTTCATTGTATGTAAATTATGCATTCTATAATCAATATATATCAATGTGATTTCAAAAAACAAATAACCAAGAAACAAAGCTGAATTCAGTTTTTATAGCCTCTGAGGCCATTCAGTGTGATTTATAATATCTTTTAAAAGCATTAGTTGGAGACCAAGGACTTCATCTTTTCTTATCCTTATGACTATCTCCTAAATGTTCTCCCCAAAATGTAATTCTGCTGCTATTACACTCTGTATACTGCATGAGATTGATTCTCAAGATTTTTTTAATGTCTATCTCATTAACACTGTACCTAAGCTTTTTTATTAACAACTATAATCTGTATATTTAAACATTGATTGAAGTTTCTTATTTTGCCCAATTATCCTATTTATTATTATTCTTACATGACACAAGATATATTTCCACTTCCACATCTTTTTTCACTGTCTCAATTCTGTCCAAGGGTTGTCTTTATTTACTCCCACTCTCATGGTCATAAATGTGCACCTCCTCCATGATGCTTTAACAATCATTAATTTTAAGTCCAACACACAAAAACATTGTCTATCTTTATGGGGGATGTTATTAGATCTTTCTCTAATTCTGTAGAACTGAAAGTCAAAAGCAATGATTTTGTAAATGAGTTAGTCAGCTTTTTGTCATTGTAACCAACATTTCTGACATAAACATCTTGAGGAAAAAGTTTAATTTTGACTCACATTTTCAGAGAATTTAGTCCATGGTTGGCCAAATCCAAGGGAGAAACACCGTGACAGAAGGCCATGGTAAAGACAAATCGACTTAGCTCATGACATCCAGAAAGTATAGAAAGACAGAATAAGTATCTGGGGATGAGATAAATCTTTCCATGTCATTCTATTTCCTCTAACTAGGTCCTACCTACCAGTAGTCCATAGAGCTATCAATGGATTAATCCATCAAATGGATTATAATTACTAGTTGAAACAATTGATTTGTTAATCCATTTAATTAATCCATTTATTAATCCATTTGATGGATTAATCTACTGATAAGATCTAAGCCTTCATGATCCAAATATTGCCTAAAAGCTCCACCTCTCAACCTTGCCATATAGTAGACTGTGCTTTCTACCAAAAACTTTGGGAGACATTCCAGATCCAAACCAAAACAGTATTCTCTGTAAAAAAATGTATATTGTAAAATATCTCTGGAATTATGGTCCCTCTTTCTAAATAGATTTTTGAATACTGAAGCCTTGAACTATATCTGTGTGTCTTGAGCTTCTCTTATCAGAATTCACTGAAGCACATCATAGACACTTAATATATTTTCTACTTATTTATTCTTTTTTCTTTCAAAGTATTTTTGAGTGGCTATCATGTACCAAGATCTATTCTGGATACTATGGATAAATCAGTAAATAGCTCAATGTGACTACCTTCAGAGAATGCTCAATTAAGAAATCCAGAAAATAATTAAGTATAGAAACAAGTACTTATAAGTACAATGAAATGACTTAAAACTAAATTCAGGATCAGTGGACTATAAGCCATAATAAGAACTGAGTTGGTGGATTAGGATCACTGCTAAAAATGAGCAGGAAAGATAAAAACTGGTGATTACTAAGTAGAGCACTCAAGAGGTAAGATTTTTTTTTAAGTATAGTAGGCAGTTATAGGTAGTATAGAATGAAAAAATGGAAGTAGGATATTGATGTGAGATGGAGAAAGTCATGGATAATAAGCAAATTCTGATATCTACGAATTGAACATTTTGTCAACATAGTTACTTAAATAGCTCAGAGCAAAGGTATGAATATTCATTAGGAGATACATAGTGAGCCTGGTATAAATGTCTTAAAATATCCAATGTTAAAGACTGTGGAATTTATAAATGTTTGTAGCATCAAAGATTTGCTATGGACTAAAGACGGTTAACAAAACAGTTTTCTTCCTTCCTTCCTCCCTTCCTTCCTTCCTCCCTTTCTTTCTTTCTTTGGTTAGTTTGAGGATGGGGGGAGAAGAAATGGTCTGAAAGTGAAAAGAAAAACCATTTCAAATGTGACATGGTGGGAAGAAGAAAACAACTTCCAACCGGAGAGGGCTACAGGGGAGTGGCAGCTGTATGTTTTTTCATGTGTTCTTATTTTTTTCTCCCAGCTCTCTGTTGGATCAAAAATATGTAAAGACGGGATGGGATTGTGGCTCAGTGGTAGAGCACTTGCCTAGCAGGTGTGAGGCATTGGGTTCGATTCTCAGCACCGAATATAAATAAATGAATAAAATGAAGCTCTGTCAACAACTAACTAAATAAATAAACATGTGTAAAGACATTGAAGATATAGATTTAGTTTCAAGTTCTGGAAGATCAAACAAAAGCATTTGTAGGATGAGGAAGGGCAGATCAGATTAGGGAGTATTTATGTTGATGGATCTCATGAGAGTTTCAGATTAAAGGTAAGAGCTGAATAAATAGGGTTGTCAACAAATACTGGAATTAGTACTTCTGTTTGTAGAAACAAAAGGAAGCAATGTAGTAATCATTGCCTCCTTCTGGTAAATAGTCTTGAGTAGCCGTAGATTGTGCGTCAGATGGCATTTGGCAGAGGGAAATGATTTGGCAAAACCCAAATAACAAACAAGAGAGGGGCTGTCCTGGACTCCCTTAAGTCTCTCAGTGGGCAAGTCATGACTGGGGAGAGGGTCTCAGTCAAGGCCTCTTATTGGTTGTTCAGATGGTGATTGTTCCAGAGCATTACAACGAAATCATTCATAATGTTATCATGGCAGCATTAAAATGTTGGAACCTTTTACCTCCTTTGGGACCGCAGCCATTATGTTGGCTGAAGTGGCCTCATGGGCTCTTCTAGAGCATTTCCGTATACAAGACCTGGCTGGATTGGTGCTTGTGGGCTTTTGACCTTAGCCCCACCTAATGGTTTAACCTGAAATCTGCCTAGGCCCCTTAGTGATAGTAACATAACTGCCCCCTATTGGTTCTCGCTACTTTCTCTTCTTACTCACCTCCTTATATCACTATATAACTTTGTCCCTGACACAATAAAGCTGAGATCTGCCTCGCCTTCACGGCTGACACAACTCCCAGTTCAGTGTGGTTTCTTCCCAATCTTGGGGTGGGGACTGGGCCATAGACCCTTACCCTCTCATTCAGCCCCTCGGAGATGACAGGCTGGTCCTGCCTGTCTCCCACATACCTTTGTTGCAGGGAGCAACATTAAAACACATAAAGTAATTCTTAAAACGTAAGTCTGCACTTACTATTTAACTAGGAAGATTGACCATCTGTGGGTAATTGCCACTGGGTAAAACAATAATACTAATGCTGATATTGATATCATGGATCAGTTTAAAGTCTATTTTGTATTATTAATTTCTTTCCCCACTTGAAAGTATAAGAAAAAGAGGACACCTTATCAAAACTATTTACCTTGTACTGTTTACCTGTAATCCTGAAACTGAGATTTTTATGAACCATTACAGGATATATGCTAAGATACAGGTGAGCATTCTGTAGAGCAAACAGCTTTATTTTTCCCACAGGCTCTCACTCATCCCTGCTTCAGATCTCCAACCCTTGTCAATCCCAGTGACTGCATCTGCAAACCAATATGGGACACCCTGTAAAGAAATGAATTCTATGAAATTATTCTGCTGTACACAGACTTACTATTTAGTCAATGCTGACAGATCCCTGTAGCTAACAAGGCACTGTGTCAAAATGACATTTCTTTATAACTTGTATTACTGTTTTAAAATCTGGACTCCTGAGGTATAGACTTCTTAATCGATTTTACAGAGACCATGCACACTTCTGTAAAAATAATGCTGAATGTGAGCTTGTGCTTATTTGGAACGTGAAGAAAGAAATAGAATTTTTAAAATAACCTATCAGAGATTGTGTGTGTGTGTGCATGCAGACGCTCGCGTGTGTGTAGCATTTATTCTGCACAAAGAAGCATAGGAGGTGACATAGGAGATTTACAAAAGTAATTAAAATATTTCTTATTCGTCAGTAGATACTACACATAATGCAAGATGTTCATAAGGTAAGGTTTAGATATTTATTATTATTCCTGTTTTAGAAATAAGTAAACTGAGTTTAAAGGAAGGCTATGAGAATAAGGAATCTTTCCATTATCACATAGCTGTTACCACTTTTGACCTGATCACAAGAGAGACACCTTTCCATACGTTTTATTTCTTCTTCATAAGAAATATTCCCCACTCATTCATGGGGTGATAAAATGCCACAAAAAATATCTTCCCAATAAAAAGAAAAATAAGGGATAATATACAAGATAATATAAGCAGAGAACTTGTCCAAGGTCCTGTGAGATTTCAAATAAGCAAGAAGTAACTACTGGGGAATTTCATTAAACAAGTTCTCTTATTTGGGTCAAGTAGGACAAAAAACAAGTTGAGAGATTTGAAAAGACTGTTTAAAGCAGAGCAAATTGAATCTCCCAGATCAATTGAGCTGGTTTCTTGACTCTTCACACTATTTTTGTTTTTTTATTGAAAAGAGGATAAAGTAAAGTGTACATAGGGCAAAAATTATCTAGACAATTCAGAGATTGAAGATGTCAATTAGAGTGATGAGACTTGAAGCAATGCTCTCTATGTAATCGATACACAGTCATAACCACCATCTGCCATTATTTTTAACTTTTAACACTTCTAAAATCAGAATGGGTCCTACCATTGATGTTATGATGAAAGCAGAATTACAAGATTTTATTACCAGCATTTTTCCTTTCTTAGGAATATATAAAGTAATTGGAATCTATACAAGGATTGGATCAATTTGATAAATTGCTACAGATATTACTGGTTTATATATCTTGAGAATTCCAAGCTCATATTTTATTTTTTTATCCTTTTTTTTAAAAAATTCTTCTTTCCCACCAATTACTTTCACACTGCAGTGCAACTCACATTTTCCCTGTCTTAAAAAGGTCTCTTTAGTGGCAACCAATCAGGTCAGTGTTGGTGAGTACCAGAGCTGTGCTCCTGACTCTGCTCTCCCTCTCCTTACCCCTGCACTTTCTCTGGGCTGTCCTCTGGACTCTTCCACTCTCATGTCTACAACTCCTGCTAATGACTCCCCATTTCATCTGTCATCTCTGCACTTCTTTAGGATTGCAAACTCAAACTTATATTCCTCATACAAATTCCAAACATATTCAGTCTAAATCTAAAAATTGTCTGCTGTTTCACTGATCTTCTGCCTTAGAGACAAAAAAACACAACCAACCTTCAACTTTTGATCTTGAAGAAGTCAAAATCAGTATATTCATCTATTCCAGAAATCATAGTTCAGTAAAAATATGTTGCTTTTTACACTTGCTCATTCTGGCAAACAGAATTAATCTCAAAGTTCAGTTGATTATATTTATAAAGTTCCTTCTTGTCAGCTACTCTTTACTTTCAAGAATTATTTTTCTTTCAGCAAATGAAATAAAAAAATTACTTTATTCACTAATTCTGCAAAACTGAAATGTTCACATGTATATGTATATGTGTGTGTGTATATATACATATATATATATATATATATATATATATATATATATATATATTTATCTTCCAATAGTTTTGTTAATGATAGTTAAAATTTATTGTATCATTTTCTAATTGTCCTTTTAATATACAAAGGTATGACTCAATATACTTTTCCCACTTCTTTTTTAAATTTCCACTGATAAATTTCTAACATTTTTTTCTTTAAACTACTGAATAGTTCCTTCACTGTCGTCCAAATAACTTTAAATGAGTCATCATTTACTGTAAGATAAAACAGAATCTATTGGAATTTAGAAAGTTCATGCCTAAACAATATTTATTTATCTTTATACCATTGATACCATTTTAAGAGTACACTTTTGGCTACTTGTTACCTGAATTTTGAGTGAGAAAGCAGGTATTAAGTGTTGGCTTAACTTCATAGCATATATAACTTTTAGGAAAATGGAACATAATGGAAAAATCTACTGTATAATTTTTTGGATATTTTTAATACATAACAAAAGACTACATGTGTTTTCCTAATCAGAGTAAAATTACTAATAACAAAGTCTGTGGTATGAGTTACTAACATAAAATTTTTAAATTTTTTTCTAGATCAATATATTTTGTGATTTTAAATTAAAGTTTTTATTATACTCAGTAAATTTGACTAATTATATTAATTTTGGTTATTCAGTTTTATTTTTTTTCAAGAGAAACCAAACTAATTACCATTTTCAAATTTACATCTACCTCTCAATAAGAAAGGAACACACTATTTTGAACTCCACTGATGTCCAATTATTTATCATTTGTCTGTTATCTTTTTTTAAAAAAATAATTTTAGTTGTAGATGGAAACAATACCTTAATTTTATTTAGTTATTTTCATGTGGTGCTAAGGATCAAACTCAGTGCCTCACATGTGCAAGGCAAGTGCTCCACCACTGAGCTACAACCCTAGTCCCCATTTCTCTATTTTCAATTTGAAGTTTATATTTTATATAAGTGATGGCTCTCAAAATAAGATGAACACCATCTCAAATCCACTTTGATGGTCTGCTCTCCAGAAGAGTAGAATACATACTTTCTGTGTGGATTGTTATATTGTTTACATCTTAAGGTTTTCTGATATGTTATGATATCCCTAAAAAAATACAAAAGAAAATCCTTTCATAGTTGGTTTAAGAATATAAAATGTATCTTGTTTCCCAGCCAGCAATTTTGTGAGTCCTTTCAAATATAGGTATAAAAATGATAAATATATCTAAAACCTGTTAACTGGAGTCCTGTTCTTAAACTTCTGGTGCTTCATGGTCTCAACTGTTAGATTGTCACCATCATCACGTTGTAAGTAATGAACATACAGCATTTAAACATTCTCTAAAACAGAGGCAAACATCATTAACAATCAGAAATTATTATTACTTCAAGGAAAATATTGGTCTACTTCTAATCTTTCCCTAGACTATAAACTATGGACCCTGAAAAGGAATGGTAATTACTGATCACATTATATTTGTATTTGGAAAACTCCCCATCAATATCAGATACAAGTGAACACTCTCCCATTTATAGTTTCATTTTAATTATTAATCCTTGTTTGAAACATATGCAGCATTTTCTTGAGCCATTAGAAATCAAACCAGGCCTATTTCTTTTCTCTCTCCTCTCCCGCCACTGCCTCTGCACACCTTTCTCTCATACATACTTCCTAGGACAAAAAAAGCTACATGGTAGGTAATATAGTAAAACAGATTTTAATTTGGACTAGTGTATGAGGACTATTGCATTAGAGAAAAAGAGACATAAATACAGAATTGAGGTCAATGCCGATAGGAATAATACCCAAGGAGCAGTGTGGAATTCACTGGTTGGAAAATTAAAAAGAATAAATATCAGAGATAGTGGATAAGATTCTGGCCAAAATGACCCAACAGGATTCTTGCAGAAGCCAGGCCAGTGTCATAAGATGTTCCCTGGGGTAGTGTGTAATATGTGGAGATAGAAGATGATAAACTTGAACATATGGTGAGGGGTTTTCACATATCAAAGTTGTGGGTATCTGGTTAAACAGACATAGCAGAATTCTCACTAAAATTGGACAATGTAGAATAAATGAACAGAGAATCCTGAAAGTCTCAGCCTTTCAGGATAGTTGGAAAAGTGTTCAGAAAAACCTGAGTAGAGTTTGATTGAGAGAATCGGTGTCAACACACATACACATACACATGTCAAAAATCACTGTGTGTGCTACAGGAAAATTTCTGATGAAACATGTCCATGGCTTTTCAAAAACTCTCCATGAAGACCTCCAAACAGTTATAGTTAAGTAATGTGTAAAAGTAAACCAGCACAAAATATATAGACAGTTACTATAATAGATAAGGAGAGTAATTACAAAAAAATAGAATATTCCCTAGGAAAAAAATAATAATTTCCATGGAGTTGTTGAGAATTTGTTCAAATATGTTGCTCAGTGGATGAATTGGCTCGAAGGCAGCAGCAAAATGTAGAGTCTAGACAGAGGAGGATAATATTGTAAGAACTTCCAAAGCCAAGGAGAGGAGGAGGATAAAATGAAGGCTATTCAGATGTAGAAAGATCTCCCAGAGTGCGTATCCCAGAGCCATGTGTAAACAGGGCTTTGGATGTTTCTTTAAGAAGCAGAATTAAAGCCTAATCAAAGAATATTTCCTCTTTTTGAGATGAGTAAAAAAATCTTTGAATATTTGCCTAATAATATTTCAGAATTTCTATATAATTGTAATGGTTGTGCGATAGTTTAAAAAGTAGACTAGAAAATAAGAAAGAACAATACTAGGAAAATGATAGAGTCATCAAAACCCAGGAAATATAGCAATAATTGTGGTATGCATTCTAGATTTTCTCTCAATCAAGGACTTGTCCTTGATTTAAGGTGTTGTGTATAGACAATATTTGTTTTCTTCTTTGAGAACTGCAGAAAACCATCAATACCAACTCACACCTTGACACATCCAATGATGATAGCTATGATAAATGAACTACATTACAGCTGTTAAGGACCTCTGTAGCTGTTGAGCTCCTAAAATCAGTCTGACTTGATATGGAACTTGCATTCTAATTTCTCCCTTTACCCAGTCCTGATATCGGTCCTTCCATTACATACATTCTATCCTAAGTGCACTCCTTAGTGTTTTACACATTAACTTTATTTCAAAATCTGCTCCTGAATACCCACTAACTATAGGAGGTAAAGGAGAAAGAAGTTGCCTTTACCTGGATTCCCCAAAGCAGTCTCCATTAGGTGGGCTGGCTTCCCTTCCCCCTCCCCTTTCTTGGTGGCTGTGGGTGGGGACATTCCACCTGGCTAAGGAGACTGGGAATGGCCAATCAGAAGCTGACCAGCAACCGACACCAACACAAGGTTCCCACAGGCTGAAGCAATGGTCCTGTCAAGTCACATCAGTCCTGACCAACCCGCAACAGACAGGATCCCACTAAACTCTACTGGGCCAACCTGCTGTCACTAGCTGCAATATAGATGGCCTAGGCTGTCCTACCTCCAGCTTCCCTTATTAACATTGTTCTTGCCTTTCCCACCCACCACTTTCCGGCCCTCACCCTTTTGCAGACTGGTGAACCTCACCTGGGAGTGCTCGCCAATAAACCTTCTGTGGGTGCCTCATTCTTGTTCCTGATCTCACATGCCCTTTCCGCTTTACAGTCTCTAAGATGAATATCTGAGTAAATCATTGATGTAGATGATTAAACTGACATACCTTCTTACCACAAAGTCTCAGACAATACAGCCAGAGACACAAGAATCAGAGATCTTACTCATCATCAAGATTTAAAAATAAGCTAAAGAATAAATGATAATCAGAAGTGAAGCAGCGAAAGGATTATGAAAATGAGAACTACTATCTAGACATTTCTTTCCCCCTTTGTGCACATAGTGTCTAGTGGAGAGTAATAAGCGAAGATTTTTGTGAGATGTATTGATTACATCACACAGCAAGAAGCACTGAGCTTATTAAACATTTCCCTTTATTAACCTATATTGTTGTGTAGTTTCGGAACACTTTCCAAGGAGTCCTAGCTTCCAAAATGCATGGACTAGGTTTGTTAACAGCAAGCCTATACATGAAATTTTCTGCTTGTAGTATTTTATACACAGAGCTCTGCAAACACCCTTAGTGTAGTTGAGCTGGACAGGATTTCCAGTTATCATCATGTTTGTAAGATAGTAAAACATGAGTAGCATCCTTAGTAGAATCCTCCCTCAAAATCCAGCTGCTTTAATTCTTCCCTCCCTAAAAATAAAAGCAGTATGAAGGGTACATTGGGAAGATAAGAAGGAATTTCTGAAAGCCAAGAAGTTTTTGGTAGCTAGAGAGGCACTGCTGTGTACAAGTGAAGATTTATCCAGCTAGAGGGTCCTCTGAGAAATGGACTAATGCAAACCTAATGTCGCAGTCTGGCTGGGGACAAAATCACGAGCCACTCAAACAGGAGCAAACTTTATTTTTGAAACTCCCGCCAATGCCCTGTATGCTCCCGGGAAATATGCTCCCGGGAAATATGCCGACCCACACATGCCGCGTTCTCCCGGGCCACACTACCCCAACAGGAAATCCCTCCTTCAGAATTCCCTCCTACCGCACTTTCCCAACCAATGGGAACTCTTTGGGAGTCCTGCTAGAGCTCCAAAGTAGCAGGCTGAGGTGGACAGCAGGGGTCTAATATCCATTTGAATGCAGATCTTAACATAATCATATCATCTCAATGGCTTGCTGGCATCACCTTTCAACCAAAAATGCCATGCATCATTACTATTTGGCTATGGCTCTTAGCATCTCCCCCCTTCTGTTTAATTAAGCAACAAGCAATGTGGCATAGGGGCCGTGCCTGTTAGGTTGTCCAATTCAACATATGGTCCTTACCCATCATCAGATGAGCTGACCTCTAGGCGCCAGCCTCCTGTCTTAGGTTGGTACCACTGCAATTGGATCATACCCGTCACTGACTACCAGTCCAGCATATAGCCATACTTGTGGATAGACCTATGCACCAGTGCGGGAGTGAGGTTCTTTGCCTCATTTCTGTTGGCCCCCAAATTTTAGACCATCACTAGTAGAAGGGAGGATGATACAGAAATGCCACGACACCAAGCCAATTGACGGCTCCTTTGGAAAAATTGTATCACCGGTGACACCATCAGCAAAGACACGCCAGCACTACCACAATTCGCTGCACCAATAGATAGTTCACAATGCATACAAGTGATACATAGTCCAGGCAAGTTCTGCAAGCAGTTCAAAGCAGAGGAATCTATCAATATGTCCATTTCCTCCCAAAGTAAATCGACTCCTTGATTGAGCATTACTTGTTGAGTTATTATTCATTGATGCATCAGTTTATACAGTTTGTTGTGATAGCTATCGAAGAAGCTGTAGTTTGGTTTCATCTTTGTCTTCACCGGCACTGGGATACTATAGCATTAACTACATACTGACTATCAGAAAATAAATTAAATACAGAATCTTTAAACATCACAAAAGCTTGTAATACTGCATTAAGCTCTACTTTTTGAGCTGATTGTTTGGGTACTAAAAATGTAAAAGTTTGATCAGGGGTAACTACTGCTGCTGTACCATTATTTGACCCATCAGTGAATATATTTGGAGCATTCATGATAGGGGTTTTTTTTTGTCATTTTTGGAAAAACTACAGGATGTGAAGACCAAAAAAACAACAAAGGATTAGATGGTAAGTGATTATCAAATGAAACATTAGATTTACATGATTATTGCCCAAGTATTTAACTCATTAGCTAACTCATCAATTTGATCCATAGTATATGGAGTAATAATTTTATTGGGAGAAATTCCAAACACTCCCTTTGCTGTTTTTATTCCTTTGAGTATTAATTGTTCTACAGCCTCAGGATACCTAATAAGAATAGTGTTAGGATAGTAAGATAAATGTATCCACAATAATGGACCTTCTTGCCAAAATACCCCTGTAGGAATATTTTTTGTTGGTAGTACAATATATAATAAAGGCAAACTTATATCAATTCTATCCAAATGCATATTTTCCATATATGTTTCAATAATTTTTAATGCCTTTCTGGCTTCAGGCATGAACATGCAGGGTGAAATTGGATCTGATGGACTTTTAGGATATCAAATAAATGTCCCAACTCTCCTGTTGGTATGTGTAGATAAGGCCTTATCCAATTTATGTCTCCCAATAACTTTTGAAAGTCGTTAAGTGATTTGAGTTGATCTACTCGTATTTAAATTTTTGGTGGACGGACCATGGTTGAGGATAATAGAACTCCTAAATAATTAATTGGAAGATTGAATTGTACTTTATCTATTGCTATCTCTAGATTATAATTTTTTAATAAATTTGTAAGTGTGGCATAACATTCTAGCAATGTGTTTTATTTTTATGTGCCAATAATACATTATCCATACAGTGAAATATTTGTAGTTCAGGATTTTGATTTCTAAGTGGCTGGATTGCTTTGTTAACATAAGTTTGACACATACTTGGGCTGTTAGCTATCCCTTGAGGGAGTACTTTCCATTCATATCTCTGATCAGGACCTTCATGATTCAGTGCAGGGATAGTAAATGCAAAACGTGGACTATCCTGAGGATGAATTGGAATTTAAAAAAAAAAACCTTTAATATCTATAGCTAAAACATACCAGGTTTTTGGCAAAGCAGACAATTGTGGAATCCCTGATTGAGCAGGTCCCGTAATAACCATCTCATTATTAATGGCTCTTAAATCTTGCAATAATCTCCATTTACCATATTTCTTTTTAATGACAAAAATGGGAGTGTTATGGGGAGATACGGAAGGTTTTTTATGTCCCTTCGCTAATTGTTGTTTGACCAGGTCATGTGCTACTTGTATCTTTTCTTTAGTCAGGGGCCACTGAGGAACCCATACTGGTCTTTCTGATTCCCAAGTAATTTTGATTGTCTCAGTGGCCCTTTCTGAAAACCCAATCCATGTCTATTTATTCCTTGATCTATTTGAATTGGTGTTGTTATACCTTGTTCTTGTTCTCTTAATCTTTTTTCTTTCCTAAAGCCTTGTCTAGCCCTAGTAGTTGGCGCGTTAGGATTGATGTTATTTGTTAATGTCAAACCTAATTGATCTAGGACATCTCGTCCCCATAAATTTATAGGAAGATGATCCAATACATAGGGCTGTATAGTTCCTTCACATCCTTCAGGATCCTTCCAATCTAATACCATTGCACTTCTATGGGGATTAGTTGCCACTCCTAGGCCTCAAAGCATTTGAGTGGCTTGTTGTAATGGCCAATGTTTTGGCCATTCTTGACGAGATATGATGCTAAGGTCAGCACCTGTGTCCAGTAGCCCATTAAATTCATGTCCTTGAATATTTAGTTTTAACATAGGGCGAGAATCTAAATTTAAAGACAGCATAGCCCAATCCACACCTCTGGAGCCTAATTCCCTGGAACCTCTTTCTACAGTACGACTGGAAAATTTATCATGCAGGCTGGGTATTATTAATAACTTTGCTATTCTATCTCCTGGTGAAATTACTGATATACCTCTTAGAGAACTAGCTATAATTTTTATTTCACCTTCATAATCAGGATCAATTACCCCAGGACTTATCATAAGTCCTTTTAGTGTAGAAGAACTGCGTCTCAATAATAAGCCTACTGTTCCTTGGGGAAGAGGTCCTTTTACTCCTGTGGGAATTGATTTGAACTCCCATCTCTGGAGTTAGTACTGCTCTGGTGGAGGCACAGATGTCCAACCCTGTGCTCCCTCTGGTTTGTCTGATGAGGGATTTAATGGATAATGTGTCCTGGGCACTACCCTGATGGTGTTGCTGGGTTCCTCCATTGCCCTGTATATTTGGGGTTGTGGGCCCCGGAGCATTGGGCCCCCCAGTCCGTTTTGTGGCAATGGAGCCTGATGCCTTTCTCCACGATATCATGGGTAAACACTTGGTCCTTGTCCATTTTTTTGATAACGGAGTACCCTCTATGGTGGTTTGAGAACGGCATTCATTAGCCCAATGTCTCCCTCTACAGCATCGTGGACAAATACCTGGTATTCTATTCCTTTGATACCTAGCTTTGTTAAACCCTCTTCCTATGGGGGAACTCCTTTTAAAATGTCCTATTTGTTCACAATTGTAGCATGTTTTTGGCCTGGCATCTAAAGCCTGTTGTACTGCAGCTGCCAAGACTTGCCCTTGTTCATTAGTGTCTCTACATAATTTAATATATGTGTTTAAATCTTCATGTCTCCATGGTCTAATGACCTCTCTGCAGCAACGATTTGCTTGGTCATAAACCACTTGTTTTATTAATGGCATTGCTTGTTCTGTATCCCCCAAAATTCTGGAAGCTGTTTGAATAAGCCTATCTACAAATTCAGCATAAGGTTCATTAGATCTCTGTATTACCTTAGATAGTTGACCTTGTAAATCTCCATGTCCTTGTAAAGTCTTCCATGCCCTAACAGCATCTACAGCAATTTGTGCGTATATGCCAGGATCATATTCAATTTGTTGTCGTTGACCCTCATAAGGTACTTTTCCTAACAACATATCTAGATTTATTTGAGGGTAACCGGCTGCTGCATTTCGCCTAGCCATCTCAATGCAAAATTCCTCATTGGCAACCTTCCATAACAAATATTGTCCTCCATTTAGCACAGATTTACACATGCTAGCCCAATCTGCTGGTGTCATGTTCATGTTGGTAATAGATTCGACCATGCTTACAGTGAAGGGTGCTTGGGGACCATAGGTTGTTACAGCCTCCTTTAACTGCTTCACTGTTTTGAAATCTAAAGCATGTTGAATTTGTTGCCCTCCTGCCTGCTCAAGTGCAGGGCATGCTAATCTTTGAGGTCCTGCCTCAGGATTCCGTCTATCAACTACGGGGGTTGAGGGCCACTCAGCTGTCTCTATAGATGGAGCTGTTGGTTGAATTACGCCCTCTGTTGATAGAACAGAGTTAGTAGCAGCCTCCTGTTGTAGCTTCCCTCCTGATAGCTGTTTGTCCTCTAAGCTTTCTTCCTTTAAATTTTCTTCCTCTATCTGACTAGCCCGAGAGACCTTCTCTTTTGCTTGATCTAACATGTTTTCTACCATAGTCTGGACCTCTAACAATTTACTTAACACTCTTTCGGTTTGTTTTTTACTAATTTCTAATCTACTATAAAGATAACGCAACCCAATAAGATAACATAAAACAAAACCGAAACAGAATGAAACAAAAATGGAACAAAAAATCGTTGTATCAATTTTCTCTTCCTCAGGGCCAAAGAACTTCAAACCTTGAGCCAACCATTTTTCCCAGTTTGCCTGAGAAAGTTCTAGAGATAGGCAGCTTGAAACAAAAACAAAATAAATCAAAACAAGAACACATTGTTTTTTGAAATGGTCACCCATTCTCTCGCCTTCCCTCAGGGGCAAGCAATTTTACTCACCTCTGAGCTTCAGGCGTTCCCTGTATGGGCCACCAATTGCCGCAGTCTGGCTGGGCACAAAATCACGAGCCACTCAAACAGGAGCAAACTTTATTTTTGAAACTCCCGCCAATGTCTTGTATGCTCCCTGGAAATATGCTGACCCACACACACCGCGTTCTTCCGGGCCACACTACCCCAACAGGAAATCCCTCCTCCGGAATTCCCTCCTACCGCACTTTCCCAACCAATGGGAACTCTTTGGGAGTCCTGCTAGAGCTCCAAAGTAGCAGGCTGAGGTGGACAGCAGGGGTCTAATATCCATTTGAATGCAGATCTTAACATAATCATATCATCTCAATGGCTTGCTGGCATCACCTTTCAACCAAAAATGCCATGCATCATTACTATTTGGCTATGGCTCTTAGCAGGTTTCTTTTAGTAAGAAACATACATTGAGGATGTTTTCCTAATGATTCTTTTGTCTTTCATGGGTTACAAGTCACTGCAAGAAATGGTAACAGGATGGTTGGATGAGAATTGAAGTAAACCAGAGAACATAGGTGTTTAGTGTTTGAACTTCAGAGTATGATAATTGTTTGCTGTCCAATATTGCAGGGCTAAGTTTCATGATGACACAGGGATTTGGAAGAGCAATGACAGTGTCTGGTATTCAGCCAAGGGAAAGGAAACTGATATGTATTAGTTTTGTCATGTTCATAGTAGAAAATTAATATAAACTGAAGAAAATATATCCAATATATAATCAGTAAAACAGAAAGGAAATCAATGTGAATATTAAAAGAAGCACTGACATCAAGCAAAAGAGGGCAAGGTGTGAAAAGTTAAAACGTTACTAAAAAGAAGAAACTAATTCTTAAAATAGTGTAAAAGTACTAAAAATAAAAACATATATCAACTCATGCAAATATTTGCAGTGATAACTATAAGTAATATACAGGAGATACTCAAAGCAAATTGTCCGTTTAGATAGAAAAGTATAGGTGGTCTTTATTTAAAAAGAAAACAAAGAAGGAAGGAAGGAAAGAAGGAAGGAAGGGAGGGAGGGGGTAGAAGGGAAAGAGAAAAGCAGGGAGGGAAAAAGGAAAAAAAAAAGAAAGAAGACTCTTTTAATGTCAGAAAGGTAATTTTTGTAGGAGAAGCATTAAATGAAATTAAAAGGAACTTTATGCCAATCAATAGTTAATTCCTCAAAGGGAAGATCTAACAAATAAACCTACACACCCAACAAAGGCAAACTATCCTCTTTACAAATGCATATGAAACATTTGACATATGTAAGCCATAAAGTCATACTTAATTTCAAAGGCATTAAACCATTCATTGTGTTCACTGACCACAGTAGAATTAAGTTGGAAATCAATAGTAAAAAGATAAAAAGACTGTCTCCAACTTCTTCTCAGTTAATTAATTCCATGTTAAGTAATCTCTGTCAAAAAAGAAATCTCAATGGAAATTTTTAAATGTTTTTAATTTAATGATATTAATAATATTCACTTTGCAATTATAATTTGACTCACACAAAATGACGTATGAATTTAATGAAATGCAAATAAAAATATCAGCATAGGTAATTTTTGGTAATATGAGATTTGTAGTAAATTGAAATAGACATGATTATTTTTCAAATTGTATCAATTTTCAAAGGACAGACTGGTCAAAGCAACATTAAAAATAAAAATATATTTCAAGCTAGGCATGGTGACACACACCTGTATCCCAGCAGCTCAGGAGGTTCAGTCAGGAGGATAGCAAGTTCAAAGCCAGCCTTAGCAAAGGTGAGGCGCTGAGCAACTCAGTGACATCCTGTCTCTAAATAAGATACAAAATGGGGATGAGGAGGTGGCTCAATGGTCCTGTGCCCCTGAGTTCAATCCCTGGTCTAAAAAAAAATATATATATATATATATATATATATATATATATATATATATATATATATTTCAAGATTTACTTCTAAATATTAAAATTATTTTATATAAATAAATATCACAATGAAACATCATCTCATTCCAGATCAAATGATTATTATAATTTTTTTTCTGATGAGGATATGAATAAAAGTCTTACATACTTTTGGTAAAAAAGTCAATTAGTACAGTATGGAAAACAATATGGAGGTTCCTCAAAAAACTAAAAATAAAACAATTCTGTTATAGGATCTATATCCAAATTGAATAAAAGGTATATGTTGATGAGACATCCACACTCACAGGTTCATTGCAGCACTAATCAAAATAGCCAAGATACAGATTCAACTGAAGTATCCATTAATGGAACAGATAAAGAATATGTAGTATATATAAACAATGGAATAGTATTCAGTTATTTAAAAATATAAAATTCTATCATTTGCAGCAATAAGGAAAGAACTGGGAGTCTTTAAGTGAAATAAGTCAGATACAGAAAGACACACACTGCATGTGTGTGTCTTATATGTCTTATATGAGGAAGCTAAAAATAACCTCATAAAAATAGAGTGTAGAATAATGCTTACCAGTGCCTGGGAAGGTAATGGTGAAGGTGTGAGTGAATTGTCGATTAGTACAGGGTGCAACTGAATAGAGAGAGTAACTTCTGGTGCAGGTATGGCTGAAAATTCTGGTATCTTGGAGTAGAAATTCAGTGTCGTAGACCACTCTTGGTATGTTGGATTTTCAATTGTAGTGAACTGTAAGGAACTAGAGTGTATTATGTTAAGTGAAATAAACCTGACACAGAAAGAAACTAGTAGCAAATCTTGTCATTCTAATGTGGAAGCTGAAAGAAGGCAGCCTGAATGTAGTATAATGACGAATGGAGGTTGGGAAGCATGTCTCTGTAGGGAGGTGGATAAAGGGAGATTAGTATGCTCTGTATGCATGTGTTGAAATATCACACTGGACTCCATTAAAATGAGCATTCATTACTCATTAATCAAACATCAATAAATGAAATATAAAATAGTGAGGGGGTTTTATCTGAGTATTCAGAAAAGACTAAACAGAAACCTTAGTTAATAGAAAATCAAAACAAGAAAAAATAAGAGAAGTATGGAAATCATACATTGGGGAGGAAATTCCCTAAAATTGATACCATGATACTGGCATATAAAATTTTGGAAAGAAGCCCTCTATTTGGAACACTGTCTGCTTTGGGAGCCTTTTAAATGAGCTTCAGGGTCAGACCTCATAACATTACCCTGCATCCAGGGTGTAGCACTCCAGACACGCTCATGCCAAAAAACCACCTTCACAGACCTATGCCCTGGAGTTTAGGGATGGTAATTGTGCTGAAGAATCCCTAACTATCCTCTCATTTTCCAGTATAGCTTTAAGACAGACCCTCCTTGTGTCTTCTAATATATTTAGATTCTTAGTTGTGTATACAGGGTATTCTTTTTCTTGAATTTCTTTTCATTTTCCTTCTCCCTTTCTTCCATTTTCCTTCTTCCTATAGTCATTCTGTTTGTGGTGTGACAAAGTAAACCAGAATATGGGGAATACAATCATTCCTCATTACTTTACCTTCAAATCTTTCATAAGGATGAATTAATAAATGTCTGAAGTTACCAGAGACAATCTAGTTAACACCAAAGGCAGTTTAGATGTAATGTAAGCAATAGTTTAGGTGTAATGTAAGCAATACTTTTGTCAGAAATTATTTTTTTTTGAAAATTAAAAAAGAAAACATTTTAAGTCAGTAATATAACTATTCTTCAAATTTTCATTTTTGAAAATGAAAAATAATGCAGTCTTGTTCTTTTTATCTCATGTCTAATCTCTAGTTTCTCATGGAATGCTTATACTAATGGAAATGAAAATGAATAAAAAGTTTCTAAAGATTCTGAAAATCTCTTCTGGTTAGAATTTATAGCACCCCAAATTATTCAAGATTATGTACATATAAAACAAAGAAAATACAAATTTCACACACACACACACACACAGGGCCTCAGTGGAACACTTGAAAATGCCATTGAACAGATGTTGTAAGTCTATGAATAAATGCATTCAAGTTTTTCAAAGCACTACAAGTCTTCTGGTGTCCAAACGAAAACACAAGCAGGTACCTCAGGCTCTCACCAGAAATGCCAATCCTTATGACACATCCCTGAGATTTTCTTCCAGGGGATGTAGGATATGTCCCAAGAATCTATCTTTAGACAAAGCTCTACTTCTCAACAGGTGATTTAAGAAACTGGTATCTATCTGAAATCAGTTATGCTGAGTGGCATCTTAAGCATATGCCAATTACTCAGTCACATGATAAAGCAAAAAAAAAAAAGGCATCAATATTTTTGAAAAACTGTCATATTTTAATTAGAATATTTAAAATTAAAAACTAAGTGGAATGGGGATATTAGAAATATTGATCTCTATGCTTGTGGCTGTCCTTCAGGGGGCAGGGTCAGTCTCTCACTGGTTGGATATTGATGCTAATGATGCTTCACATGCACCAACCAGGGGGGATGAAAAAATGCCTTGCTCAGAGCAACACTCTGCTTGTGGGCAGCAGAGCAGGCTCTCAAACAGGTTTGAACCTGATTTGAGAGGAGGAGAGTAGCTTAAGGCTTGAAATTTTAATGAGATTCTAAGGTAGAGATGGAGTAAGGGTTCCTGCCTGCTGCCTGGGCTTACATGATTTGAATTTTTGCTGGAGTCAAAGAAGGAGGTGCCTGGGTTTTCTTATACTATGGGCAGGACGGAAAAAAGGATGAACATCGAAAGCGACCAGAAGTCAGATGTCAAAAATGGAGTCCGCACACTTATTATTGTCAATAAAATGTAGTTGAAAACTCTTGAGATATGACTTTTAGAAATAGGTATATGTTGGTCTGTGTGTCTGTATATATTTTCATCACCTGTATTTTTAAATAAGTTAAGGACTCAGTAATTACTTAGCCATAATGAGGTTCATAGTACTATCTCAAGCACTTTTCAAAGCATAACATATTTATTTTAAACATGAAAGCATTATTTGGAAAGTGATGTTCTGTTCTAAATCTGCTTCATTTGTATTGTTTGACTTCTGAAAGCTTATTTAAACAAGTTTAAAATAAACATTGTTCATGAGAAAGTCCATGGATTTACTAAATCACAAAACAAAATAATCTAACACTTGTAACCACTGGGTATATATAAATCCTGTGGGTCTTTCTATTTAAAAAATCTCCAAAGCTATTTCTATAAAGGTATTATTATATTACAGAAATACTCCGTTTAAGGTGAATTCCTTTCAGAAAGTGGATTCCACAGCAAGACTTCAGAAATTGACTTAAAAATAAGGAACCAAATAATGTCTGACATGTATCTTTGTATTTTGAAAGTATTAGGGTAACATGAAAAAAAAGGGAAGAAAAATGTTGGCCTCTCTCTCTCTCTCTCTCTCTCTCTCTCTCTCTCTCTCTATATATATATATATATATATATATATATATATATATATATATATATATATCCAGCAAAGTGCTAAATCTTAGCAAAGCCAAAGATAACTCACAGATAAATACCTAAATTGCTCTTGAAAATACTGTGTGAAGATTATAATTCTAAATATGGGAAAAATCAAAGTGATTTCCTTCAAAGACTAAAGTTAAGTTATAACTGAAGAAAATCTTACCTCCCACCTAGGAAAACAAGTTTGAGCGGCAGGTGAGTAAGTAAACAAGCCTTAAAAAGCTTTCAGAGGAATAAAACAAGTAGTAGAAATCGAAAAAACTCACAGGGAACAAAGGAGCCAATCATTTCTGCAGCTCTGCAGGAATGGCTATGACTGTGTCTGTGAATACCATGGGAAGGATAAAGGTAGGCTCTCGCCTCGTTCTTCTTTTTCCAGGTGAGAAGAATGTTTGAATGAGTGATATAACTTATTCTTTGTATTTATTTGTTTGTTAGTATCTTTAATAACTATTGTGAGATACTTCCTTTTTTTATTGGAAAACCTTAGGTGTCATTATTATTTGGTGGGGAGTTTTTTGGTGGTGTACTAATAGCTCCATAGAAGAAGGTACAGACATTTGAGTCATATTTTGGAAAGAGGACTTTTATCTGCTGATGAATAGTTAGACACTTTGACTTATGAGTTATAAAAACTGGTATTTCAATTTGATGGTTGTCTGGTTTTGTATATGATTGTAATGATTTTAACTAATATATGTAAAGCATATAATTATCAGATACATTGGTGATGCTGGGATCTATAAGTCTGTATGAAAATGGACTATGGGATAGAAAAGCTTAATATAATACACATATTGCATAAATTTCTATGTGCCTCAGTTTGCTCATGGGTAAATGGAAATAATTTTTAACATGGACATTTTGAAGTTCAGACATAATACAAATAAAACATTTAATTCTGAGATCATCACGAAGGGAGCATTTATTAAATGAAAATGAATAACAATAAAATAAATTCTTTATAGTGCTGTAACTAAATATCTCAAGATGATGTAATTTGTTCACATTTTCCAGTATTAAGGATTGAATTCATTGACGCTTTAGCACTGAGCTATATCCCCATTCCTTTTATTTTATTTTAATATTTTTTAGTTGTCAGTGGACCTTTGTTTTACTTATCTATATGCGGCGCTGAGAATCGAACCCAGATCCTCACACATGCTAGGCAAGTGCTCTACTACTGAGCCACAACCCTATTTATTCCTTTTTCTTTTTTTCTTTTGATACACAGAGTCTCACTAAGTCACTGAGGCTGACCTCAAATTTGCAAACCTCCAGTCTCTCCCCACAGAGTTGCTGCGATTGCAAGCATGTGCCACTGGGCCCAACTGCAAAGATTTCTTTTTAAAGACATGAGTTATTTGGTTCCATTTATTAAACGATATGATCGCTCTTCCTTCTCCTGTGAATTGTTACTGGTATATTATAACTACCCCTTAATATTTCCCAAGTCGGTGACATTGTAACATATATTCTTCGGTTTCCTTAAGTACATCAGCCATTATTATTCTCTTCTCTACTTTCAACAACTTCCAAAAATTTCTATATTCTGTCTCACCTTCTGTGCACCCCTCTCTCTAATGTGTTTCAATTTCTTCCCACTCCACTCTAACTGTAAATTTCTCGGTAAGTGCTTTTTTCTTTTTTCTCCCACTGTTTTTTTTTTTTTTTTTTTTTTTTTTTTATGGCTTCTTCTCACTTAAACAATAGATTACCTCAGTGTTCAGCCCTGGACCACTCTTGTCTTCCACATTCACAACATTTGATCTTATTCAAGTCTATGACTTAAAAACATACCCGTATGCTATTAGCATATACATTTATTTCTATAGCACAAAGTCAGAATCTTCTGACATCCAGACTTATATTTCCGTTTTCTCCTTTGATGTCTTCCTCTGAAAACCTATGGGATAATCCAAAAATTGTAGAACAAAATGGATCCTTTGCATCTATCCAGAACCACCACCATCATAGGCCAACAGTCCTTAGAAATCCACCAACCAGGGGACGGGGATGGAACACCATGGTAGAGGGCCTGCCTAGCATTCAGGGCCTTACCTAAATGAGAGAAAGGAAATGGAGGGAAGGGGAAGGAGAAAACCAACCAATCATTTATCATAATCTGTGGAAATGTGTAATTTGAAACCAAGTATTTCCTTTTATTACTCCTCCACTCTCATACTCTCATTCTACCCAATATTTTCTATAAAAATTTTCTATAATTTGTCCGTCTGAAACATATTTGTAACCTATGTATTTCTTAATTTTTCCTATCTCAATAACATCCAATGGTGTTTTGTAAGGGGTCCAAAAAGTAGAAAACAAAATCATGGATAGAATCCTCGTTAAATATGATTGGTGTACTTTCAAGTATTAAGGATTTATTTTATAAATTTTAAATGCTATTCTGAGAATCTGTCCATTAATTTTTCAAGCCTGCCACAGGGATCCTAACTTGTCCTCAGAGTTGATTCTTTTGACCCATAATCCATTCTCACTTGGCATTTTTTACACAATAGGGCTGTGGTGTTAATATTGTTGTTGATTTTATCTTGCTCATTTCTTTTCACTGTTTGTTTGTTTGTTGTTTGTTTGGTGCTGTGGATTGAACCCAGAGCCTTGTGCATGTGAGGCAAGCACTCTACCAACTGAGCTGTATCTCCAGCCTCCTTGTCATTCATTGTAACATATAGTTCATTTGTCTTCAAACTTTCTGGTGCTTTTCAGCTTCATGTTTAAACACTATATATATTGTAAGATTGAAATGAATCACTATAATATTTAAATGAAGATCTAGGAATTTATTTAATATGAAATTGAAGAAAGAAGGCAGGCCTAGTACATCATAGCAAAACTTCTCCTGTGCTCTGGTTCCCTAATTTGAGGGAGAAAGCCTATCACAGGTTTGCCATTGGGGTTATTTATACCGGGTTGTGTTCTGTGCGATTCAAGAAATCCAACACTGGATTTTTGTACTAAGAATAACAAATCTGTTCAGGAATCACTCAATCTCTGTAGCTTCTGGGCTCTTGAAATGAATTCAGGGTCTACCAGACCATTCCTTCATCAGAATGAGAAAGCAGATTCACAGACAGAAATCTGAAGCAAGACTTCTGGAAACAAAAAGCTGTTCATTTCTTGATGAGTAGAGTCAGGGATGAGGCACAGAATACAGAAAAATTCATTTGTAAAACTGCTGGTTGTCATAGTAACTAAATTTGACGTGTGTGTGTGTGTGTGTGTGTGTGTGTTGCAAAAGCTACTTTTTTGTAGCTGGATTAAAGCTTTTAGATAATAATGAAAGCAGTAGCTCTTAAAGTTAATCCATTTAAAATGTAGAATGTTCTTCCTCAAAACTCACATCTGTTTGTTTAGTTCCCCACAGATCTGCACCACTGTCCCACTAAATAGACACTGAAAGAAGTGCAATAAAACGAGGAATCCTATTAACATGGTTTGAAGCAGGTAATTAAATACACAGTCATATTTGAAATCAATATTTCAAAAAAATCATTCCAAGAAACATGTATTATTCCTTCAAGTTCCCATCAAAATAGCTTCCAATATATTCATTCATTCATTCATTCATTTTTTGAGATCGAGCCTCAATATGTCACCCAGGTGCCCCTGGATCTTCTGACCTCAGCTTCCTGAATAGCTGGAATTACAAATAAACACAGCATTGTGCCCAGCCTCCACAATATTTCTGATAAAGTGAGCAGAGATTTAATCATAATTTTATTTATATTCTGAAAAGGTACCTTACAATATTTTGATATAACTTCTAATTTCTAACTCTTTCAAAATATAAGACTGACTTTGTGAATTGTGAACTGAATAATTGTATAAATCAAAATATCTTATTATAATCTATGTTGCATAAATAAATCAGTCATGGGTTTTCAAATACCACTTAAAAGTTTGTTTCTTGTTATCATTATAACACTTAAATGAGAAATTGACATCTGAATATCTGTAAGTTATAATATTAACTTTAAATTTCTGTTCCAGTTACTTAACTTAAGCTTAAAATTTGGCTGAGTGATCTATGGTATTTTTACTGAAAATATTTTCAAGTTTAAATAAAATATGTTTAATCCAAAAAAGATATAACTAAGAAATCTTGCTTGTGTTAAAATAAAAAAAATATATGCTGATGAGGCTATCCAATACTTTCATTCCAAGTGCTTTAACTTGTTTATCTCAATTTATCATATTTATACAAAAAATCTTGGATATTTGCCATTCTGTACTTGGATCCAGCTAAGTTGGCTTGATTTGAAGCCCTCTTTCAGAAGTAGCACTTATTAAAAGCTGTTGATTTCTGCAGTGGAAATGATCCAGCCTAGAGTGATAGCTGGACCACAGATTTTGAGTCCTAATATTAACAAGGCAGATCATTAGTTTGGTGGAAGCTTTGTTCCAGATGGTAGGCCATAATAGTGCAGTTAGCATGGTATGTGCTATTTGGAAAATGTCAAAAAGAAATCCATTATTTTGTCCAATTAACATGCACTAATAAGTCTAATAAAATAGTGCAGTTAGAGAAATATGCTGAGTTCATAGAAAAGTTTCCTTATTTCTCAGTCAACACTTTTCTTTTTCTGAAGATATTTTCATATTCCGAATCTGAAGTTGACATCAGTTACTAGTGCAAACCCTAAAGAAAACTGAAGACCTTAAGACTATATTTGCAATCTACTACTACTATTTCATGTCTTTCATTTTTTGACCCTGTTTTCTCAGATGCCATAATTTTGCAATTGAATCAGAGCCTCTGTGGTGTCAGTGGGCACTTTGAAAAGAACTTTGTCATATTTTGTGTTCCATGAATTTCCAGTCCTCAAATACATTATCAGTGATGATGAGAGAAGTTCCTAAAATCGGATATCTTGATTTTAGGGGGAAGTATGATCTGAAATTTTATTTAAATGAACACGATTCTGGACTATTATATCAGTTTTTGCATGCATGGTGGTAGATTTATTTTCCATCCCTGTGTTGATCATTTTATGCCTGAAGCAAAACTCTCTCCAGGATTAGTTTATTTAGGATGAATAGGTCAAGCTGAGTATGAAGCCAGAACAATGAAATTCCTTATCATCTGTGCCACAGAAGGCCACAAATCCTTCTAAAAAAGAGGCGCTTAGGGATGCTACGTGAGCATCTTCCATAGCCTTAAAATAAGTGCTTTTTAATGCATGGCAAACAGTGAAATTCAAACATGAACCTTATGTGTCATACTGCAGTGTGTGATTTTAAATTAAATTATTCATTTAACCTCAATTTCAATAATTCTTAGGAAAAAAAAGAGCTCCAAATAAATGAAATATCAAGAATAGCATTGCTTCATTTTTATAGGAAATAACAAGAAATTGAATGGAAGGATTTTGATGTTCTTGGCAAAACAAATTCTTAAATTATGAATATAGTCATTGTTGGATTGTCTATGAGAAATCATGCTTAAAATGTTTCTTATATTTTAAAATGTTTTTCTTCTCATTATTTTATCACATTTTAACTTGTAGATAGATCAATGGTAGCTTTTATAGCACTACATGTATTAAGTATGTAAATGCATATACATTTAACAAATTTCATGTACTTGTTAATGTAAAATTTGCCAAATGTAGAAGAATATTTAGTAATATTGCATTCTCATACACGATTGGAGTCATATATGTAAATAAATTCCAAAGAAATACATGCTTGTAACTGTTTTTGTATTAACTTACCATATATTCATGTGTTGCTTAAACGTGCTTAAACATGATTCTTGAAAAAAAAATGTTCTTTTAAAAACATCACCTGTATTTTTTTCAGAAGAGTTGTTTAATGAAATGAGTACACTTGGATGTGGTGAGCCGTTCCTATAGACCGTGGCCGCCATTAGAAGATGGCGCCGGCTTCCACTGTGGCCTGTGATAAACAACTCCTTTTTTGGAGAGTTGGCACGTAATCCCTTATCACCCTATGAGAAAGCTCCACGTGGCAGGTTTGCATTGGGGCTTGAGATGCTTTATTAAGGCTGGGAGGGGCATCCGAGAGAGAGAAGAAGAAATATCAGGGACCTGAATAAACTGCTGAAAGAAGATTCCTGAGTTGCGTCTTCCTTGCGGGCAAGGGGTCGCGACACTTGGATATATTTTCAATTTATTTAAATTGGGCATTTTTCTTCCTTTTTCATTAATAAATTTAATAGCAATTCTTGTAAAAATTATTTCAGGTAAATTATTAGTTTTGAAAATCCAGAAAATCAACAAATATTTTAGCATATATTTTAAAATGGTGTAAGCTCTAATACTGTTTTTAAGTGGTTTTCAAGGTTTTAGAGATAAAAAAAATCTAAAAACATTGAAACAATTAAAGAACTGTATAACATCATGTAATCAATCCACCCAAAGAGAATAAAAGACCATATTAGGTAAATCATGTAAGAATATCTAACTTTAGCAAATAGATGGTCATTCTAAACTACTCCATACCTTTGTTTTCAAATTTGAAAATCTTAGAGTAGTACAGGAATTCCATGACTACTTTTAGTTCTAAAAATCTGTGATATGGTAAAAAATTAAAAAAAGTATTAAGATTTAAAGTTGTTAAAGAAGTCTTCCTAAAAGAAGTATGACTTCATATGAACCATCATAGTTACATGTGACTTGGTTAGACAAATGGAGAATAGAATGAGCATCAAGGGAATTGAGTGGAGAAGGATGTACAGGAAAAGGGACCCCACCTCACTGGAAAGAGTGCACAGATTTTTAGGCAGTAACTGCTGGAGTGTGAGGAAGTAATATGAAAAACCTTGAATTCTAGGATGAAAAGCTTGGACTGCACCCATGGGAAATAAAAAGCTATGGAGCAGCCTGAAGCATAAAAATGGCATGCTGAAATTTGTCTTTATGATTTGCAATTCTGGATGAACTGGAAAGTGGAGATAAGAAAGAATGTCCATCAGTAGGTCATTATGGTGTCCAAGTATAAATGGTATAAAGGAATGAAAGCTTGGATTGTTGGCACTAAGAAGCAAAGAACAGGGAAAATTCAGGTCATTTCAAAGAAAATTAAACATTGAAAAAAATTACTTAAAAAAACATCTTTCTATTTAGCATGATTCTCTGCCTGGTGATCTGCAATTGAGGTCAAAGAGAGACATAAAGCAATGTTAAAATAAGACCCATGTGAGTTTGATCTGAGTCCATAACTTACAAATTGTGCTTTCTTGTATACCTAATCTATTTCCATCTCTCTCTCTCTCTCTCTCTCTCTCTCTCTATATATATATATATATATATATATATATATATATATCCTTAAAAATTATCTAGCTTAAAGTTGGTATGCAATAAATACTGATGGAATAGTTAAGGATACTAATTTCCTCATTGTGTTGGGTATTAATTTCCTCATTCTTAGCAGGGTATTAATAATAACTAATTTTTAGAAAGTAATAGATTAAATTACATAGTCAAATAGGACATTATAAATGCAGATGCAAATTTCAAATTCTTCATTAGTTACACCCTTGACTATTATATATTTTAAACATTTGTTTCCGAAATTCTACCTGAATGTATATTTTCCTTTTAGGACAGCTAAAATTTAATTTGCCATATATCATGGACAAGACATTGAGTCTCACAGAGGTTAAATTTCTATTTAAGGTCATATAGCTTATTAATGTCACCCCTGGGGATAATCCCTGTACTTGCAATTTACAGTCTACTGTTTACTATTAAGCAACATTTTATTAAGTGTGTGGGTTTATACTTATGCCAAAAATGTTTGTTACATAGAAGTATGAATTGGAAAAAGGGCTAAGAATGGTTTCACAGATCTGGTAAATTACATGGCTACCTGCTAATGAAGGAAGGAAGGTCATGAAGTATATGATCATATTAAGGCTCTGCAAAATCATAAACCTCAAGAGCTTACTTCCCAAGGTATCTCATCCCTTTACTTCACTAATTATTTTCTGCTAATAGGATCTTGTGTCATCAAATATTTTGTTGTCTTCATCCCCCACATATACTCTGGAGGACATATTACCATCAAATGAAGTAAAATACATATTCTTTACTTTTGACCTAAAGTAACAAACAACTTGCAGATTTCTAATCAGCTTAAATTTGGCATTGTAGTCTACCTTTCTCACAATCAGTTTTATAATGTTCATCATCTTAATGCAAATGCAATTATATGATTTGAGAAATAGGTAAAAAGAAAAATAGAAGTGTGTATCATGAAGTAATTTAAATTTTAAAAAAATTAGAAATATCTCTGAAACTTGCTATTTCAATCACAGTCCAATCTGCAAAAGGAAACCCAAACAAGACCTTTAAATAGAGGTCAAGGAGAATAAAAACAGCCCTTTAATCCAACTGCTGCCAGCCAGCCATTATCTTTCAGGAAATAACAACATGAAATAACTCTAATTGAGAGAGACAAAACAAGATCACTTTGTAAAAATGTTCAAACACAGAGAAAACAAATACTTTGCCACACCAAAAACAACTGCCATAATTCTCTCCTAGCTAATGTACATGGCTGCTAGTTTTCCAGCAGTTAACATTTTAGAGATATTCTATCTCATGCATATCCAAATAAAAAATACGCAGGAAATCAATAATAGAATTAACCATTCTTTTGACAGCATTCATTCCAGAGCTAAAACAAAATAAAATGAAAAAGGCTTAGATCTTTGAGTTTTTAACCAAAGCACCAATGCAAACCCAAATCTCACAATGAATTGATCCTATCACTATCTGAGCTGCTGAACGCTTACCTTGTTTGTGTCTTTCCAGGAAGCAGAAAATAATGACCCCAACTTTTACTATAGTTTTGCTCCTGGGGGTGGTTCTCTGGTGGGAATCAACAAACTTTTAAAAGAGGGTGACAGAATAAGTAAAAGGAAGAAATTGGGAGCAATAAGGTCTTCCTCTGTCGAAAATGATGATTTGGATCATGATCTCCTACTGCCTTGGGCTGTGTTTGGGCTGGAAACTTCCTGTTCAAAGGTGCAGATCCAGATTGCTCAGTTGCTATGGTGTCAGCCTACCTGAGGTGGCTCTGTGCAAGAGCACAGAGTTATATCACTCTGGACTGATGTCACCAGCTCCCAGGGATAGAGAATTCTAGAGCATAACAAGATAACCCTAATGTTTTACTAGTGCTGTGTCCTTCAGTATGCCTGCTGTGCAGAAAATTTCCCACAAATAAATTTCAGGTACTGCTTGAGTCCTAAACAAACATATGGAAATTTTGAAAAGGAACATTCTAAATTTTAAATGGATTAACTTTAAAGAGCTATTTCTGCTCAAGTACTGCTTAGAGTGGCATAAACCATGGAGGAAGGGCAGAGATAGTAATCCTCTTATTGCAAAAGATAGGCTAAATTTTTTTTAAGGGAAGATGTGTTATCATTCAAAATTTCTATATGTTTTCAAAGATAAGATAGATATTCAACAAAATATACCAGAATACCAAGAAATATCATTCTAAAAACAGAGCAAATGAAAACATAAAAAATAAACCAAACCCTGGAGACCTAGATGTTACAAAGAATCTAGATTCTATTTGAAAATAATTCTCATTAATACCTTAAAGAGAAAAGAAAACATAATGAAAGGTCTTGGTCAGAAAACTGAAGTTATGTAAGAATAAAATTATAATTCAAAAAATTTTGAAAAACATACAGTAGCAATGCTTAGTTTCATAAATGAATTGATAGGATTGCAGATACTGTTGAAGATAGAATCAGAGACCTAGAAGATAGGTTAGTAGTAAATTCTTCTGAAGTACAGGCAGCATAAATGTTGGAAATATCAAGAATTTTACAAGAAATATATGTACAAACACAGCAAAAAAATTGATTTGCAATGTCAGAACTAATGAGTAAAATTCAATGATATAGAAAATATAATGCATTTTAAAATATAAAATTAAGTAGGTCTGTTATCCTGCATGATATCAAAAAAGAATCTACTTAATTTGCATGATAGGTTTTAAATTCACCATTTAATATAAACTTTTATTATTTAAGAATTACAACAACCAGTTGTTCCCTAGTAAATTTTGCATCTTATCACTATTTTCAATTCATTACTTTTTCTTTTCGTTTTTCTTCCTTTAGGTATTTTAATGTCACTTGGACTACAATTTTAGGTACATATAAAACAAAGAAAGTGTTGTTAGTTGAATAGACTTATTTATCAAAAATGAATATCTTGCTCTGTGATTCAGGATTCTGCTAGTCAGGGGTGGAAAATGTTTACTATAAAGAGACAGATAGTGAATGTTTTCTATTTGCTGTCCATATTCTTTTTATTGCAACTACTCAACTCTGCTGTTGTGGCACAAACTCATCCCCAAATAAATATAAGTGAATGGATGTGCCTGGGTTTGCTCTCAGAAACTTTTCTTTTAAAAAATAGGAAGCTAGCAAGTTTATTGTCTCCTGAATTAGCTCAAAGGTTTATAAGGACAGTTTTCCTAATTAACATATATGTTTGATTGTTTGTTTGTTTTTATTTGTTTACTATTATTCTTATTAGAAAACAGAATTAACAATAGAGTAGCTTATTTAATTTAAGTTCATTAAGATCCCAAATAAAGATATTATTTTTAAAAAATTTCCTCTCACATATTTTATTGGAAGATATTTCTTAGAAAAATAATAGTTTGAACAGTTTATACTTTATTGATTCGTTTAAAAACTTGAATGGGATGTGATTATGCAAAACAGCATTTAGAATTTAGAATTATAGAAAACACTGGGCTTCAAGTTTGAAAAAGCAAGTATTTCCTGAGTGTGGCGATGCATGCCTATAATCCCAGTGATTAGGGAGGCTGAGACAGGAGGATTGCAAGTTTGAGAGCAGCCTCAGCAATTTAGTGATGCCCTAAACAACATAGCAAGACACTGTCTCAAAATTAAAAAAATAAAACTGTGGTTTAGTGCCTCTGGGTTCAATCTCTTGTACCAATATATATATGGCCTCCTCATATTCATATATATATATATATATATATATATATATATATATATATATATGCATGAACATGCATGTGTACTTCTATGTTACTTTTTTGCTAAAGTGAGAATATTTTAGTCTTTTAAGTACAGTTATTGTTATGGTCTGTATATGGGTTATCCCCCAAATTTCCTGTTAATGCAGAAATATTCAAAAGTAAAATGATTAGGTTAGGTTAAACCTAATCAGTCTGTCTTCATTTCAGTGAACTGACTGGGTGGTAACTGTAGGAAGATGGGGCATGAGTGGGGGAGGTGGGTCACTGAAGAGCCTGCCTTGGAAGGGTATATTTTCCCCAAGCCCTTTTATCTTGCTTCTCTGTGGTCTCTGACCCCACCATAAACTAAGCAGTTTTCCTCCACTGGGTCCTTCCCCTCTGATGTGCTGTTTACATTCTGAGATCTTTAAAACTGTGAGCCACAAATAAACTTTTCCTCTTCTAAGTTGTTTTTGTAGAGTATGTTTGTCATAGTAATGGAAAAGCTAATTCATTCATTTTCAGACTTTTTTTTTTTGCTTTCAATAAATATGCAACCCAGAACATCAAACAAAAGCTTCCTGCCCTTTAAGATAAAAATACTTTTTTATTCTAGTCCACATTGGACATTTAATAGAAAATCCATTGTCCTCTGAATATATTTAGGAATTTTTGGATAGCATTAGTGGTAATGGTAGAGCTATGCATTTTCTCCCCTAATCTCTGCTTCCACGTTTATTCTTCAAAAAGTGTTTCAGTCTTGATGCGACTAAAAGATCTGACCAGGACAATTGCGGAGGAGAAAAAGTTTATTTGGGGGCTCATGGTTTCTGAGTTCTCAATTCATAGACAGCAGACTCCATTCCTTGGGGGCTTGGGTAGAAGAGTATGGCAGAGGGACGCAGCTGACATGATGATCAGAAGAACATACAAAAATATACCCCAAAGCCCACCTCCTGCGGCCACACCCCACCTGCTTTCAGTTACCACTCAATTAATACCATCTGGTGATTAATTCATTGATTAGGTTAAGGCTTTCAGAACCCCTTCATTTCTCCTCCAAACCTTCTTGCATTGTCTCACACATGAGCTTTTGGGGGACACCTCATATCCAAACCATCACAATAAGCTTCTAGAACTTCTCTTGATTTCCTGATTGTGTGTTCTTTCACTATCCCACTTTAAAGAAATGGGCACTTTGTTATTCAGAAAACTTTCAAAATATCAGAAATAAGGAACAAAATACCTGCACGTTTTTTAATCTCCTCCTCCTCCTCCTTCTTCTTCTTTGTGGTGCTGGGGATAAAAACTCCCCATCTTTTCAATGTCATACTCAATCATTTTCTGACACAATCACCAAAAGATTGTATACTATTCTAGAGAAGAATAGCAGTAGTTGACTAAATGTTTACTACTAATTAAGGCTCAGATTTAAATCTATGGATTCCTGGTAAGTATATAGATTACTTCCATCGTTACTTTATTGCCCTGTCAGACATCCCTCATTTTTGTGTATAGTAGCATATTCATATCAGTGTTTTTTGAGTAAATGACTAAAATACTCTATTCCCTGATTTTTACTTGAACCAGCTCACCTATCCTACAGGTTTTCTTGTAAATGAAATCATTGAGCCACACCAACTAAATATTTATTTATGAATAATGTTGTAACTTTCTAACTTTATATACTGGCAACCCATATCATTTACTCAAGTTCTAATTAGTGGGATATTCTAGACATTAGTAACTCCATTTAAATTCTAGAACCACATCTTAATCCAAAAATAAAATTTATAAACTGCCAAGAAAGAGAAACTTAAGATACTCTGTTCCCATAACTCCCCCATACAAGGTCCCTAAATACAAAAATCTGTTGTTATGCAAACACCTGCACCCAAGGTCATTTCCAGCTTGCTCTTGTTCCTTGGGAAAAAAAGATATATAAACCTCTATTCAAGTAACTCTGGCTGCTGTGCCACTCAACTAGGCAGGCTGGCAGGCCTTCCTTCTCTGTTAATAAACTTTGCTATTGAACGTTAGACTCTGTCTCCAGAGATTTCTTTGAGCGTTCTGTCCTAACATTAACTATTTGGTAGTATATGTGTAAGTGATTTTTTCCAGAGTTATGGAGTAGAGAGAGGGTTACAGTGCACACACATATATGTGAGTACACACATACACACACACACACAGACACAGGACTGGGTCTGAGACCAGACTATTGTGAAAATTGCTTTATCTATTTATAAAAGGGGGTGTTGTACTTTTTACCCTGTATCCTGGCATTGTACCCAGGGTTGTATAACCAGTGAGCCACATCCCCAACCTTTTTTATTCATTCTTTTGAGACAAGATCTTGCTAAGTTACTGAGGGTGGCTTTGAACTCACGATTGTTCTGCCTCAGCCTCCTGAGTCGCTGGAATTACAGGCATGCATCACAGCACCTGGCAATATATTTCCCTTTCTTTTAACATGCACCTCTTAATTAATTGTAACTTCTCTAATTCCTAAAAAAAAAAAAAAAACTATGAATTTACACATAGACTAGATTACTCATCATGTTTTATTTTATCTTACTCCATTAAAACTATACCCAAAAGCTTTCACTTATACAACCAAACACATCTGCTAAAAGAAATATCTAAAGCAAAGATATTTTTCCCTCAAGACTGACTTTTAAAACAGACTGAGATCTATATAAAATCAAGAAGCATGTTTTGTGAAATGAGGATATTGAAACATGGAAAGCATTGAAAAATGAGGAACAAGAGACCTTATCAAGAGGTCAGGGAGAGGAAACAACATCCTCAAAAGAGAGCCTTATTCAGTCAGGATGGATTGAAGTCTGCAGAAACATTTAAAGGACAGTTTAACCACACAAATAAGTGTTATCAAAAAGGCTTTAGGGAAAAGCTGAGAAGAGAGAATAAAGAATCAGGCCAACAAGAAAGTGAGTTATAGCAGAAAATATACAGCCAGAAAAGTTTATATTTGGTGAAATACTAAGAATGAAAAATGTGTGGTAACATGTCTGGCAGGAGGAAATCCTTATCAAGATTGAGCTTGGACATTGCGAACATAGAAATCTCATCCATCAGATGCAAAGTGCCAATGATGAGAGGAATTATTTATGTGTGCTAACAGCAGGGAGCCTGGCCTCATAGAGGCAGCATGACATAATGAATGCCAGGGGTAAACAAGATACTGAAACATGCATCAATATCTAGCAAAGATAAACTTAGTCTTGGTGACATATTTGGTTATAAATTATATTGAATAAGGAAAAGCAGACACTGGCATCTGGGAGCTAGCCTGTACTATCAGCTCTTGATGTTGTTACAAGCTCCTCTGCCACTTATTGATGGGCTGTGCTTTCCTCCTGTTAAACATAAACATTTTCACGGAAAGCCACCATCAGACAAGGATAATCTGTGATCATGATGAATCAAGACAAAAACTAGACCACTTTGTCATAATCATGATTGAATGCAGACGAAAAGAACATTGTCCAAGCACTAAAAATGACCAAGCACACCCCTGTTGTGGCTAATATAAATGACTGCTGGTAGGAAACAATCATTAGCTTCCCTCTTTTCCCTATCTCCTGAAGAGGGATTATTAAAAGAACCAAACATAGAATCATTTTGGTTTCCTGGCAACATCCAATTCAGTGCAAAGCCCTGCTTTCTTGAAGCCTCCTCAAAATCAGCAAACAGAAACACACATCTTGAAATGTTCCTCTCACCTGCTTTTACTGAGACATCCTGCAGTTTCCAGTAGTGTGTAATACCCTTGTTACTGTGTGCAAATCGTCCCTATCCTAGGTGAGTTCTCCATGTTCTTTGGCTATAGGGAGTTGATATATATTCAAAGTCACTTCCTCACAGCATATTACTTAGAGTGTATTAGAATTATGTTAGAATTTTCATTGAAAGTTTAGCTTCTTAACTTTAATTTCAGTAAAAATTCTCAGTGAAAAAGCATAGTGGCCAGGGCCCAGCTCCTAAGCAATGAAATGCTGCTGCTTACAGATGGTTGCACAAAGTCGAGGAAGAACATAATCATTGTGCATGAAATCATGCACAATAATGCATGCTCTTTCCACAGAGGAGCAAATGCAGACTTAGCAGTTCCTTGCTGAGGTGTGTTCAAAAACATACCAGCTTTGGTGATCTGGGGAAGACCATGGCAAGCTTCAAAACTTGTCTTGCCAGGGCATAGGGAGGTCCAAGAATTAGAACTAAAAGATGCCAAGTAGCCTCCATTTCTGCATCTTCTGCTAAGCTAAAATGCAAATACTATTATTTTTCTTCTTATCATTTGAGCTTCACAGAAAGGAACTAAAGTACATTAAAAACGAGAGAGAAGAGTGTTTTTTAATTGATAATATGCTTCAATGGATTCATACTAATCCTTTAAAAATGACCCAGTTATGTCCGATATCAGAAGCAACCTGCAGCCCAGCTCATGACCTACAACTCTCAGTACTCCTTTACCTGCTTGTATATGTGTAACAACGGAGGTGGGAGCTGCACGGAGGTAGTCTTTCTTTGCTCTATCACAGTTTCTGTCAATATTAACAGTGTGTGTGAATTTTGAAAATAACAATGTCAATCCTCCACTTGAGATTAAATGAATTATGTTTTCTGCTGCCATGGTCAGGGCACTGTTCTTTTTAGAGCCTGCCTGCGAGGGACAGTGTTGAAAACTGATGTTTCAGTGGACTTAAATTAATCATTAAGTTGTTAACATCCTTGAAGGAAAAGATCAGAGAAATATCAATCAGAAAAATTCTACTCATTCCTAGGTGGGACCACTTCATAATCGGCTCCAATACTACATAACTATCCAGGACCAATGGGACTAAGAGTTAAAGATCCCAATCTCAATACAAATAGAATGCAATCGAATCGCTCATATTCTGCAACAGTCAAAACAGTATTTCAATTAAATTTATTCAAAAGTTATGTCAAGTTCAAAGCCAAATATGTCCTATTTTATATTTCAATGTTTGCTAATTAACTCTTATACACTCAAACTTACCAGCCCTGAATAACATCAAGTAAATTAATGAATACAATAGCATAAAATGCACTAAATTTGCTTCCACTCTGAAAAAACAAATACTTAAAAATTCAAGAAGATGCCAGCTACAATGGCCGAAAAAAGATCATCAAAAATATTTCCCCCCAGAAAAACAGTGATAAAATGGGCAAAAATTGTCAGAATCCATTTTTTTTGTCAACTCTGAAAATGAAACAAAGACTTGCAAAAATCCAGGAAACATTTCTTCAAGAGAAATGCTTTAATCTTGGTAGCAAGAGCAAGTTTTGTGGAGTTTTAACACTTCCAATCTCCCCAGCTCTGTGGCAGTCTTAAAAAACAGCAGCTCCTAATCAAGGTGAAAATCAGCAGCCTGACAGTCACCAGGGGTAGCAGGACAGGGTTGGAGCTCCTTCAATGTTTCATTTCCAAAGAATTATTATTTTGCTTGTCTGATAGTTCCCTGGAAGACCCTCATGAGAAATACAGTCCCTATTTGATTTTGTGCTTACCTGGTATGGAAATACACATGAGACAATAAATAACATGGTAAAAGTATAGCCATGTTTAAAAGATGGTATAAATACATTTTTATGCTTGTAAGTTACATTTTTTTCTCCTATCATACTTTAAAAAATGTATAACATAATAATTATACATGAGTGGATGGACACAGTGGATATTGATGTCATTTGTATGAAACAGAACAAAGGAGGGAGCTTAGGTTGTTATTACCAAAAAATCTGGGAGGCTGTAGGAAAAGATAAAAATGAAAGAAAACACAATAAGTGATTTTCTTGATATGCTAGTCAATTCTCTGTCAATGAGACCGGTGCACCATTAATGAGCCTAACGCATTTTGGGGGAGAAAACTATCATGTGGTTAATTAGGCTATCATGCTTATATATCTCAGGGAAAAGAATACTCTGAGATATAAACTTGGACTTCTAGAATGTGGCATCCCAAACCACTTTTAACCATTTTGTAATGTGATTGTGTCACCTGCTGTATACAAGTTTTCCCTGAAGCTGGTTTCCTCTTCAAGTATCACTTCTGCCTTTGTAAAATTTCTTCATTTTTTATAATACCTAGACTTCTAAAATTTTGTGGGTTCAGTCTACTCACATAACCTCTAATTTTTTGAGCAAAAGGCAGATGACATTTTCAAAACTCAGTGTGTAGAGTGTCACAAAAATCCCAATTTCTTGCTCTTTAATGTATAACACTTCTTTCTTCAAGTGGAAGTTTCATAGCTTTTTCTCTCCACTGCTTTTCAAAACACTTTCTAAGGCTATTCTTGTGTGCTAAATAGGAAGAAACACGTTGCATAACACAATTTTCTCCTGAAAAATTCCCTTTCCTCCTCTCAGCATGTGAAGTGATTTTAACTTTTGTTCTCCTGATCATGAACAAAGTTTCATTCCTATTACCTATTTCCTAACATAGAAACGTAGAACTGTTTCCCCTGAAGGCCATATCCTAACATTTGGTTCAGATATAGGACAATAGCAACAAGAGAATCTGAGTCATCAAGTGGTATCCAGCACTTGTGTTCCTAGCCACAATGAGGTATGATTCACAAAGTCTCCAGTATTTGTATAGTTTACTAGTCATTTATGAACTTTCCTTGTTCCTCTTGGTGAAGTTATTCTCAATAACATGGAATCCTGATAATTCCATGTGGAAACTTGTAGAATGACAAGGTACTGGAGTATCTGAATAATTCATTAGTTCAGTGGAGAAAAGAATTTACTTGATTAATCCTAGTCCTCCAGCCTCCCCTTACCTCCAAACCCGTGTCCAAACTACCAGGCAGCTTTAAAGGTAGAGACATAAAGAGAAGGACAAACTCTTACATTTGGCTTCAGTGTTATAATCATTTATCCTGAGGCTTCTGACTCCCACCACTATGGCCTAATAGGCCTCATGTTGACCCAGTGTAATCTCCACTTATCCCACTAGTGGTGGACAATGAATTGGTGTGAGAGACATGGGAATCTCAAATTCTTTCCAGGGATCTACAAGCAATGTAGGGTGAGGAGTATGTTGTACAATTTTATTTCATAAACAAGAGTTCTAATTTAAAAAAAAATAATAATTATAGTAATTGATGCCTGTATAATCAAGTTGTGATTTGTTTGCTACAACGGACTTATTGGACATCTACAGCTCTTTGAGATTTATAATTTCTGTTGACAGTAAGTGGGGGACATTTTGGTAATTACAAAATGACATCATGAGTAGATAAATCAAGGGCTAGCCTGCTAAGTGCAGATATGGTGTTTGGTATCAACTGGACTACAAATTTGTAACTTACTATCAGACATGTGTTCTGAGTGATTTTATTGTCTTTCGATACTTTCTTAATATTACTGAACTTTGAAATTACTAACTCATTTCAACTGAAAAAGCAAAACTAATAATCACAGAAAATATCAAATGCTATATTTGCCCGGAAGAATTGTTTTAGAAACACAGAATATTGGAGGTAAGAAAAAAAATGAAAAAGTTAGGAACCTCTTGTGAATTAGATCATTACTATGAAAGACTGCACTGTCTCCTGATTTCCTTGAAGCTAGGATTAAGTTTTCTTAACTCTAGCTAACCAACATAGACTAAGAAAAGCATCACACAATTGCCTAACACATAATTACTAAATCTACTGTTTCTCACTATCTGAAAAATATTTTTGTATAGTAAGAAGACTACTAAAATCAAATGGACACAAATATAAAATGCATAGCATTCTTGTTAGGGTTTTTCAATTTTATTTTTCATTAATTGAATAAAATGAACTGAGTCCCTACTAGCTGTTTAACTTTGGAAAAGGCATAGAAAAGCAAACGTAATTAAGAAATTTACTGTATCTCTACTTACACAGGTAGCTTCCAGATTAGTGGAGGAAATGTATCCACAATGTAACATACATAGTACAATTATTGTGAACAGATCAAGTGAGGCATTTCCATTTTGTTTACATATATCACTCAGAAATGATTAATTTTTATGGCATTAATTTTTATGGCAGTGTTTTGTGATTGCCCAGAATTCCTGAAACCATGTCTACTTTAACCAAATCACAAATATGATGCTAGCTATAGCATAAATTTCCCTCGCTAGCATCTTTCTTACTATTTCTTTATATATGCTCATCATTCACATTATTTCTTTATTCTTTTTCTACATCTTACTGTTTCCCCCTCTCCAGTTCCATTTTTTAAAAACATATATATTAAAAATGAATTCCTTTATCCTATTGATGAATGCTTATTTATTTCATCTTTCAATACCCTAATTGTTATTTTGGATGATTGGATTACTCCATGTTATAAGAAGTATTAAGATTGCTATTATCAGGCATAGGTGATGATTAAAAATGATGGTAAGATGGCTGGTTTGACATGCCTTTCTCTTCTTTGGGTACAAGTTGTATTGCATACTTTGAACACGGGATGGTCCTTTTTCTTTCCAACATTCAAGGTGTCCAGCAGCAAAGAGATCCAAAAGTTCTTTATCAACTTTTTTTCAGCTTACTTTCTACTTTCAGTAATCGCGAGATCATTAAGTGAGATAAATGAAGTGTTAGTTCAATCCATTTCTTCCTCAAAGGAAGGAGAAAATCTAATGAGTTCTTTAAAAAGCTCTATTAAACTTTCAATACAAAAAAAAATCTTTTGAAAAATGTTCTGGGCCATGTTGTCAGAATTTTTGACAGAATGATATAATCATGTTTAACAAGCTACTGAGGCTCATGGAGGTATATGGGAAATGAAACCAAGTTTTGATTAAAGGGAAAAAGCTCATACTTTCCATGCTGACGATTACTGATGGTGAATCAAAAATACTACTAATAAATTTGATTTGGTAAATATTATGGTACTTTACAGAAATAACAGGATGAATTGAATATCAGATAAATATTTTTCTTCTTTGACATGAAAAAAATGCTTTCTAGTTTCATAATAAAAACTTTATAAAAGTGTTTTTTCTTGGTAACTATACCTCTTTGAGATTTAAGATCACTTTATTTTTATGTAAATATAAACATGGAAATAGCTCTCATAGAAATACAATTTTATAAATATTCTTTATGAATTTATGTATTTTTATGCTGGTAGAAGTCCACAGGCAAGGCAATTATAGAAATGACTATACATTTCTCTGTTCATGAGAAGAATAGAAACTTGTTTTAAAGGTTCAGGATAAAGCTTGAATATTAAAGATTTCCATCAACATGCTGTGGTTATGTTATCTGTAAGCTTATGACTTCATACAGTCGTAAGTCCTGCAAAGATACATTAAGAAGATGATTACAAATGCATTCTCTGAAGTCAGTTTTCTAGTCACAGAACTCTTAAGTGCAAGAAAAAAGTGATTCAAATGGGTGTCTTGAGAAATCACTGTGAGGCGTCAATGAGAAATTTAAATATTTTCTCATATTCATTAATGTACTTTAAATAATAACACAAATCTGTGAGCAGTTTATTAACACATACAATGTTCAAAATCCTTCCCACTTAAAGTGTTGTTTTTTAATTGTTTCCTATAATTTTTTACATAGAATAGAGAGAATTCTATAAATTTTAGACTTTCTGGGACTTAACAGTTATTTTTGAAACCAATGCTTCACATCACCAAACTATTTAAAATATTGTACATATAAGACATATTTTGTCAACACCATATCTATCTCTTCTCTCTTCTAACATCTTTTATATTGTTTGAAGATAAAAACCATTTATCCAACAATGTGGTTCAGTGGTTAAGAGCCCCTGGGTTCAAAATACACACAAACATACACACACAACAACAACAACAACAACAAATTATCATATATCTGGCTATTCAGTAAGCATTTGAAGAATTTAAATCATCTATCTGTATAAATAAATTTGCTTGCAAAATTGATAAATGTGGTGTTCCCATTAAAGTTAGTACACATTGTTAAAGTAGTGAATAATAAATTAAAATGCATCTGTAAAAGAGGCAGCATATTTTTTTAATCACTTGAAAACTGTGTTAGCAATGGGTGTGTATTTCCAAATGCAGAGAGAACATAAATTTCAAATTCATATAAAATATACTATTTAAAGTGAGTAAAATACATTAGGTCACTTGGAGCATCTGCAATTTATCAGTTTTATAAATGCTTCCATTCTTTTATTCCAAACAAATTGTTAGACTGGCACTAACAGTGGTCTCAAATTTGGCAGGTGAAAGGTTACAATGCAAGTCATTTAGCATTTGTGTTTTAATCACCAAAGGAATGAGATGCTACTAGAAGATAATATTATAGATGCAGTTTTTGTAAAATGAGTTAAAATCTAACAATTCCTTTTTCATTCATTCCTACAAATTCAAATTTAATAATCATGCTGTTGGGCACCTCATTAACACCTTTGTTCCTTTTTATCTGTGGCCTCAGGCAAACTACTTATTCTCTCTGGACTTCTGTTTTCTTAACCACAAAATTAGTATAATTATACATATGGCTCACATTGGTTTGAATATTACTTGATATTAAATATATTTAATATTAAAAGTTGGTAGTCACATATCATAAATACTAAATAAGTGTTAGTAACAATGAGTTATAAGACAATATTGCAGGGCTGGGGATGTGGCTTGCCTGGGTTCGATCCTCAGCACCACATACAAACAAAGATGTTGTGTCCTCCGAAAACTAAAAAATAAATATTAAAATTCTCTCTCTCTCTCTCTCTCTCTCTCCCTCCCTCCCTTAAAAAAAAAGACAATATTGCAGAAGACAAGAGACAGTGTTCTAATACTTTGATCAAGTAGATTAATTGTTGCTTTTTAAATCCTATTAAACATTTATTTTTTAGTCTCTATAATGGTCATGGAAGGAGTAAAATATATTCACTCATTCAACAATAATTTTAAACTTTCAATTGTGTTAAATGTTATACTAAATTCTTTAGAAGACACATTTCTTAAGAATATTGTTTGTTCATAAACAGACAGGCAAGTAGTTGAGAATTTAACAATAACACTCTTGAAAACCATGAATGATAAAATGTGAGGCGTTTTCTAAAGGCACATAGGCGCTCAGATAAAGAAGACATTTGAGTGTACTACAAGAAATAGGAAAGACTTCTTGAGCTGAGACATAGAGAATAAACAAAATTGAAGCAGGTGAAATGGAAAAGAAAGTGATTTGGAAAGGAGGGAACCACAAAGAAAAATCATATAGACTTTGAAATGAGAATATAACCCCTCCTGTCTAATCCATTTAATAGCTGCAATATCTAGGGAACAATTAAAACCCAAGTTTCATTATAGTGGCATATATTATCAAATGGTATTTCTACCATAAGGCAGTGATTCAGAAAAACTTAGAGAAAGTATAGGCATGGCCTCAGCAGGAATTGACTGATCATAGCTTTGAGTACTAATGTGCCCCTTGTCCAGGTGCAATGAGCCCATTTACTGCTGCAGACTCGTGAGTTTCTCACGTTATGGGCTGCAATTGGCAATGAATATAGACAGAGCTTAGTGAGGAGGTAGAGAGTCATAATGGGGTTGGGCCAGGAGGAGACTGTGATCTTCTATATCATTAATTATTTCTTATTAAATAGCTGTCTAACATACTCATTTATTAATAAATAAAAGTAATTTTAATAAATATATTTAATTAGTAATCTAAAACACATTCCTGTATTGTTTATTTCTTTAGAAAATCCAGAAGAAATGAATTTGAGCTAAGCCTGAATCACCACCATTAAGAAACTTTAAACCAGTCCTTTTTTGTCTGATTAAGTTAATTAATTATCACATCAGCAAAAGGAAAGAGGAAGCTCTTTCTTATTTCATGTAAAAAGCTGGGAAGAATGGATACAAAGATTAGAACAAAAGCACAATCACACACACAAACAGTACACAGAAAAAAAATTTTCAGGTTTTATAAATTGAGTCAGAATAAACAAATATGTAAAGTATTGAAAGTGAGAAAACTATTTCATACTCCTAAATCCTAGGTTGAGCACGGAAGGATACATATCAGAATTTGGCAGAGAGAAAAAAAATAACATGGTTCCTGAGCTTAGTCTACCACATGAACCCAGCAAGCCAACGCCCCTCCCCAACCAACATGTTGCACACAAAAAATGATGCCAATTCAGAGAGTGGCAGATCATGCAGCGAATGGAAAAGAGGCTACAGATACTGATAATAAAGTTGCCTGAAGGTACAATTCTGATGTTAATCTATATGTGTTGTTGTTATTTTAGTACCACACATTGAATCGAGGGGCACTCTACCACTGAGCTAAATCCATGGCCCCTTTTTATTTTGAGATGGGGTCTTGCTAACTTCCTTAGGCTGGCATTGAAGTTGCAATCCTCCTACCTCAACCTCCATGTATCCAGACATGTACCGCTATGCCCAGCTGGCCTTAACCTACTTTTCAGTTGAATGTGCAGCTCACCCAATAGATTCCTTCCACAGCCTGCCATTCTGGTCAGTGTGACTAGATTCCTGAAAGGAGCCAGGGAACATTCCAAATCACATTCCATAATATGAACAGATTCATGGCTATCTACTGAAATTAGTGAAACTGTCCTCACCTATTTAGTTTCATTTTTTAAAATATTATAAAACACATTTATAGAATCAATAAAATGAGTATGAAATGTTGTTTAATCATTATAGCGTACAGACCACAGACCACATCAAAAAATAGAACTTTGTTAACACTTCCATTTGCTCTATCTGAATCACAAACCTCTCTTCTTCCTAAACACCATTCTCATTTCATAACTATTCCTTGTGTTTCACATTTAGGCCAGACCTATATGTGTACCCCTAGACAATATAGTTTAGTTTGACTAATTTTTTGAGAATTTTATATATCCATTAAAATTATTTTTGCCCATAGCCTTTCCCTCTGACTCTTTTTTCCTTACAACTTTAGTAAGATAAAACTGCATAGAAAAATTGAGAAAATTATGTTGTGTCCATGTATAACTATGTCACAATAAATCCTACTATTATGTATAATTATAATAAAGCATTGAAAATACAAAAAATAAATAATTAAAAAAGATACTGTAAAAGATAATACAAACGTCTCAGCAAGGAAAAAAAAATGCGTAGAATCATTCCGACAACTGCCAGATCTTGGAGCAGCTCAATGTTTTCCTGGGCCCTCTGTATTTCTTGCAGTTTGGCAGCTGGATACGTGGGCTCATCAAATTCAGCTTTGGTCTCTCTGAAAGATGTGTAGGGTGGTGTTTTCTATACTCCTCAAGATTAAAAAAAAAAAAAAAAAAGATCCATAACATTTAGATTTTCTTTTCCACTTTGTATTTATAATGCCAAGATTCATTAATTCATTGGGGTTTTTGCTGCAACCAGCACAGCTGTTAATTCAGAAATTGGAGGGATGATGGGGGATGAAGAAAAGACAGACACACTAAAGAAAGAGCTGGAGCCAGGAGGTTCAGCCAGCCCTTGATGGGGGAAGACTGACACCAGAGCTAACTCAGCAAATTTATTATCTAGGTTTCATCAAAAAGTTATTTGTGGGAAAGTTTCAGCAAAGCAGGCAGTCTGAAGGATGCAGCAAACCTTGTGAGACATCGAGGTCATCTTGTTATGCCCAGAATTCTCTACTTCCAAGAGGTGGTGTCTGGATCCAAAATTCCAGCTGATAGAGCTGCATGCCTTTGCAGACAGCCTGCTCTGCTGTTGTTACCATAGCGACTGGGCCATCTGATCTGCACTTTTGTATAGGCAGCTCCCAGCACAAACACAGCCATGAAGGAATCCGGTTTTCATAATGGTCATAGTCTAAGTTTTTCATATAGAATTTTCATACCTAAAAGGAATACTCTCATAAAGACACCTTTCTTCCACCTGCTCTTGATTTTCTAGTTATAAAGTCGATATAGGCAAAGCAAAATACATGAATGATGTATTTTCTTTATTTGCCAGTTTTTATTGTAATGAATAGTAGTATGGTTCAAATATCAGGTGTCTCTTTAAAGCTCATGAGACAAGTTAGGAATAGTTTAGATGATTAGATTATGAGAGCTGCAATCTAACCAGTGGAATGATTCATTTGATGGAGTAGTAATTTGAATGCACTACTGTACTGAATAGCAACTGTTAGCAGGTGGAGCATAGTGGGAGGAAGCAGGTCGCTGGGGCATGCCTTTGGCTCTGACACCTGAGTCTCCTCTCTGAGTTCAGACGCCTTCTTTCATTTCAACTTCTGCCATGATGTCCTACCTTGCCTCCACTCCAGAGCAGTGGAATAGGCCAACTATGGACTGAGACCTCTGAAATCACAAGCCAAAGTAAACATTTTCTCCTCTAGATTGTTGGGTATTTTGTTCAAAATGACAGAAAACTGACTAATAAAAATAAATTTGCTACTTCCAACAATAACTTTTCAAAAATAAACAATTATTTTTAAGATCATTATAACCTCATAGACATAGACATATATCTTGCATTTAGTCTGTAGTGATTATCATCCTTATCAAAGCTCAAATTACCCCCTTTTAGCCTATAATAATGTCTTTGAGTAGGCTTTTAAGTTATTTTATTTGTTTTTATTATTTTGAGACAACGTCTGACTAATTTATCAGAGGACCTTACAGGAATGTGCCACTGTGCCCAGCTTTTCGTAATTTTGGAAGGTCATAATCTGGATTGTTTTTTTACTGATCATCTTTATGAAATACTTGTTTTCTTGAGTCTTGGAAAGAGCTGTGATTCAAGAGTTGTCTGATACCCTAGTGCTACTGTTGCTTTGGTGCCATGTTTAAAATTCAGGGACAGATTCCCTTGGCTATTTCCCTCCCACATTTTTACCTTCTTCCCATTCAGTTATCCTATCCTGCTCAATTTTTAATCCATTCCAGGAAGGTTATCCCTAATGAAGTGTCCCATTCTAGGAAGAAAATGAGAAGGTCTCACCCACACAGAAGGAATCTGCCATGCTGCTGCATGGCTAAAGCAATTTTTCTGTGTTTTTCATTTGGGATTTTGTCAAGCTGGGAGCTATCTGAGCTATGACCCTGTGCCCTTCACCTTGGGCCCTGTGAGCCACCATTGCCACCTCCCCTCCACATGTTACTTCTGGCTCCTGCAGCCCCTTGGTGTGTCTGTGGCCCCCCTCAGAGCTCTCCTGGTGGCTTACATTCTGCCTGCTCCTGGAGCCACCGCTTTTATTCATCTGGGTCCCAAGTCCAGCGCTCCTGTCACTATTTGCCCCTAGGGCTGCCTGTGTTTAATCTTGAGCCTGTCTGCACCTATGGGTGGATTTCTCCCTGTTTTCAGGTTGTCATCTGGGCTCTTTTTGTATCTTTTCCCCTTTATTTTATTATTGTCTTCAGAATTGCAAAATAAACTCCTTACTCTGAAGACAAGGAATTCCCCAATAATAACCTTTCCTCTCTCAATATACCATATACAATATTCTAATCCACAATATGTTAATCTACAATATACTAATCCACAATATGCTAGTCCATAAATGTGCTTTTCCTGATAGAAGGCCAAACACCCACTAGTTACCTAGTTATCTCCACACGATGAGGATTTCTGTTCCAGGAGCCAGTTCTCTCCCACACCATGCAGGTGGTGGAAATGGGGTTTCCCTAGGTGGAATGGGCTGATTGAGAAATAAAAGCTAAGAAAAATAGAACAATGAAAAAACCACAGGACAGAAAATATTTTCAGAAAGCCAGGACAGGATGGGCTGGCCGATTATACGGATGGAGCATCTGTAATAAAAAGGCAAAATGGATCCCGCACTTGCTTTATTTCTATTGGGGAACATCAAAGGCCTTGCATGGAATGTTCTTCACCAAAAAAGGTAGAAAGCGGGCTGCCTAGTTCCCAATGGGTTGCGCCCATCTCCAGAGCTACTATGAAGGATCTTCCTAGTAGAGCGGGGAGAAAGGTAATGTGCCCTGGGCAAGTTATTGGGAGAATCACGGATAGTTCCCAAGATTGCACCTAAAACCTCCCTGGCTTCCATACTGAGAGAAGACCCTCAAGTAATTCACAGTGGCTTCCCACAAGAAGGGTCATTTGAAGAAACCATAGCAGGCAGTCTGCTTCAGACCTTTCTAAACTTACTCCAGCTCCCTTGCCCACACTCACCCTGGGACTGGATGAGAAGCTTATTTCAGATAATGATCTCAAAGTGGCCTACTGTCCTACCCAATAAACACTAGATAGTCCTTCTGGGTTTCTTTTATTCTTTGAGTCAGTGGAGTCTCCTTCTCTTCCCTCTCCTTCTTGATATTAATGCTGGCATCACACAAATAACATGTTGGAGATTCATCCACACGTTGGTATTTTACGTTTCATGAGGGCATGGTGTGGCCTATAATATAATATACATAGTAGTTCCAAGTTTTTATGTGATAATCACTGCCTTCTTTCTAGAATCTCCTTTGTTGAATCTTGTTAGGAATTTTTATGGTATTTATGACTACTCGTGGAAATACTAGAAATACAGGTTCAAAATAAAGAATTGAACCTGGAGATGTATTAAATTTTTTTTAAAATCATCATTTTTTTTTACTCTGGTAAATCCTAATATGGATTTCATATGCAAGATTAAACCTTAATGCCCAGCATTAATAAATAATGGATAGACAGAAAACTCTGTTCTTTTGGGATTCACACTTCTTCCTGGATGCTTTTGGAAAGTCTCTCTCCTAATCTTGTCTGACTAGATTTTGTGCTTATACATATGAACTGGTGGATGCTCATTCCCTCTTGCCTCTAAGAACAGTGTGTGTGTGTGTGTGTGTGTGTGAGAGAGAGAGAGAGAGAGAGAGAGAGAGAGAGAGAGAGAGAGATTGTTAATATGGATTCTCAGCAGAAATGATAGTATTGATATATTACCAGGAAAATAGTCTCCGTATGGGAGAGAGGAATAACTTGGTCTTCCTGTCTGCTCTTGGAGTTAAATATAAAAAAAGGAGAATCACTTTTTTTTTATGTACTGGCCCAGGTTAGGGACAATAGGCAGTTGGAGGAGAATGTAACGTAGGTGGATTTATATAAAGTAAGAGACGGAGAGAGAAAGAGATACTAATGTTTGTGGTTCTACTGCATGAATTGGGTACAGGATTTTTTTTAAATTAACCTCATCTACATATTTCCTTGAAATAGAAAATATTGAGAATAGTAATAAGGTGATGGACACTTTAGGCTATAAATCTTTTATCATCATACTGATGTATATGACCTGATTTATATTTATTGAAACTGCATAGATAGTATAATGAGAAAGACAAAAATCATGTTTATGGACATTTACTTTAGAATAATTAGTGGAGTACTTACTACTCAAAAGCTGAGAGATGACTGAGTGATGAGCTCATTCTCAAACATTCAAAATTTGAGTAGATGATGCACATTACTTTAAAGACATCTTCAGGATAATTATTGTCATAGAATTATAGGAGGAGAGGCAAAATGAACTTAAGCAGCACTAATTATTTCAGCAATTAGTTTAAAACTTTTGAAAGATGACAGCATACAGAATGATGCAAAGATGATGTTGGATTTTTTTTTTCCTTGTGTGCTGGGGATAGAAACCAGGGCCTTGAACATGCTAGGCAAGTGCTCTACCACTGAGCCACATCCTCAGTACTGCAAGGATGATGTCTATGATTTATTTCAAAAGGTGTTTAAATAGAGTCATTATCAGATTTATTTATAGAGCATTTTCATTCCAGAAATTATGTTTTCCTTCATTATTTTTTTCTGTATTCTTTATATGCATCTTGCCACTCTTGTTTTTCATGTTTTTTTTTTTTTAATGACTAGCACTTTTTTTTTGTTAGCTTAACAGAAGTAAAAATTTTCAGTCCTTACAAATTTGGGGTGACTTATTTTTCTGAGATTAATAGCACTTCATTAATTTGAGTGAAGGTGAATAAAATATTGGAAAATTATTCAGAGCAATTCTGCCAAAATATTCTATAAATTTTCATACAACAAAACCAAGAACGATAAGTTAAAATTTATATGGGTCTGAATGGCTTTAATTACCTTCCAGGTTTACTGATGTATATACACAAATGGTAAATTAACTTGATTAACTAAAGAAGGTGTATGAGTAATTGCTATAATTTGAACAAAAGTCTATTGTTTTACATATAAAATAATAAGATAAAATATGCAATGAACTCTATATCTATTTTAAAAGGAGAGATCTGATTGACATTGCAGTCTCAAGCATACAAAATTGTGATTAAACAATAGTGAATAAATGGTGGAAAGACATCCGAAGAGAGGCTTTTGACTAATGATAGGCACCTGCCTATCATTGAAGGTCTTGAGTAACAGCTGAAACAGACAGATAAACAAGGTTTTAAAGATAGAGAAGCTGGCCAACAAACATTTCCAAAATATTATGTGTAAGCAAGCATTTAGAAACGGCTTCTGTTTCTAACAAGGAACAACCAATGGTTTAAGCTGTGAAATCATTTCACATCTGTTTTCTCAGAACACAGAACATAAAACATAATGAACAATGCTTCACATTGACCTAGTCAATACGCTAATTTATTCTAACATACCCTTTAATTTAAATTCATCTGGGATTATCACCAAACAGATTTGGGGGAAAAATTGATTTTGTCTATTATTATTAAAAATGTAAAATATAACAGTAAACTTGATACATTGTAAATGCTGACTATATGTCTTGATTTTTTAAAAGATCAAAAACAATTAAAATTTAGTTTTCAAGAATAAGAACTTTTCCTTGATGGTCTTGCATTTGGGATGTATGCAGCTTTCAGAATCTCAGGACAAACAACATGTGTGCGTGTGTGTGTGTGTGTGTGTGTGTGAGAGAGAGAGAGAGAGAGAGAGAGAAACTTCTAAATGAAGTATAGCATCTTCAGTTATTTCAAATGGCAGTTAATGATGCAATCTTTTTTATAATGTGGCATATACAAAAGGAATAAATATATATGATTTTTAACTATATATATTATTTTAAGTATATAGTGAATTTTAAATGCTTTTATATATTTTTATTGTGATTAAAAAACAAGATAAAATTTATCCTTTTGATGCAATATTGTACAGATCTACACAGTTTATTCATTTTGCTTAATGGAACTTTATGTCTATTGTTTGACAATTCCTCATTTTCCATTCCTCTCTATTCATGTCAACACCATTCCCTTCTTCGGTTTTAGGAATTTTCCTATTTTAGATATCTCCTATAAGTGGAACCATACAGGATTCAGTCAGTCCATGCCTGGCTTATTGACGTAGCATCATGTTCTTCTGGCTCATTCATGATGATAAGAACTGTAGAATTTCCTTCTTTTGCCAGGCTGACTAGGATTCCGTTGTGTATGTACACATCATCTTCTTAATCCATTAATTTGCTAATGCAGAGGAACACGTAGATTGTTTCCACTCTGTGACCATCATGAATAGTGCTGCAGTAACAATGGAGTGGTAATACTGCTATGAAATTATGTGTGCCTAATCATGAGGGAAACACAAACCAAAACCACATTCTCACCTCAGATCTTCAGAATGATTATTATCAAAAATATAAAATACAACAAGTATTGATGAGGAATTCCAAAAATTGAAATTCTTGTACATTGTTGGTGGATATCCAGAATGTGCAGCCACAATGGAAAACAGATTGGTGGTTCCTCACAACATTGAAAATAGAACTCCCATATGATCTAGCACTTCTGCTTCTGGGTATTATCCAAAAAAATTGAAAAATGAACCTCAAAAAGGGTTATTCTATGTGCAACTCAATGTTATTTTCTTAAGCAATCTGAAATTCCCTCCATTATTTTTCCGATTCTATTTCTTTTACACTATTTCAGGGGTTAGGAAACTTTTTCTTCTGCAAAAGGCCGTACAATTAATATTTCAGATTTCACAGTCCATAAAGCTTCAAGAGCAACTAAAAAATCAGTCCTTAATATTAGCCAATTCCATATTTATGAATTTACGTGCCATTAAAATAATTTGTAGATTCCAAATCAGTATTGACTCACTTTTGCAGACATTCACAGATATAAGCAGAACAGTGAAAATATTGTGTTGTCTAACAAGCATATTATTGATTGAGGTTGAACAAGGCAATGTTCTGTTTCCTTGCACCAACTCTCATACTATAAACAAGTACTTCTTTTATATAGTATAGTGTCACAATATTTTTGTGTTTTTGTTGATGATTTTGCTGTTTAAAATTTGCCATTTCAAAGTGCTGAAATTCTGTCTGTCGTTCCAAAGCAAAAGAAGTCTGAGACATGCCTTATGAAAGAAATGCATGCTTTAGGTATGCTTCATTTGTACATGAGTTATACTGCTATTGGCCATGAGTTTAATGCCAATGAATCAATGATATGTATTATATAAGTTTGCTTTAAACATAAATAGTCATAAAGCAAGTCTATATAATGATTCATTGATGAAAATGGGTGACCATAGGCTAGGAAGAAACTAACCCTGCACTTATTTCTATAAGAAATGATTCAGTATTCACAATTCATTGTCTGTGATGATTTATAGAACGTAACTACTACAAATAATGGAAATCGACTATACTCTCAACTCTGCTGTTGTATAAGGATAGTAGCCACAGACTGTCTTCAAATAAATGTGTATGGCTGTGTGCTAGTACAACATTTTTTCAGTCCTGATAATTAAACCCAGAGCCTCAGGCGTGCTAGGCAAGCACTCTACCACTGAACTGTACCCCCAGCCTTAAGTACAGATTTTTAAGTGGACAACTTGCTAGATTTTGCAATGGGCTATAGTTTGCCAACCTTTAAATTATTAATAAAGAATTCTTACATAGGGTAGTGACCATGCACAGTGAATTACCTAACAATTAAGCAGGCATATATAAACACATAGATGTAGATATGGATACAGCCACATACTAATAGAAGTGACAACTACTTTATTCTCCTATACATAAAATAAGGTATTAAGTAAAAGTTTCTTTGGAATGGTACCCATAAATTATTAGAATATTTCCAGGGAGAGGCGATTGAAGGGGATAAATGTAGATCTTACTCTAAGATGATATTTAAGATTGAAGAAGGGATACAAACTTGACATGCAGACAAGGGTAAGTTAGGCATCTCATGCAAGGTCAGCAAAGACACTAGAGTTCCCAATTACTACACTCATTAGGTGAATGGTTTGTGTTTTAATCTGAATACTCTCAAAAGCACATGTGTGTATGATTAAGTGTGCATGATTTTTATTAGGAAAAACCAGAATCAGAAAAACATGGAGGGATCTGTGAAAATCAGGGAGGATGAGTCTGATCTCAAGCAAAAGAGAGAGGGAGAAAAAGACCATCAAGCAGTTTGTCTCCAATGTCGGCCTCAGAGGAACCCACCTCTTCCAGGAACATGTTGCTTTGCTGAAGTGACAGGTGGGTAACAGTCTGTAGAAGTCGGTATGGGCAAAAGGCAATGGTCTTGAGATGACAGTGCTGGGACCTTTGCTCAGTTATACATCTGAAGTTGAACTCTAAAAGTGCATCCTAATGGTCACCACAGGTTTTTAGCTGAACTATTTATTTGTAATGAGCCTTATAGAATCTGTTAAAATGTTCACTGTGTGGACATTTAAGAATTTAAATATGTAAGTTCTCACCATTTTTCAGGTTACACTTTAGAGTCTGAGGAAGCAGAGTTTAGATGTTAGATGACCTACATGTTTTATCTAATGCTTCTGCATCGTAATTTCCTGATTTGTAAAGCACTGATAAATATTGCAATTTTATATATTTGTTATGAGGAATGAACATGATAATGTTTGTAAAATGTCCAGCACTATGCTCAGCCTACAGAGAAAACTGCTAATACTCCCGTGATCTTAAATTCAATAAAAGTGATTCTAAAGGTTTTGAAAGATTATTCTATTCTTGGCATAAGAAATATATTTAACTTTAGAGAACAAATGTTAACTCACCTTTACTAATGCCATTATGAGAGAAATATTATATCCTGATCTTTCCATTTTACCTTGGTTTGCTGAGTGTTATAAAAGTAATTTAAAAGGTGAGCAATTATAGAATCATTTGTCACAGAAGTTCATTTAGTTCACATAACTCATAAGTCAGAATGTTTTCTGTACAGAATTGTTCCATGGGTGATACAAAAACATTTTCATATTGTCAACAAAATAACCATTGCATGGGAAATTATTACTTAGCATAACTATCCATTACCAAAAGTGTACTCCTTAAAAACGATTAGAAAATGAAAGAAATATAATAAAGTCTCCCTAAATTAATTTTTAATATGGGTAGATCTTTAGGTTATTATTATTTACAATTGCTGTTATCATGGTGCATATCTCAATAATTTTTCATTAGTGCATTCAAAAAATGCTTTGCATAGAAATATTTATTATACAAATCTAGGGAATACATTTATTTTTTGTAAATTTATTTATTTATTATAATTTGTTATATATGACAGAAGAATGCATTTCAATTCATAGTACACATATAAGAACACAGTTTTTCATGTCTCTGGTTGTACACAAAGTAGAGTCACACCATTTGTGTCTTCATACATGTACTTGGGATAATGATGTCCATCTCATTCCAACATCTTTCATACACCCCTTACCCCTCCATTTCCTTCTCTCCTCTTTGGCCTATCTAAAGTTCCTCCATTCCTCCCATGCCCCCCCCATCCCCTATGTAGATCAGCATCCTCATATCAGAGAAAACATTCAGCATTTGGTTTTTTGGGGATTGGCTTATTTCACTTAGTGTAATATCCTCCAATTCCATCCATTTACCTACAAATGCTGTGATTGTATTCTCTTTTATTGTTGGGTAATATTCCATTGTTTATATATACCACAGTTTCTTTATCCATTCATATATTGAAGGGCATCTATGTCGGTTCCACAATTTAGCTATTGTGAATTGTGCTTGTATAAATATTGATGTGTCTGTGTTACTGTAGTATGCTATTTTTAAGTCCTTTGGGTATAAACCAAAGAGTGGGATAGTTGGGTCAAATGGTAGTTCCATTCCAGGTTTTTCAAGGAATCTCCATACTGCTTTCCAGATAGGCTGCACCAATTTGCAGTCCCACCAGCAATGTATGAGTATACTTTTCCCCCACATCCTCACCAACATTTATCACCATTTGTATCTTAATAGCTGCCATTCTGACTGGGGTAAGATAAAATCTTAGAGTAGTTTTGATTTTCATTTCTCTAATTGCTAGAGATGTTGCACATTTTTTTCATGTATTTGTTGGTTGATTGTATAGCATCTTTTGAGAAGTGTCTGTTCAGTTCTTTGACCTATTTATTGATTGGGTTATTTAGTTTTTTGGGTGTTGAGATTTTTTAGTTATTTATATACCCTAGAGATTAGTGCTCTATCTAATTGTTTGTGGTAAAAATTTTCTCCCATTCTGTAGGCTTTCTATTCACCTCACTGGTTGTTTCTTTTGTGGAGAATAAGCTTTTTAGTTTGAATTCATCCCATTTATTGATTTTTGATTTTAATTCTTGTGCTATAGAAGTCATATTAAGGAAGTCAGGGCCTAATCAGACATGATGAAGATTTGGGCCTACTTTTTCTTCTATTAGGCGCAGGGTCTCTGGTTCAATTTGAGGTCTTGATCCACTTTGAGTTGAGTTTTGTGCATCGTGAGAGAGAGGGACTTAATTTCATTTGGTTGAATATGGATTTCCAGTTTTCCCAATCCCAATTTTTGAAGAGGCTATCCTTTCTTTAATATGTTTTTGGCATCTCTAATATGAGATAGCTGTATTTATGTAGGCTTGTTTCTGTAACCTCTATTCTGTACCATTGGTCTAAAAGTCTATTTTAGTGCCAATACCATGTTGCTTTTTATACTATTGCTCTGTAGTATAGTTTAAGCTCTGGTATATTTATACCACCTGCTTCACTCTTGCTAAGGATTGCTTTAGCTATTCTGGGTCTCTTATTTTTCCAGATGAATTTCATGACTGCTTTTTCTACTTCAATGAGAAATGTTATTAGGATTTTAATTGGAATTACATTAAATCTGTGTAGTGCTCTTGGTAGTATGGTCATTTTGACAACATTAAATCTGCCTATTCAAAAACAAGGGAGATTTTTCCATCTTCTAAGGTCTTCCTTAATTTATTTCTTTAGTGTTCCTTAATTTTCATTGTAGAGGTCTTGCACCATTTTAATTGATTCCCAAGTATTTCTTTTAGTCTATTGTAAATGGGGTAGTTTTCCTAGTTTCTATTTTAGAGGATTTGTCACTTGATATACGGAAATGCCGTTGATTTACGGGTGTTGATTTTATATCTGCTACTTTGCTGAATTCATTTGTTAGTTCTAGAAGTTTTCTGGTGAAATTTTTTGGATCTTCTAGGTATAAAATCATATTTTCAGCAAATAGTGATAAATTGAATTCTTCTTTTCCTATTCATATCCCTTTAATTTCTTTCATCTGTATAATTTCTCTGGCTAGAGTTTCAATAACTATGTTAAATAGAAATGATGAAAGAGGGCATCCCTGTCTTGTTCCAGCTTTTAGAGGGAATGTTTTCAGTTTTTCTCCATTTACAATGATGTTGGCCTTGGGCTTAGCATAGATAGCTTTTACATTGTTGAGATATATTCCTATTATCCCTATTTTTCTAGTGTTTTGAACATGAAGCGGTGCTGTATTTTTTGAGTGCTTTTTCTGCATCTATTGAGATGATCATTTGATTCTTATCTTTAAGTCTATGAATGTGATGAATTACATTTATTGATTTCCATATGTGGAACCAACCTTACATCCCTGGGATGAACCTCACTTGATCATGGTGCAGTATATTTTTGATATATTTTTGTATTAGATTTGCCAGAATTGTATTGAAAATTTTTGCATCTATGATCATTAGCGATATTGGTCTGAAGTTTTCTTTCTTTGATGTGTCTCTGTCTGGTTTTGGAATCAGGGTGATATTGGCCTCATAGAATGAGTTTGTAAGTGTTTCCTCTTTTATCTATTTCATAAAATAATTTGAGGAGTATTGGTATTAGTCTCTTCCTTGAAGGTCTTGTAGAAATCAGTTGTGTATCCATTTGGTCCTGGGCTTTTCTTGATTAGTAGTCTTCTGATGGTGTTTCTATTTCAGTGCTTGAAATTGATCTGTTTAACTTGTGTATATACTCTGATTCAGTTTGGGCAAATCATATGAATGTAGAAATGTGTCAATGCCTTCAATATTTTCTAATTTAATGGAGTAAAAATTTTCAAAATAATTTCTAATTATCTTCTATATTTCTATAGTGTCCGCCATGATATTTCCTTTTCCATCACATATGTATGTTAGTAATTTGAGTTTTCTCTTGCCTTCTCTTTGTTAGCATGGCTAAGGGTTTATCAATTTTATTTTTCAAAGCATCAACTTTTTTTGTCAATTTTTCAGTTGTTTCTTTTGTTTCAATTTCATTGATTTTTAGCTCTGATTTTAATTATTTCCTGTATTCTGCTGTTTTTGGTGTTGATATGTTCTTCTTTTTCTAGGGCGTTGAGATGTAATATTAGGTCATTTATTTGTTGACTTTTTCTTCTTTTAAGGAATGGAATGAACTTTCCTGTTAGTACTTACTGCCTTCATAATGTCGCAGAGATTTTGATATGTTGTATCAGTGTTCTCATTAACTTCTAAGAATTTTTAAATATCCTCTTTGTTGTCTTCTGCAATCCATTATTCATTCAATAGCATATTTTTTAGTCTCCAGGTATTGAAGTAGCTTCTATTTTTATCTTGCCATTGATTTCTAATTTCATTCCAATATGATCTGATAGAATGTTGGTGATGATTTCTATTGAGCTTTTAATTTTTTGTTTGTTTGTTTTTGTATTTTCTAAGACTTGCTTTGTGGCATAATATGTGGTGTATTTTAGAGAAAGATACATGTGTTGCTGAGAAGAAAGTATATTTACTCATTGAAGGATGAAATATCTACACATGTCTGTCAAGTCTAAGTTATTGATTGTATTATTAAATTCTATAGTTTCTTTGTTTAGCTTTTGTTTGGAACATCTATCCAGTGGTGAAAGAGGTGTGTTACAGTCCCCCAGAGTTATTGTGTTGTGCCCAATTTGACTCTACTTGAGAAGACTTTGATGAACATAGATGCTCCATTGTTTGGGCATATATTTTTATAATTGTTATGTGTTATTGATGTATGGTTTCCTTAAGCAATATGAAATGTCCTTCTTTATCCTTTTTGATTTACTTTGGCTTAAAATCTACTTTATTTGATATGAGGAAGGAAACTCCTGTTTATTTCTGCAGTCTGTGGATGTCTTTTCCTATGAGATGAGTCTCTTCTAGGCAACATATTATTGGGTCTTTTTTAAATCCAATCTACCAGTCTATGTCATTTGATTGATGAGTTTAGACCATTAACATTCAGAGTTATTATTGAGACATGATTTATATTCCTGGCCATTTTTGTTTATTTTTGGTACTTAACTTGACTTGGTTTCTTCTTTGATTGTTTTTTTCCTTTAGTGCAATACCTCCCTCTGCTGATTTAGATTGTTGTTTTTTTATTTCCTCCCTATGGAATATTTTGCTGAGGATGTTGAGTAGTAAAGACTTTCTAGTTGTAAATAATTTTAACTTTTTTATCATGGAGGAGGTTTTTATTTCATCATCATATCTAAAGCTTAGTTTTTTCTGGATAAAGATTCTTGCTTGGCATCCATTTTCTTTCAGAGCTTGGTATATGTTGTTTCAGAATCTTCCAGCTTTCAGGGTCTGGTTTGAAAATCTGCAGCTATCTTAATTGGTTTCCCTCTATATGTAATCTCATTGCTTTCTCTTGTGACTTCTAAAATTCTTTCCTTGTTTAGTATGCTAGGTATTTTCATTATAATGTGCCTTGCTGTGGAACTGTGATTTTGTGATTTTTGTACATTTGGTGTCCTGTAAGCCTCTTGTATTTGATTTTCCAATTCATTCTTCATGTTTGGGAAATTTTCTGATATTATTTCATCGAATAGATTGTTCATTCCTTTGAATTGGAACTCTATGCCTTCCTCTATCCCAATAATTCTTAAATTTGCTCTTTTTATATTATCCCATAATTCTTGAATGTACTGCTCATGTATTTTTTACCATCTTCACCGTGTGGTCAACATTAATTTCAAGTTTATATATTTTGTCTTCATTGTCTGAGGTCCTGTCTTCCTGGTGATCTAATCTGTTGGTGATTATTTCTATTGAGCTTTTAATTTGGTTTGTTATTTATTTCATTTAAAGGATCTATGTTTGGCTTTTTTTTCAGAACCTCTATTTCCTTTTTGAAGTAAGCTTTTGCTTCATATATTTGCTTATGTAGCTTTTTATTGAAATGAACCTTTGCTGCCTATATTTGCTCTCTTATATCATCCATTAATTCAAAGAACATTTTAATTATGTACAACTTGAACTCCTTATGCCATTTCTTCTGTTGTGCTGGCCATGGATTCTAATAATATAATATCTTGGTTTGTTGGGGGCACTTTCTTCTCTTGTTTTTTTCATGTTGTTCATGTGTCTTCCCTTATAGCGCTATGGATTTGAGGTGTTACAATTTTTACCCTATAGGCTTATAGTGTCCCTGCAAGTTTCCAATACCTCTGTTTTAAGGGGGACAACAATGTGAACATATCCCAATACAAACAATATGCAACCTTACCACATAGGTGCTATTAAGATGTTTATGGTTTTGTCACAATAAGCAGAAATGGTAAGTTCAATTTTAATCTACAATATAAATAGTAGGTTTGCAAAACTACTACAGTTTCTGATAGTGGACAAAGAACCAGGGGTGAGATGTAGGATGAGATGATGAGGGGGTAGGAAGTGAGGATATAGAGTTATTAGATCTTAGAAAGCATGAAAGAAGAATCTAAAGAAGTTGGTTAGTAGCAGAAGAAGAGAGAGAAAGTGATTTGGGGGAGACAAGTAAGTGGGAAGATAGTAGAGTTTAAAAAAAGTAAAAAATGTAAAAATAGGAGATAAAAGAATATACAACACCACTGTAATATACTATTTAGACATCCCAGTCTTGTAGCCTAATTCATAAAAAGTACTTGATTTCACATATGTTGGGGATATGGAAGGGGATGCTTTCAGCAATGGGGAATTGGGTCTGGTGGGGCCAGGTGCTAGCATTGAGCAGTGTGTTCAGAGATGCAGCTCTGTGGCATGCAGTATTGTGGCTGACAGCTACCTCCGGACACAGTGCAGTGTCCCCAGGTACAGGCTACTGCATGTAGGGAACTGTGGCAGTGGTTGCTGTGCCCCAAGATGGAGGCAACTGGAGGAGCCCCATGTTTGTAGGTGGGGGTCCACACAGAAGTGGCAGCCAGGATTCTTGTGTGGGTGGGTGGCCAGGAGTCCTCATAGGTGCTAATAATTTTTTAGTGTAGATGGACACACAATATCTTTGTTTATTATTTTTATTTTTTGTGTGTGGTGCTAAGTCTCAAAACCAGTGCCTCACTCATGTGAGCCAAGCACTCTACCACTGAGCTACAGCCCCCGCCCCTAGGAACTTCTTTTTTTAATGTTTAATATCAATGTTCATGTAGAAGATAAAGAGATCAGAGCCAAGTCCAAATTTTGTCAGAGTATCCTTAGAAAAATATTCCTCTGCTAGCTATTACTTGATCACTTTTCTTATCATGACAAATGTTGTCTTCCAGATGAATTAATGTATTCACCTCCTCCCCAACATTAAATTATTGTATGTCCTGTTGTAGAATATCTGCAACATCTTCAGTTTTGAAGAGGTATAGGCCACAGGAACATCAAGAGCAAAGCCCTGGAGGAAATGGTAAGAAGTTTGACTGACTGACATCCACATGGAAAAACAGTAGAGAGATTTTTAGCAGAATATGACTTAGTCTGATTTACATTTAAAAAGCTCACACCACCTGCTATAGGACAACAGAGTCTCAAAGGTCAAAAGAAGGAGGCAATTACATTATTCGGAAAGAGATGATGGTGGGTTGGACCAGTGATGATACAAAAAAGAAAAAATAATGCTGAAGTATAAAGATAGTTTGTGAGTATATCTAATAGGATTTTTCTCACAAATGGGATTTGGGCTAAAAAGAAGTCAAGATGTCTCCCAGGTCTTTACTGTAAGAAAGCTTAAGAATAGAATAGCTGTTAACCAAGGGGTGGGGGAAGATTGGTTGGAGGACACATCTTCCAGAAAATATAAATTATGAACAAGCACACAATATCTCACTTAGCAACAGCATTGATTGAAAAGGGAAGTAGAGATATGTATTGAAGCCTTAGAGGTTAAATTCAAGGATTTTTTTGTGCAGGAAATTATAGACCTTTTAAATAAATTTCTTTTCCTCCCTTTCTCCATCCCTCCTTCTCTCCCTTTCTTTCTTTCTTTCTCTCTCATTCTTTTTCCTCTCTTCTTTTTTCTACAAAAGATCTTCTTTAACTGTTTCTTCAGCACTTTTTATTAGATGCCTTTAGCTTATTGCAAAATCAGATATGACTTTTCATCTTGGGTAAAATTTGCTACTTGAACAAAATAGAAGCTATTATAAAAGGAGAGGCTTTGTGGGAAGCAACCTGGGTTCCTTTGTTCTGTTCTAACGTAAGTACATGAAACAGAGTGAAGAGCTCTGCTGCTACTTGTGTCTTTTACCAAGTATCCAGCATATACTTCTTCTGATCTTGTAGTGTCATAGATAACATCTTTAAAAAATCATAAAGCACACCGATTCCAATTGTCCATAAACTATGTTGTTTTTGAGTCACTGCATCTTTTTCATTTAACCTTTCATTAAAATAATTTCAAAACAGTTCAGTGAAACTTATTTTTTTTCATTTTACTGTGTAAAATGAAATTTCCTTGTGACTTTTCCCTAAAGAGCGTCTCTACAAGATATTGCTGAAAATCACAAGAAAACATCTTTTAAAGTATTGTTTGAAAGTTTTAAAGCAATGTCTTAAAAGATCAAAATTAGTTTAACTTCAAACAAGAAGTCAAATGTTATCATTTTCTGCAGTGTTTTTTAGAAGATGTATGTCTTTGCTTGTTACATCTTTCAGGGCAAAAATAACCATACAAGCACAGGCAAAAAGCTTTATAAAAATAGCAACATTAATAAAAATAATATAAAAGGTTAATGTCACAAATGCACCTTAAGCGCCGTTTTACACGTTTTACACGTTCATATAAACGTAGAGTGAAATGAATCCTGAATACTACAGTCCATTATTTTATGGCATAAATCTAGATTTCTTACCACTTAGCAACTTAATTACCATATTTCTATGTATTTTAATGTAAAAGGGTTATAATTTTCACTATTACTTCTGACTTTTTTTTTCTTTTAGAGATAATGTTTTAGCTTAAATACTTAATAAAAATAGATGGGATGATTGTATGATACAGTAATATATGAATATCACTAAATTTATTTAGAAAATTAATGTTTAAGTTGAATAACTTAAAATAGGGCCAAGAGTGTGTATAATTTTTTTTTTATATCAAATAGAGTGAATTCATATTTTATTTACAAAAATGAAGAGCCTGGGCACAGTCTTAAGATTGAGCCAGATACATAACTAGATTCAAGTCCCTCTCCCATCACCACACAAGGTCAGAACAAAACCCTCTCCAATTGGGAAGAATTAGAGCAGAGTTACAATACTATGCAATCTGCAAATGAAGCCATTCCACTGGTTATAGAATGTAGATAGGATAAAAGATTTAGAAACATTATACAAAGAATAAAGACTGTCACATAGTCAACTACTCACAAGTAGCCCCAAAGGTTTGGAGCATTAACATTGATAACATTTTTATTTATTTGTTGTATGGTGAACCAAATTCAAATAAGTGCCAAAAATTTGTTATGAATAATTTAATAAAATAACCTCAGTGATTAGATTGACAGTAAAACATGTAAACTATGATTGGAAACATTGAGTACTAAACTTACCAGCCAATCTCCTAGCATTCAGAAGAAACAAATTGGTGGTCAAGAGAGTACATTCAGAAGTCACACCAATCAACAAGCTTCATGACATCTATACCAGTTATCTTTCTTCCATGTAAAGTAGAAAGAATGTCTCTCTAGCCTAGAGTTCTTTGAAGCATTAAAAAGAGTAAATGTAAAACAATCTGAATAGTGACTGACAATTAGCAAACTCCAGTTTTTTTGTTTTGCTCCTTACTAAAGAATATGACTAATAAAAGCAAGATCACTGGGTTGTGGATTAAAAAAATAAAGTGTTTCTAATTATTTAAAATTTTGATTAAACATATTTACCTTAGACAAATTTTTCTCCATTTATTGATGTTTTTAAATTTTTATTGACTATTATGTTTCTCTGTTTTCTATCACTATATTTAAACCAAATGACTGTAAATCACATAAAAATTCATGCATAAATCAATTTCCCCAAATATATGCATTAAATAGTTTCTTAATCTTAAAGACGTGGATAATGTATTTGGGGAAGAGGAAGAAGTGAAAAACATATCTCTATAACTTCAAGTATATATAAGAACTAAACATAAATTTAGCAATTCAATAAGGGCTTTTTTTCAAATATAACCCATATGTCTAGTTAAATCATCAAATGTTAACAAATTTTTCATGCTAAATTCTAACCTAATAGTGTAAAAAAATTGATTTATAAATGCAAACTGAGATATAATTGAATTAAGATTCTCTTCCGCAAATTAATCAATTGAGGAAAAGTTTCCCTTGAAACTTAAGGGCGATTCTATCTAATATAAAATAATCAAAATGACCATCTACTACTCATTGATGTCTTCATATTAGCAAGGGAGGTTGCCACATTAGGTGAGTGTCTGCACTGAGCTAAGATTTATAGGGAAACTGTTGTGCTGGGTAAAAAGGTCAGTGTGTGAGACAGTCCCATCCAGACCTGAAGGAAGGGTAAGAAGTTCATCTGTTGTTAAATAAGCTGTCCTAAAAGACAAAAAGGCAATAGATGAAGAGATGATAGATAATAGATAGATGGGTGGATAGATAGATAGATAGATAGATAGATAGAAAATAGCTTTAATCTATTTCCAGTAGTATGACAGAAAAAGGAAGTATGAAATGTAGAAGAACAACTGGAGAGTGGATTTCTTGGTGACCCTATCCATTCATCTTTTTGTTTTATTTTTACCTCTATGTTTTGGTGAAACTTTGGATTGTTTGCTGGAGGATATAAGGAAAATATGAAAGACTTTTAGACCTGGAGACAAAAATGTGTTTGCTTGTCCTTTCACCTTTCTTAGAGGAAAAGAAATGTCAATTCCTTTAGAGAATCTTTGGCCAAAATGGAATGAAGTGGCTTCAGCTAATTATAAATAGCAGATCAAGTGATTAGGTGATGATAGGACATGGAACAGAAGCTCCCAAGTCCTCAGTTCAGTGGCTGATACAGAAAATGAGAGGAATGTAGAAATATTCACTAGTCCTGAAGGGACAGGTATAAAACATAAATAAGGAAGTCAGTTTGTTGTCCAGAATGTACATTAGTGAGGGGTGAACACTAAGTGGCAGAAATAATAGAAAGAACACCCCAGAGAGACACATGGCTGATTTTCCATGGGTAAGAAGCAAGGAAAAAAATCTCAGGAAGGACCCTGATTAGCAGAGAATTCCTGAACTTCCCTGGTGACAACAATGAGTATTGGCTGTGCTTGCAGAACACACTGAATTACTTGGGAAGAGGAAGTAACAAGAATTAGCATCTTCATTAAACATAGGTGGGAAGAGGTCAGGAGGAACTGGCAAAGAAGCTGATCACTGGAATTATACATAAAAGTTTTCTTGGGAAAAGTTGCTAATTGAGAATTAACCAGAATATGTTGAGAAGAAATACCAAAAGAAGGAGCACTTGTAAGATACATCTTAAAGAGAGAAAAAAAAAAATGGTTTCAACACAAAGAACAGAATTACTTTGAAGGAACTTGTTTAAGTGCTTCTCCAAATTTCAACCCTATCAGGGAGATCAATGAGAAATAAATCTTGTATTCCATATAAACAAGGTATAGAAGTATAGAAAGTAGCTTTTTTTTGGCATATCTGAGTTGCAATGCATAGACTTTGGCAAACTGCTACATGTAGCAAGCTCTCTTTTGGAAAATTGATGTCAATTGAAAAATAAATTCTGACATAATCTTATCTTTTGCAAGAGTAACGGTAGCCAGTAGTCCTACTTATTTAGTTCAAGGATAGTTTAGTATTTTATTCAAAAAAGTTACCTCAATCTTTGCTCCTTAACTACATTCTGTGTCAATAGCTGTCTTTTCAGTTTTTGGCACCAGAGCTGTTACTGAAAATTGACCTTCAATGAATTGTATTACCTCATCCAAGTAGATTCCAAGGCTTTGAACAAATGATGCTCCTTTTCATATTGAACACTTTAGACCCATTAGTAACCTACATTTTGTTCACTTATAAAGTAGACTACTGGATTTTCTTATAAAGTTATTTTATACTATTTAATTAAGTCATTTTTTTTCTTTTTGGTAGACATTGAGCTATTTAATTTATATTGTATATGACATTTATTTTGGACTGATAATCTGACATTAAATTATAACATTTATAAATTTTCATTTACTTTTTTTTACCTTGCCCCAAAATTATTATAATTCTTCAGCACCACCCCTTCCCCGCAGTTTGATAGAGTTAGAATATATACCAAAATGGGGACAGGAGAAGATTCTAAAATGTATGCAGGTTACGTTATAGAACAGAGCCACAGAGCCACAGTGATATTACTGGAAGTATTTCAATTGGGTCTCAAAGAGTAACAGGCAGGAATTTATTAGGGATAGTGAGAATATGTACCCACAGAATACCTCTGAGTGGACCATCTCTAGAAAGATAGGCCTATCTGTTACAGAGTCTGGGCTTTTTAAGGGACATGGCTTACATAATTCTTGCCTCTACTTTTCATACACTCTTAAGTGGTCCATTACCCTTTATATAGCCCTTAACAGAGTTTCTTTCTGAGGGTCATGATGACAGGTCACAAAGGGAGGGCTGTGACTTCCTAGTCACAAGAGATAGTTATGCTATGTTCTTGAAACAATAGCTCCAAGCTGGGTGTCTTGGTGCACACTGGTAACCCCAGTGACTCAGGAGGCTGAGGCAGAAGGATCACAAGTTCCAGGCCAGCCTGAGAAACTTAGCAGAATCCTCATAAACTTAGTAACACCTGTCTCAAAATAAAAATTAAAAAGGTCTAGCATTCTTGGCCCTCTAGGTTCAATCTCTAGTACCAAAACAAAAGGAAGAATAAAAAGAAGCAATAGTTTCCTTAAGGGGTTAAAATTAACTGTGGCTGGGGGAGGTTTAACATAAGAGTTTCCAGTTTTCTGATGATTGTCTGCTTGATAAAGTTTTCAGTTATCTAATCCTGGGACTTACAGACTTTCTTTGGTACCTGTGTCTGATGTCCTCCCTATAAGTTAATGCCCTTCACTGTCCTGCTCATGGCTTACTGTCCACCTAATAGTAAACAACACAAAGTGGGGTGTGCTGGCATACCCTGTAATCCCAGTGGCTCCTAAGGATGAGGCAGGAGGCTTATGAGTTCAAAGCCAGCTCAGCAACAGCAATGTGCTAAGCAACTCGATGATACCCTGTCTCTAAATAAAATACAAGGGTGGGGATGTGTCTCAGGGACCGAGTGCCCCTTAGTTCAATCCCCAGATACTCCCCCAAAAAGTAACCCTTCCTTGTTTAAATCCATGATTTGTACTAGAAACAAATAGTAGGGCTCCCAACCTTTAACTTGCCTTAAATGAAATCTTAAAATCTTAATTCTTCTACATGAATAGTATTAAAGGCTTACAAAGTTTATAAAGTATATCTACAATCCCTTATCTGAATATGGTAGATCCATAAGAAAAAGTGAGACAGATGAATGTTATCTGATTGACAAATTGCTAGCAGATTAGTTGGAATGTTCTGTATTCATTTCACTTAACTTCTCTGTTATATTGGTTGATGGTGGAGTATTCAATCAAATGACCCAGTGCTTGTAGATCTAGCAGAAGTACCAAAGAAGGAGGGAAAGGGAGGGAGAAGGGGAATAGCTAGGATGGTGGAAGGAGAGGGTCATCATTATACAAAATGCATGCATGAAGATGTGAATTTGGTGTTGACATACCTTATATACAAACAGAGATATGATAAATGGTGGTATAAAGGTGTACTAAGAATTGTATGCAAAAAATAAGAGAGCTCATGTATAATGGCATAATTTGGCATGAACATACTTTATATACAGAGTTAAAAAATTGTGCTGTGAATGGATAATTATGAATGTAATGCACTCCACTATTGTCATCTATGTAAGAAATAAATGAAAAAAAGAAAAAAAATAAGTACCAAAGAAGTCTTTCTATTGAGTAAGAGGTGCTTTGTGAGTAGAGATGAAATGCTAATGAGGGAAAGCAACAACTGCTGCCTGACCATAGAAAATCACTAAATTGGAAGGCAAGTTCACCCTCCTTGATGCTTTATAAACATAGTAAAAATAAAATCATCAAATTAATTTTGTCAACACTAGCAGGACTTAACAAGATTACCTCAACTTATCTCTGTGTGTAGATGTCTATTGGCAGAATTTCCTAGAAAACTGCCTTTTAGATTTTGGGTCCTGAGTCCTCCTTATTATGTAGCACATTTATATATAAGGAGCTTTTCTTCCTCTGACTACTATACTATATGTCTTAAATGAATTGAAGCCAACAGTTTTGTTTTGTTTGTTTTTGTTTTTATAAAAAAACAAATAAATGGCAACTGCTTTCAAATTTAGGAATAAATGATATGTTTGAAACAAAAAAAAAGAATTCAGTCTTTGACTATGCACTATACATCCATGGGTTAATTTTACACAAACAGCTCAGTCTTTAAATGCTTTAACAACAGCAATACTCTTCTTGCTGTCTCATCCACTCTACCTTCATGAGACAGGCCCACAATTTCAAGAACACACAAGCTGCAGAACGGTTCTGTTTCTCTCACTATATTTCCAACAGTGTGAGTCATAGTCTGACTGAAGTGGTGAGAAGCTGCATCCTGTTTCTTCTCCTTGACTATGGTTTTGCCCTCTGCCCTTCAGCCTACTTTAAGGCCACCACTGAATAGTAATGACATACCAAATAACCTTGAAAGCCTATTTATTTGACAAAGTAAAGGAAAACATTTTAGTCCCATCTTTATAATAAGAAAATTTCTCTTTAATTGGACTAAGAAATTATTCATGTGCACATTTGTATGTATGACATGCATTTTAGGGAACTTGGAATTCAGAAATATGTATGCTCAAAGATAAAGTCAGTCATTTCCCATCTAGGAAAAAGCGAGTCAACTTTTGTGAGCCTCAGTTCTGTAATCTCTTAAGAAGAGTGGTACAATACCACTGCTGTGGGTGGTTGTGGGTTTCAAATCATGATAACAACTAATATCTACCAGGCACTTACCATGTTCTGTTCCTCAGCACTGGACTGTGTTACATTTAGTTTCCCCACTTTACCACTATTGTCCACTTCAGAATTTTGGCAAATGCCACTGAATATTCTCTAAGTCATCTAGTTCAATAACTTATTTCAAGTCCACTGATATTTGGGATAGTTAGTCTTCATGAAGTCTAAAACTATACCAATGCGATTTGCAAAAGCTGAGAGCACAGAAATTGAAAAATAAGATTTGTTTTTAAGGATTAGATATACTATGAAAACAACTTGACCAGAAGGAGTCAAAAAAGTAAGACGGGGTTTGCAATTTTAGAGTTTATATCAAATTCAGAATCCTGTGTAGAGTACTTGATTAAACAGATAGGTTACATTTGTGAGACAAAAAGTCTAGTTAAACATGCAGCAGGTTTCCAGTGTCACTATATTTATTGCAAGTTAAGAATCTTTTATAGATTCTTGTAGGGCTTAGAGGATTAAAGCTTTACCTTCAAAATAACTACCATATCTCCAAGATATTTAGCAACAAGCCCAATCTGAACTTCTAACACTTAACTAACTTCCCATGAGAAAACTGGAATATGTTTTTGGCATGAGAACACATATAGGTGATTTGTTAGCACCCACAAAGTTTATTATATTAAATCTAGAATATTTTCTCTGCTACTGAAAATTGAAAATTTGGCTTCTTCAGTATAAGTAGATACGCAATTAATTCTCAGAACATAGTTATCAAATGTTTTAAGAAGAGACTTCTGGGGGAAAAAAAAAAGATGAGTCTAAAAAGATTTTTTTTATTTTTTTTTTAAAAAGTAGGATGTAGAGATGCCCTCCTGTACAGAACAATAAGAAGTAAAGAAAACAATATCCACATCATGAAAGAACCTCCCATTATTTTTGCTTTGTTGACTATTTCTCTACTAGACACACATACTCCAATTCTAAGCAGTACTGTTTTAAGTATAATGGTTCATTTATTATTAGAGAAAATAAACTGTAAAAAAAAAAAACAACACAGACTTCAGCCAGCTTTCTTTCTTAAGGGGATTACAATCTCTAACCATTAGTTTAAACACAAAAATACAATGGATTCTGTGTGCTAGACAAGGCAGGCCAGCATGAAGTTAGGTAGTTCCTGACGCCAGGAAAAGCAGTGTGATCACCTACAGTTGTCTAATCAGCTTACATTTTACACAAATCAATTATCTTCCTTTAAAGACTCTACAGAGATCTGTTGTGATCACACAGCATGCTGGATCCTACACTCAGGTTATCTGGGAAGATTATCATATTGAAACACTTAATTCAATTGACATTAACTTCAAATATAAACAACTTCCTCGGTCTAAGGTAAAAAAAGTTTATGCATTATATATGCGTTCCTGAGTATAGATGCTATGAACTGAATATTTTGTGTATTCCCAAAATTTTTATGCTGAAATCCTTCCTGTAAGGTAAAGGTGTTAGAAGATAAGCCTTTGAGAAGTAACTGGGTCATGAGGGTGGAGTTCTGTTGAATGGCTTCAGATATAAGGGAGCCTGCTTTCTCTCTCTGACCTCTGTCAAGTGAGGCTATAACTACACATTGCCCATCTGTAAGCAGGTCAGAGGAACTCACCAGAGTCCAAATATGCCAGTACCTTGATCTTGAACTTCCCAGCCTATAGAATTGTGAGAAATTAAAGTTAATTATTCAAATTCTCCAGTCTGAGTAATTTTTATAGTAGCCTGAACTGTATAAGGCAAAGAAAGTTGGGTCCTTGTGCACAAGTAGATACTTAGGAAATCACATTTTCATATATAGCCTTAAAAATGAATGTATTTTATACTCGTGATTTAATATATTTTAATTTTTATCTTCAGTAATTTAAACCCTACATTTTTAAGTAAAATGAATTATTGAAATTGAGCAAATAGATGGTTAAGTTTTTTGTTGAGGTGATTGATACTTTACCTACAAAACAAATAAAAAATAAGGAACAAATAAAATGTGTATATGAAAACTATTTTCACATATTGCACATATGATTTGCTTTTTCAAATGAGAGGCTCCCAAAACAATATCGCCTAGTAAAATAAGTTCACTTAGTACTTTATAATACTGTCCTTTGGGAAAGGAACCTGTGCTCCTCAGAGAAATGTTTTATTCAAAGACTAGGGGACATTCAAAATGAGTCTGGAGCAGCTCGTTGGTGGTACCAGAAAGTGCAGCAGTTCTTAAAACAAACATGCAAATGAAAACCTCCTTTGTCAAATATGTCAGCATGATATAGAAACCAACTATAACAGCTCCCAAAGGCCAGAACTGAAAATATTTGAACAAGAAATGGAATAATTTAGTATTGATCTATAGACAAAGTATAAAATAAATATCTGATTCCACAATCATATAAATTAATAATTTAATAGATCATTAGAGGAAAGGAGACAAATCTCTAAAACAGAACAATCCAACATAGTTTATAAAACATCCTGCCCTCATGGAGGAAGATCATAAGACCCCCACTCCTTAAATATGGATTGTATGGTGACCAACTTCCAGGAGTATAGTAAATGCTGGGGGTGGTAAGGGTTGCTTCACAGTGCTTCACACTTGAGACATGCTATCCTACCCAGATGATCAATGTCAACATTAGCAGTCATAAGTCAAGGTGACAGTGGGTAACCATGGTATGATGTGATAAAAGTGGCACTTTATTGCCATGGACTTTCTCTCCAGAATGATAATCTGAATCTAAATATGACCCCCCCAAAAAAAAAAAAAAAAAAAAAAAAACTCAGACAAAGTTTTTTGGACAGATATTCCGTAGCTCTGAAGGATCACTCTTAACAATGTCATACTCATCAATAAATAAGAAAAAAAATTGAGAAACTCTGACAGATGAGAGGAGACAAGGAGATACTGATTACTAAGTGCATCATAGATCACACATTATAATAGATAGGAACAGACATTAGGTAAAACTAAGAAAATATGAATTATGCATGGATTTTAGTTAATAGGAATATATCCACTGTAGCTCATTAGTTGTAAACATGTGCCATCCTTACTTAAGGTGTTAATCATAGGAGAAACAGTATTTGGAACTCTGTACTACCTTTGTAATTTTTCTGTAAATCTAAAATTTTATTAAAGAAAAGAACTTTGTACATATTTTTGTGAACCAACCGGAATTTAGATTAAGCACAATGCAATTCTGCCCTTTTTTTGTAAAAGCATTTTTAAATATAAATTCACCAGGGCTCTGGTTTTAGGTCTTCTTTATAGATCCTTCCCTTTTTATTTATGTATGTACTTTCTTTTCTTTTTTTAGTAATTAATTTATTTTAATTAGGTATATGTGACAGCAGAATGTGTTTTGATGCATGGTACACAACTGCAGCACAACTTTACATTTCTATGGTTGTACATGATGTAGTGTCACACCATATGTGCAATCATACATGTATATAGGATAATGATGTCTATCTCATTCCACCATCTTTCCTGCCCCCATGCACCCTCCCTCCCCTTTCTTCCCTTTGCCCGGTCAAAGTTCCTCCATTTTTCCCATGCCTCTCCACTCTCCATTATGGATCAGCTTCCACTTATAAGAGAGATTTGTTTTGGGGAGACTGGCTTACTTCACTTAGCATGATGTTCTTCAACTCCATCCATTTACTTGCAAATGCCATAATTTTACTCTTTTAATGCTGTGTAATATTCCATTGTGTATATATACAACAGTTTTTTATGCATTCATCTATTGAAGAACATCACAGTTTAGCTATTGTAAATTGAGCTGCTATAAACATTCATGTGACTGCGTTAATATAGTATGCTGATTTAAAGTCCTTTGAGTATAGACCTAGGAGTAGGATAGCTGGGTCAAATGGTGGTTCCATTCCAAGTTTTATAACGAATCTGCATACTGCTTTCCAGATTGGTTGCACCAATTTGCAGTCCCATCAGCAACATATCAGTGTGCCTTTTTCCCCATATCCTCAGGGCCTCAGTCATGGCAGGCATGTGCTATACCACTGAGCTACATCCTTAACCCCTAAAATTAAAGATATTTTTTATCATTCACCACTATATTAAATTGTTATAGCAAGGCAAATTATTTGATGTTTTTAGATTCTCTACTTGGCCAAACTTTGGTCAAGCTCCTGGACCTTCTCTTAGTCTCATCTGTTGGAAGATTGAAAAATTGCAAAATTAGATATTTCACATGTTAATCTGAAATCAATATAAAATTCTAATTGCACTGTCTTTAAATAACTTTAAGATTTATTCTAAAAATCTTATTAAAGAATAAAAAGCCAAAAAAAAGGAACAAGTGTAGAAGTTCCTAAGTAAACAGAATGAACTACCTCCAATATGTCTACAGCTAGTCAAGTTCTTCATATAGTCGGAAGTGGATTTTAGAAAGCAAGAAGGAAAATATGGCTTATTCAGTCTATGGTTCTAAGACAATTGTTCATTCACATGGGAGTTGGTTAACACATAAAATATTATCTATCTCACACCAAACTCCAAATAAATTTACATAAAGTCAATACCCAAATGTGGAAATGTGGATAGCACATTTGTAAAATACTTAGAAAGAAAATAAGATCATTCAGATAACTGCCAAGATAAAGAGAATATCACAATAAAAACTATAACTACCTTACTTGTATTTCCTAGACATGGTCTCATATTGAGACAGAAGAGAATCTAGCAGCCTGTTACAGAAATTCCCTTATAGATTGATGTTTTAAAGTTTTGGCTTGACATCAAGAATATGTTCTTTTACTATCATGCCAATTGTTCAGTTTTGATTTTTTTTTTTTTTTTTTTTTTTTTTTTTTTGGCCAGATGGTGGTTTGAACCCAGGGCTCTCTACCACTGAGTGAACATTCCCCTCCCTTTTGGTTTTAATTTTTTTGAGACCGCATCTTACTACATTGCTGAAGTTGTCCTTGAACTTGTGATCCTCCTGCCTCACCCTCCTAAGTCACTGGGATAACAGGTATTCAATACTGTCCCAGTTTCAAACTTACTCTTCTATTTTACTAACTCTGTGATGAGAAGATTACAACTCTGCAAATAGTATTTCCTTTGCTATGACTCCTCTTTAGACTGTCAAAATGGGAGTTCTGGGAGAACTGGAAATTGGGAGAAAGAGGACACTGCCTTACCATGGGCTTCCTTCTCTGTTTTCTTTGTCTTTCTGTTAACATCACCCTTGGAATTGTTTTTGTCTTCTTTTGGGGCAGTACTTAATTGCAGTGTCTAGTTTTCCAACAGTTGCAGAACGAGCTTTGTACACAATCCCAGAGATGACAAAATCAGCCATTTGGGACCCCTCTTCAAAGCTCTGGGTCCCAGGTCCAGGGACCCCTCTCTCAAAATACAGAGCATCAGTGATTCTAACTCTTCTTTTCGGTAATTACTTCTCATTGTTTCAATCTGTGAGACATTTCTGTTGTTCATTTTTACCATTTTAGTTTTCTCGTATCTAGTTAATGATTCTTCAGATTGAATTAGGTCAGTGAAAAATAATGGGAGTTGCTTTTTCTTTCAGCATCTTTATTGATACAAGTCTTGTTTTTAGAGTTTGGACTGATCTTAAGAATATTTTTCTTTATATATATATATATATATATATATATATATATATAAAGCTACTGAGGAAAATTGTTTGCGCTTTTGCCCTAACAACCTAAAAATGATCCCAAAACTTTTATGTATGCTATATGTAGACATGTCTATCTACTAATTCTACTGAACCTACTCATCAGGGATCTAAACTGTTATCCCCAAGAACATTTGGCATCATTGGGGTAAGGTATGGACCTTAAAACTATCAAAGAAACAAGTTCAATATTAACACCAGTATGACTAACCAATGTCATTGTTGCTGGGAAGAAGCTTGACCAACTTTTATCACATAGTTGAATCCATCCAATATACTACCAATATGTTATACATTTTCATTAAATTTACTTTTAAATTGTTACATGATTGGGATTTTGCCAACAAGATTTTTTTTTCTTTTTTTATTAGTTTGTGAGAAAAAAATCTATTTTGATCATGAAACTCAAAACAATTTAAAGTTTTCTTGTGAAATTATTAAATTGACTCCTAAATTTTCCTGCATGCCTTATATTAATTATATTGTTATCTTTTAAGCATATATTGTAATTTAGTGCACTGGTATGTAAAATTTTATGAAGGATTCAATGTTCATAATACTCTCAAAGGATCCACTCTACTACAGAATTTAAACTAATACAACACAGAATTTAAACTAATAATGCTGGAAAGGATGTTTACCTTCAAGATCCCTGTGGCACTTAAAAGATCAATCAACTTGGCACTTTTGATAATTTAAATTGAATTGATGATGTCTCATTACACTCTCTTTGATGATTATGATTGCATAGAAGCAGAATATAAATCTTCAGGAAACTCGTGCTGAAAGGCTAACTAATAGAAAACATGATAGATGCTGAATGTAGACACTGTGTCTTTTGTTCATCACTGGTAGAATAATTAATCATTTTAATTTTCTTTTCATCTACATCTGAAATATATCTTATGGAATAAAACACATTTAAAATAATGCTGAAAATAATGTTGCTGATTTTCAAATAGTAAGAAATGTATGTTTACTTAGAATTTTAATTTTTGAGTCACTTAATCATCTTCAAAGCAATTACGAAATTATTTAAAATATGGATAATAAATTACACTGTCAGCATGCATCCCCATGTTTTGCACGTTAAAATATAATCATGCTTCTTTTATGGTTTGGATGTGAGGTATTCTCCAAAAGCTCATGTGTGAGACAATGCAAGAAGACTTAGAGATGAAATGATTGGGTTATGAAAGCCTTAACCCAAACAGCCAAACAGAGATTTAATCCCCTGATGTGGATTAACTGAGTAATAACTGAAGGCAGGTAGGGTGAGGCTTGAGGAAGTGGGTCAGTGGGGGCATGCCTTGGAGATTTATATTTTGTATCTTCCCAGTAGAGTCAGTCTCTCTCTCTCTCTCTCTCTCTCTCTCTCTCTCTCTCTCTCTCTCCTTGCTGATCATCATATGAGCCACTTCCCTCGCCACATTCTTTGGCCCTGATGTTCTGCTTCACCTTGAGCCCTGGGAAATGGAGTTGGCTATCTATGGATTGGGATCTGTGAAATGATGAGCACCAAATAAACTTTTCTTCTTCTAAAATTGTTCTTGTCAGGTCTTTTAGTTGCCATGATGAAAAAATCTAACTAAAACAGCTTCTAATACCATATAATTTTAAAAAATTATAAATGAATATTACTATTTACATAATTAAGAGTTTAGAGATACTTCTTGTTTACCATTTCTTCCCTTTAAATTCTTTTCTTATAGTTAGAAGAAAAATTAACCATTTTAATTTAAGCAAAGAGGTTATTATCTCAAAGTTAATATCCACTCTTGATTAAAATGTATTAGTGAATTTGGAATAAAATAATATTTTCTTAAGATACACATTTTAAAATTTCAGTCAAATATCTTAGAGGAATGACAAGCATAAGCATAAAATTTGAAGCTCTAAGAATTTTAAAAAATGTAAAATTATTCAATAAAATTGAAATGAAGAAGATAAGACAATCATCTGAATATAATATACTTTATACATATTCTGGCAATACCTTGCTAAAACTATATTTTCAAGAGAATCATGTGTAGAGTTGGGATGATAAAAATAATATATTTAAAAATAAATGCATCTGGAAATAAGCAGGACCAGTATGAAGAAATATATGATAGTTTGTTGATAAACGTAAGATATTAGACACATATTATAGGAATGAAAGAACTAAATAATGTAAATTCTTCAAGTCAACTTCTAATATTTTTGTTCATATTATTATTTTGAAAAAGTCAAACTGGAAAAAACAGTGGCTCTTACAACATGCACAGATTCCTATCCACCCCCTCTAGTGAGGTGGGCTCCTTTGGCCCCATGCCTTGAAGAGCCCAGCAACCAGCAACTTCCCCAGGGCAGTTTTGCAGGTATGTCCTCCCAAAGAAACACAATCCTTTGAACAGAATTCCCTGACATTCTGGAGCAGGTGTTGGAGAACTATGGCCTGTATACCAAACCCAGTTCACCAGGGTTTTTTTTTTGCAAATAGTTTCACTGGAACCACATCTCAAACATTCTTTTAGTCAGTGGCACTTGAAACATGTTCATTGAAACTGTAGAATTAGTGTCTGTGATGGAGATTGTATGGCCTACAAAATATTTAAAATATTTACTATAGAGTCCTTCATAGAAAAATTGGCAGGACTTTCCCTTGAGGGTGGATTTCCATCAAGTTGTATAGGTCATATTTCCAGAAGGTTCGGCTGCTACCTTACCCACTATGAATGGAGTTGAGACTGTACTCTCTCCATAAAGTTCTGCATTGAACTTCTAATAGGGAGCATTTCTCTCTTTTGTGCTCTATCTCAGTCATGCAGGTGGTAGCTGCTACTTCTATCTGCCATTCCTATATTCTCTGGTATTATCTGTGCTTCTTGCTAGCCAATCCCTCAGTACATTAGTTGTGGGTTAGAATTCATCATTATTTACATTAAAATTTTCCCTGTTTCAATTTTTTTAGATTGTGTCTGAATTTCCTAGAGGTCTCTGTTTGATGTACAACTCATATCAATTTTGCTCATTTCATTTTTAAACTACATGATCTTTTATTTAATGTCAGTTTTCTGTGGACAGCCTATAATATTTTGTTTAAACCATAAATATGCACATGGTTTAAACACTGGTGCACTTTATGTGAGGTGCTTGACCATGTATTTTAGTATAACTTTTTAATGTGGAAGGGTTCAAGTCAGGATTCAAGTCTATTATCTTTCTTTCTGTTTCCTCTTCTCTCCTGCATTGTTTTTCTTTTTTTATGCATTCTTTTGCATTAAGTGATAATTATTTGGATTCCATTTGGCTCTACCTTTGACTAATGCTTAGAAAAATAGTTATTTTATTGATTTTGTCAGTTTCCTTGTTATTCATGAGAGGATGAAAAATCTAGTTCCTATTAAGATATCATTGCTGAAAGTTCACATCTTAAAAGCGTTTTTTAATTGTATTTCTGTTTTTTATTTTCTTGGTGTATATAATTTTTAGGTCTGCTATTAAAAACAAATGCTTAAAGCAGAAAAAATTAATAATAAATGAATTAATAAATGCCAAACTTATGAAAAGGATGTTGGAAACAAGGCTATTTTAAGATAACATTGGCTAAAGTCACAGGTCAGTTTTCACTGGCACAGGACTGGAAGAATTTATCATTCTACTTAGCTGGATATAGAATCCAGAATGACAGACAATATTTATGACAACATGATAGATGGTAAATGAAGCAGATTACTAATGAGAGAGAATGAATTGCTTACACACTGATAGTACAAATGGAATAAAAGGAATTAAGCTTATATATTATTTATAAAACAATTTAAAATACATTAAATGATTTAATTTCTAGAAGATAATATAAAATTGTTCATTATATGTCCTAACATATAATGGAGTCTTTCTCTCTCTCTCTCTCTCTCTCTCTCTCTCTCTCTTCTTCCTGATCATCATATGAGCCACTTCCCTCTGCTACATTCTTTGGCCCTGATGTTCTGCTTCACCTTGAGCCCTGGGGAATGGAGTTGGCTATCTATAGATTGGGATCTCTGAAATGGCAAGCACCAAATAAACTTTTCTTCCTCTAAAATTATTCTTGTCAGGTCTTTTAAACTAAAGGTTTTAGGATTGTTACTAATTTTATGAATTCTGATAGGTTAGCTTTTGTTGCAATAACAATCTCCAAACCCTTGTGTCTTTTGATAGTAAAGTCCAATATCACCTCATAATTTTCACCCATCATTGGTTATCTTGATCTGTACCACCCTCACACCAAATCTGATGTGAAAATTCCCATTATAAATGATGCTTTTTTTTTTTTTACAGAATGTATTAGCTCTAAAAATCTTTCTCCTAGAAATGAGACTTACTTTTCCTGTTCATTAATTGGTCAAAACAAGTCACATGTCAATGCCTAGCTCTAAAGGAGAAGAAGTGAAAAGTAAAGTCCTAAATATTCCAAGAAAGTAAACTGGAAATATGTGTTAATACTGTCATGAATACCTCATAAACAAACTTGAAACTCCCCAAATTAAAAAACAAATACATTATTGACTCTAGAAATGTATGTATGTGCACATATACATATATATGCATATATATGTATATGTATATTTATATCACTTTATACCCTAAATACAAATGATAGGTATAAAAATATGAAATATATAATTTGTCATTATAACTCTAATATACAAAGTACATGCAAACTGATAAGAAAAGATACAAATGATCACAGTCCGACTTAAATTGAACAATAACAATAAGGAATCAATAATAATCACATTCAAATGTCTAATAAATAAGCAAAAATATTCTAAAGTTCATGCTTAAGACAATTCATACTAAATTATCCATAAAATATATCATTACATCCATATACAAAAGAAATAAAAATGATTATGTACCTATGCTTGGCAGAGATATGAAGAGAAATTGCTCACAGAAATGTGAATATTATTACTTAACTGGAAAGCAGCATATATCTATCAAAATTAAGCATAATAAATGACAGAAATATGATAGTATGGAACCTACTCTGCAGAGCTCCAAGCAATGACTGAGAAAGGCCTAGTTCTCTAGAATGAATGTGTCCCCTCAAAATTCATATGCTGAATGCTGAAACCCTAACCCCTAGTAACTCAGAATGTTCCTTGATCTACAGTGGGGTTACATTTTTTTAAAAATGGCAAATTGAAACCTGCTGAACATCATAGCTTAATTCTAGAGTACACTGTGGGGTATTGGCTGTTTATCATCCTGATGTGTGGCTGACTGGGGACTGTGGATCACTGCTGCTGCCCAGCATTGAGAGAGTATTGTATCACATATTAATAGGTCAGAAAAAAAATCCAAGTTTAAATTTGATTTCTACTGAATATCATTTTCATACCATTGTATAGTTGGAAATGTACCAGGTTAACCATCATAAATGAGAGGATATCTGTATATATTTTGTGATGAGACAATCAAGGCTAAATATTATAAGTGTTGAGCCCTAATACAATATAAATGGGTCCTTACACAAAGACAATAAGACCCAAAGGATATTACAATAGAAAGAAAACAAGACATCCAGTGTGAGAAACCTCAAATTAAAACAAATTGAGATGTTGGACCTTGAACCTCCAGAACTGTGAGGAATCAATTTCTGTTTAAAACTCACCAAGGGGGGAGAAATGAATGACAGTAGAGGGGGTATAGAGAGAAGAGGGGAGGGGAGGGGAGGGGGGATAGTAGAGGATAGGAAAGGCAGCAGAATACAACAGACACTAGTATGGCAACATGTAAATCAATGGATGTGTAACTGATGTGATTCTGCAATCTGTATACGGGGTAAAAATGGGAGTTCATAACCCACTTGAATCAAAATGTGAAATATGATATGTCAAGAACTATGTAATGTTTTGAACAACCAACAATAAAAAAATTAAAAAAATAAAATAAAAAAAAACAAAACTCACCAAGTCAATGGCATTTTGCTGTGTCCCCTCACTGTCTAATACACCTATGAATATGTATAAAGATATTTATTGTAGTATTATCCATATCATTTAAAAAAAGACACCAAAGAAACTAAAACAATGGAAACACACACACACACACACACACACACACACACATACACACACCCCTCCAGGGAAATACCTGAAAGAGTCGTGGTAAATTCACCTTATGAAATAAAATGTGGCCCTTATGAAGAATAATTACAATTATATTCCAACAAAATAAATTTAAACCAAGAAATTTTGAGTGTGAATATGTAGATGTAGAAAAGTACCTGTGGTATGATCTGGTATTATTTCATAAACTTTTGTAAAAATAAGCCATACTTTAAAAATAAATATATGTTTTTATTATGTATAGCCCCTAGATAAGGCCTCTTCTGAGCAGCCTTCCTTAATTCCGTAAGTATAAATAAGCTTCCACACCTCTGTCTGCATTCATACATAATGACTCATAGCAAATGAGTGTTTAATTTTCTTAGGTTAGTAAATGAGAATAATTAAGAATTTTTTACTAATATCTATAATTATTCTTCAAAGTCGCCATGAAAGTATTTGTAAAAGAAGCTGAATTCACACAGCAATGGTTTGTTTTCATTTGAATGACAATAAATCAGCAGAATTTGTTTATCCTTGTTTGAAAAATTCAGAGATTAGAGGTCAAGTAACAATAGTTACCTACTCAATGATATAAACTTTCACTTAATAAATTAATCCTTGAGAAGTCAATTTACATTGTCATCTTTCAATGTCAGTAAAATGATTAACTTTGTAAAATTAATTGTAGTTACAAGGCTATAAACTGTATTTCATGGCCAAATACAATTTGAGTTAGACATATAATATAAAAATTATTTTCTTATTCAAAAATTTTGATTTATGATCTTATTAACAAGCAAACACAGTAACAAGGAGGGAGAAACTTTTCTCATTGACACTGGGTTAATCTACCAAAGAAATCAGATTAAACCACTTTCAGATGACGTAGTTTAAAAAAAAAAAGAGAGAGAGAAAGAGAGAGGAAGGGAAAGGGAGAGAAAGAAAGAGAAGGCACATTCTTTTCACAAAAGTTTAATCCTCATATAATAACAAAATAGACTCACAGAAATAAAGATGGATGACAGCATTCAATTTAGTGATTTTTCTATACTGTGGCCGAGCTCACCTATTGCTCCAAGTTATTATGTTTTTGCTCTAAAACTCAATTTGGTTTTTCTTCATATCATCTCTTTCTTTTCATTTTGTAAAAATTTCTCTTCATTAATGTCAACCATTTTGTATTGGCTCATGAAAGGATTTTTATGTAGGTGGAATAAATCATCAGATTGTTCTAACATCAGTGCCATCTTGGCATTGGCATCTATTTGTTGGATCTTTTTGCATTGCATTGGAGATCTCACTGGTTCTTCTTTATGTTTTAATTAGTGCATTAGAATCAGACATAATAGCTGGTGCATTGTGACATATTCATACATTAAACTAATACAATTTGGTGGATTTCATTCCCCAATATTTTCCTTTTCCTCCCCCCACCATTCTGCTGTTCTATTTTATGAAATCTGCCCTGCCCCCTTTTTTAAATTCCTCTTTTTTTCCTTTTTAGCTTCTCTGATTTTTGAAATGACAGGTTTTTTTCCATTGAAGTCTGGATGCATTGAGTCTTGTGGTATAAGATTTAGGATCCTTTTTTTTTTTTTCTCATTTTTTAATGTACACACAAAATTGGTGTTTTCATGGTGTGCTACATTATTTTGGAACATGTATGTGATGAGTCATGATCAGATTTGGGTAATTAGTATTTTCATCATCTCGAATCTGAACGTTTCTGTTAGTGTGTGAGAGAGAGACACAAAGAAACAAAACAGGGGAAGATTTGGTGATAATAAAGTACCTTTGTCTAAAAGTTTTTTTTTTTTTCCTTTTCTAAAGAATGCTTTTCTAAATTTTTGGTGAGATAGAATAGATATTTTGAGGTCTTTTTATATTTGTCTCTACCGGTTAGCATTTTGTGATATCTGGCTTTGCAGTACCTCGTCTGTAGTATATAAAAATAAATTAATTAAATAACTAAAGAAAGAAAAAAATACCTAGGAAGCACACCACCATCCTGTTCCTCGGATAGTAAAGCTCCACACTGCTCCATGCTGACAGGCGATCTACATTCCACTTTTCATTGTCCTTGTACACCTGTTTTATATGTGATATCCTGCTATAATTAGTTAAGGAATAGAGAACATAGTTAGAAATTGGGAGAATAATGTTTAAGAATCATAATCCATTCATCTCTTTATTGTCATAGACCAAATAAGACAAACTTAATCAAGAAAATTGACTCTACAGTACTATTTGTTTTTTTCCCCCTGAGAATGTATAATTGAGTTATCTTTGAAATTATATAGGAGGCTATTTCAAAATTTGTATTGTTCCTGTTGCTATATGACTATCAATCTCTCTCTCCAGTATGCCACTTTTCATAATCTACAATTGAAAAAAAGGACATTAAATAAATCAATCACATCCAGATTAGGTGCAATCTAGGCAAAATCAGACAGGGCTTAATCTGTGTACAGACTTTCACCTGTTTCTTACTATCCTTTCTCTTTGTAGGAAATATATATATATATATATATATATATATATATATATACACACACACACACACACACACACACACACACATATATATATACACACACACACATATATATATATACAAAGCTCCTTTTTGTGTGTGTTCTGATTGCAGATAGTAAAATATCTGTAATATGTGAAAATCCTCTATTCCCATTCATTCTTCTGCTCAATTAAATGTGCTTAACCTATGTTTCTCTCTCTAGGGGCTCTTTTGACAGCTAATTATCTAATTCAAACTGATATGACACTAGGTTGTTAAACCTCCCAAGTCATTTACTTTGATTTAACAAAGAATTTTCTAAAGGCCGTGTTGTAACTCAAAGGGATTTTCAAAGCAGGAACATAGGGACACTGTCAGACCCTTGGGTATGAGTTTATTGAAAAGATTGATTTTGTGCTTAAAGTGTCCAGAACATCAAAATTCATAGTTTATATGAGTGTTTTTGCTCTGATTTAAGTATAATTTTTCAGTGTGATATCAAGTAAGCAAAATGCTTTTAAAGTCAGCATCCAGGCTCCTTCAATTATTTTGTGCCCCATAATGATGTTTGGATAAGAATGATTTGCATATATAATCATGAGCATCAAACTACATTGCTTAGTGTTATGGTAGTTATCTTATTTGTGTAATGATACGCTACAATGTTCATACACTGCATCACCTACCCATGCATTTCTCAGAATGCATCCCCATCATTAAGTTATACATGACTGTGTACATGTTGGTAGTGTTTTGAGAGCAGGGCATTAGCAGCAAGTGAAAACTTATCTCCAGAATGTATCATATCTTCTCCTCTAGCATATTCTGAATTGTCACAAAAGCCTATTTTATTTTCCATAAGAAACTTTCTCAAAATTTTGATAGAGAAAAATAGAAGATACTTGTTTCTAATAGCTGTAGTTTATTAAAATCATTTTTATATCAGTCACTCCCTTGGATTTTCTTTTGCTGGAAGGTATCATAACGTCAGGATTTTTATTAAAATAAAAAGAAAACAACTCCTTTTGTAAAGCAAGCAGTAACTTAAGGTATTTAACTGAGGTGATCCTTTCAACTTTTTTTGTTTTGTTTTGTTTTCTTTTATTAGATTTAATTTTTTAATTAATTTATTTATTTTACTTAGTTATATATTTCACAGCACAATGCATTTAACTCACCTCACTTGCTCCCTTAGACAATGACTCTCACTCCTTCTCTTCTAGGTCTCTTGCTTCTTCCTTTTCCATTCTGTTTCTTTTCTCATACCTTCCTTACTCTCTCTCTTTCCTTCTTCTCTCTTTCACATATGCTTTCAACAAAAGAAATCACTCCTTGCCATTGATCATAACTCTTAGATTTACCTCTAAAAAAAAAAGGTAGGTTGCAAATCATAAATTTTAGTTAATTAATCATCTGACATTGCCATTCTCGCTCAAGACAGCACCCTACCCTTTACAGTACTAGGGATTAGTTATTGCAAGAGAAACTTAACTGTATTTGAATGTTTTTTGACATGTGTGCTTCAGAGAATAATTTTAGCCTGAGTATCTCTGTACCCAAAAGGCCTATTTTATAGATTCTACATCCACTGAAGCAGGCAAGTATGTTTTCAACAGGAAAGCACAGATAACTAAAGCCTTACTGATTTATCTTTAACAGAGATTTGGAAAAGAAGACACTATTTATTGGTGCTCATATTTTAGAACTGGTCATCATTTTAACCCACTTTTATAATTAAGCACATAATTCATTATTGTGAAAAGAAGATTTGATTTGTATTATTTTAATAATAATTGATACTTTTAAGGTGTCCCTACTGACCTAAAGCACTACATTAGGTAAATTACATAGGTTTTAGTCCAAAGGACAACTTTATAAAGGTAAATTTTTTAAACTCACTTCAAGTATTGGGGAAATCAAGATTCACAGGAGTTAAAGTATCTGTGCCGAAGTAACAGCTGCAAATGGAACAGCAAGAAGACAATTGTCCTTCCTTGTGACAAGTGAAGTGTAAATTGTAACAACATCTCAGAGGTCAATCCCAAAACTCATTTTAAATTGGTAATCACACAGTAGACTTAGTGAGTAGAGCTGCCCTTGTGTCTAGCACTGTGCCAGGAAGACTCTGGGGTGAATGTGGAAGAGATCTTGCTTCCCTGGCTTTTTCTTAGGCTGCTGGCCATCCCCCATTTCTCCTCTGACCTACACTGGTGGAGAAAAGGAGAGACAAGGTTACCTGCCTTCAGCCAACCTGTCTTCATGATCACCTCTGGTGAAGGTGTTAGCAGGGAAGCAAATCGAATATAACTGTAAAAAATAAGATTCGAGGCTTATCTATGGATTTCGTTTTCTATCTTTCCCCAAGATAATGAAAAGTTGGCTATATCTGTATCAAATTTATCGCCTTTCTTAACTAGTTTATTTGTTTATTAGGATTTCTATAATACTCCCTTTCTAGATACGCTGAGGCACTTTAAAACATAACATATTGAAATGTGGGTTATACACCTATAAATGGCATTATATAGAATATTTTATACCATATATAAAAAATTATTAAGAGAAGTTTAGATGTAAACTAGTGAATTTAGGAAATGAATGTTTACCTTTGAATATGGTACACTACATAAAACTAAAGACAATTAAGGCATATTAACTTTGCTTTTTTTAGCCATTTTTTTTCTGTTTAATTTAATAAATTTAGAATTAGCCACAGAATTCAACTTTATTATTGACAGACAGTTACAAGAGGCAGAAACATATACAATGTATTTTTTCAAGGAAAATAAAAGTAAATCTATGTAATAAATCTAGTTTATCACTATTATATTATTTCTAACACCAAGGAGAATAAGCTGAAAGACATTTGTAATTTTAAAATCACAAGTGAGTGAAGTTAATTAGATAAAATAGGAAAAAATAGTATTATGGTCTTGATTATTTCAGATGTTATTTTGTAGTTTTTTATTTTCAACCCCAATTTTGCTCCAATAAACACATTTGAAAGAGTCTTAGCATTTAAATTACAGATCAATTTACACTCTGCAGATTTTAGCCTTTGAATTTAATCTATTAAAAAATTGTGTAAATACCCTTATCTACCTTCTTTTTATTTTTACTTTTAATTGTAGACAGACATGATAAACTTTATTTTGTTTATTTATCTAGTTTTTTTAATGTGATGCTAGGGATCAAACCCAGTGCCTCATATGTGCTAGGCAAGCGCTCTACCACTGAGCCACAACCCCAGCCCCAGATCTACTTTCTTTTTTTAGAGTCGTGACAATGGGTTGTTCATTTAAACCTTCTTAAAAAGAGGGCAATGAATAATCAGCAGTCTGATCTCTAAAGTGATTGCAGGACTAACAATGCTAAAAAAAAAAAAAAAAAAAAAAAAAAAAAGTCTTGAAGAATTATCTAATATACAAACAGAATTTGTGGTCTGTGGTCGTGGTGAAATTTTTTTGATGTTATTACAATTCAAAAGAACTAGTTGTATGTTTTAATCTGGTCACACCTCCCTGCTATTGTCCATCACACATTATCCCGTGTGTCCTATGGAGTGGCCATGGGAAAGCTTGGCATTGTTTCATTTGATGGTAAGTTCACAGAGTAGAACACACGTTTCTTTTCACAGGAGTCATGAATAAAGCAAGCTGCATCTATAAAAAGAATTGACTTCTGGAGGTAAAATTTTTAAGGTGGATAAAGTAAATTTAAGCATAGTTTGCATATTTAAGGACAAAAATCATGGATCACTTTTCTTCATAATTTATATGAATTCATGACATAATCTCAGTAGATATTAAATAAATGCATGAGTTGCATTGACTGCAATAGAATTCCATTTGTCTCTAAATCATAAATATTTGTCTCATGGGGAAAAATATTAGAAATATCTGTGTTATAGAAGTATCTGTAACATCTGTCATAGCATGTATTTTTAAAAATCAATAGTTTTCTTTCTTCTTGTCTTTGACTTTGGTGATTATCCATTACCTCTTTTGTGAACATTTAAACATTCTAGAAAAGAAATTATTCTCTCTCCTCCCTTGTTTTTATTACATACATTATAATATCTATCAGGAATTATTTGTGTGTGTGTGTGTGTGTGTATGTGTGTGTGTGTGATGCTAGGGACTAGACCTAGTGCCTCATCTGTGTTCTCCTCAAATAGTATTTTTTGAGATCAGTGAGTGTGATATATATATATATATATATCCCCAGAGGCCATCACATTTCTTTGGTGCATGGGTACTTAAAATGCTTGCATTCTGTCAAATTGTTCTATTAAAAATATTTTGAAAATGCTCTGACATAATTTCCATGTTCATTACTATGTTGTATTAATCCATTTTCTGGCACTATAATGAAACATCTGAAAGGGGCCACCTTTCAAAGAAAGGAGGTGTACTGAGTTCACAATTTTGGAAATTTAAGGGTACGAAAGCCTCATCAACTCAGTTCTGGTAAAGACCTTGTTGTAAATAACGTCAAATTGCTGGGAAGGCAAGCAGGACAAAGAGATAGCATAGCCAGGCAGGAAACCTGAAGGAAATTCAGGGGTCAGGCTCAGCTTTTCATTACAACTTGTTCTTATGAGAGTAAGTTTGAGTAATGTTTTAAATTTGAGTAATGTTTTAGGGTCCCATGAAAACTATCTTAATCCCTTCCAAGGACAGAGGGTAACAGTGACCTCCTACTAGGCCCGCCTCTTAAAGGTCCCATAGACCCTCACATTACCACACTGAGTAGGAAACCCTCAACACATAAACTCTTGGGCACAAGGCACATTCAATGCATGGCATGCACCTACGAGGAAAGTAACAGGAATTATATTTAATTAACTTCAGAAACTTTCTGTGCTTATAAGGTGGATATAAGAGCAAGATGTATGGGTTCTTTTTTTTAAAAGTGCATTATTGCTTCAATAAATACAATCAATCATCACCAATATTAACCTCACTTGTGCATCTTTTCAAGACACCTTTCCCAGTGGGGAAATATTATTTGTAAAATAATGTATACATACAAAGTATTAGTGACCCTCTTGCAGTTCTCAGAAGTCTCATGCATTATTTAATATTCAAATTTGCTCCAAATATTATTATTAACATTTAAGATATTAAGAAGCTGTTGTATTAATGAGTTAAATTCAGTTATTACTTCACAAAAAATAGGCAATCTTGGTGACATATATTATATGGGTCAATGTACTATAATGCTCCATATTCTTACCAAAAAACTCTAAATTCAAATGGGAAGTTGGAAACTCAAGCCAACACTTTCTTTTCAAAAATAGGCATAGTGAAGAGATTAGAAATCATCTTTTTCCATAATGCTGTTTAATTCAATGAAGTTTATAAGGCAATATGTATTAAAAACACTTCAAAAATCAAACTCCATTCATATTCTCTTGTTATCCACTTCAATATACAACATATTTTTATTTATTTCATGAATGTATTCATTTTACCGTATAAAGTAAATATTGAATGACCATGGCACTTGGCTAATTTCCAGTGCATTTTAATTACAAAGAATAATGGGGTTTATTTGGACTCATGTGTATAGGCTTAGAACATACTTTGACTATACCCATCTCCCCTAGTACCCCTTCCCCCTCCTTTTTAATCCCTACTTTGATCCCCTTCGACTTCTCTAGAAGTCTTCCTGATGCTTTGATAGTTTCATTTGTAAATAAAGATAAATAGATAATGCTAAGAGGTCATGAGAAAATTAAACTACCAAAGGAAATTTTGTTTTCTATGAAAACAGAATCGCTGCTTTATTTGAGTAATGTTTAAAACTTTAATGTCAAATACTTTTGGTAATTAAACTCTGTGTTCATTTCTGCACTTAAAAAACAATCATAAAATTTTAGAATGGGAAATTACTTTAAAATCATTTCATCTACTACATTCTGCCAGTGATTAAATTTAAAGCCTAAGAAATGAGTAATAGCAAAGGCCAGAAATCCAGTTATTGGTAGATATTGGATGAAATTCATGATTTATATAATAACTATATCTCCTGTTTCTAAAATAGATGAGATAAAAAGTGTGGATTACAAAACAGAAAAAGCTCTATTCTTAAAGAAGAAATAAACACTGATCATTATTGAAAATTTGCCATAAACCAGATATGACACAAAGTACTTTCAACATGGACCATTTCATTTAATCTTCACAATAGTATTCTTAGGTAAGCATTAATTCCTCCTTAACAGGTGAGAAAATGAGACCAGAAAGATGGATTAAACTTTTTGAAGTCACATAGCTAATAGAATCAGACATAAAACATCAAGCTAGACAGTTAGAATCAAGAAGGAATATCTTAGGTTCCATTTATTGTCTTCTATTAGCAAATCCTGACTTAGCCCACCTGTCAAATTATGTCTTGTATCACCCTCCTGATCTTTCCCTGATGTACTGAATTCCTAAAATGGATAAGACTACATTTAATATGTAAATTTGTGAATACTGACTGACACATAGTCATAGGGAATAAAATTCTTTAATTGTTGTCTTTAAGCTATTCAAGGTAGCCAACCCTTTGTGAGCAACAGTTGCCTGGAAAAATAGTTACCTGGTGTTTGAATCCACGGGGAAAGTGTAAAAATTACTTAAAATGAAAGCTTTATTTATTATTTCTCAATTTTGGAAATTTGTCCCTGGGATAAATTAAAACATAATTAGCTATGGAAGTTAGCCAAAAATATGTCTTTCTATTCCATTATGTGAAAAACAAACAAACATGAGACTGTCAGATCCTGTTTATTATCCAACTCACACTTCAAAAAGTATAAATAGGAGTCAAAGATGTTATTACCTATATTTTCAAAATTAGTGATCTTACTAGTTTTGCTTCCAAGAAAAATCTAGTTTTGTTAAAATTTCCAAGAATTAAAAAGTGCCTATTGGATTAGTTCTTGGTTACTTTTAAATTGAAGTTAGAGAATGTGTATTCAAACCTCAAATCTGATTGATAGGCTTTAAAACTTCATCCTATTTTCTCATTTGAAAATAGGAAGAAAGAAAAAAAGAGAAAATAGGAAGAATAATGGTAACTACCATTATAAGTTTATAAATAAATTACCATTATAAGTTTATAAATAAAGGGCTTTAAAAAAATGCTAGTTGTAGTTTAAGTGCTACATAAATGCAACTTCCCTCTTTACATATGTTAATATGTAAACACAGTTTACACACTGTGTTAATATTAATTCATAATACTAAATCTATCATCTTAATGTCATTAAGAACCTTTATTATATATATTAGTTTCTTCAAACCATATCAATTATTTTATTTTAATAAAAAATCAAGATCTATTGTCTGTTGATAAACTTAATACTGTCTTCAATCTAATTTTTAGTGACTGAAAAATAGCTACATTTTAAAATTGATGTGGCATTAATCACTTGAGAGTCACAAATATCACATTGGCCAAAATGTTTTATTTCTAGAATGAATATGTGAACCATGATCTTAACCATTGGACATTCTATATCATGTCAGCATGGCATTCCTGTTACTGAAATTAGAAAATTGAAAATTTCAAGCAAACAATTTGAATTCACTTCCCAAGTTGATACAATATCAAATACATAGTTTTGTTTATTTTTAGTCTGAAATTATTTGATTTTTTTTGAGTTTTACTTTAGCTTAAGAAACTGATTTGGACATTTCTGAGTAAGCTTACAGCAGAAAGGAAAATGACTCACAGGGTGTCCTGAGATTTAGCTCAGTGAAATGAAGGCAAAAGTCCAAGGTCCGAGGCTGATGGAAGGTCAGAGTTTTACTGCTTGAAACCTTCTTTGGCCTTCATGAATCCTAGGATATTTGCCATAAAAGTGGAGAGCAAAGAAGTGAACATCTAAAAAAGTTATCTTACTAAAATATCTAGGAGTTTGAAACACAAAGTTGTAGGTTTTGTGACATCATCAGTAAAAGACAGAAAAATGGGGGGGAAAGATCATTTTCCACATACAAGTGAGAAGACCATGTGGATAACCTTGGAGGCTGTTAGAGACTCAGAGAACAACAACACAACAAAACAGCAGAGAAGACCCTGCTTGACCAGGAAATGGGGTCAGTCTGTCCCTGAGATGAAGAACAAATCTGCAGATTTTAAAGCATGGGCAAGAGCAAATGCTCACAGAAGGTAATAGAAGTTTCCAACTGATAGTTAAGGAACCAAATTCTCCACCACATTTAATTCCTATTCCTCAAGCAGAGTAATGAAACTAAAATGAGCTTTCTGAGAGCTAACTTGATGTAGTGGTAAGAACCCTACTTGGGGAACCAAATACAATTGGCTCAAATCCTAACTTGGTCATTGTAAATGGATATGACAATAATACTGTCCTCAGAAGATTTGGAGAGGATTGAGATAATTTATTCAAATGGGATGTACAAATCTCATTGATTTTTCTTCAAAATGGAACCATCTGGAAATGAATCTGTCAATTTCAAACTAAACCTTCTCAGTATTTCTTCAAGAAAAATATAACATGCATACATTATTTAAAAAAAAAAAACTTTATGACAGAATGTATCTTTCTGAATGTATATACAAAAATGAAACCCAAATTAGGAGTAATTTTTCTCTAACTGTAGAATTATGGTTGGATATTTTAATTTTATGAAATTGATTTGGAAAAATTTTGTGTATGAAGCTATTTTTATAGTACTATTCTAATTGTTTTCTGATTTATTTGCTGTAGATATGTGAAGAGATGTCTTTGCTAATGGCTTTGCATTAATAAGCATCTCCACAAAATTTTTCTTTTATGCTGTCTATAGTCTGGTGCTAAATGAGAATAACAAATACGGATAAATTTTTAGGCTAAGGGAAAGTAAATGCTATAATTTCAATTGGAAAAAATAGAGAAAATTCAGAATTAAAGGAGCTTATTACCTTATCCAATTCAGAGTAAGTGTTGGAGCCAATTAAAAAAAAAACCTAAAACAGATGCAAGAGCTTGACTGGCAGATGTGGTGCCAGCACCTGGAGCCCACTACAGAGGGGATGAGGAAAGCACAGCAAATAAAATTGGCTTAGGGGAATCTGTAGAATAGAAAGCAAGGCTGATTAGCTGATCCACAAACAGTGGGACAAATTTATGATTGAAAAGTGATCAGAATTACTCAGTCATTGAACAGAGAGTCATGGTAGGAACCATTTACAAGTGGCCATGCAGCAGTGAGCAGAGGTGGGAGATCAGGAGCTCATGAAAGGTATTACCAGTCTAACCCAGCAGTCACCTGTGGTGGGGTCCAGACTGTGCCTGGATCAGGGTGCCTGAAATAACTGCAGAGTGGATTGTGCCTATGACAATCCAGACTGGCAATACTGAAAGAAGAGAGCTCTCTTTGTTGCTGGTGACTTGCTCCTTTTGTTGCTGGGAAGAGGCAAGACACTGGTCAGAAAGTCATATCAGCATTCCATGTCTGGTCTTGGATAGTGACATGCAAGGAGGTGAAATATGTGAGACCTGTGGAGTGCTAGATCCCTCACTCTAAGAGTAGGATTTTCAGGAGTTCAGTTAGACCCAGATATCCAGCAGAAATCGGCATTATTCCAGAAAAAAAAAAAAAAAAAAAAAAAAATGGGTGTGTATCTACTCTCAAATACCTTCTGACAAAGTTCCAAAGAGTACCCAGAACTGAGCCCCAGCTGCTGAGGCTATCCATTTAGAACTCTGTATCAGACCTATTCTGGGAGTATGTTAATTGTCTACATTCGTCTTTTCCATCCTATACTCTGAGATGGGCAGCTGAGAGCTGTTAAAACCAGGTTTGGCTCTAGAACACAATAGCTGGTAGCTCAGTAAGAATCACAAAGACGTTTTAACAATCTTTGTTCCTTCATTCAAAGGTTTGAGAGCTGACAAAGAGATACAAAAAATGGCATATCTGCATAAGCAGTGAATATCTATCCTTGCTAACAGATTTGACCACTTAACAGAAAAAAAGCTCTTTTTTTCATTAAGAATAATTTTAGAAACATCTTGAAAAAAAAGAATATTTTTCCTATTCCTCCCCATCACACATGGTTCTTGCATGGTGTTGATAAGTTTGAGGGAATATATATATACACATAATTTTTATATTTTTATTTTATTTTAATTTTTTTCTTCATTTGATTGTTACAGAGCCTTATTTTGACTTTAGTGAGATTAAAGTATTATGTGTATTTGATTTTGTTTGAATTTTTATTGGTTTCTTTCTTCAAATCTTTATTTTTTCCTCTTATTATTTCTTCACTTTCTTCTCCTTCTATTAGCCAATTTCTCTTTTTCTCTTTAATTTTCTACTTTTATTTATTATTTACTCCTCCTTCTTTATGCCACCAGGTACTACATCTTCCCTGATTCCCTCTCTGTTCACTTTTTAAATATTTCAAACATTCTCTAGATTTTCTACCTTATTTTCTCTTAGCTAAGGAACTGTAATTTCAGTATCTGATAAAAGTATTAAGTTTATATAGTTTCTATCCCATTTGTTCTGCTGTAGTTATTAATGTAGTAGACAATGTACTTCACACATACTGTTTCATGTATGATCTAGTTCACGGCTATTTATTATTGGTGCTAATGTTGAATGCTGTCCAACCACTACATTTGGGGTAACAATTAGTGTTGTTTGTAGTTGTCATAGTAGTCATTGGAAATATATTTTAAGGATATATATTGGTTACTACTATTGTTGCTACACCTTCGTCCCCTTTTCTAAGAGGGCCTTGGAACTGACTGGATAACTACAAGTTATCAGTGTACATATCATGATGTTGAGCTGCTCTCACAACTCCACCAAATAATAGCAAACCTCACTTAACACATGAACTAGCCCCACTGGAGCTTCAACACATAGAAAACTGAAGATAAAAACCCCAAGCCAATGGCCAGGTCCAAAGAAAGATCAGCTAGAGTAGGAACTTAGGTCTCATTCCTGGATATCAACTTATACAGGAAAAAACAGAAAGAAGTTCCTAGAACAAAAAAGAACTATGTACCGAAGAACATACACATTAAAAAAAAAGATGATAAATCCATCTTAACATATGTGAAATTATAGTACCTCTAAATATATGAGGAAACAGGCAAACAACCCTCAACCCAAAATTTATAGTTCCCCAACAAAGGAAACCACAGATATGGAAACTGATAAAATCCAGAGAAAAGTTATAAAAAGCTCAAAATTAACATGTTTAATGAGCTAAAAGAAGATCTAAGGAAAAAATTTCAAGCAAGTACAGAAAGTGAAAGACCATTTCAATAAAGAAATACAGAAAAAACTGGAAAGAAAAAAATCAGAACACATGGATATGAAAGACTCAATTAATCAAATTAAAATTTCACTTGAAAATATCATCAACAGATTGTATTGTGTAGCAAAGAGAATTTCAGACACTAGAAACAGAACTTCAGATCATAAAGATGGTATATGAACTTGAATATTTGTATGCAACAAAGACCAAAAAGGTCATGGATGCCACAATCATAATAAACAAGAACTCTGAGACAACATCAAGATATCAAATTTGATAATCACTGGAATACAAGAGAACATAAAGATACAAGTTAAAGGCACTGAGAATTAATAGCAAAAAGTTCTCCTAATCTTAGAAATAAGATAGACATTCACATAAGGAGATATATAGAATTTCACATATACAAGATAAAAAAAGAACCACTCCAAGACACAAATACCTAGCAGAAAATAAGGAAAGAATACTAAATAGCTGAAAAAAAAAAAAAAAAAAACCCATCAGTTCACATTTAGAAGTAAACTGATAAGACCCAGTCAAGACATCTCAAATCTGATCCTAAAATTAAGGAAGGCTTCATATGAAATATGTAAGTTCTAAAGGAGACAATTGCAAGTCATTTGTTATATCCAACAAAGCTTTCTTTCTAGAATCAGAAAAATAAAAACTTTGCATGATAACAAAAAAAAGAAGAAATAAAGAATTTATGACTACTATGCCAGATGTACACATAGAACTGAAAAACAAACTCTTCAGCTCCGAGATGGATAAAGTCTGTATAAAAACAATTAGTTAAATGAAAACTAAGATCAAATTAAATAGAACAAACACACAAAAATGGCAACAGATATATATATATACACACACACACATACATATACTTGTGATTATTATATATATATATATATAATGGAATATTATATATATATATATATATATATATAATGGAATATTATATATATATATATATATATATATATATATAATGGAATATTATATATATATATATAATGGAATATTATATATATATATATATATAATGGAATATTATATATATATATATAATGGAATATTATATATATATATATAATGGAATATTTTATATATATATATATATATATATATATATATATATATATATAATGACATTGAATATACATGATCTTAATCCCTCAATTAAAAGACATAGAATTTCAGTAAGTTTTTTAAAAAAATATTCAATGACATACTGCTTGCAAGAGACTCATCTTACAGGCAAAACAACCCACAGGCTAAAAATAAAAGGATGAAAAAAAATGCAAATGGAGACTGAAAACAAGCATGGGTAGCTATTTTCATTTCTGACAAAGCAGATTTGAAGAAAAATTAATGAGAAGAAGGAAAGAAAGTCACTACTAATTGGTAACTGGAGTAATTTAACAAGAATATGTAACAATAGAAAATGTTGGTGTACCTAATTGTATTAAAAGTACTTCTTAACATTAAATTACAGATAGATGCTAATACAATAATACTTCATGATATTGACATACCTCTTTTATCAACTGAGGAGCAATTCAACCATTAAATCAATAAAAATATTTCTGACTTAGTAATAACACAAATCAAATTTACCTAAAGGTATCAACATAATATTTCACTCAAAAACAGCTCAATTCATTTTTTTCTCAGCAACTCATGGACCCTTTCCCAAAATAGACCATCCTCTAGGTCACAGTGGAAACCTTAGCAAATACAAAGAAAATTGATAGCTCATAATGCAATGAAATCAGAAATCAAAAACAGGAGAAATTATAGAAACCACACATAGACGTTGAACAATACTCTTAAATGAGGAATGAACCATAGAAGACATGGGAGAAGAAATTTAAAAAATCTTAGAATCAAATGAGAACAGAAATGCAAAATATCAAATTCTCTGGGAAAGTATGAAGGCAATGCCAACAGAAAAGTTTACAGCATTGATTGCCTAGATTTAAAACAACAACAACAACAACAAAAAAAAAAACCCACAAAAACAGCAAATAGAAAATCAGTGCTAAATTCAAGACCCTAGACAGGGAAGAACAAACTAATCCAAAAATCAGTAGAAGGCAGGAAATAATCAAGAACAGAATCAAAATTAAATAAAAATTGAGAATAAAAAAGAACACCAAGAAGAAGTACAACAAATAATTGGTTCTTAGAAATGTTAAATGAGCTTGAAAAGCCCTAGTAACACAACCAGAATAAAGAAAAAGAAGACCCAAACCAATAAAATTAGAGATGAAAAAGGAAATATCACCACAGATATTTATGAAATCTATAGAATCATTAGAAACTATTTTCAATGAAATGGAAAATCTAGAAGACTTTCATAAATTTATAGACATATATGACCTACCCAGATTGAACGAGGAAGATACAGTAAACTCAAACAGAATGAAGTCAATGATATTAAAGCAACAATTAAAAGTCTTCCAACAAAGAAAAGCCCAGAACCAGATGAATTCTTAGATGAGTTCTAACAGACCTTTAAAGAAAAACTAATGCTAGTCTTTTGCAAATTATTCAGTGAAATAAGAAGTGTGGGAATACTGCCAAATACATTCTATGATGCCACTAATAACCCTGATAACAAAACCAGGCAAAGACACATCAAGGGGAGAAAACTACAGATGAATATCCCTGATGAACATACATGAAAAATCCTTATTAAAATAATAGCAAACCACACTCAAAAACACATAAAGAAAATAGTACACTGTGATCAAGTGAGTTTCATCCTAGGGACGCAAGACAAATTCAACACATGCAAATCAATAAATGTAATTCGCCACATAAATAGAATTAAGGACATAATTAAATGATCATCTAAATAGATGCAGAGAAGACCTTTGACAAAAATCCAAATCTCAGTCATGTTAAAAAATACTGGAAGAACTAGAGATAGAAGGAACTTACTTCAGTATCATAAGGCTAAATATGACGAAGACAAACATGAACTAGAAAAAAAGTCCTAAAATTATTTTGGAAATATAAAAGACTCAAAGCAATCCGGAACAAGAATGACGCTGAAGGCATCGTAATACCTGATGTCAAAGTATGCTACAGAGCTATAATGGCAAAAACATCATGGTATTGTCATCAAAATAGACATGAAGACCCATGGAAAGGAATTGAAGTCACAGAAGCAGGCCTACCTAATTACAACCATCTGACACTCAACAAATGTGCCAAAATATATTTCATAAAAACATAAAATCAATTATATTTTTAGCTACCAAAAATGTGGCTGGGACTTCCTGCTAAATATTCCAGTTGCTGTATGTTCCATACCTGGATGACTTTGCCTTTTTCTCCTTCCTAGAAATACCACAACAACTTATATTTTCTTTACGTATATAACTAATACATATTTCTGAATAAATGAAAGTCTTATTTTCAATCTGAACATTTCTTGAATGCTTCTACAAATTGATTCAATATTAATTAGCAAGTGCTCCTCTGTAGCAGGCATAGTTTTGGTCACTGTCCTTTTGGAACACAGACAAATTTATATAGGTAATTTTCTTTTTCTCAAGAAGGTAAGTATGATGAGGCTTTATGAATTCAATATGGTCTCTGTCACATTATTTCTTTTTCTCATTTTCCTCTCCTCTACTCTTTGCCACCATTTATACCTTTTGAAACATTTGTAGCTCACAAACCTTTGCAACAGCTCCATCAGTGAATGGTAGTTTGCTGAGTCCTATTCTGGATCAAGGGGGACATACATTAAACACACACTCACAACGACTGGAAATGAGTACAAAGACAAGGAAATTGACTTATGTCCATTTTTTGATAGAAAAGCTATGGACATGGCTTTATTTGGAGCAGATGTGATTTAGAACAACAAGTTGAATGTAGTAAATAGAATAATGAAGCCAGGTAGAGATCTCAGAGGGGATCAATCTAGCCACAGGAATATCAGATAGAAATCTTGTGAGTTGGGAAACAAAAAAACAACAAACCAATGTGAGTTGAGTGGAGTAAAAATGCTAAAGTGTGATGAAATAAAACTGGAGATGAAGATGGAGATAATATGTAAAATGTTATCAGCCATGGTAGCAACTGGTAATTTACTCCAAGTGTAACAGAAAGCCTCTAGGGTTAAACACAATTAGCTCAGAAGTTGTCCAAATGTAAAAAAAAAAAAAAAAAAAAAAAAAAAAAAAGGAGGAGGGGGGCCTTTGGTAGAATCAGGAAAGGCTGCAGAACCAGCTGCTGCTGTATATCAGTATGTGCCAACAGATCTAAAACAATGTGATGCAGTACATCAGTGCCTCACTCTACACTGACCTTCTGAGAACAAGCAAACACTGCTACCTGCCTTCTACCTTCTACTTTCATTTCTGCCTTCCAAGCCGCATGCAAATTTCTAAAAACCCTGGTGAGAAAGATGCATGAATAGATGATACATAGATAGATAGATAGATAGATAGATAGATAGATACATAGATAGATAGATAGATAGATAGATAGATAGATAGACAGACAGATGGACATATAGGTAAGTAGGTTAGTAAATTTCCTACTGATACACAAAAGAAAGGCAAGGAAACCAAGAAGAAAAAAGATTTCATATTGGAAAACTGATCAATTTCGTTTAATGCTGTTAGGTTATCAATAAAATGAGGACAAGGTACTGTTCTTGAATTAGTTACACATCAGTGGTTACTAACCTTGACTGTGATGGATTCAGAGAGATGAGGGACACAGTGTCTGAATTAGAGTAGGTTGAATAAAGCCAGACTTGACACAGCAGAAACCATGCGTGTGACTCATGAGAAATTTTGCAACAAAGAAGAGCAGTAAAATCACAGGAATCTGCAGGGAAATTCTTTTTAAGAAAGAAAATATTGAAACAAGTGTTATAATCCATTGGAGAGATAGAGATTAATGAGAGAAGAGTGAGGGAAAACAGTGGAAAAAGTTCTGATTTAGTGGGAAGTTGAGGGCATTATCTTGTTCTCATTTTGATCCTCACATTTTCCCTTCTGCTGTAATCTTTATTTGTTTAAACAGTTTGGGACTTTGTGTAGTCTCTGTGGCTCTGTATTATCTTCATATGAAAGGATAATTTCTTCTTAGCATTAAACTCACTGAAACAAAACCTACTGTAATACTTTAAGAAATTAGTTATTAATTTTTTTGTTGATTATGATTCTCATTTGAACTATTTGGATTTGGGCTATGGCAATTTATTTATTTACTTTTTGCTCATTTAATTCTCTTACTCAATTAGGGACTTTATGAGGGATAATCATTTTCCAATATATGGAAAGAATTGAGCTATGATTGTTTTCCATTTATCTTTCTTCTGTGTATTACAATTTACATTCTTGGTGTCAGTCATAGTTACTAAAAATTAAATATCTAACAAATATCTTACTATGAATATGTTTCATAATTACAACATGTTCTAAGTTGATTAGGACAGTAATGGTTAAATTTTATGCAGGTGTTCTCTTTTAAGCCAAGGAGAACATGTGAGATTCCAAGTATGAAACCAGTTTTCAGTGTTCAATTGATTGTTCTATTAAGTGCAGGGAGTACAAATGCCTAGAATGAGTGTTTAATTATGAGTCAAAAATAATTTAGAAGTGCCTGAGTATAGAGTTTAATAATGGCATACCAATTTGCATTTAAATATTGGCAAGCTTTTTGCTTTATGAAAAAGTCTATTCAGCTATAAAATAAACATTTAAAAAAAAAAACATGCCTGGTTGATTAATAACTGGGAACACTCCCAATGCTATAAAGATAAACTGTTGACACTACCACATATGGATTTATGTGAGTAATTTTCCCAATGCAATTAACATACCAAAATATATAATTCAGAGAAAAATCTCAAATATAATATCAAAAATATTTAATAAAAATAGGAAAAATTCCCACATAAAATTATCCGCACTGCTAAAGTCTTATTATCACAATAGATTAAAAGCTAAATGCTTATTAATCAAAATGTTATTTAAATTTTTTTGTTAGACATTATTTATCTATGACATAGCAAAAAAGGAGACATTGTATTTTACCTTTCAGTTTTTCCTAGAAACACACAGAACAAAAGTGCTTTCTTTAAAACTAGCAAAGTGTATAAACTAATTTAATGCACTGATGCTTATAATTGATGTTTTCTACTCATTTCAGATCGTCTATAAATACAATACACCTGTAATTTTCTTGAGGCTATCTGTAATTCATGCCAATGAAAAATTATATTTATCTCAGCAGAAAGAAAGAATGATTTGTACAGTCTAACATGTTTCTCTGTTTTGAATGCAGATTCATATAAACAATACTTCTGATTTCATGAGTTTTACTAGGAAGATCTGACAGTGAGAATATAAATCACCACACAGTTAAAATCAAATCTCAATGATACGAGAAACAAAATCCAGTGATCTAGACTGTATGTGACCTAAAACTGTACAAAGACTGCAGCTTTCTTTTTTTTTTTTTTTTCATGAGAGCTTTAATCCCAATTTGAAAACCAGTTTTACTTATCAGTTTTACTTTGGCTTCTAAGTTCTATCACAAAACCAACACACCTTCCTAATATCCTATTGAAACAGTAAAAATTAAGGTAAGAAACATTAACTAACGCTGCATTTGGAGATAAAAAGAATAATTTCTAAATGCATCATTTTTATTTTAAAATAAGTAGTATTTTCCTGTATTTTTAAAATATGTTGTTTATCTTTGGTTGAGTCACTGAAATGCATCTTCTCAATGTCTCTATGACATGTAATTGTCAATAATCAGTACCTGCTGTGGAGGGGTGGCATCATCCCTCCGTATCTGAATGTGAGTGAGGTGATAAAGCAACTGTCTCTCAGCTCAGTATTGATTGTAAGTCTATTCTTTACACCACGAACAAATCACAATCTACCTGGCAATATCTCTATCATTTTCACTCTGGGTAGTAGAAGTACAATATTTTTATTCTGAATAAAACAGTTTTCTCTTGAATTTTGTCTGGAAGAATGGTCTTTGATCCAAGGGAAGCCACAAAATCATTTTGCTTTGATTTTCATTTTTAATTATTTTTGTTTTTCTGTTTATCACAGACTTACATAGATTCAGAGAGGAATTCAAGAGAAAGGAAGCCAGGAGGCATGTCCCTCGCCTTTATCTCCTAACTCTTGCATGTGCACACTGTGAACTTGGGGCCATCTAACCCATAAACTGTCAGATATCACTATCCCCTTCAGGTGTCCGCCTACCTTTGCCGCAGTCTGGCTGGGCACAAATAACCGGGAGGTCACTAGCCACTTGTAGATTCAAGCAGGAACAAACTTTATTCCAGAACCCACTCGAACTCAATGGGAAATTCACAGGAACTCCATGAGAACTCAAAAGTAGTGGGCACCTGAGGCAGCAGGGACCACCTTATTGCTGGACAGCAGAGGTTTATATACACAACTGAACACACAGCTTGTCCCAACCCAGCATCATCCAGTTACAGCAATCAGTCATCATCCCAATAATTATACACAGCTTAACCCAATTATCACCATCCCAATGGCTCACCGGCGTTAACCTCCCAACCACTCCTTCTGGCAAAATGCCAGGCACCATCCTGACTTGGTTGTGGCTCTCAACATACCTTGAGAGTAAAATTTCTTTCCAGTGCTATTCTTGTCAGATAATCCCTGACAGATAACAAAAGTCAGTCTATCTAATTACATGTAATTACCAACAAATGAGCAAAATTTATTTTCCAGATCAATACCATGTTGGTGCTGGCATTCAGACTATTATTAACCACATGACCTGCCACAGCCTTTCAAACCAGATTTTTAAAATTCTCTTTGTTGTCACCAACATGGCCATCTCATTGTGAAATCCTAATAATAACCAAGTGTTTCCTTTTGGTATGTGCAAAGCCTGGAATCATCACCAGAAGGTTAAAGGGTGAATGAAGTTTTATTACTTTATGCTTGAGGGGAATGCAGATAACTCCCAAACCAGTGTGTCCCAAGATTCAGAAAGCAAGGGACTTTTACTGGGGAAACTTATGCATATTCATGTTGGAAGGAATTGTCATCACAGGTAGAGGTGGACACATTCCTGATTTTACTCAGTTCAAATCATACTTTTGCAAATTCGTACATTCCATTTTCAAAATGGTGGATGGAAATTGGGCATGGTGATGCATGTCTGTAATCCCAGAGACCTGGGAGTCTGAGACAGAAGGCTCTCAAGTTTGAGGCCAGCCTTAGCAGTTTATCAGGACCCTATTTCAAAATTAAAAAAAAAAAAAAAAAAAAAACTAAAATGGCTGAGGGCTGAGGGTGTAGTGCAGTGGTCAAGTGCCCCTGGGCTCAATCTCTAATAACCTCACCCCACTTCCCCAAAAATATGGTGGCTAGGAACACCCCCCAATACAGAGAATATACCTTTATCATGAGACTAAAATGAGCAAATCTTACTATTGGTAACTTATAAAAGTGAATTAGCATGATTCAGTGCTTTTTGTGTGGTTTCTTGTGGCTTTCTCAAGAAGGTCCTATCTGAAACAAAACAAACAAAAACTCAAAGATATGACCAGTCATTTAAAGGGGGAAGCAGCTTTTAACCATCTGAAAGCAAAGCTAACATAGGTGTTTCTAAACATTTTATTTCATGCCATAATATAAAAGTATAGAAAAATCTTAGTAACCTTTCATTTCTCCTTTTGCTTTTTAATTCTACAAATACAAATGTGTGGCAATATAAAAGACTCATGTTTAAAATAGAATAGCTAATATTCATCAAGAAGATTATTTAGAAGTCTTGCTCCAGATTAGTCAGATGAAACAATAATGACAAAAACAAAACATTGATGAGGAACTCGTTTATTTCAAAGAATCAGGAAGGTACATAAATAATCATCAAAAATAGCTGTAAAGGGCTTTAACTTCAGAATAAATGTAACAAATACTCATCCATTCATTCATGTAATTACGATTAATTGCATTCAACTTAGAATGGGTCAAATTAAAACTAAATGTGAAGCTACAGATTTCTGTTCTTTGACTAACTACTTAAAAGCAAAGAAATCAGAAACTGCCATGAGTGGTTTTATTAGGGAAGCACAATTTGAGGTATGTTACAAGATAAATGGATAATAAAAAAATTCTAACTCTCAACCATACAATTGCAGAATTGCTATTAACACATTTGCAGATGTTTATACTGATGAATTTTAATTTTAATATTAAAGATTATGATTTTATTATTTTATTTTTTTAAGAGAGAGAGAGAGAGAGAGAATTTTTTAATATTTATTTTTTAGTTTTCGGCGGACACAACAACTTTATTTGTATGTGGTGCTGAGGATGGAACCCAGGCCACACTCATGCCAGGCGAGCGCGCTACCACTTGAGCCACATCCCCAGCCCACAAGATTATGATTTTAAAAGAGTAAGGTTTTTAAGGATAGAAGCCTTTGATGGTCCCTGGCATCCAAATTACCTTTGACTTATTGGTGACTTTTTCTTTATCTTTAAAAAGCTTGAATCTATTGTGAATTGTGCTGCTATGAACATTGATGTAGAAGTGTCCCTGTAGCATGCTCTTTTTAGGTCTTTAGGGAATAGACCGAGAAGGGGAATAGCTGGGTCAAATGGTGGTTCCATTCCCAGCTTTCCAAGAAATCTCCATACTGCTTTCCAAATTGGCTGCACCAATTTGCAGTCCCACCAGCAATGTACAAGTGTACCCTTTTCCCCACATCCTCGCCAGCACTTGTTGTTGTTTGACTTCATAATGGCTGACAATCTTACTGGAGTGAGATGGTATTTTAGGGTGGTTTTGATTTGCATTTCTCTGACTGCTAGAGATGGTGAGCATTTTTTCATGTACTTGTTGATTGACTGTATGTCCTCCTCAGAGAAGTGTCTGTTCAGGTCCTTGGCCCATTTGTTGATTGGGTTATTTGTTATCTTATCTAATTTTTTGAGTTCTTTGTATACTCTGGATATTAGGGCTCTATCTGAAGTGTGAGGAGTAAAGATTTGTTCCCAGGATGTAGGCTCCCTATTTACCTCTCTTATTGTTTCTTTTGCTGTGGAACCAACCTAGATGCCCTTCAATAGACGAATGGATAAAAAAATGTGGCATTTATACACAATGGAGTATTACTCTGCATTAAAAAATGACAAAATCATAGAATTTGCAGGGAAATGGATGGCATTAGAGCAGATTATGCTAAGTGAAGCTAGCCAATCCCTAAAAAACAAATGCCAAATGTCTTCTTTGATATAAGGAGAGTAACTAAGAACAGAGTAGGGACGAAGAGCATGAGAAGAAGATTAACAGTAAACAGGGATGAGAGGTGGGAGGGAAATGGAGAGAGAAGGGAAATTGCATGGAAATGGAAGGAGACCCTCAGGGTTATACAAAAGTACATACAAGAGGAAGTGAGGGGAAAGGGAAAAATAATACAAGGGGGAGAAATGAATGACAGTAGAGGGGGTGGAGAGAGAAGAGGGGAGGGGAGGGGAGGGGAGGGGAGGGGAGGGGGGATAGTAGAGGATAGGAAAGGCAGCAGAATACAACAGACACTAGTATGGCAACATGTAAATCAATGGATGTGTAACTGATGTGATTCTGCAATCTGTATACGGGGTAAAAATGGGAGTTCATAACCCACTTGAATCAAAGTGTGAAATATGATATATCAAGAACTATGTAATGTTTTGAACAACCAACAATAAAAAATTAAAAAAATAAAAAATAAATTAAAAAAAAGCTTGAATCTACTGCTTTTTTGACTCTTAAGTTTTGGGACAACTTGAAAAAGTCCCCCCACCCCCGCCTTTATGGATAAAAATGCATGTTTAATTAATCTTTTGAAAAAATGTAAAAAAAAAACTAAAGAAAAATAGTAAATTGTTAATAGTATCACCTCTTAAATCCTAAGTATTTCTAATGATAAACTACTATTTATATAATTGTATGTATATATCATACTGCTCTGAAATGTCTCTGTAGAACAGTCAATATAAATGAATAAACACATTTTTAAAGGACTAAATTCCTTGTTCCTGGGTGTGCATAAGTATTTTAAACATTATGTAATCTGAAATATACTTGTAAAAGACTCTGTTGGGTATCAGGGAAAAAAAAATCTTCAGAGAAGAATTCAGCAATTCCAGAAAGATTTTAGTGGATAGGAAGAAATAATTGAGTGCTTGACATCTAACTTTATAGGTCAAAACCTGAAAAGGCAACACCTGAAAATAAACTGATATAAATTGTGGGATTTTTGTTGGGAGTTAGATTGGTGGTTTCATAAAACAAATTGAATATGTGACCTGGATTTCAGATGGTGCAAAGAACAAAGGAAGAGTTAGTTAAGAGCTAGAAGCCAGTTTATACTATGGAATTTTGAAATAGTAGATGGATATGTTCACGGTCACCTCTGAACATAACCCCGATGGTCAGGAAGGAGGTGAAGTCAGGAAACAAATTAAGTTCCAGTTTTCTAGTTATGTGGAATGGATATTGGGGGCATTCAGGTCTTTTGGAGCTAAAGCCAAATAACAAGGTTAATCCCATGGACTGACAGACTATAATATGGCATATAAAATGTATTAACTCACAGTAATAAGTGTTAAGGAGTGTTAATTTTACTTTTATCCCATTTTCAAGACTTAATTACCACATAATAAATAGGGATGCCATATCCAAAAGATGAAGTTCAAAAGATATTTCCTATTTCAAATGAATTTATATGTCATAAATTATTTTTGAAACTTAATTCTTATATTTTGCTTATTAAATTCTTGTCAAAAAGGATACATTTGTAAAACCAAATGCATTGTCAATTAAGGGAAGTTTTATATTATTGATTGTAATTAGCCATGGACTTTTTCTTCTACAGTATGGGCATAAAAATTGAAGAAATAGACATTGTACGACCATATGCACTTAATAACTATAAAGAGAAAATACTTCAGCCAATAAACTGGTTAGATCTGGGAAAAGTCAAGTCTACAACAAGAGCAATTCTTATTGTTCATTTAATGAATAATCCAAGTGCTATAAGGACCAACAGAGTTAAGATCAATTTTGACAAAGCCTCTCTCCATCAGTCTTTTCTCCTTCTTCCCTCTCTTCTTCCTCATCTTGTTTCTCCTCCTCCTTTTTCCCTTCTTCCTCCCACTACTTATTCTTCTTCCCTCTCTGTCAGCTTTTCTAGACTAGTACAACAATTTGTCAAAAGTGGACATACTTAGCACCCCAAGCAGTGAGAGCAATATTTTTCACCGGACTAAGTGAAAACTTATATGTGTTCAAAAGAATAAAATTTAGGCTGGGGCTGTAACTCAATGGCAGAGTGCTTACCTAGCACGTGTGAGGCACTGGGTTCGATCCTTAGCACCACATAAGAATAAATAAATAAAATAAAAAATAATAAAATTTACAGAGAAAAAAAAACGACTCTAACTTTTTTTTTAAAAAGCACATTGCGTTTTAGAAAACTACTGGAAATTTTTCTAAAAGTCAAACAATATAAAGTAACCATTGTACAACATAACAAGTTAATAACTTCTTGATAAGCTTTATATTATTTAGATAGACATGTGTCCATAAAAATACTCACAGGAAAGCAGATACTTTATGACCAGACACTAAGTCTTCAATTGAAAAGCAATATGTTTTTCAAATTGTATTAACTTTTTTCAAAACTGGAAAAAAAATTACTCTTTGAATAATAATTTTTATTAACACAGAAAAATTATCTTTTATATTTCAAATACTAAGTTACCCTAATATCACATGTCCATTACACATAGTTTTAATATTTGATACGGATTCTTTTAGTTAATTTTAGCTACAATTAATTTTTTAACATTGTAATAAATGACAAATATATTTTGGTGGAAATTTCTACAACATTTTAAATAGTTTTTTAAGGTTTTCAGTATCTACCTGTTCTGCTCCAGCAATTGTTAGCACCTTTATAAGACTGTCATGGTAGACTTCATTAATATATATAACCAAATCACATCATTTATTGAAAGACCATGTAACCTGAACTCCTTGACGGAGTAAAGAAAGCTGTATCATAAATTGTGCATATGCAGACTCTGTTATAATAGCTTACCGGAATCATAGCTCTGCCATTTGCTTCTCATGGCAGGATAAAAATAAAAGTCTCATAAAAACAAAATAAAGAAGACAGTCTGTCATTCTTTCCTGAGAAAACATTTGTCAGGAACCTTTCAAAAATAATTGGGAAGAAAATGTGTTAGGTTCTGAAACCCACTGAACCATTTTAGAATGCATCTGAGCACATTTAAAAATGGGATATTTTATGTTCAACTTATATGTGAAATGATGGAGCCCTAAAATTTTCTCAAACTAGTTTTAAGTGAATTATTTTACCTAATTTTGGACTTAAATATTGATTCTTTTCAAAAAGAATCTTCAATTTGTCTCAGTGTTCAGGACTGTTAAATCTATTGCACTAAGATTTACCCTGACAAATATTGCTTGGAGCCTTATTTTATCTTGGACAATGTAGTGTACATTTTAGTTTTTAATTTCTATGCTAAATATCTTCAAATATTCCTCTGAGAATGTGATACTAACATGCATAATTTATCTATAAAAAGAACAATCGCATTTCAATTAAACAATGGCACTCATCAGTTTATCTTGTTTATATAGTTGTCATTTTTTTTTCAAGTCTGTTGCAAATCATAACAGGCCAGAGGCATGCCTTTTCATCTTTCCCTCTCTTTCAATATCTTGCATATAACTCAATTTATTTTTATTAAAGGTAAATATGTGAATAATTTTGTTTTTCACAGAGCTGTGTTTTGGAGATAAGATTGGTGACATTATTAGCCATTCATGCTATATTAAGAATATAGTAGCTTATTAAATTCTAGCTAAATTCTTTGATCTGATATATTGAAATCACTTTTTGATGTAAGGTTTTATTAACAAGGAGTTTAATTTTGTTAAATGAAAGGCCCTTCTGAGATTAAAGATTTTTCTTTGATGATTTCTAATTTTATATTTGTTTACTACCAGTCTTTGTTGATAATCTCAAGTAGAGTGGGTCTAGGAGAGACAACAGGGCTGCCAGTCCATGAGTTGTGCCTCATTAATTCTCTTTTTTTCTCAGTTTTCCTTAACTCACACAGTCAGTCTTTTGAGCTGTGAATCCTATTCTTTCTACAGAGATTATCAACTGCCTTCTGTAAATATTAAAATGCCTTTATATTCAGGGGAAGCAATAAGATACACAATAAAAGGATAAATGAGTCAGATCCTTCTCTGTGACAAGTTTTCATATCATTCTGTCTCCCCAATACTGAGTCCAGAAGATAATATTTTTAATCTAAAAGGAATTTTCCTCCCAAATCAACTTATGATTCCAGACTAACTTAATTTGTCAAAATAAAAGTGCTATTCTTAGAATTACTTAAATGACACAACAAATAGCATATAATAATCATTTATTGAGTAGTCATTGAAAGAAAAAATACAGGTTTGAAAATATAACCATGATCTGGAAATATTGTAATTAGTTGTTTAAATACAAGACTGGTAGTCAGCATTTATGATTATGTGATTCTACTCTTTAACTGAATTGCATTTTTAATGAGAATATTTCTTTGCAACTATTTTGTCTTTTGTTGGCATTATCTTGTTAAAAAACAACTATATAACATTGAGATCCATAATTATAGCAGTTTAAATAGTGTTATATATTCTTTCATGTACTAATCCAGAGGTAAAAAGTCTGGGACTGGTAAAATGATTCTGCCATTCTCACTGTGTGAATTTTACCTCTGCATCAAAAGTGGTTGATTCATGTCTCACTTTCCCACTTGAAAAGAGGACCATATAGGACATGCAAAATGTATGCATGTGAAGGGCATAGGTGGGAATACAGAGCTCACTTCTGCTTCATTGCACTGACTAGAATTGATAACTTGGCCATATCTACCTACCAAGTTTCTAGTTGAGGATGGGGAAGTTGGAATAATGCTTAGGTAAAAATTGCATAATGTATCTGAATGGTCCATGTGTTAAAGTCTTGGTCCTCAAGTAAGCCATACTGTGAGACTATGAGTTCTTTAAAATGTCAGACCTTGTAGAGGTCCTATTAGGAACATGTCCTACAGGAGATTATGGGATCCTGCTCTCTTTTTCTTTCTCTTTTGTTTTCTGACTCATGACATGAACAGTTCTGACCACATGCTCCCTTCCATTGCCATCCAGTACCCGCCATTAGAAGGCCAAAGCAATGTGTACACCTGATTTTAGACTAGAACCTTCAAAACTATGAGCCAAAATAAACCTTTTCTCTTAATAAGTAAATTATCTCTGATTTTTTTATAAAAACAGAAAGATAACTAAAACAAAGATTATTTATACTAAAAGAAGACCAATACAAGAAATGTCAGTGGAGATGTAGAAGTTTTTACAGTATTGTGCATATTATTTTGCATAAAGTTGGCCATAATAATACTTTGTATAGACATTAACTTCTTATGAGCTTTAAGTTAAGTGATAAAGGGCATGGTTAAAAATCCTTTTTTTCTTGAATATAATTGGTCATTTTTAATATTTCAGTGAAGATGGTATCTCTATAAATGTTTTAAATGTTTTCTTGAGATAAATCTTATCTAGTAATAAATGTTCTTGAGATTTTTACCCCTTGTGGAAGAGAAGTATGATTCCTGTAATTTTAAATTCTACCTACACATACATAGAGTGTTGGGGATAGAACATTGGTTTTGCATATATAAGCACTGAATTACACTTCTTGCTACGATGGTGGTGGTTGTTTAAATATCAGGAAAAGACCAGACAAGATAAGATATAATAATAAATTCTGTTATAACCAAGTCTCCTTATCCATCAATTCTTCAATGATAAACTATTAATACATCTTTAGAAGGTTGATAATTTAATCTTTAAACAAAATTTGTTGGTTACCTCTCCCGTTTCATATATAATATCAAACAAATATATCACTGTACAACAATGGAGAAAGCAAAGATTAATTATGTTGTGGTGACAGTAGGCCACTAAGTGTTAAAGACCCACAAGAAAGATTGAAGGATCAGTAAATGTTTGACAAGTTGATGAAGGTTTAGTTTTAAAAAAAATCAAACATCATCACCAGCAGCCACATTAGCAGTACTATTCACAGTTGAAATTCTATGATTTTCCTTATAAATAATGAATTTAATGTACCTTCAATGAACAGACTATATTGCAATTAGGGAACAGTAAAGAACAAAAGTCTATTCTTTCCCTACCATCTCAGGTACTTTCTTTCCTGTCCTTTTGGTATATCTGGTGGATATAGCTCCATGCTGGATAATTTCCTTATATATCAATGTTTTGTTCCTTTTCACAGAAACAACTGTTGTTCTTATTTCCCTTTTCAACAAACCTCTTCAAATTTTGAAAACATGCTAGCATGATCTATCTAAAACACAGATCTATTGATAAAAATTTGATGCTTCATTTTTTTCCTCTATCATTCCATTGCATATAGGGTAGAGTCCAAGATCCTTTATAGGAGATAAGTACTCCCCATCATCTCACAGTTGCTTCCCTTTAAGACCTTCTTTCTAGAGCTGCCCTGACTTCCCTATCTCACAACCCTGCCCTCCTGGGATACACTGTTTAAAGCATTCACTTTGCCCCCCATACCTTTCCCCTCCTCAGCTACATTATTTACACACCTACACTTGAGTCCAGGTTACTCCACCAATTTTTATCACTTTTTGATCCACAAAGACAATGAGATATTAAACACAATATTTAGCTAAACAAATGCTTGAAGTGCCGAAACAGTTTGAATCCTGGACAGTTTAATGATGGTCTCCATGACTATTTCACAGGGATGATTAAAAGGGCAAATAAATGTTAAAATGGCAGCTTTTCTTAGTGGCTACTGTGTTTTATTTAGAATTAAGGTATTTTTTATATGTTAAAAAAAAGAGTTCTTCAAATGACTCTCTGTGTGTTAGGCACTAGCAACTAATAGAAAAGTTAGTTTGGTGTACACATACAGGGAGACATACACACACTCTCTTGTTCAATTAGAAGTGAAGTGGTAAATATTTAAATTACTTAAGGATTCTAAGTGCTTTTATTCTTTTTATTAATTAATGTAGTCTTGGTATTGAGTATATGTCATGCAACTTGAAGTAGAGTAGCAGGAAGAAAGAATATGAGCCAGAAGGCTGATCTCAAGCCACTTTCTTAAATTGGGAGCGACAGTACCATGTTCTAGGAGGAGTGTTTGCTAAAGGGTGTACTGTTTGCACCAAAATAATAGTTATTCCCTAATCCTGGCATGATGAACTGTGAAATTTCTTTTTTATCTTAAGAGGATTGAATTCAAGGATGCTTTCCCACTGATCTACATCCCCAGCCCGTTTTTAATTTTTTAATCTAGAGACAGGGTCTCACTAAGTTGCTCAGTGCCTCACTAAATTGCTGAGGTTGGCTTTGAACTTGTGATCCTCCTGCCTTAGCCTCCTAAGCCACTGAAATTACAGGTGTGTGCTACCACTTTTGCCCAGCTGATCTGTGAAACTTTTAACAAGAAAATGTGTAATTTGTACCATAGACACTTGGAGGTAGGCAGGACTGTGTATGAAAGAGAAAACACACTTGGAAATTGTTCCTCTATCAGGGAACAGCAAAACAATGCAATCAAAGGAGATGATAATTTATTGTCATAGCATTTTTGCTTAAATCCACTCAGTGGAGTGGAACATAAATGTTAGGCTAAAGTAGAATAAGACAAGTAACAAAAAATACAGTAACCACTTTTGCAGCTCTGATATTCATAAATGAGAAAGAAAATCTGGTTATTGATCAAAAGTAAATGAAGGGGGAATACTGGGGAGTGATGTTGGCCAAATTATATTGTTATATTGTAGGCATGTCCAAATATGTAAGTACAAACCCATCAATATACACAGCTATGATGCACCAAGAAAAATGTAGAAAGAAAATTGATAAATAAATAAATATTCAATAAATGGACAGCTCTGTCTCTGTTTACACATTACATCTCTTGTAGCAGAACATGGACTGAAATCTGAGAGAATATACATAAAAAGGAAATATAGAGAGAATGTATTGACAATTTTGCCCTTCCTAAACTGATATATAGAAACCGATGCTCCAACTGCTGGGATGGACCTGGGGCCTGGGAGAGGTAACTGAGTCACAAAAATGGAGACCTCAGGTTGTTAAAGAGACCAGAGATCTGCCTTGTCCTTCCTTCTATGTGAAGCTACGTGTGAACCAAGATAGAGCCCCTCACTAGAAACCATACCTATTGGTCTATAAGGCTATGTAAGTTTTAGGTGCATTAACAAAAGAATTCAGAAAAATTAGGCATAAGGGTTTTATTTCTCTACATTATTTAGCATTTCGAGACCAGAAATTGTGAATATATTTTTAGAATGTTTTAATAGTGACATAGACATGTAATGATTAAGAATAAAAGAAAGGGAAATAAAATTGTGTAAAAAAAAAACTGGAAAAAATATTTAGCTATTATTACGATGATTGATCATGATGATGATGATGATGATAATGATGTGTGTGTGGTGCTGGGAATCGAACCCAATGCTTCTCACATGACAGGAAAACACTTTATCATTGAGCCACATTCCCAACTCAAAAAAGCTATTTAGAAAAAAATAGAATGCACCTTGATTTATGCTATATATGATTACCTAAAAAATAGCAATCTTCATGACATGGAACTTATTGGAAAATTTTTAAACATGGAATTTTATTGAGTACATAGAGTAAATTTCAACCTACATCTAACAGTGTTACAGGCAAAACTCTATGTTTATCACAGTGAAGTTACACAAAAATATATTATGAATATTGGAATAAAACCAATATAATTGCTAAAGTATTAATTTTTATTTGGTTTTTAGTTTTACTTGTGAAAAATTTCACTATGCTTTTCAAGGACATACCAGAAATATTGTACAAGCTAATGTGGACACCACAAATCTTCACTACTAATTTTTGTTACCTTATCAATATTCTTTTCTGGTAAAAGCATGCAGTTTGTGTGCTGTTGATATTATAAACATCCTTTAATGTAAAACTTGAAAACTCTGCATATGAAGATATTATGAGACTATGAAGAAATAAAATAATGGATTCTGCTCCCTCATCTCATTGAACATATTTATTACAAAGCAAGTTCAAATACAGTTAAATCTCTATAGTTACAGAGAATGAACATGGCAATTGCAGGGAAAGGTAATAAAACTGGTTCTTACAGTGCTGCTTCGCTGTGATTTTTTGTATCTGATAGAATGTACATCTCAATCCACAGCTACAAGCAAGTCAGGCAATTTAAAATGTATATCAATTATGAGATAAGATTCCATGCTTGACATACTTGACAAGAAGGAAATGCTGGCACGTTACACAGAAGGCTTAAAAGAAAACGAGGTAAGTTGTATTCGTGATTAAGAAGTCAAAAAGATTTCTTACCTTTATGATGAGCATACAGGAAATGGATGAGAATAAGGTCTTCAGAAATGATAACTGGGGCTACTGTCCTCATTTGAGTGTGTGTGACACACACACACACACACACACACACACACACAGATTCTTACTCTACCCCAGTGAGAAGATTTCCTTTGGAAACCCTAGAACCTCAGATCATTGACTGAAAATTCCACATCAGAATTCCAAAATGCACAAATACATTTAATTTAAAGCTAATAAATGTGTGTCTTTATGTGAGAATATATATATATATATATATATATATATATATATATATATATAGACATATATATGCACACACATATATATATTTACTAATTTTTCAACATAATAATATCCTAAACATTGAATTTTCTAAAATAAATAGGTATAAGACTCTTCCCAAACAATATTCAGGAATGAATTAAAATAAAACCTATTACAGCAATTGTAGCTTCCATAATAGCATAATTAAGTTTTTTTCCCTTTCAGTTATAATGTTGTTCATTAATATTTGAGAGGATATAAATCATTTTTTTCATGTCAAGACAGAAAATACATCACATTTCATTAAAAATAATTTAAGTTTTTAATATTTGATGTGATTATGAGAGAAACAAATGAACAAGGAGAACCAAATGCAGAATAAAAATGAGCAGGGTATATAAATAATGTGATGTGCTGTTTCAGAATATATAATTAATTATGACATTAAATTATCATAAACTTAATATTTAGTATGAAAACAAAATGCTTACCATGCTGAAGTTTCTCCATCAGTAGCCATGAAAACAACAAAGAATAAGGGCAAACACTATACCATGATCTTCCAGTAATCTACCTAAAACATAATTATATGTGGACACTTGTTATAGCATTGAACATTCAGTTCATGGAAGCTTACATGTTTTATCTATTAGTTTACATTTTTAAGTAAGGGAAACAATTCTGATGATATGATATGTGGTGAGCACGATTTTAGCACATGGGAATAAATCAGTGATAAAATCAATGTCCTATCTTTTTAGAGCTTATATTCTCATGAAGAAGGCCATATATTATACATAAATATACATGTCTATTATATTATCTTTTATAAGTATATGACATATTATAAATTATTATAACTTAATATTTACTAATCCATATTATATAATACATATAAGAATATTTATTAATTAATTAATACTTATAAAATAATTCCTTAATATTTATTAATATTATACTAATGATAATGATACTGTCAGTTCAAGGCAAGCATATGAAGCAGGGTTTATTTAAGGGGTAACACAGACTTCTCCTGCAAGGGAGAAGGAAGTGATAGCTGGTATCATGGTATCCCAAGAAGCAAGATGTTCTGCTTCTTAAATATCACTTTACAAAATTTACATAAATTGTTGTTTGAGGTCATATGAATATTAGCTAACATAATATGATGTCACATTTAAAACATGAATTAAAGAAAGAATGAAAGCATTTAACCTTTTGTGGAAAAGTAACAAAATACTTTTGTGTTTTATAATATTAACCTTTATATAGATTAGGTTCTCATTAACTTAAAAATACATTTAAATTACCCCAGTGTAAAAAGTAACATAAAACTTTATATATCTTATTGATAACAGGTCCAGTTGTAGAACATTAAATGATATAAATAAATCCCCAATGTTTTTCTTTTAAGCCTAAAATTACCATACAACTTTAGTTTGCTGAACACCAGCTTGATATAATGCTCTTTTAAAGCTTCTACCTTAAAGACTTGTATATCTAGAAGATATGAACACACTTAATATATAAGGAAGAGTAATAGCACCATAATTACATTGATGTTTTTATATTAACCAAGTTTAGCTTTTAAAGAAATGATAATACAATGCTCTAAAATAACAGTTTTTGTTTAACCAGTTGTTTAATTTCTTTAAGGTTACTTGCTCTAGAAAAAAGAAACAAAACTTAATAAAGACAATTTTATGGATAAACTAATGTTTTAAGAAATTTTTGTTCTATAATATGACTGATTGTAAAAACAAACTTACACAGACCTTCTTCATCACTTACATAAACCCTCTTATTTATTTAATCACATAAACACTTTCTTATTTTGAAACACTTGTTTCTCTTCTATTAAATGTGGTTTCCATACCTAGAACCTTCTAATTTCTCCTTCCCATCTGTTAACCTCCTTTTCTGTTCACATTTTGAAACAATTCTTGTAATTTTTTTTTTATTTTAGGCAAATTATTTCATTTTAATAAAAAGAAATACTTTATTTAATTTATAGTACTCTTAATTGGAACAGTTGAAACTTTTGGGCCTTTGTATATAGAAATCTTCTATAAACCTTTGTATATAGATAGAATCACATCTGTTTACCATTTAATGAAAACACAATGTTTAAGTATATAGAATTATATCTGTTGCTACTTTAAATTTTTAGTAACCATTTTTCAGTGATGATGAAGCAACTTTAAATCCTTTTTTTTTTCATTTACTAATTTATGAAAACATCAATAATGTTACCCAATGGAATTCAAGGAATTAAGAGTACTTGGTGGTATATTTAACATTTAGCATTTTAACCTTGTAAATGTAATCAGATGTCTAACAAAATTAGTTATAAATGAATAATCCCATGTTAAGTCTATTTTACTTATTTTACCAAAATATCAGACAAGTGTATTGAACAGTATAAGCCATTTTGTCCTAGTTAAAAAAAAGTCCTAGAACCAAGGGATATTAGACATTTTATAGACATCACATTTTATTAGTTTTTTTGACCACCTAGAGAGGCATGTAAGTTTAATCTTAAAGACATCTTTATTTTCATCTGTTTACCCAATTTAAATTGGACATTTTAAATCATGTGAATTAAAGATATCTGGATCCATTTTTTTTTTAATTTTATGAGTGCTTCTTATATATCTGCCAATTTTTACATCATGTACATGATATATGGACAAACACACATAATAGCCATACAACACATAACACAAGTGTGTATACATAACACAATAGCAAAGGCCTTGTAGATTTTTGCAGGTGAAATCTCCATTGTAATATTTTAAAATTTCATAGTTGAATAAAAAAAAATAGACTGATCAGAAAAAATATTAACCTAGGTCTGTAGGATCAAAATTATGAGCTCAAAAAAATACAGAATCTAAGAAAAAGCTACAGTCCTAGAAAAAATTGACCAGCCAGTAAAGTACCATACAATTTACTTTTTGTTTTAGTCTACTTTGAGTTCAAATAAAAGACACTTTTACTTCCCCACCCCCTCAGATCAGTCTCTAACTGAGCTTACAGGCTTCTCCATTTGCATTTCAATGTAAGTCCTGGCTGAGGTCTGGAAGGAGCTGGGAAAACTGCTATTCTGGGCAGAAACCTAATGCCTAAGGCATTTAAAATTTTTTTTTTTTTTGTTGTTGTTGTTGTTGGTAATTAGACAGGTTTGAATGTTGAAAATTATGTTATCTTATTTTCTATTAATGTTGAGAACAAAGCTACGCTTTTAAGCTCCTTACTGAGCAGGTTCATTATTTGTTCATTATTTTGACCATTACTATGGCCTCAGTGACAAACAGGTTAAATTTTGCTCCATAGGGGAGTAAACTTTTTTGGTAAATTTATCCTTTAAAATTAGGTGACACTTTGTGGATTCAGGATTTCAGGTGGTGTTTTTATTGTCTCCCTGAGTTTCTCATGAAAATAGCAGGGCTTTCCTGGGGGCCCTGAGTAATTTCAGAGATCTTGGAATAGTTATTTGGCTTTTGCTTGATCTTCCTGAGGGCTTCAAGGACCAACATTTGGAAATATGTAATCTTCTAAGCATCCTATTCATCATTTGGGTCCCAGTCAGGAATTTTGGGAATCACCTGTGCTCTAGATAAATAATTAGGTTTGTCTCTAGTTTGTGATGCTGGGGCATGAGCAAGATGTAGGTCCATCCCCAAATTCTTTAGCTATTTGCTTTGGGGTGGCCTCCTTCTTATTGGAGGCTTAAGTTTGCTAAATAATATTATCTTTCCAGGTGGGGTCAAGCACCTGGAATAAGTTTAGAAACATTCCAATATATTTATTTAGATTCTCTGAAAATTTTCCTGAATTTGTTCTTATTTGTTTTAAGTTTGAATGGGGAGGGGTCCTCTTGATTTCTCTTCCTTAGTAGGTGATTCCTTAAGACCTTCTCTCCTGGTAGACATTAAGATTAGGCCTGACAACACATGAACATGAGGCACTTTTCTTGATCATTTATAATTTCCCAGTATGTAGACTAGTGGTCAATCTACATACTGACTTGAGAGAGAGAGAAGCTCCCACCTGAGTGATGAAAATTTTTAAGTTTGGATAGAGAAAAACTCTTTATCCAATATATTAGGGACATCTCCCTAAACTTGAGCTTCATTATGGCCCAGAAAACCATCTCTCATCACCTGGCTTTACCAAAGTTATTTCTGGCTTTTTTTGACAAAGTGCTAAGGTCCCAGTTTGCCCTGGTCCAGAGACCCTGGGAAGATTCAGACTTAAGGGCCTTACTGCTTTCCTCCCAGCCACTAAAACTCCTGATTATGAAAAACCCATGAAAAAAGAGGATAATTGTATATGTCTTAACCTTTTGTGCCCAACTATTGTCCTGTAGAGGAAAGGAATCTTCTGAGGGGAACATCTATGGTTGTTAACCACATAACAAACACCATTTTCCAGAGGAATTTATGGGAGGAGTTGGTTAAAATAGAGTGCCTCCCTCTTGCAGCATTTTTTAAAAAATACTTTAAGTACATCTGAGCATAGGAACAGTAATGGGAGATTTTAAACTGGCTTGAGAAGGCTAACTATGCAAACAAAGGGAACCTGGATGTTTTCTTACTAATCATCCCGTGTCTTTCTCTCGGCCCTACAATTTTAATTGCTAGTGCTTCTGACTGGCAAAGGAAGGGAGCATCCAGGAGGGAATGGATGCAGGGTTGGGAATGTTGTGTGACCCAAATGGAGGCAAATGTAATTGGGGCTTTCCCTCAGTGCCATTCATCTACCTATCACCTTAGATACCCCTTAGTGCAGTCAGGAGGGAATTCTAAAGAAGGAACTTTAGGATTTTCTAGGATTTTCACCTGTGTGTGGCCCAGGCCAGAAATTCCATACTCCTTTATCCACCTCCATGCATCCAAGCAGATCAGAATTAAGGACACTGTGTACTCACACCAATTGCTCTCTGGGCCTGGACAGAAGAGTAGGAAGCGGCTTCAGCAGAACCCAACATGCTTGCTCTGTATTGAACAGGTGATTGAGAGCTGCACTAACTGCATTTAAATAGCCGACAGGTGCCCATCAAATGCACCTAAAACAGATGTGGTGCATAGAGAGGAACTTACCTCAGTGGAACCTCCAAATATGATACCGCTGGTTATTGGTGACAAGTTCTGCTTCCCCACATGTTGAACATTAGAAAAGCACACCAAGGCAAGCATATGAAGCAGGGTTTATTTAAAAAGGGGTAACATAGACTTCTCCCACAAGGGAGAAGGGGGCCATAGCTGGTATCCTGGTATCCCAGGAAGCCAGGTGTTCTGCCCTTTTTATATGTCCTGGGCTTCCTTTGTTCTCCTGCCCACCTCCCCTCCCCCCCTACTTATCTTTCTCCTTCCTGAGAACATGACTAGGTCTAGGAATGCTCAGTGGGATGGCCAAAAGGTAGGAAATAGGTGGGCTGAAGGGGGAAGGGATGGAGTGGACAAGGACACCCTAACAACCTTATAGCTCCCAGTAGGGAGGGGAAATTCCTGAGACAGGTTACCTTGACAACAGGTGGGAGCAGGGGAAGGCTCTTGATAAGATCCCTCAGAGAACAGTCTCCAACTTCCCAGACTCGCTCAAAATTGGCATCATAGATCTGACCTGACTGGATTTACTTATCTACACTGCCTGTCTAATTCTGGCTTCAATAATACTATATAATATAACACTACATAGTGCTTTTATATTATATTCTTTTGAGAAATATATATATATATATATATATATATATATATATATATATATACACACACACACACATATATGTGTGTATCTATCTATATATTATATATATATATATATATATATATATATATATATATATATATATATATATAATGAATTCTATAAAGAAAAGAGTGGAGAATAGAAAGATAACTATAGGTGATCCACTGAAGCATTTTCTAAAGAGATTCTATCTGAGCAATAACTTGATCTATTAGTATTATTTGAAAGGGCAGGTAAGAAATTAATTAAAAACAGGGACAGGTGATGGGGGTCCTCAAGAATGAGGACAGTGAGTATGTTACATCAAGTAAGGGTTTTCCAAGAAATGAGAATTCAAATGCAATCAATGTATATAAAAAAATTATTCATGTGACTAGAAAATTGTTCATCATTTGGTATGCGGAGGTACCCTTTATTGAATTTTGAGAGATGAAATTAGAAAAAAGAGGTTGCAGTCAGATGTTGAGTACATTTTATGATATCTTGTTTGTTTAGCATCAGACCCAATGATTGGATGAAGCTTTTAACAATTTGATGCTGGAAAGAAATTCATGTCACTTGTTAGGGAAAAATGCTGGGACATCTTTGTAAGTTTATTTTGGGGTCCTGAAAAATTGATGATTGGTATTTGGTAGAGGTCAATGAAAAATAGGAATAAATAAGATAAACCCTTAAGGGAGACTTTATAAATAAAACATGCATGACTATATAACTCACCTGATATGGAAACTAATAAGAAGGAAAATGCAAAGATAACTGATGAATTCTGTATAATGAGAATTATTAAGTAAATAACATAACATATAATTATCAATATGCTTGTGCTTTCTTAAATACCCCTAGACATATACTCCTGAATTAAGTAAATTTTGACTCTTGATCTAATGTTTGGTGTCGTAATGACATAAATATATCAGAACATCAGTTTAGAACCTTGCAAAGAGAAAATAATAAGATACAAATACTGTTAAGAATTTTTTTTTTAAATTTTTTATTGTTGGTTTTTCAAAACATTACAAATTTCTTGACATATCATATTCCACACTTTGATTCAAGTGGGTTATGAACTCCCACCTTCACCCCATACACAGATTGCAGAATCACATCAGTTACACATCCATTGATTTACATATTGCCATACTAGTGTCTGTTGTGCTCCGCTGCCTTTCCCATCCTCCCCCCTCCCCCCTTCCCACCTCTCCCCTCCCCTCTCTCTACCCCCTCCACTGTATAACCCTAAGAGTCTCCTTCCATTTCCATGCAATTTCCCTTCTCTCTCCCTTTCCCTCCCACCTCTCATCCCTGATAAATGTTAATCTTCTTCTCCTCGTCCCTACTCTGATCTTAGTTACTCTCCTTATATCAAAGAAGACATTTGGCATTTGTTTTTTAGAGATTGGCTAGCTTCACTTAGCATAATCTGCTCTAATGCCATCCATTTCCTTGCAAATTCTATGATTTTGTCATTTTTTAATGCAGAGTAATACTCCATTGTGTATAAATGCCACATTTTTTTTATCCATTCGTCTATTGAAGGGCATCTAGGTTGGTTCCACAGTCTTGCTATTGTGAATTGTGCTGCTATGAACATCGATGTAGCAGTGTCCCTGTAGCATGCTCTTTTTAGGTCTTTAGGGAATAGACCAAGAAGGGGAATATCTGGGTCAAATGGTGGCTCCATTCCCAGCTTTCCAAGAAATCTCCATACTGCTTTCCAGATTGGCTGCACCAATCTGCAGTCCCACCAGCAATGTACAAGTGTACCCTTTTCCCCACATCCTCACCAGCACTTGTTGTTGTTTGACTTCATAATGGCTGCCAATCTTACTGGAGTGAGATGGTATCTTAGGGTGGTTTTGATTTGCATTTCTCTGACAGCTAGAGATGGTGAGCATTTTTTCATGTACTTGTTGATTGACTGTATGTCCTCCTCTGAGAAGTGTCTGTTCAGGTCCTTGGCCCATTTGTTGATTGGGTTGTTTGTTCTCTTATTGTCTAATTTTTTGAGTTCTTTTTATACTCTGGATATTAGGGCTGTATCTGAAGTGTGAGGAGTAAAGATTTGTTCCCAGGGTGTAGGCTCCCTATTTACCTCTCTTATTGTTTCTTTTGCTGAGAAAAAACTTTTTAGTTTGAGTAAGTCCCATTTGTTGATTCTAGTTATTAACTTTTGTGCTATGGGTGTCCTATTGAGGAATTTGGAGCCCGACCCCACCGACTGTAGATCGTAGCCAACTTTTTCTTCTATCAGACGGCGCGTCTCTGATTTGATATCAAGCTCCTTGATCCATTTTGAATTCACTTTTGTGCATGGTGAGAGAAAGGGATTCAGTTTCATTTTGTTGCATATGGATTAACAGTTTTCCCAGCACCATTTGTTGAAGATGCTATCCTTCCTCCATTGCATGCTTTTAGCCCCTTTATCAAATATAAGATAGTTGTAGTTTTGTGGATTGGTTTCTGTGTCCTCTATTCTGTACCATTGGTCCACCCGCCTGTTTTGGTACCAGTACCATGCTGTTTTTGTTACTATTGCTCTGTAGTATAGTTTGAAGTCTGGTATCGCTATACCGCCTGATTCACACTTCCTGCTTAGCATTGTTTTTCCTATTCTGGGTCTTTTATTTTTCCATATGAATTTCATGATTACTTTCTCTATTTCTACAAGAAATGCCGTTGGGATTTTGATTGGCATTGCAATAAACCTATAGAGAACTTTTGGTAATATCGCCATTTTGATGATGTTAGTTCTGCCTATCCATGAACAGGGTATATTTTTCCATCTTCTAAGATCTTCTTCTATTTCTCTCTTTAGGGTTCTGTAGTTTTCATTGTATAAGTCTTTCACCTCTTTTATTAGGTTGATTCCCAAGTATTTTATTTTTTTTGAAGATATTGTGAATGAAGTGGTTGTCCTCATTTCCATTTCAGAGGATTTGTCACTGATATACAGGAATGCCTTTGATTTATGCGTGTTGATTTTATATCCTGCCACTTTTCTGAATTCATTAATTAGCTCTAATAGTTTCTTTGTAGAGCCTTTTGGATCTGCTAGGTATAGAATCATATCATCTGCAAATAGTGATAATTTAAGTTGTTCTTTTCCTATTTTTATGCCTTTAATTTCTTTCGTCTGTCTAATTGCTCTGGCCAGTGTTTCGAGAACTATGTTGAACAGAAGTGGAGAGAGAGGGCATCCTGTCTTGTTCCAGATTTTAGAGGGAATGACTTCAGTTTTTCTCCATTCAGAATGATGCTAGCCTGAGGCTTAGCATAGATTGCTTTTACAATATTGAGGTATGTTCCTGTTATCCCTAGTTTTTCTAGAGTTTTGAACATAAAGGGATGCTGTACTTTGTCGAATGCTTTTTTTGCATCTATCGAGATGATCATATGGTTCTTATTTTTAAGTCTATTGATGTGGTGAATAACATTTATTGATTTCCGTATATTGAACCAGCCTTGCATCCCAGGGATGAATCCTACTTGATCATGGTGCACATTTTTTTTCATATGTTTTTGTATCCGATTCGCCAGAATTTTATTGAGGATTTTTGCATCTAGGTTCATTAGAGATATTGGTCTGTAGTTTTCTTTCTTTGAAGTGTCTTTGTCTGGTTTAGGTATCAGGGTGATGTTGGCCTCATAGAATGAATTTGGGAGTTCTCACTCTTTTTCTATTTCCTAAAGTAGCTTGAAAAGTATTGGTATTAGTTCTTCTTTAAAGGTTTTGTAAAATTCTGCTGTATACCTATCCGGTCCTGGGCTTTTCTTAGTTGGTAGTCTTTTTATTGTTTCTTCTATTTCCTCAATTGATATTGGTCTGTTTAGGTTGTCTATATCCTCCTGACTCAATCTGGGCAGATCATATGACTTAAGAAATTTATCTATGCCTTCATTATCTTCTAATTCATTGGAGTATAAGGATTCAAAATAGTTTTTGATTATCTTCTGTATTTCTGAAGTGTCTATTGTGATATTGCCTTTTTCATCCTGTATGCTAGTAATTTGAGTTCTCTCTCTTCTTCTGTTCGCTAGCATCGCTAAGGGTCTGTCGATTTTGTTTATTTTTTCAAAGAACCAACTTTTAGTTTTGTCAATTTTTTCAATTGTTTCTTTTGTTTCAATTTCATTAATTTCAGCTCTGATTTTAATTATTTCTTGCCTTCTACTTCTTTTGCTGTTGTTTTGCTCTACTTTTTCAAGGATTTTGAGATGAAGTGTGAGATCATTTATTTGTTGTTTTTTTCTTTTTTTAAGGAATGAACTCCAAGCAATGAATTTTCCTCTTAGAACTGCTTTCAATGTGTCCCATAGATTCCGATATGTTGTGTCTGTGTTTTCATTTATCTCTAAGAATTTTTTAATTTCCTCCTTGATGTCTTCTATAACCCATTGATCATTCAGTAACCTATTGTTCATTCTCCAAGTGATGTATGCTTTTTCCTTCCTTCTTTTATCATTGATTTTCAGTTTTAATCCATTATGATCAGATAAGATGCATGGTATTATCTCTACTCCTTTATATTGTCTAAGAGTTTCCCTGTGACATAATATATGATCTATTTTTGAGAAGGATCCATGTGCTGCTGAGAAAAAAGTGTAATTGCTTGATGTTGGGTGGTATACTCTATATATGTCAATTAAGTCTAGGTTATTAATTGTGTTATTGAGTTCTATAGTTTCCTTATTCAACTTTTGTTTGGAAGATCTGTCCAGTGGCGAGAGAGGTGTGTTGAAGTCTCCCATGATTATGATATGGTGGTCTATTAGACTCTTGAACTTGAGAAGAGTTTGTTTGACGAACATAACTGCACCATTGTTTGGGGCATAAATATTTATGATTGTTATGTCTTGTTGGTGTATGGTTTCCTTAAGCAGTATGTAGTGTCCCTCTTTATCCCTTTTGATTAACTTTGGCTTGAAATCTATTTTATTTGATATGAGTATGGACACTCCTGCTTGTTTCCGAAGTCCATATGAGTGATATGATTTTTCCCAACCTTTCACCTTCAGCCTATGTATGTCTTTTCCTATCAAATGCATCTCCTGTAGGCAGCATATTGTTGGGTCTTGTTTTGTGATCCATTCTACTAGCCTGTGTCTCTTAATTGGTGAGTTTAAGCCATTAACATTTAGGGTTATTATTGAGATATGGGTTGTTCTTCCAGCCATATTTGTTTATTTCTGTTACTAAACATGGTTTGTTTTCCTCTTTGATTATTTCCCCCCTTTACTGTCCTACCTCCCACTGTTGGTTTTCATTGTTATTTTCCATTTCCTCTTCGTGTAAGGCTTTGGCGAGGATGTTTTGAAGAGATGGTTTTCTAGCTGCGAATTCTTTAAACTTTTGTTTATCGTGGAAGGTTTTAATTTCATCTTCCATCCTGAAGCTTAATTTCGCTGGATACACAATTCTTGGTTGGAACCCATTTTCTTTCAGTGTTTGAAATATGTTATTCCAGGATCTTCTAGCTTTCAGAGTCTGTGTTGAAAGATCAGCTGTTATCCTGATTGGCTTACCCCTAAATGTAATCTGCTTCCTTTCTCTTGTAGCTTTTAAAATTCTCTCCTTATTCTGTATGTTGGGCATCTTCAATATAATGTGTCTAGGTGTGGATCTCTTATGATTTTGCACATTCGGCGTCCTGTAGGCTTCTAGGATTTGGGATTCTGTCTCATTCTTCAAGTCTGGGAAGTTTTCTCGTATTATTTCATTGAATAGACTGCTCATTCCTTTGGTTTGGAGCTCTGTACCTTCCTGTATCCCAGTGACTCTTAAGTTTGGTCTCTTAATGTTATCCCATATTTCTTGGATGTTCTGCTCATGGTTTCTTAACAGTCTTGCTGAGCTGTCTATGTTCTTTTCCAGTTGAAATACTTTGTCTTCATTGTCTGATGTTCTATCTTCTAAGTGTTCTACTCTGCTGGTAGTATTCTCCATTGAGTTTTTAAGTTGGTTTATTGCTTCCTGCATTTCTAGGATTTCTGTTTGTTTGTTTTTTATAACCTCTGTCTTCCTGTATAGTTGATCCTTTGCTTCCTGGATTTGTTTGCGTAATTAATTGTTGAAGTGATCTTTCATTGTCTGATTTTGCTGTCTAATGTCTTCCTTGATACTCAAGATCATCTGAAGCATGTATATCCTGAATTCTTTATCTGACATTCCATCTGCTGCAGCTGTTACCTCTTCTAAAGTTGCGTAACCTGTATTGCTTGTGGTCCTTTCTTTCCTTGTCTTTTCATACTGCTTGCGTATTTTTCCTGCAGGCGCGGGCGGCGGCTCTGCTCTCTCCTTATTCCAATTGGGGTGTCGTGGCCACCACACCGGCAGGGCTTGATCCAGGCGTGGGAGAAGGATCTGCTCTGCCCCTACTCCAGTGGGGGTGACGTGTGTACCACACTGGCAGGCCACTGGGCCTGACCCGCCAGTCTGTCACAGGTCTGTTTACCTTGCAAGTGCGGGCGGCGGCTCTGCCCTGCCCCTCCTACCACGCCCATGTACCACTGGGTCGCGGGTCTGCCCACCTTGCGGGTGCGGGTGGCGGCTCCGCTCCGCCCCCTCTCCAATTGGGGTCACGCGGTCACAACGCTGGCGAGCCGCTGGGCCTGCTCCGGGCGCTGGCGGCGGCCGGGCTCCTCCCCTCTGGGTCGACGACAAATTGAGGAGACTCGGGTGTCTGTGCCTCACTCCCCCTACCAGGAGACCAACTGTTTATGTCGCCGCTGGTATTGATGAAGTTCTCTCCTCCGCCGCTTTCTGATGACATCAGATCTCTGCCATGTTGGTATCCTATGCGAATGGCAGCATTTCGTTCCCCTTGCCGGGCAACCAAAGCAACGGGTGAGTCCTAACCGGCCCTCAGCAGGACCTGGACCGAGAAGCAGTTTCCGCGGGCTCCTAGCCCCGGGCCAGGGAAGTTCCGGGAGCCGGAATTCGGCCGCTTAGTGCTTGGTGTATGCTCTGGTAGGAGCAGGGTCCAAGAAGCAGCCTCAGCAGGCTCCCCAGCCCTGGGCCAGGGTGGTTCCGGGAGCCAGAACTCGGCCGCCCCGCGCTCGGTGTTCGCACCGATAAGATCAGGTTCTAAGAAGCACCCAGGCACTGAACCCTAGCAATCTGTCTGCAAGCCGCAGGTGAATGGCAGCCTGAAATTACCTGTTCTATGGCTGAATGAGCTGCGGTCAGTCGAAAACAGGGATGGTGACGTCAGCTTTCCAACATGGTGGCTGCTGGCCTCCTCTGTGGTCTGACCGGTGTGGAGAACCGAGATGGACGGCTTCCTTCCCCCGTCTCGAACCCAGAATTCAGCCCTGAGTACGGTGCTTGCACGGCTGGCAAAAACTGCAGCGCTGTATCCCTGCGTTGCTATCTCCTCGTTTCCCAGCGCGCGCTGCAGACTCTAGCCGCGGGGCGATTTGCTGAATAAGCAGTGTTACCCTCCGTGCGACAAACCTCTCGCGTTTGAGTCCCCGTAGCCGATCCTCGTGAAATGGAAATCCTTCCTCGAGGTTCCGGAGCACCCCACTATTGCTGGAAATTCCTAACAAGATAGCCTTTAGCCGTCCTGACTTGTCATACTCCCACACAGTGAAGCAGCACATGGGGGCAATGCACTCCCCTCGCTGCCATCTTCCTCCATTAAATTCGGAAACCAAGCTTCTGATAGCCTCTCTTCTCCCTCTTTTCATTTACCATCAAGGTGACTTATAAACAGCTCTTACTTCCTTGATCTCCTCCCATTCACATTGCAGCTACTCTTTGGTGAGGGTCTTTTTCAATTATTTTGAGGAGCTTGTTTTTTTTTTTTAATGTAAGTTCAAATCCAGATAGTGAAATCTGTTTCATATTTGTAATCGGTATTCAGTTCCTGGAAGAAGCCCAAATTGATAAGTACCAGAGAAATAGCATCCCACAGCAGACACAATCTTAAGTGTCCTGTTCTAGAGCATCAGTCAGAGGTTTTCAGCAAGGCAACAGTCTTCAGTGTCGGCCAGGGCGAGGGGACAGCTTGCGGACTCCTCGGGGCGGCGGCGGCTCGGGGCCAGCGTCCGCGCAGCCCGGGCGCTTTTAAATCCCTTTCCTTCTTACCAAAATAGTACCCAAGTTCGCTGGCAGGTTGGGACTCCGCAAAAACCCTAGGTTTCTTTGCATTACTTTGAAAACCTCAGATGTAATTGGGGTCCCACCGACTGCCCTGTTAAGAATTTGAGTATGAGATCTGACATAATGAAAGAACAATGTGCAATTCCAGCCCAGAAGAAGAAAAATGCATCTGAAACAGAGATTGCAATGCAAGTTTTCTTGTGGAAAGGAAGTAGTATCAGTCCCTGTTAACTGCTAATCACTTTATACTTAGTATTCATTAAAAGTATAACACCAAAATCTTTATGAGATACTGAGGAGAGGCCAATAGATAATTCTGCATTACAAGCAATGGCTATTGCCAATTATCAGGTAGTAACACTGTTTCCACCAGGAAAGAATTGGATTTAATCACCTGGTCTAGCTGAGTAGGAGGCATCAAGTTTCCTGTGGTTTGTACACATTTACCACAATTTCTCATAACAAGAGATAATAACAGATGTGTTCTATATCAAAATATTTTGTGTGTTCATGATAAAGTATAATATATGGTTGTATTTCCCTGCGAGAAGCACCATAATTTCCCTCCAACAGTCATTGTTAAAAAGGTGGCAGAGCTGCTGGAGGTGGAGTTCCTGACAATGTGAGAGTCTTCCCCCATGACTGGGTCCCCTGCAACCTTATTTCTCAGCCTTTTTTACACTTAGCCTCAAACAATTTGTCAATTACAATTCTGGCTTTCCTGCCTCAGAACTGGGTCCTAAGGAGATTTCTGTGGTGAATATCTGCTCCACTAAACTGTGATTCCCATGTCTACCCAAATGTCTCTTTACACTCTAGTAATGGTAGCTGCCCTATGACCTCATTTCTCTTAGGAATCTAAGATTTATTTATTTATTTTTTTTACTTTTCTCATCTTTTTATTTGTAATTGGAGGAAAAACCTCTAAGCAGGACAGACAGAAAGCAGAAGTCCTGTGACACAGTTTAAAATTCAGTTTTAACTTAAATAGAGTGTATATTGTTACAAATGCATTGATTCACATCCTAAAATTGAATGATACCTGGGAATTTATTACCAGTAGAAAGAAACAAGTACTTTTAAAACATAAAGAAACTACAAAAACAAAGACCTAAAGTAATTATGCTACAAAAATCTATCATTCAAAGTATCTGGATTAGTTATCTGTCTCTAAAAGTTTTGAAAAGTGGATACATCATTAAAATTGCTCATCTTGCTGCAGAAACAGTGTTTAATCTTTACTGAAGGTAGTAAAAAAAATGAACCCAATGATACTGTGTCACATAATTTAGCTTTTGGGGGTGTGTGTAGATATTTTTTTCCACAAGTTAAATTGAGCAATTAAGGAAATTACTCTGCTAACAGCCGTTAACCTATCTTTCAAGTAAGACCACAATGCTTTACAAACACAGAAAATAAGCATACTCTTATTCCATAACCATTTAGTCTTCCTCTAAGTGAATTGGGGGTGTTATCTGGATATTATGTTCTAAATTCCAGACAGAAAAGTAATAGATAGTGATTACACTTAAAGATACATTACTAAGATTTCTTCATCCTTCTTTACTAGCATTTACCATCTGTTTCCTTTCTGCAACCTGAGTAACACTGTTTATACTAACCCAAATGAGCAATAGTTAGATATGAAAGCAATGGACTTCCTGCATCATAATTTAAGAGTTAAATAGATGAATATCATTTCTCATGTCTTTGATCAACTTGTTATTGAAACCTCAGTCCCTGTCCTCAATGCCAATCCAATAACAAGGACACAGTCTTAAGAAAAGGAAAAAAGTTTATTGCTTTGTTAGCAAAGAAAAAACATGGGGGACTCCTGTCCCAGAGGCTGTAATTCTGCCCATCAGCTCCTGCTTTTAAAGAAGTTATTCAAAGGCTACATTCCAGGTGTGTCCTGACAAGGGGTCCCAGGTGCACCCTCATGGTGTGTTGAAATTTTTGTTATTTAGAGAGATAGTCACTTCCTAGATCTTCCAATGACATCTCCTTCCTGTGAAGAATAGATAACTCAATGTAATTTTGTTCTCCTCCCCCAAGTTAGTGAAGGGTAGAGGGTGAAGAGGAAAAGAAAAACAGGTCCTTTTTGAAATAAACAGCCAAAGCTATACTCAAAAGGTAAAGTGGACTACTTACTGTTACAAACTGGACATTATTTTTCTCTAAGGAAAAAAAAATAGGAATAGTTAAAAGAATTTCACTGAAGAACTTAATCTTTAAAAGCCCCATTTAAAATGTTTTTGTCACTGTTTAATGAATAATAAATCATGGTTTTTGTTTCATGTATCAAATTCTTATTAAAAACTGATTAAAAAGAAGGCAATCTGTGTCAAAATATAAGAACCTCATTTAGTGTTTATACAATCTACTTATGTCTTCAGTAGTTTATCAGTTTTCTATTGCTGCTATAACAAATCACAACAGTATACTTCTTTCTTCAATAGTGCATCAATTTTCTATAGTTCTTATAACAAATTACAACCAACTTAATGGCTTAAAACAGCACATTTATCATCTTTCTGCTTTAGAATTATAACCTAGCAATTTCAGGAGTTTTCTTTTTTCCTTCCCCAACAAAAGCATTTCCTCCTCAAAGAGATATCTTCTTTTGTCAGAACTATTTTTTTCTTCCCGCCCAACCTATTTTTTTTTTTTTTACTTTATTATAAATTCTTAAGAAAGCCCTCTGTAATGCCCTTTCCTCTCCTCAGTTTACAAGATCACATGTTAATCTAAAAGGTAAGTACAGATGCTGCCCTGGGAACTCCTGGTTCCTTTTGCTATGATAAGAAGGCTCCAGGGAGTCTGCTGGATAGGAAACCTGTGAAATTCCTCTTTTCTTCTGATGAATTCTTCCCCCCCTTTGTGAAGCTCTCCTCTCCCAGATCCTCTCAAAGAAAGGCTATTTTCGAAATGGTAAATTTCTTCTATCTTTCTTCAAATCTGACTTTGAATAAAACCTATTTTTCTACCAATTTCATTCAGAATATTTCTGGAGCAGCAAGCATCAAGATTGTTTCATGGGTTAGTTAAGGAATGGCAGAATTTGAAATGAAAATATTGTCAGGAAATATTTGACAATATGGGGTTTGGGAAGTCATGGACCAATGATACTGTTTTTTTGTTGTTGTTGTTTGTATGTTTGTCATTTAATGCACCAGAGAATTTTAAGTACAGTTAAATGGAAATAGGACTTACCACATACTGGAAATTGAATATTTTGAGCAAATATAAATATGCTCAGAAGTGCCTCAACTTGGCTTAATATTCTGCTGCTGTCCTCTTGAAATTATTGATAATCTTGTCTATAAATGTGATTTTTGTATTTAATGTGATGAAAAATAAGCATGTGCCAGGGGTTTGAAGACTGAGCTCATGCACAGTTTTTCCTCCTGCTGACTCTGTCAACCCAAAATGTTTTAACATTTATGGTTCAACTGCTGCTGGGCCCTGTACCAAGAGCATTGACAAGGTAAAATATTTTGGAAAAGGAGGCCATAATTTTGCTGTCAATCTCCATCCTCATGTAGGTAGAATGACAGGGATGTCAGAATCAGGGTACGCAGGCTGGTACCTCTCTTGTGAGATTTGGTTAGAATTGGCTTGATTAGCAGGGTGCTAATCTTGTTCAGTGCTAAGAGCCAAGTATATGATGCATGGCATTTTTGGTCGAAAGGTGACGCCAGCTAGCCATTGAGATGATATGATTATGTTAAGATTTGCATTCATATGGATATTGGACTCCTGCTGTTCACCTAGGCCGGCTACGGGACTCCTGGAGAGTTCCCATTGGTTGGGGAAGTACAGTAGGAGGGAGTTCCGGGGGAGGAGCTCTGTCTGCGGGTCCGGGAGGAGGCCGCGTGGGGGGAAAAAATCTCTGCCCGGGCGGTACCAGACATTGGCGGCAGTTTCAAAAAATAAACTTTGTTCCTGCTTGAGTGGCTCGTGATTTTGTGCCCAGCCAGACTGCGGCAACTGGCGGCCCGCACGGGGAACGCCTGAAGCTTGGAGGTGAGTAAAATTGCTCGCCCCTGAGGGAAGGCAACAAAATGGGTGACCATTTCAAAAAACAATGTGTTCTCGTTTTGATTTATCTTGTTTTTGTTTCAAGCTGCCTATCCCTAGAATTTTCTCAGGCAAACTGGGAAAAATGGTTGGCTCAAGGTTTGAAGTTGTTCGGCCCTGAGAAAGAGAAAATTGATACAACTATTCTTTGTTCGGTTTTTGTTTCGTTCTGTTTTGGTTTTGTTTTATGCTATCTTATTGGGTTGCGTTACCTTTATAGTAGATTAGAAACTAGTAAAAAACAAACCGAAAGACTGTTAAGTAAATTGTTAGAGGTCCAGACTATGGTAGAAAACATGTTAGGTCAAGCGAAAGAGAAGGTCTCTCAAGCTAGTCAGACAGAGGAAGATTTGAAGAAATAAAGCTTAGAGGAAAAACAACCATCAGGCGGGGAATTACAACAGGAAGCTGCTACTAACCCCGTTCTATCACCAGAGGGCGTAATTCAACCAACAGCTCCATCTACAGCTGAGCGGCCCTCAACTCCCGTAGTTGATGGACGGAATCCTGAGGCAGGACCCCAAAGATTAGCATGCCCTGTACTTGAGCAGGCAGGAGGGCAACGAATTCACCGTGCTTTAGATTTCAAAACAGTGAAGAAATTAAAGGAGGCTGTAACAACGTACGGGCCGCAAGCACCCTTCACTGTGAGCATGGTCGAATCCATTACCAACTTAGACATGACGCCAGCAGATTGGGCTAACATGTGTCGATCTGTGCTAAATGGAGGACAATATTTGTTATGGAAGGTTGCCAATGAGGAATTTTGCATGGAGACAGCTAGGCGAAATGCAGCAGCCGGTTACCCTCAAAGAAATCTAGATATGTTATTAGGAAAAGGACCTTATGAGGGTCAACGGCAACAAATTGAATATGATCCTGGCGTATATGCACAAATTGCTGTAGATGCAATTAAGGCATGGAAAACTTTACAGGGGCATGGAGATTTACAAGGACAATTATCTAAGGTAATACAAGGAGCTAATGAACCTTACGCTGAATTTGTAGATAGGCTTATTCAGACAGCATCTAGAGTATTTGGAGATACAGAACAGGCAATGCCATTTATAAAACAACTGGCTTATGACCAAGCAAATCGTTGCTGCAGAGAGGTCATCAGACCATGGAAACATGAAGATTTAAACACATATATTAAATTATGTAGAGATATTAATGAACAAGGGCAAGTCTTAGCAGCAGTACAACAGGCTTTAGATGCCAGGCCAAAAACATGCTATAATTGTGATCAAACAGGACATTTTAAAAGGAGTTGCCCCATAGGAGGAGGGTTTAATAAGGCTAGGTATCAAAGGAATAGAATACTGGGTATTTGCCCACGATGCCGTAGAGGGAAACATTGGGCTAATGAATGCCGTTCTCAAACCACCATAGAGGGTATTCCGTTATCAAAAAACAGACAAGGACCAAGTGTTTACCCACGATATCGTGGAGAAAGACATCAGGCTCCATTGCCAAAAAACGGACTGGAGGGCCCAATGCTCCGGGGCCCAAAACCACAAATATATGGGGCAGTGGAGGAACCCAGCAACACCATCAAGGTAGTGCCCAGGACGCATTATCCATTAAATCCCTTATCAGACAAACTAGAGGGAGCGCAGGGTTGGACATCTGCGCCTCTGCCAGAGCAGTACTAACTCCAGAGATGGGAGTTCAAATCATTCCCACAGGAGTAAAAGGACCTCTTCCCCAAGGAACAGTAGGCTTATTATTGGGACGCAGTTCTTCAACACTAAAAGGACTTATGATAAGTCCTGGGGTAATTGATCCCGATTATGAAGGTGAAATAAAAATTATAGCTAGTTCTCCAAGAGGTATAACAGTAATTTCACCAGGAGATAGAATAGCACAGTTATTAATAATACCCAGCCTACATGATAAATTTTCCAGTCGTACTGTAGAAAGAGGTTCCAGGGGATTAGGCTCCACAGGTGTAGATTGGGCTATGCTGTCTTTAAATCTAGATTCTCGCCCAATGCTAAAACTAAATATTCAAGGACATGACTTTAATGGGCTACTTGATACAGGTGCAGATCTTAGCATCATATCTCATCAAGAACGGCCGAAACATTGGCCATTACAACAAGCCACTCAAATGCTTTGAGGCCTAGGAGTGGCAACTAATCCCCATAGAAGTGCAATGGTATTAGATTGGAAGGATCCTGAAGGATGTGAAGGAACTATACAGCCCTATGTATTGGATCATCTTCCTATAAATTTATGGGGACGAGATGTCCTAGATCAATTAGGTTTGACATTAACAAATAACATCAATCCTAATGCGCCCACTACTAGGGCTAGACAAGGCTTTAGGAAAGAAGAAAGATTAAGAGAACAAGAACAAGGTATGACAGCACCAATTCAAATAGATCAAGAAACAAATAGACATGGATTGGGTTTTCAGAAAGGGCCACTGAGACAATCAAAATTACTTGGAAATCAGAAAGACCAGTGTGGGTTCCTCAGTGGCCCCTGACTAAAGAAAAGATACAAATAGCCCATGACCTGGTCAAACAACAATTAGCGGAGGGACGTATACAACCTTCCGTATCTCCCCATAATACTCCCATTTTTGTCATTAAAAAGAAATCTGGTAAATGGAGATTATTGCAAGATTTAAGAGCCATTAATAATGAGATGGTTATTATGGGACCTGCTCAATCAGGGATTCCCCAATTGTCTGCTTTACCAAAAACCTGGTATGTTTTAGCTATAGATATTAAAGATTGTTTTTTTTTTTCAATTCCAATTCATCCCGAGGATAGTCCACATTTTGCATTTACTATCCCTGCACTAAATCATGAAGGTCCTGATCAGAGATATGAATGGAAAGTACTCCCTCAAGGGATGGCTAATAGTCCAACTATGTGTCAAATTTATGTTAACAAAGCAATCCAGCCACTTAGAAATCAAAATCCTGAACTACAAATATTTCACTATATGGATGATGTGTTATTGGCACATAAAGATAAAAACACATTGCTAGAATGTTATGCCACACTTACAAATTTATTAAAAAATTATAATCTAGAGATAGCAATAGATAAAGTACAATTAAATCTTCCAATTAATTATTTAGGGGTTTTATTATCCTCAACCATGGTCCGTCCACCCAAAATTCAAATACGAGTAGATCAACTCAAATCACTTAACGACTTTCAAAAGTTATTAGGAGACATAAATTGGATAAGGCCTTATCTAGGCATACCAACAGGAGAGTTGGGACCTTTATTTGATATTCTAAAAGGTCCATCAGATCCAAATTCACCCCGCATGTTGACGCCTGAAGCAAGAAAGGCATTAAAAATCATTGAAACATATATGGAAAATATGCATTTGGATAGAATTGATATAAGTTTGCCTTTATTATTTATTGTACTGCCAACAAATATATTCCTACAGGAGTATTCTGGCAAGAAGGTCCATTATTGTGGATACATTTATCTTATTCTCCTAACACTATTCTTACTAGGTATCCTGAGGCTGTAGGACAATTAATACTCAAAGGAATAAAAGCAGCCAAGGGAGTGTTTGGGATTTCTCCCAATAAAATTATTACTCCATATACTATAGATCAAATTGATGAGTTAGCTAATGAGTTAAATACTTGGGCAATAATCATGTGTAAATCTAATGTTTCATTTGATAATCACTTACCGTCTAATCCTTTGTTGTCTTTTTGGTCTAAACATCCTGTCGTTTTTCCAAAGATGACAAAAAAAAAAAAACCCCTATCATGAATGCTCCAAATATATTCACTGATGGGTCAAATAATGGTACAGCAGCAGTAGTTACCCCTGATCAAACTTTTACATTTTTAGTACCCAAACAATCAGCTCAAAAGGTAGAGCTTAATGCAGTATTACAAGCTTTTATGATGTTTAAAGATTCTGTATTTAATTTATTTTCTGATAGTCAGTATGTAGTTAATGCTATAGTATCCCTTGAAGATGCTGGTAGGATTTCCCCTTCTTCTACTGTTTTCTCTTTGTTTTCCACTATACAAAGTCTAATCTGGGACAGAAAAGATCCATTCTTTATAGGACATATCAGGGCACATACAGGATTGTCTGGAGCCCTTAGTTTGGGCAATGAGTTAGCAGATAAATCTACACATGACATACATATTTTCTCCACAATAGAAGAAGCTATAAATTTTCATAAAAGGTTCCATGTCAATGCTAATACTTTACAAAAGTGTTTTAAAATAACTAAAGAACAAGCCCGACATATAATAAAACAATGTCAAAATTGTGTGACATTTTTACCACAAGTTAATCTTGGAGTCAATCCTAGAGGACTGATACCTAACCTTATTTGGCAGATGGACGTCACACACTTGCCAGAATTTGGAAAATTAAAATATTTACATGTTACAGTTGATACTTCTTCCGGATTTCTGATGGGCTCCCTTCATGCCGGAGAAAAAACTAAAGATGTTATAGCTCATTGCTTACAAAATTTTGCCACTGTGGGCGTTCCAAAACAGTTAAAAACCGATAATGGTCCTGGCTATACCTCTACCTCTTTTAAACAATTTTGCTCATCATTTGGCATTACTCACATAACAGGAATTCCATACAATCCACAAGGACAAGGCATAGTTGAAAGAGCTCATCAAACTATTAAAATGTACTTACTAAAACAAAAGGAGGGAATTGGAAAGGAGTATATATCCCCCAAAGATAAACTTAAAATAACCCTTTTTACTCTAAACTTTTTAAATTTGGATTCATCAGGGCTTAGTGCTGCGGAAAGACATTTGTATCCAAAAAATGTACATAAGCCTAAGGTACTTTGGAAAGATATTCTAACAGGACAATGGAAAGGTCCTGACTCAGTGATAGTCTGGAGTCGGGGCTCTGTTTGTGTTTTTCCACAGGGAGAACAGCAGCCGATTTGGATTCCAGAGAGACTAACTAAAACAATTTCTACAGGCCAAAAGGAAAATGATTCGACTCAAATCCATAACAGCTGATATCCAGATCTCCAGCTTGGCTATTCTTACATCTGCGACAATGATTAACCAGTATGCTTTTTTCAATATCTATTTTATTATTGCTTTTTCCCACATCATAAAGTTCTATTTTATTTTTGAGCTCATACAGACCTAGGTTAATGTTTTTTCTGATCAGTTTTATTTTTTGACTGTGGAGTTTTTGAACATTGCAGTGGAGATTTCACCTAGGTAAAGCTACAAGGCCTTTACTATTGTCTTATGTGTTATATGTTACGTGTGCACACTTCTGTTTTGTGTTGTATGTCTGTATGTGCGTATGTCCATATATCACATATGAGGAGCACTCATGCACATGGATCCAAAAATTTTTTTTTTTATTATTCACATGATTTTAATAGTTTAATTTAATTTGAGGATTGTTTTAATATATGAACAAATAGAAGGTTAACAGATCTGTTTGTTACTTTCACCTTTCCTTTTCATTATATTTAATAATTCTGTTCAGGATAATGTAAATTGTTCTAAATATTGTTTTCTTAGTACCTGTTGAAATGTAACATATTTTTTTTTAGCATCATTGTCAAAATTCCTATTTTCATCCCAGTGCCGGTGAAGACAAAGATAAAACCAAACTACAACTTCTTCAAGAGTTATCACAACAAACCATGTAAACTGATACATCAATGATTTATAACTCAACAAGTAATGCTCAATCAATGAGTCGATTTATTTTGGAAGGATATGGACATATTGATAGATTCCTCTGCTTTGAACTGCTTACAGAACTTGCCTGGACTATGTATCACTTGTATGCTTTGTGATCTATTTGTTGATGCAGCGAATTATGGTAGTGCTAGCGTATCTTTGCTGATGTGTCACCAGTGATGCAATTTTTCCTAGGAGCCGTTAATTGACTTGGTGTCATGACATTTCTGTATCCTCCTCCCTTCTACTAGTGATGGTCTAATTTTGGGGGCCAACAGAGGTGAGGTAAAGAACCTCATCCCCCCACCGGCACCAAGGCCAAATTTGGGGGCCAACAGAGGTGAGGCAAAGAACCTCACCCCCCCACTGGTACATAGGCCTATCCACAAGTATGGCTATATGCTGGACCGGTAGTCAGTGACGGGTATGATCCAATTGCAGTGGTATCAACCTAAGACAGGAGGCTGACGCCTAAAAGTCAGTTTTCCGATGACGGGTAAGAACCATATGTTGAATTGGACAAACCTAACAGGCACGGTCCCTAGCCAGATTGCTTGTTACTTAAACAGAAGGGGGGAAATGCTAAGAGCCAAGTATATGATGCATGACATTTTTGGTTGAAAGGTGATGCCAGCTAGCCATTGAGATGATATGATTATGTTAAGATTTGCATTCATATGGATATTGGACTCCTGCTGTTCACCTAGGCCGGCTACGGGACTCCTGGAGAGTTCCCATTGGTTGGGGAAGTACAGTAGGAGGGAGTTCCGGGGGAGGAGCTCTGTCTGCGGGTCCGGGAGGAGACCGCGTGGGTGGAAAAAATCTCTGCCCGGGCGGTACCGGACATTGGTGGCAGTTTCAAAAAATAAACTTTGTTCCTGCTTGAGTGGCTCGTGATTTTGTGCCCAGCCAGACTGCGGCAGTTCAGTCTTGGGGGGACCAATCTTCTTGCTCATTTTTGACCCAGGTACCTAGGGCAGCCAGTAATGGAAACTGAAAGGCCTCTGGGGAGTCAGAGTCTTGCTTCCATGGCTTATACTGTGGGCTATGTGTGGGGGAACTGTTCAGAGGCTGTTACTAGGTGAACCCGGCAGTAGTCAGAACTTAAACATGAGTCCTGAGTCCTGGGCAGAACACTCAGATAACACTGAGTCTCACTTGCCTACTGAGTATCACTGTGTTAAAGGATCCCTTTTGGACAGATCTCTGTCTCAGGTTCCTCTCTTTCTCCTTTCAACCTCCTGAGTTTGGCTTGTGCTTGTTAATTCTCATCTGCTGAAGCACAAGGAGCTTCCTTGAAGATAAATGAACAGATACAAAATTTGTTTAATTAGGATGACTTTTTACATGATTTAAATGTTCTATTTGCATTTTAAACTTGCATTGCATCAAAAAAATAAATGAAATGGAAAACTTCATGCTAGTAATTTATTTATATTTGCTCAAAATATTGTTAAAATAGCTAAGGTCACAGAAAGTCAAGATAAAAGTCTTCAGAGGAAAGAAAAATATTTATGTCTTAGTACTGATACTGGTGATGAGAATCAGGACTGATTTCCATCTGCCCATAAGTAAAGATTTACACCCAAGAAACACCAAGGCAAGTGTAAAAAGCAAGTTTTATTTAAAAGATAGAACAGGGATACACTTCTCTGCAGAGAAGGGGATCCACAGTTGGTATCCAAAGAAGTGTGGTGGTGGGGGAGTGACCTGCCCCTTTTATACTTTATAGATTTTTGTTGTTTTTGTTGTTCTCATGGCCTCTCTTCTACCCATCCTAATTCTCTCCTCTTGCATCTTGGGTAGTAACCATAAATAGGGCCAAAAGGTGGAGTGATTAAGGCAGAAAGGAAGCAGTCCTGGAGGCATTAATTAACAACTCCTACAACCCCCTACTAGGGAGAAACAATTCCCTGGATGTAGGTCACTTTGGCAACAGGTTGAAGTAGGAGGGAGAAGGGCTTTGGAGATACCAGCATTGTATTTCCTTCCCACTTGAATCAGCCCCCATCTCCCCATCAGACTGATTATTGCCTACACTGACTGTGTTTTTGTCCCTAGTCTCAGTACTACTCACCCCACCCCCACTTTTGAACAAAGAACTCAAATGTTCATTTGCACCTCCAACCTGCACATTATGTAGCCAATTAGAAATTAGTAAATAAAATGAGAATTGTACAATTCATTAATCAAAAAACGAAGAGATGAAATAATATCTTCTGCAGAGGTAAAAGTTCACTCTTCTATTGACAATAGGACTAACATTAAATAAAGTATTTACTCATTTACTTATCTATCTTTAATTGGGAAATGTTTCACAAAATTAAAAATAGCTTAAAATAAAGCAATTAGTGATGCAAGTAGAACAAACAGACTCTAGATGGAATTCAGGGATTACACCTTACAAGGCACTTAGAGGAGCTAATTTGTCATTAGCTCACTCTATTTAAGTTAGATAGAAGGGAAACACTCCCAAGAGTAAGATTTGTTAATTACTAAAATTAGCCATTATCAAATGAAATAAAATGTGTTTTAATTTACATGATCTCAAAGGGAATAGATAAAGTTTCATCTGAGTTCTTTTCACACAATTCTATCACAGTGAAGTGATTATGTCCTTAGGCAATTAGTAATATTATTTACTCAGGTTCTTTTGTTAGCAAGTGAACAATTTTAAGACCACTATGATTTTTTATTCCAATTATTTTTTATTCCAATTATTGTATCATTTGTGTCACTGAATTTGTTATTAAATTATTTTAAGCAATTTTTAAAGATTCCTTGAAATAGATCAGAAGGTCATATCCTTTTATTCCCCAACAACATACCTTCATTTGAAACCAGAAAGATTCTTTCAATTGAGATTCAATCTACTATGGTGTATATGGAAATGGACTTGGGAATGTGCATTTCATACAGCATCTAGAAGCATGAAGATATCATACAAAATGTTCTTCAATATGTGTTGAGATGACTATCCCCTACTGGATGTTTGCTAGTCTGTATTTAAATATGTAGATAACAGGTCCTGTGAACTCTCCTGGGATAATAATGTCTTAATAATAACTTAATAATAAGTTTACAGTTAATGTAAATATTTTTTCCCAGACTGTGATTTTTCTTCTAATTCTCTTAGCAGCATGTTTTTAAAACTCACATTTTTGTGAATCCAATTTTATTATATTGTTTCCTATGGTCCGTGCTTGGATATCCAAGTCTACTGCTAAGCCTATTGAAGAGATTCTTCAGTTTTGTTATGATGCTTTCCATTTCTAATATTTCCTATTCTGTTCTTTCTTACAATTTCCTTCACTCTGTTGAAATTATCTCTGCATATTACCTGCCCTTTACACTAAAACATTTAATATCGTAATAATAGCTATTTTATATTTTATGTCGAATAATTCCAGTTCCTGGGTCATATCTGAGATCATGCTGATAATTGCTTAGTCTCCTTAGTGTGTTGATGTTGTTGTTCTTCTTCTTTTTGCTTATCTCAAATTTGTTGTTGTTGAAAGCTAACATCTTCCTTAGATCAGCAGGTACTGAGATAAATAGTAATTACCTATTTCTCTATTCCCTTTTCTTGGTAGACCTCTAGTGTAGGTTGAAAGATATGGAAAAAAAAAAACAACCTCCAGGGTGAGAAGGAGGACAGTGGATCCCAGGGAGAGAAGGGAAACAATGGGATCTGGACTTTCACCATTTCCCAGCAAGATGGGCTCTAAACTTTCACAATTTCCCATATCTACAACTGTTCCTCTGATGGCCCAACCAACTCATTCTGCTATAATTCAGTCTCACTGAACCCTATAAAACTCAGACCCCTATTGTAACCAGTTGGCATAGTGTCTCTTGAAAATGTGCCTCTCCAATGATTAGTAAAGCATTGCTGGTCCATTAAGGTCTGCCTCCATATCTTTTACTTTCTCTTTCATTTTGCTTTCATAGGTGATTGGAACAACCTAGACAGTTGAGCTGACTATGGGATGTCTCGTTGATATGGTTATTATCACTTTTCCTCACAACTTTGGAGGTGCAAACTCAAGGTGTCAGTACTGTCAGCTGCCTGTGGTGCTATGAGGGGACACCTCTTCCTTGTGTCTGCCAGCTTATAACAGCTCCTGGTGTCCCTGGTTTGTGAGAGAACTAGGATCTCTGCCTGTCTTCTCTTATGCTTCTCTGTGTGTCTTCCCATCCAGTTACTGAATTTATGTACCACAATTTAGGATGGACCCTGAATCCAAGATGATGTCATCTCAAAATTCTTAACCTAGTTATACCTCCAACATACCCTATTTCCAAATAAAGTCACATTCTGAGGATTTGTGGGGACATAAAATTTGGGAGAACATAATGCAGTTAACTGCATTATAAGCAGAATCTTGAATTAGGCACTATCAGCAACTGTTACTTTTTCATAAGAAAAGATTTTATATGTATTAAGACTAGTTAGTCCCAAGAAAAAATTATTTAGGCCATTGATCTTGGGGTCTATCTTATGCTATTACAAAAAAAAATTATTAAGAGAGTACTACATGGCAGACATTACATTTAATGTTGTAGACATAACAATAAACAGAGATAATTCCTATTCTCATAAAATCTGTTTCTGCTTCTTAAAAGAAAAAGTATCTCTTATCAAGTTTCTCTTACCAAATTTCATTTACCATTATTTAAAATGTAAGATGATTCAATTATCTTTGTTATTCAGGAAAAACTTTTTTCTATGAATTTTTACAATAGCTACAGAAAATACTAGTCTTCATCATATTTTGTTATTCTGTCTGTGAAAAGGAAAAAAAATCTAATGGTTCAATTACTTAATTGAAAGATGAAATGAAAGTTTTGTCTCCATCTCTCTAAAATTACATGACCTCAAAAAAAGCAATCATCTCTCTTTATAATGAATAACATGTTTCTTTTGAACTTGTCATTCCAATTATCATTATATTGACTTGGTTTCCAATCAGTACTGAGGATATTTTTTCCTTATATTCATGCAAAATATCTACCAGAAGGCAATCCATTGTTGTGAACCAGTTAAAGATTAAAAAAAGAAAAAAGAAAAAAAAAATTGAAACTGTTTTGATTTTTTCTTGGAAACTAGAAAGTAAAAGAATTTGGCTGACATGTAGAAAATTAATGAAATATTGATCTTGACTTTTTGATGGTAGATTAATTTCATCAAAATCAAATACTTTTAAAAAGTCTAATGTGCAACACATAAAGCAGGTATTATGATGTTTAGCATATTAAATTTGTTTAAAATTTGGTGAAGTTTATGCAATCCAAATATGTTACAGTATAATTGTTTTGCATGCATAATATATATTGTCTTATATAATGAAAATACAAAATAATTAATTGATAAAATAAACTGATATGTCAAATTGAGGTATGAATTAAATGATTGAATTCTAAAAATGTCTTTAGTTTCTTGATTTACGATTTTAGATTTGAAAATTCCTTATTCCATGTGCTGGATAATGTGTTTCTACTTTCTGACAATTACCTACTTTAGAATTAGTATTTAAAGCAGAAAATAACTAACTATATTATTTAAGGGAACTTCTTCTTCATTGCCATCGGGTAGAAATCCCACAAATAGCTCACACAACATAGGACTGGATTTTCCTCCCACATCCTTAGAGATGGTGACCTAATAGTGTCATTGTCAGTTTTTTTTTTTTTTAAGAGAGAGGGAGAGGGAGAGGGAGAGAGAGAATTTTAATATTTATTTTTTAGTTATTGGCAGACACAACATCTTTGTTTTGTATGTGGTGCTGAGGATCGAACCCGGGCCGCAAGCATGCCAGGCGAGCGCGCAACCACTTGAGCCACATCCCTAGCCCTCATTGTCAGTTTTATAATAACATGCCAACACATAATTCAAAGGACAAAAGGGTACCTATTTATTTTATCTGCAAAAATACTGCCAATTGTATAGCATAATATTTTAATTGTCTACATAGACCCTGCTAGCATGAGGAAGTATGGTCATATATTTGCATTGCTCTCATATTATCTATTGAACAGCTATTACAGTTTTATTTAGGAACAGCTAAAAGAGAGTAACTGGGCCACAAGTAGGGTACTGTTCAGATGATTGGGAAAATAAGTTTTGAACATGAAAATTTGAATATTAGCTTTGAAGGTATCTAATTTTATACCAAAATCCTGATCTAAAATCTTGAGACAAAATCCTCACAGAGCTATAATTTCTGCTACATTAATTACCTTGTTGTATGTAAGAAAACAGATACACAGGAGTTGTAATTCTGCATTATTTCCCATTAATAAAAGTTATTTGCCATTCTATTATTATTATTTCATAGTAGCAATCCTTTGAGATCTATCAATAGGAACACACAGATTCAGATGTGCATATGGGTAATAAAGATGAAAATTTTTTCATTGTCTATAACTCTAACATGGTTGCCCTGCTTCCAGGAGGTGGTGACTTTAGCTGTATCTAGTATTCTAAGTGCTTGAAGTGATATTTTAAAATTATAAGTGATAGCAGTATAACCTAATATGAGAAGTGTTTTCTCTTTGTCAGTACAAGCCTGGGGTAAATATTATATAAAACTGGGTATGTATGAGACTTGTTTTTTTCTCTCTGATACATGACATTAG